>NC_060141.1:465894106-467094106 GCF_021461385.2 Schistocerca piceifrons | reverse complement strand
AACTTGTAATGCACCAGAAAATGGTACCGAAAATTCTACGTACTTCTAAACTTAATCTTGTAGATAATATGTAATTATTAAAATAACATAAATAAATATATTCCTTTTATAATGCTGCTTAACATAATACCGCATAACTTAATCATAGCAAACACTTGGCTCAAGAATCATAAAAGAAGGTTGTATACATGGAAGAAGCCTGGAGATACTAACAGGTTTCAGATAGATTATGTAATGGTAAGACAGAGATTTAGGAACCAGGTTTTAAATTGTAAGACATTTCCAGGAGCAGATGTGGACTCTGACCACAATCTATTAGTTATGAACTGCAGATTAAAACTGAAGAAACTGCAAAAAGGTGGGAATTTAAGGAGATGGGACCTGGATAAACTGACTAAACCAAAGGTTGTACAGAGTTTCAGGGAGAGCATAAGGCAACGATTGACAAAAATGGGGGAAAGAAATACAGTAGAAGAAGAATGGGTAGCTTTGAGGGATGAAGTAGTGAAGGCAGCAGAGGAACAAGTAGGTAAAAAGACGAGGGCTAATAGAAAGCCTCGGGTGACAAAAGAAATATTGAATTTAATTGAAGAAAGGAGAAAATATAAAAAAGTAGTAAACGAAGCAGGCAAAAAGGAATACAAACAAAATGAGATCGACAGGAAGTGCGAAATGGCTAAGCAGGCATGGCTAGAGGACAAATGTAAGGATGTAGAGGCTTATCTCACTAGGGGTAAGATAGATACTGCCTACAGGAAAATTAAAGAGACCTTTGGAGATAAGAGAACCACTTGTATGAACATCAAGAGCTCAGATGGAAACCCAGTTCTAAGCAAAGAAGGGAAAGCAGAAAGGTGGAAGGAGTATATAGAGGGTCTATGCAAAGGCGAGGTACTTGAGGGCAATATTATGGAAATGGAAGAGGATGTAGATGAAGATGAAATGGGAGATATGATACTGTGTGAAGAGTTTGACAGAGCACTGAAAGTCGAAACAAGGCTCCGGGAGTAGACAACATTCCATTAGAACTACTGACAGCCTTGGGAGAGCCAGTCCTGACAAAACTCTACCATCTGGTGATCAAAATGTATGAGACAGGTGAAATACCCTCAGACTTCAATAAGAATGTAATAATTCCAATCCCAAAGAAAGCAGGTGTCGACAGATGTGAAAATTACCAAACTATCAGTTTAATAGGTCACGGCTGCATAATACTAACGCGAATTCTTTACAGACGAAGGAAAAACTGGTAGAAGCCGAGCTCGGGGAAGATCAGTTTGGATTCCGTAGAAATGTTGGAACACGTGAGGCAATACTGACCCTACGACTTATCTTAGAAGCTAGATTAAGAAATGGTAAACCTATGTTTCTAGCATTTGTAGACTTAGAGAAAGCTTTTGACAATGTTGACTGGAATACTCTCTTTCAAATTCTGAAGGTGGCAAGGGTAAAGTACAGGGAGGGAAAGGCTATTTACAATTTGTACAGAAACCAGATGGCTATTATAAGAGTCGAAGGACATGAAAGGGAAGCAGTGGTTGGGAAGGGAGTGAGACAGGGTTGTAGCCTATCCCGGATGTTATTCAATCCGTATATTGAGCAAGTAATAAAGGACTAGGTATTAAAATCCATAGAGAAGAAATAAAAACCTTAAGGTTCGCCGATGACATTGTAATTCTTTCAGAGACAGCAAAGGACTTGGAAGAGCAGTCGGATGGAATGGACAGTGTCTTGAAAAGGATATAAGATGAACATCAAAAAAAGCAAAAAGACGATAATGGAATGTAGTTGAGTTAACTCGGGCGATGCTGAGGGAATTAGATTAGGAAATGAGACACTTAAAGTAGTAAAGGAGTTTTGCTATTTGGGGAGCAAAATAACTGATGATGGTCGAAGTAGAGAGGATATAAAATGTAGACTGTCAATGGCAAAGAAAACGTTTCTAAAGAAGAGAAATTTGTTAACATCGAGTATAGATTTAAGTGTCAGGAAGTCGTTTCTCAGAGTATTTGTATGGAGTGTAGCCGTGTATGGAAGTGAAACATGGACGATAAATATTTCGGACACGAAGAGAATAGAAGCTTTCGAAATGTGGTGCTACAGAAGAATGCTGAAGATTGGATGGATAGATCACGTAACTAATGAGGAGGTATTGAGTAAAATTGGGGAGAAGACAAATTTGTGGCACAACTTGACTAGAAGAAGGGATCGGTTGGTAGGACATGTTCTGAGCCATCAAGGGATCACCAATTTAGTATTGGAGGGCAGCGTAGAGGGTAAAAATCGTAGAGGGAGACCAAGAGATGAATACACTAAGCAGATTCAGAAGGATGTAGGCTGCAGTACGTACTGGGAGATGAAGCAGCTTGCAGAGGATAGAGAAGCATGGAGAGCTGCATCAAACCAGTCTCTGGACTGAGGACCACAACAACAACAATAGACACTGCTGCTATGTAGTGGAAAATGAAAGTACCACAGTAACTATATTAATCCTAACTGTTGCATCTTACAACATACCGAAACATTTTTCCGGTTTGTGCTCAAGATACCCCTCAGGATTTAAGTAGCCCTAGTTTACCATACTTTCAAAGTGTGAAAGTATGAAGTGTAAATGCGCCCTGTTAACGTCCTGGTCCCTTTAAAAAGGACAGAGCACGTGGCGGAAGTTTGCGACTCTGACCTTCCAGCAGCGTTAGTCCGTGAAACAGCAGTTGTTGACGTGGCTGAACTAACTTCAACGTGAAAGACTTGTAAAGCAAACATCACCAAGGACTGCTGCGTATATTCACAGCACAATCACTGATAGGACACCTTTGCCGTACCAATTTTCGTCCCACAGTCACTGAAAACAATGTGTAACGTATAAACATGGACAATGGGATATCAGTTTCACTAACGACTACTGGTATATGCCTTAGCAGAATATATAGTTGCCTCGTCTGCTGTCACCCTTCTGTAGTACAAGCCACATTTTAAAACACTTTGTCATCTCTGCATTTAATATTTTTTTCTTTTGAATTTTGTCTTTTAAAAGGGCAATTAGTGTAACTGCGGTACTGGCAATTCAACTGCTTATACACTGGCCAAGAGTGCCTTCCAAAATAAGGAGAGCTCTCTATTGAACAACCACATCAGTTTCCACAAAAAAAAAAAAAAAAATTGTAATGACCCCTGCGTGGAGTGTTCTGACATACAAACGTGAAACCTGGACGTCAGCAGAGCAGGAAAAAGATCACCTAGAAGCTATGGAATGAAGTACTGGAGAAGAATTGCAGGAACTACATGCGCTGAGAGAAAAACGAATGAGATGGTTCTACAGAAAATAGAAGAGAATAAAGAACTAGTGAAAGCTATAGGCCAACGCAAATCAAAACTTGTTGTACATTTAATTAGGCATGATAGTTTTCTGCAAAGCATTTTAGAAGACAAGATCGTGGGGAGGAAAATCTTACTTAAAAAACATCCTATTTAAAAAACATGGTCGGTGAGATGGCAAGTTCTTCATACATGGAGATGAAGAGCACTGCTGAAGATAGGGAGCCATGACAGTACAGAAAAGCCTTAGCCTTTTGAAAAAAGAAAAAACACTACTGTGTTTGTTATTGATCTTCACTTATTACTGACGCTGAACTGATTTTGTAATAATGTTAATTTTATTTCAGTGTGTAGACTAGGCGGTTAGTATTGAAGCTAGCTTGCTCCCCTTGAGATATATCACCATTCCATATTCAATCCGCACTCGATCACGACATTAAATTATCAAGCCCAGAATTTTAATTTATACCCAAGATATTTATTGATCACTATTCTTGAACACGGAGTTACACCCCGTACAAATAAGACACCAACTTTGAAAAAGAATTACTTACCAGTTATCCTTGCAGTCCACACATGTGAGCTCCACTTTTTCTCTTAGAATCGCCTCACTACTACTACAACAATACCTAAGTGCCGAAAGCGCGGGAACTCAAAGGCATCTTTATCTCTAAAGTTATCGACTACCCACAAAGATTTTACAAAAACACAGGATGGTTATTATATGCAAAGAACGCTGCATGGGGACGGGTGAGGGGGGGGGGGGGGGAAGGGAGACACTTGAAATGTTTCAAGTCGTAAGTTTTTGATCGTGTTTTGCTGTTCATAAGTAAATGTCGATTATAGTGTGTCAGAGATATGCTGTGAAAATTACCGAACTAACAGTTTAATAAGTCACGGCTGCAAGATGCTAACACAAATTCTTTACAGACGAATGGAAAAACTGGTAGAAGCCGACCTTGGGGAAGATCTGTTTGGATTTCGTAGAAATGTTGGAAGATGCGAGGCAATACTGACCCTACAAGTTATCTTAGAAGACAGATTAAGGAAAGGCAAATCTACGTTTCTAGCCTTTGTAGACTTAGAGAAAGATTTTGACAATGTTGACAGGAATACTCTCTTTCAAATTCTGAAGGTGGCAGGGGTCAAATACAGGTAACGAAAGGATGTTTACAATTTGTACAGAAACCAAATGGCAGTTATAAGAGTCGAGGGGCATGCAAGGGAAGCAGTGGTTGGGAAGGGAGTAAGACAGGGTAGTAGCTTATCCCCGAGGTTGTTCAATCTGCATATTGAGCAAGTAGTAAAGGAACCAAAAGAAAAAATTGGAATAGGAATTAAAATCCGTGGAGAAGAAATAAAAACTTTGAGATTTGGCAATGACATTGTAATTCTATCAGAGGCAGCAAAGGACGTGGAAGAGCAGCTGAACGGAATGGACAGTGTCTTGAAAGAAGCATGAACACCAACAAAAGCAACACGAGGATAATTTAATGTACTCGAATTAAATCAGGCGATGCTTAGGGAGGTACATTAGAAAATGAGACAGTTAAAGTAGTAGATGAGTTTTGCTATTTGGGGAGCAAAATAACTGATGATGGTTGAAGTACAGAGGATATAAAATGAAGACTGGCAATGTCAAGGAAAATGTTTGTGAAGAAGAGAAATTTGTTAATATCGAGTATAGATTTAAGTGTCAAGAAATCTTTTCTGAAAGTATTTGTATGGTGTGTAGCCATGTATGGAAGTGAAACATACACGATAAATAATTTAGACGAGAATAGAGGCTTTTGAAATGTGGTGCCACAGAAGAATGCTGAAGATTAGATGGGTAGATCACATAACTAATGAGGAGGTACTCAATAGAATTGACGAGAAGAGGAGTTTTGACACAACATGCCTAGAAGAAGGAAGGTTGGTAGGACATGCTCTGAGGCATCAAGGGATCACCAATTTAGTATTGGAAGCGTGGAGGGCAAAAATCGTAGAGGGAGACCAAGAGATGAATACACTAAGCAAATTCAGAAGGATGTAAGTTGCAGTAGGTACTTGGAGATGAAAAAGCTTGCACAGAATAGAGTAGCATAGAGAGCGGCATCAAGCCAGTCTCTGGACTGAAGGCCACAACAACATCTAAACCAATGAATCTGAAGTAGCATGCCTTAGCGTATGACTTCTGACTGGAGCGATAGCAAATTATAAAAGTGCTGCTAGTCTGCTTCTCTTTAAAGTAAGGAATGCCAGGTAACAGGCTTTTGAAGTTACCTATCAACATTTCTTTTGTTCAACAATCTATCACCCAATTTATTGCACAAAGAGTTTCAAATTCAGTGTTAGACGCAGTGTCACGGGAATATGGTTAGAGGTAGTAAATTTGTCGTCAACGTTAGTGAAATGTCATGAATCGAAGATGGAATATAGTTAGTTTTGATTCCATTTTTAAGAGTTACCTTGTAGGCTTACGTCGTATTTAAGAAAACGAAAAGATAACCTTTTGTATGCCCTGATTCCATGTTTTGTCATCCATAGTCAGTTTTCATGTTTGTGTAGGTCCACTGTAACACCAACACTCGACGGTACTGATCGCCATGCCAACTACGAAAATAGTACGAGAAGCGGAAAGGATAAAGACACAGGAGAAGACTGAAATGACAGTGACAGGGGATCTTAGGAAACAACAAAATTTAAATAAAGCACTCTGCAAAATGGGGGAGGGAAAAGCTGTCTTGATGGGGGGACTGACGAGAGTTGGCCGCTGACAAGTATGTGATAGAAGATTAGTTGTCTTTAGAAGTTTGGAAGGAATGAAATTTCTCTGACTTTTTTTGGGAATATTGTTCCAAAGTCGAGTTCCTGATACAGAAAATGATTTAGAGAACATGCCAGTGTTATAAAACAATAAACTGGTAGCCAAGATCGCAGGAATTCTTTATATTTCTTGATTACCGATTTCGGCGAAACTAAAGCCGCCATCATCGGATCTTAGGACACATACAGGTTACATCAAGACAAACAATGGTAATGTTAATAGTTGCCTATAACACGCAGGCCTTACAAAATTGTCGTAAGTAGCACATAGGCGTCCAAGAGAGATGACATTATAAATGTTAAGTGTCTCCACCACATACAAGCGCAAGCTAGGTACTACTGCAACTCCGGCTCTGTTCTTACACTACAGGCCGCGTCGCGAGATGGAGCTAGCAGAGGAGGCACTAATGTATGTCACAGCTCGCGTCATAACAGGTTCTGCGTGTGTGGTAACACTACGTCATTAGGGCTTGTACATAATTCTAGAGATTATTGTATCACGTAAACATATACAACACTTATGAAAGCTGCAATTCTACACAACTGCACATCTGCCTGGTCACATATACGACATATCGAAAAGCAAATGCAAATTTCATGAGAACTGTGGAATTACAAAAATGTACATCTGTCTGGTCCTATACGTAATATGATACGAACATACACAGATTTTTATGGGATCTGCAAGCTTATACGCAGCACATCAGTCTGGTGATATATAAAATCTGCCGAGGGTATATACAAATTTTAAGAACATTACAGGGTTACACAGTGCATACCCGTCTGGTCATATATGAGAATACCAATAAAATACACCTTGCGTAAGAGCGCAGATTTTTCCAATCACATCAAATGCACATCTGCCTGGTTACATATAAAACATAACGAAAAGAACTGCAAATTTTCTGGGACTACCGAGTTATACAAGTGTACATCTGTCTTGTCATATATACGAGAACATTATAGCGGACCACTTGCATTTTTTGGTCTTGATGTCTTCCTGGATGGCGATGACATCTTCCAGCAGGATAACTGCCCGTGTCACAAGGCCAAAACCGCGCTACAGCAGCTTGAGGAACACAATGGACTCCCACTGATATCTTGGCCACCATATCCACCTGACCTGAAACTGATGGAATACATCTGGGACGCTATCAGTCGCCAGCTCCACAGCTTCAAACCACTAGAAAGCAGTTTACAGGAACAGTGTGGTGACTCGTGAGCAGACGTTTGGTGTCACGTACCTCAGGTAACCAACAAAGGTCTAGTCGAATGCATGCCACGAGGAATCGCTGCTTTATTGCTTAGCAAATTGGGCCAAATCGCTATTCATCGGGTAGTCATCTTTGCAGTAGAAACATCGCTAATTTTCCTTCAACAAATTCTAAGTAATCTTAACGGATTTGGAGAAGGTCATTGAATTCAAATGTATTTTCCTTTACAACTTAATATAAAACTTTTCACAATTATGTAAACCTCTGAAGTATATAAGAAATTTGCTAGGCTGTCGTACCCAAGAATCTTGAAAAGAAAACAGTCTACAATGCTTGCTTACATTGGTCACATTACTGATCTCAAGAGCGCTGGAAGTCATACATTACATAGAATCCACATCACGAGATATTGTCAACAACATATATATCATACGTTTCTGTTAAATAATTCATTAGAAAAGTGAAAGTTTGCCAATAGCGAACCCTCTAGGCTTCTATACTGTTCTTTATTAGGAGTTAAACTTGTACTGTTATTGACATGGTACTGAAAATGTGTATGAATAATTCATGGGCCAAACTAAGTGACTAAAGTATTTTTCTATATTATTCTTACTCTTAGGCCGATTCCATAGGTTTGAAAGAGCGAAATGTTATTTACGAGAAATATCCACAAGGAATGAGCTCCAAAATGGTTCCAATGGCTCTAAGCACTATGGGACTTAACATCTGAGGTCATCAGTCCCGTAGACTTAGAACTACTTAAACCTAACTAACTTAAGGACATCACACACATCCATGCCCGAGGCCGGATTTGAACCTGCGACCGTAGCAACAGCGCAGTTCCGCACAGAAGCGCCTAGAACCGCCCGGCCACAACGGCCGGCTAAGGAATGAGCATGCTGAGAAACATTTCACTCTTTTAACAGATTTCTGGAAGACGTTATTTAATTCACACCGCAAATAATTCGTATACCACACTTTTGCACGCGGAAAGAATTAGGTTGCAAATCTTGGGTGTGATCTTCCAATAACTGCTGTTACCTTTACTCCTTGCAGATAACTGATAGCTTTAGAATAATTCTCCTGTCGCCATGACCGCGGCGGCGTCGTACTTAATGTCTTCCTGCAAGTATTTCTGGCGGATACTTCTGTTTGAGTATGCTGGAAAGGTTACAGACAGGAGACAGTTAACAGAATTTTAACTTAAAGCCGCTATATTTTTCAGTACGCATGAAAGTTGACGCAGCCTTTCCAATATGGTAGCTACTAACCCTCAATGCTGGATTATTACTGAATTTAGTGTTGTTGTGGTCTTCAGTCCGAAGACTGGTTTGATGCAGCTTTCCACGCTGTCCTATCCAGTGCAAGCCACTTTATCTCCGAATAACTACTGCAACTTATATCCTTCTGAATCTGCTTACTGTATTCATCTTTTGGTCTCCCTCTACGATTTTTATCTCCCCCCCTCCCCTCCCCACCCCCGCGGCCACACACACACACACACACACACACACACACACACACACACACTCTCTTCCCTCCAGTACTAAATATTGGTGATCCATTGATGTCACAAAATGTGTCCCGTCAACCGCTCGCGTCTACTAGTCAGGTTGTGCCATAAACTACTTTTCTCTCCAGTTCTACTCACTATCTCGTTATTAGTTACATGATCTACCCATATTCAGCATTCTTCTGTAGCAACGTATTTGAAAAGTTTCTGGTCTTTTTCTTAACGAAACTGTTTATCGTTCATGTTTCACTTCCATACAAATACTTACAGTAAAGATTTCCTAATACTTAAATCTATATTCGATGATAACAAATTCCCCTTCTTCAGAAACACTTTTCTTACCATTGCCAATTTACATTTTATATCCTCTCTACTTGGGCTGCCATCAGTTATTTTGCTGCCAAAATAGCAAAACTCATCTACTACATTACATGTCTCGTTTCCTAATCTTATTCCATCAGCGTCACCTGATTTAATTCGACTACCCTCCATTATCCTTGTTTTGTTTTAGCTGATCATAGTCCCGTTACGCAATGTATATTACTAGAGCAAAAAACGGTATTAAAAGAATAGAAAAGTTCGCGTACCTCAACACACATGTTGTTAGAAATGCGACTACTGCATGACAGCAGACCTCAACTATTATCATTACGTAATAAGCAAAGACAATCGAATTCCAAATATAGTCGGGGGGAAAATTATTCGAATAGAGAATGGAAGATCCAATAGAGAATGGTAGTTGGTAACTATTAATGAGACTTCCAGGGATTCTTTGCAAAGTGGTAGCGATGACGGTAGCGCTTACCAGCACAACACCAGGTAGGAGAACGACAATTTGTAGTGTAGACCGCCGTGCGGTTCTAGGCGCTTCAGTCCGGAACCGATGGACTGCTACGGTCGCAGGTTCGAATCCTGTCTCGGGCATGGATGCGTGTGATGTCCTTAGGTTAGTTAGGTTTAAGTAGTTCTAAGTTCTAGGGGACTGATGACCTAAGATGTTAAGTCCCATAGTGCTCAGAACCTTTTTTTTGTAGTGTAGACCAAAGGCGCGCGTCGTTTGTACTCCGACGTCTGTCGCTACCATATTCTCGTGACACGGTGGAATTAACAGTATCCCTGTTCGCTACATGTCTGACTCCACGATGGAGTTCAGAACACACCGTATTTAACAAGGCGGCAGAATGCAGCGGCTATACACACGAAGACCGGAGACACCCATAAAGTGGTCCACGTACCACTGGTGTGACACAAGAACATTTCAGGTAGTACTCGTACAAGAAAACGAAACATTTACTGATTAGGGGGCCTATGTAAAATTATTCTCTTACGTTACTTTACTTTTTAAGTAAAATGGTAATAACAAAATTGATTGATAAAAGTAGCATCTGTCTCATGTTAACGAAAATCGATCTTCCGCAGAATGCTTGTTTCGGACTGTACACAAGGCAGAGGATGGTCGTGCTGTATCCTCACCGCTCCTCCTTTGGTTAGTTGTCGCTACCTTGGCCGGCAATGATTCATTTTGTTTGGGCGTTGGCGATATTTTGATCAGGTCTCGTCGGAGGTTACTCGAAAATTTTTATGCCTCCTCGCAACTGTTGCCAACGTATGTTGTGTACCAATTTCTGGTGCTCCAGTAGTCATTACGCCGTGAACGATTTGTTATTTTTGTCACTTTGTTGGGAGTTAGGTTAAATAGCATCGTGATACGAAGAAAGCTTGCGTCTGGTACCAGAGTGTCCGTATTACAAAGAGCTGATACTTGGCTACTCTAATTGTGAAGTTTAACTTGATTGTGTGATTTATACGTGCTAGTTAAACACGAAGTGTTTATTAAGCTAGGAAGTTCCTTCTACCTTCGAGGACGGAGCTAAAAATCCTAACAATCACCTAGCAGCAAGTATAATGAAAGCTACTTAGAGTCTGGATTTACAGTAAAGGCTGGTATAGAAGCGACGATAACCCGATTCCCAGATGCGTCGTATGCTTAAAAACGCATTCGAATCAAAGCATGAATCATTCCTTATTAAAACGACATTAAAGTATTAAACACTCTGAGTTAGTTGATAAAGCTATTGGCTTTTTTCAAGGGAAATCAGCCTTTTTTTTAAAAAAAAAAGAATATAAAATGGTGGCAGATTTACTAACACTGATACTAACTCGATAAAAACCTCATACCTTGTTTGTTTTAGAATTGTAAAGGAAGGAAAACCTGACACATCTGGTGAGTCTCTGTTACTGCCTGCGGCTACAGACACGGTCCAAACAGTTTTGGGGAGAAAAACAGCCAAAGAAATATAAAAGGTTCCGTTATCCAACAATATTATAGAAAGGAGACCTGAGACATGTCTTCCATTGTTGAAGAAACGTTGTTATTACAACTGCAAGATAGCACTTGTTTAGCTTTTCAAATAGACGATAGTGTAGATTCACAAATGTGGCGCAAATCCTCGTTTTTGCATGTTTTGACTGTCACGAGGATAGGAGAAGAGTTTTTATTTTGTAAATCGCTTCAATCAAATATTAGAGCTGAAAACATTTTCAATGTGAGTGATCGATGGTTGTTAAAAGTAGGTATTCATTGCCAAAATTGTGTTGGTAATTGTGCAGACGGGGCCAAGGAAATATTTGGTCAGTTGACAGGGCTGGCGGCATGTCAAGAAAGCTGTACCCGATTGTCGAAGTTCGCTCCGTATAACACACCGAGAAAATCTTCATGTTGTTGTGACAGACGATGTAAAGATTATGAACTACATCGAGGTAAGGGCTCTAAACTGATGGCTGTTCAAGCTGTTACGTGAAGATATGGGAGGTAAGCTTAAAAGTTTGCTTCTTCTACTGAAGTAAAACGGTTCGCTCACTGAAAGATTTTAAACCGAATACAGTAATTGATATGAGGTCTGAGGTGTTGTGTCAGCTATCATGGGAATCAGCACTGACACAAACAAGGAAAACATTTGGAAATTTGTGGTAAGTTCCTACGGGACCAAACTGCTGAAGTCATCGGCCCGGAGGCTTACACACTACTTCATCTAACTTAAACTTACTTACGCTAAGGACAACACACACATACACAGTCATGTCCGAGGGGGGACTCGAACCTCTGACGGGTGGGAGCCTCGCGAATTGTGGCAGGGCTCCTAAGACCACGGTGCTATCCTGCGCGGCACAATCAAGGAACGAGAGAAGTTGCAATGGCCGGCAGCAGGAATCCAAAATGATCTGTAAATTAAACTTTAAATTTAACACTTTAGTTCTACAAAAAAGAGAACTATTACTTAACTTGTGCCTCCTGCGTGCAAGTACATTGGCAATCTGTTAGTACTCGCCGAAATAGTATAGTCTTCCTATTACCTGATGCTCTCGAAGTCTGCGACCAAACTGGGCCGACCAGCTATGTGCGGCTGGTTAAATCAGCGTCGACAGGGGAGGCTGAACTCTGTCTTCCTGGAGGTGTGGCACTGCCCTCTCTTTCCATTGGCGTGTGGATCAGCGTCTTCTTGATGACGTTTCGCGGTGCTGCGCTGTTCGGTGTGCAGTCGATGCTTTAGCACTGTACATGAGTTTTTTGTGTTTCTCAGTGACAAAAAAAGATATAATGACCTTTTTTGCTGATGATCAGTGGTTATCAAGATTGGACTATTTAGCTGATATCTTTGACAGGCTTCACATTCTGAATGTGGCCCTACAAGGGCGAAACATAAGAGCTTTCTTAGCAGATAACAAAGTATCGACTTTTAAAAGAAAGTTGACACTTCCTAGTTTACAAATAATGAACAATAACATTTTCACATTTACTACTCTTACAGCATTTTTGGAAGACGATGAACTAGCTCCTGTGTAAAATTTAGTTCGAAACATTATAACACATTTAGAGGTTCTTCAAAAAAGTAATGAAAAGTACTTTCCGACAGATTACACAAAATACAACTGGATAGGAAATCCACTTTCAGCTAAGGTATCGGAAGAAATAATTAAGAAAGAACTTTTTGTCGACATGACTAGCGACATTTCAATGGAATATGCTCTCAAAAAGAAAAAAAAAATGCTAGCATTTTGGATGGGAATAAAAACAGAATATCCTTTTTTATTTAAACAAGCATTCCTATTTTTGGTACAGTTTGTTTCGCTGATGACCTCGACGTTGAGCGCCCATAAGCCCCAACTTACATTTGTGAAAGTGGGTTTTCTGAGTGGTTGTACACGAAAAATAAACACAGAAAGAGATTTAGGCTTGAAGAAGACATGCGAGTTAAGTTGAACTCACTCGAGCTATACATCGAGGATCTGATTGAAGATAAACAGCAACATGCTATCAACTAAAACACGTATATATTCCTTCATCAGAATATAAATTCGAAAACTGATAAAGTACTGATTCACTGTCAAAGTTAGACCTGATTCTGAATGTTTTTACTTTACCGTACTCCAAGTTCAGTTCATTATTTTCATGCACAGCTAGTTCATATTATTTGCGATATAAAAGTTTGGAAATTGGAAATTTGTGGTAAGTTCCTGTGGGACAAAACTCTTACGGTCATCGGTCCCTAGGCTTACACACAACTTAATCTAACTTACACTAACGACACCACAAACACCCATGCCCGAGGGAGGATTCGAACCTCCGACGGGGGTAGCCGTGGCAAGGTGCCTGAGACCGCACGGCTACCCCGAGCGGCTATAAGAGTTTAATAAATATTCCTTCATTAGCGAATTCCTTCATTAGCGAATATTTGCCTCAGTAGTGGCGTAGTTAACATCATGTTAATTGCTACAAGTAAGTACTACATGTCCACAACCTTGTTAAAAAATGCTTCCACGAAAACTTATTACTTGTGTTTCTCACATTTCTACCATATATAGTTCTTGATCGGCACGACGAAAAAACGGTATGTGTGTTGTCAGCACGGAGCACTGAGCAAGCCCCACAGGGCTAATTAGAAAGTGAACAAGCAATAGTGGTATGCCCAAGTTTCTAAAAATGTGAATTGGTATGCTCTGATAAAAAAAAAATCTTGGAACCCCTGAGAGACAAGAGAATCCCTGTGAGAAGGAACAATTTCAAATCAACCATACTATGAGTGGTTCTCAGTATTTTCGGGAAGAGGACAAGGACCGACCACGAGTTTCGTGGGATCTCACTAAGGAAAATGTTGTATTACGAGGCCTCGTCACGTTACGAACTGAGAAACTGACCCGAATAAGTTAGACGGAGCGCGGGGTCTCCAGTAGTTTTATAAACGGACACTATACTTCTCGTGGAGGCATAACAAGGGGGTTTTCATTAGGTCAATATCTTGAAGCCGACGTCCGCCACGTCAGTTACCCTAAACATTAGCTTCTACTGGAAGTGTTTTGATGAAATGTGTCAGCATCCTATATTTACGGATGTACTAGTCGTTCTCGTTACAATCTAAAGATACAAATTTCATTCGTTATTGAACTCGTTCAAACGCTATTTCCTTTTATATACGTGAATTTTGATTGTGCTGACTGTTGTCACTTCAGTGCTTTTATTTCTTTCGTTCGACTGCAGATTTTCCAGCAGTACAACTCTAAAAGCTCTCTGCCTGAACGCTGTGAGAAGGAAAGATTTCAAAGCAACCATACATAGCTAAATGAGTTTCCAGTATTTTCGGAGAGAGGACAAGGACCGACCACCACTTTCGTGACTCCTTACTAAAGAAAATGCCTTGTCACATTATGTATTTTTCTTCTTGTTTATTTGAAAAGTATAACAAAAAGAAAGTTACGTTGACGAGGCTAAGTCCCTCGATTACTGGGTCAAATATGCAGTCAAGACCAGGAGAACGTCTGAAAATTCCTTCCTGATACCGTGTTATTCACGAAAGTACTGTAAAATTTACTATTTGGAACGACTGTTGCGCACACATGACAGAAATGGAAAACAAGAAGCAATCGTAAACAATAGTCGGCTGATGTTCTGTGGCATACAGTATGGCGTCATCTCTTGATTGCGGTTATTCGATTTGTAATTTGATCAGATATTAGAGTTTGTCATTTGTATTTAGTTGTCTGTGTTTATAAAATGTTCTTTCTTTGACGGACCGGATGTAATGGTCACCTTGGCCTCACCAATGTGAGCGTTAATTGCTCTAGGCAAGTCTATGATCTACAAGCTTGGCGTGGCAAGTTACCACAAAACATTATATCGCACGGCATTATGGAATGAAAGTAGGTCAAATATGCACATTTTGTTTCATTTTTGCGTTACCTGTGTCTGACAGTATTCTAAACGAGTTACTTCTGATCAGCGCATGACATGTGCACAAGAAGTTACGAGCATACTACACTCCTGGAAATTGAAATAAGAACACCGTGAATTCATTGTCCCAGGAAGGGGAAACTTTATTGACACATTCCTGGGGTCAGATACATCACATGATCACACTGACAGAACCACAGGCACATAGACACAGGCAACAGAGCATGCACAATGTCGGCACTAGTACAGTGTATATCCATCTTTCGCAGCAATGCAGGCTGCTATTCTCCCATGGAGACGATCGCAGAGATGCTGGATGTAGTCCTGTGGAACGGCTTGCCATGCCATTTCCACCTGGCGCCTCAGTTGGACCAGCGTTCGTGCTGGACGTGCAGCTTCATCCAGTCCCAAACATGCTCAATGGAGGACAGATCCGGAGATCTTGCTGGCCAGGGTAGTTGACTTACACCTTCTAGAGCACGTTGGGTGGCACGGGATACATGCGGACGTGCATTGTCCTGTTGGAACAGCAAGTTCCCTTGCCGGTCTAGGAATGGTAGAACGATGGGTTCGATGACGGTTTGGATGTACCGTGCACTATTCAGTGTCCCCTCGACGATCACCAGTGGTGTACGGCCAGTGTAGGAGATCGCTCCCCACACCATGATGCCGGGTGTTGGCCCTGTGTGCCTCGGTCGTATGCAGTCCTGATTGTGGCGCTCACCTGCACGGCGCCAAACACGCATACGACCATCATTGGCACCAAGGCAGAAGCGACTCTCATCGCTGAAGACGACACGTCTCCATTCGTCCCTCCATTCACGCCTGTCGCGACACCACTGGAGGCGGGCTGCACGATGTTGGGGCGTGAGCGGAAGACGGCCTAACGGTGTGCGGGACCGTAGCCCAGCTTCATGGAGACGGTTGCGAATGGTCCTCGCCGATACCCCAGGAGCAACAGTGTCCCTAATTTGCTGGGAAGTGGCGGTGCGGTCCCCTACGGCACTGCGTAGGATCCTACGGTCTTGGCGTGCATCCGTGCGTCGCTGCGGTCCGGTCCCAGGTCGACGGGCACGTGCACCTTCCGCCGACCACTGGCGACAACATCGATGTACTGTGGAGACCTCACGCCCCACGTGTTGAGCAATTCGGCGGTACGTCCACCCGGCCTCCCGCATGCCCACTATACGCCCTCGCTCAAAGTCCGTCAACTGCACATACGGTTCATGTCCACGCTGTTGCGGCATGCTACCAGTGTTAAAGACTGCGATGGAGCTCCATATGCCACGGCAAACTGGCTGACACTGACGGCGGCGGTGCACAAATGCTGCGCAGCTAGCGCCATTCGACGGCCAACACCGCGGTTCCTGGTGTGTCCGCTGTGCCGTGCGTGTGATCATTGCTTGTACAGCCCTCTCGCAGTGTCCGGAGCAAGTATGGTGGGTCTGACACACCGGTGTCAATGTGTTCTTTTTTCCATTTCCAGGAGTGTATAACAACGTTCTTCGAGTTGACCATTGCTAGCTTTTGCCACGTCTTTACAGCAATGAGCGTATGATAGAAATTTGTTTCGCAAAGAGAGAATATATGACAGCACACTTTACCTGTCCACCAGCTCCCACGCAAACAAATTCGATTCTGTGTAACGTCGAAAGCGTCATACTTGCAGGCATAATCAGGCATTGAATTGTTGCACGGGATGATGAAGATGAAGTTGAGGATGAACAGGAGAGGCCACACCGCAATCATAAGAGTCAGAATTTGACTTGACAACTGAAATACGTTGTGTACAAAAGATTTACTTTTTACATAATATAACAAGAAATCGCCACTGAAATTATAACAACAATGTGCACTGGCACTGATTAACAGCTTTCACAGGTTAAGAAACGCATCAGCTTGGAAAATATTTCAGTACGTATGTATTACGACGTCTGAAAGACGCTACAGGGTTGAGACGAGCCTGGGACAGCTCTGCATTGATCAAGCACACAGCAAGCCTAGAGGTAGTCAGTCAGTAGGATCGATAGTATTCACGTCGTTCACATTCAAAAATGGTTCAAATGGCTTTTAGCACTATGGGTTTAACATCGAT
Source organism: Schistocerca piceifrons (assembly GCF_021461385.2). Classification (NCBI taxonomy): domain Eukaryota; kingdom Metazoa; phylum Arthropoda; class Insecta; order Orthoptera; family Acrididae; genus Schistocerca; species Schistocerca piceifrons. The sequence goes on along the minus strand of NC_060141.1, from coordinate 467,076,935 downwards.
GGTCATCAGTCCCCTAGAACTTAGAACTACTTAAACCTAAGGACAGCACACAACACCCAGCCATCATGAGGCAGAGAAAATCCCTGACCCCGCCGGGAATCGAACCCGGGAAACCGGGCGTGGGAAGCGAGAACGCTACCGCACGACCACGAGATGCGGGCGTTCACATTCGATTCTCTGATTATTATACTGTAACATCTGGCAGGTAGGTTAGAAAATTTAAAAAGGGAAATGGATAGGTTAAACTTAGATATAGTGGGAATTAGTGAAGTTCGGTGGCAGGAGGAACACGACTTCTGGTCAGGTGACTACAGGGTTATAAACACAAAGTCAAATAGGGGTAATGCAGGAGTAGGTTTAATAATGAATAGGAAAACAGGAATGCGGGTAAGCTACTACAAACAGCATAGTGAACGCATTATTGTGGCCAAGACAGATACGAAGCCCACACCTACTACAGTAGTACAAGTTTATATGCCAACTAGCTCTGCAGATGACGAAGAAATTGAAGAAATGTATGATGAAATAAAAGAAATTATTCAGATAGTGAAGGGAGACGAAAATTTAATAGTCATGGGTGACTGGAATTCGAGTGTAGGAAAAGGGAGAGAAGGAAACGTAGTAGGTGAATATGGATTGGGGCTAAGAAATGAAAGAGGAAGCCGCCTGATAGAATTTTGCACAGAGCACAACTTAATCATAGCTAACACTTGGTTTAAGAATCATGATAGAAGGTTGTATACATGGAAGAACCCTGGAGATAATAAAAGGTATCAGATAGATTACATAATGGTAAGACAGAGATTTAGGAACCAGGTTTTAAATTGTAAGACATTTCCAGGGGCAGATGTGGACTCTGACCACAATCTATTGGTTATGAGCTGTAGATTAAAACTGAAGAAACTGCAAAAAGGTGGGAATTTAATGAGATGGGACCTGGATAAACTGAAAGAACCAGAGGTTGTACAGAGTTTCAGGGAGAGCATAAGGGAACAATTGAAAGGAATGGGGGAAAGAAATACAGTAGAAGAAGAATGGGTAGCTCTGAGGGATGAAGTAGTGAAGGCAGCAGACGATCAAGTAGGTAAAAAGACGAGGGTTAGTAGAAATCCTTGGGTAACAGAAGAAATAATGAATTTAATTGATGAAAGGAGAAAATATAAAAATGCAGTAAATGAAGCAAGCAAAAAGGAATACAAACGTCTCAAAAATGAGATCGACAGGAAGTGCAAAATGGCTAAGCAGGGATGGCTAGAGGACAAATGTAAGGATGTAGAGGCTTATCTCACTAGGGGTAAGATAGATACTGCCTACAGGAAAATTAAAGAGACCTTTGGAGATAAGAGAACCACATGTATGAACATCAAGAGCTCAGATGGAAACCCAGTTCTAAGCAAAGAAGGGAAAGCAGAAAGGTGGAAGGAGTATATAGAGGGTCTATACAAGGGTGATGCACTTGAGGACAATATTATGGAAATGGAAGAGGATGTGGATGAAGATGAAATGGGAGATATGATACTGCGTGAAGAGTTTGACAGAGCACTGAAGGACCTGAGTCGAAACAAGGCCCCCGGAGTAGACAACATTCCATTGGAACTACTGACGGCCTTGGGAGAGCCAGTCCTGACAAAACTCTACCATCTGGTGAGCTAGATGTATGAAACAGGCGAAATACCCTCAGACTTCAAGAAGAATATAATAATTCCAATCCCAAAGAAAGCAGGTGTTGACAGATGTGAAAATTACCGAACAATCAGTTCAATAAGCCACAGCTGCAAAGTACTAACACGAATTCTTTACAGACGAATGGAAAAACTAGTAAAAGCCTCTGGGAAGATCAGTTTGGATTCCGTAGAAATACTGGAACACGTGAGGCAATACTGACCTTACGACTTATCTTAGATGAAAGATTAAGGAAAGGCAAACCTACGTTTCTAGCATTTGTAGACTTAGAGAAAGCTTTTGACAATGTTGACTGGAATACTTTCTTTCAAATTCTAAAGGTGGCAGGGGTAAAATACAGGGACGAAAGGATATTTACAACTTGTACAGAAACCAGATGGCAGTTACAAGAGTTGAGGGACATGAAAGGGAAGCAGTGGTTGGAAAAGGAGTGAGACAGGGTTGTAGCCTCTCCCCGATGTTATTCAATCTGTATATTGAGCAAGCAGTAAAGGAAACAAAAGAAAAATTTGGAGTAGGTATTAAAATCCATGGAGAAGAAATAAAAACTTTGAGGTTCGCCGATGACATTGCAATTCTGTCAGAGACAGCAAAGGACTTGGAAGAGCAGTTGAACGGAATGGATGGTGTCTTGAAGGGAGGATATAAGATGAACATCAACAAAAGCAAAACGAGGATAATGGAATGTAGTCGAGTGAAGTCGGGTGATGCTGAGGGTATTAGATTAGGAAATGAGACACTTAAAGTAGTAAAGGAGTTTTGCTATTTGGGGAGCAAAATAACTGATGATGGACGAAGTAGAGAGGATATAAAATGTAGACTGGCAATGGCAAGGAAAGCGTTTCTGAAGAAGAGAAATTTGTTAACATCGAGTATAGACTTAAGTGCCAGGAAGTTATTTCTGAAAGTATTTGTATGGAGTGTAGCCATGTATGGAAGTGAAAGATGGACGGTAAATAGTTTGGACAAGAAGAGAATAGAAGCTTTTGAAATGTGGTGCTACAGAAGAATGCTGAAGATTAGATGGGTAGATCACATAACTAATGAGGAAGTATTGAATAGGATTGGGGAGAAGAGAAGTTTGTGGCACAACTTGACCAGAAGAAGGGATCGGTTGGTAGGACATGTTCTGAGGCATCAAGGGATCACCAATTTAGTATTGGAGGGCAGCATGGAGGGTAAAAATCGTAGGGGGAGACCAAGAGATGAATACACTAAGCAGATTCAGAAGGATGTAGGTTGCAGTAGGTACTGGGAGATGAAGAAGCTTGCACAGGATAGAGTAGCATGGAGAGCTGCATCAAACCAGTCTCAGGACTGAAGACCACAACAACAACAACAACATCTTATTGGTTTTAATACTCTTAATGCCTGATGGGATGACCGCTGATCGTAAACACAGGTGGCATCCATTACTGAAGCCGCCACTGATGGATAGTACACGTGTCTACGAACACTGTTTTAGTTCGGGGCACCAGCTGCTCTGAAACTTCAGCATCATTCAGTTCGAACAGTCTGTCGAACTGGCTGGCCAGGGTCAGCATCTATCGTGACATCATGGTTCCACCATGGTGGTCCACCTAATGGGACAACGAAAGCAGTGATATAAGCCGGAAACACACACTCTATGGCCGCTTACTCATCTGTAGCTGACTAGCCAGCGGGAAGCGCCAATGGGCAGGCAACCCGCCACACCCCAAGTCACTGACCTGCTCTCAGGGATGGCGTAGCGATCTTCGACAGTCCTGAGTCTACCTTTGGATTCGGCAAATTCCACTCCGACTTATGAAGCCACCACTTGCGGCTGAAGACACGGTGACAAGCTGGGTTCAGAGTCGAATATGTGTGTGTTTTGAATTACTGTGCTTACAAAGCACGTTATGTCTGCAACGACGTGCAGGATAAGGGCGAGCTACAGCTGATTGGACTTCAGTAACCTGTCTCAGATGGATGGTAAGAGGGGTGTGCTGCAATTAGGGAGTAAGTTATGTTTGTGGTATTAATTACAGAGAGAAGAATAGCTATAGTATCATCACATCTTACGGTGTCTGCTGTTTCCAGAGAGATGTCCTTCGTACCTTAGGTTTCTTAAAAGCTACATTTTCGGATACTAACTAAGCTACCATAAGAGTAGCGTTCCTCTCTGACTGTTCTTGTAGGGTTCCGTACATCAGTTAGTGAAAACAACTCTTTGCTATCCGTTTGTCTATCTGTCTGTCTATAGGACTTGTAACCCATTTTTCTCAGGAACTGGTGGAGGTATAAATTTAAAATTCATGCCACATGCAAGAGTCTACGGTCTTTTGTCGGTGTCAAAAATTTAAGCTTCTGCGTCAATGTATTCAAAAGTTACGGGCATTTGTGACACATAGTTTGACACAAACTCGTTCGTCAAAACCTATTATTTACCTCCCGTTGACCTAAAATCATAAAATTTGCTAAGAAGCAAGATTCCACAGTAAAAGAAAAGGAAAAATTCGAAAAATTATTAATTTTTAGTTATAACACATAAAAATATTTTTTGTCATTTGTTGTCCACGTGTCTGTTCGTTTCTTAAAGACCCCTTTCTCTTAGGAATGGGTAGAGGTATCAAGTTGAAATTTGTGTTGAGTGCAAAGGTGTACAGTAGTAGGTTATCAATGCTGTTTCTGAACAGATAACAACCTTCTCTCAAGGTGAAGGATAAGGACTTCCAGCGTCAGGTTACACAGTTGTGTTAGTTACAATTAAGGTCACCCCCACTCCCCCCCTCCGCAGAGAATCCCTGGCAATTGGTCAAGATCACCCAGGTGAACTCCCACATTACTGATGATGTATGATTTTACGCAAGTAGACTAGGTCATGAAGTAACTTGATTCCAGTCACATGACATAAAACTGGTGGAAAAAACTTGGGCCCAAGGGAACATTTTGAAATGGTCGGGAACCCCTCTCTCTTCTCCATGAGAACCAATAAGATTCTAGCTCCCCTTCCCCTTATCGTACTTTAAAACTAATTCAGTTGCTCAGGCATCTTCATTTGAGGTCTATGTATCATGGGGACACAGCAGGTCTCTTATAAAAACATTATTATTAACAATAATTCTGTAGTGGTAGGATTTGTAAATAGTAAGTCATATAATAAACTAACTAATGGCTTAGTTCTAAAAATTTCTTTTCTGCAATAAAATTTTTACAATGATATTTTGTAGCTTATTACTATTTTTATGGTTTTATTTACAAATCCAATGCATAATAAGTTTTTAAATAACTTGTTTACATTGGTTTATTAACAATAAATTGGAAAGCTATTATTTTCTGACGATTTACAACAAACAGATACATTATTATTTACACTGAAATTAGGAGACTTTACAACTTTAAAAATTTATATAAATTTATTGAAAGAAGATATAGAGTTGTGTTTAGTGCTGCTTTGTAGGGAAACACATCAAGTTTTTTTACCTTAAACCAAAGATGTTGTATGTGGCTTCCGTTGGTTATCCTGCACACATCCCATCGGAAGTCAATTTCTTCCCAAACTTGCTGTAGCATGGCAGGTGTAACTTGCTCTGTGGCGGCGTAAATTCTTGCTCTAAGTTCAGGTAGAGAAGCCTGCACAGGAGGTACAAACACAATATCCTTGATGAATCCCCATAAAAAAAAGATCGAGTAGTGTCAGGTATGGGGAACGTGGGGGCCATGCAATTGGCGCATTACGGCCAATCCATTGACCTGGAAAGCGGTCACTGAGAAAATCCTGGATGGCAGCCAGGTAGTGGGGTGGTGCACCATCTTGCATGAAGTAAACATTTCGCTCTTGGTCATCCTCATCGATCTGAGGTATCAAAAAGTCTTGTAACATATCAAGGTACACCGCCCCATTGATGGTTCTCTCACGTAAAAGAAAGGGGCTGTACATTTTGTTCGTGGCCAGTGCACAAAAGACGTTCAGTTTATGGCTGTCATGAACATGTTGCAATGTTTGATGTGGATTTTCACTGTCCCAAATCCTACAGTTGTGTGTGTTACCCTGCCACTTAAGTAAAAAGTCGTCTAGTCAGAAAAGATGATTTTTGTCTAAGAAATGTTCATCCTCATGTAATCGATTTAACATATCCCCACAGAAGTTCTTGTGAGCAATTTTATCAGTGCCTTTTATAGCTTGTACGATCGTCAATCTGTCCGGTTTCAAATGCAAACGGTTTCTCGACACACGGTTAACAGTCGTATGTAAGATCTGCAGTTCACGAGATGCACGCTGGGTCGATCTCGTAAGGCTGCTGACAAAGAGTTGTCTCACTCGCCCAACGACGTTGTCAGATGTGCTTGTACGACCTGATGATTCCCCATGTCTTACTGAGCATCCTGTTTCTACTAAACATTTATGCCATTCATAAATTGTGGGCCTACTAGGAGGATTTTTTGCGTACTTGTTAAGGAAATTACACTAAACTGTTGTCGCCAGCTTCGGTTCTTCAAACAAAAACACACAGGTAGCACGCTCGTGTCTAGTGAAGGCAGCCATCTTTAACGCAACTGCAGCTAGCGCTCCTTACTGTGCCATTCGGAACTAGCGAACTACGCGAGACAAAACTTGATGTATTTCTCTACAAATTGACACTACAGTCACTCTGTAGGTGCTATGACTTAATTTATATAAATTTTCTAAGTTGTAAAGTCCTTTTTGAAACACCCTGTACTGTGTGATTCTTCATTTTCTCCGCCGTATTTGTTGCTCGAACAGTCCACGGGTATACTGCCGGTTCATAGTGTCCAACGGGCACAATATTTCGGCGATCAGACATGTCGCCATCGTCAGGTGCGCTGACGAACTGAGCTCCTGAGGGCGGGCGGCCGATTTAAATCCCCTCCCCCCGCGAGCCGCTCTCTTTGCCCTCCGCGCCCGCGCGCCGGCGGTCGCGAAGACGTGGGCGTCGGAATCTGACGTAGCGTCGATGTGCTTGCTACGTCCGCCCTGGTCGCCAGTTCGTACTTCTTGCAGAGAGTCTTCTTAATTACATTTAATGCCGGGTCCCAAGCCTTGCTGAGATTGTAGCCGCAATCTCGGCTGATAAGATCTTCCCTGGTGCGAATTTCGGTAGCTTCCCTTATAACGCTGTCCCAATATTTAGAGGTCTGAGCCAGGATCTTGGTACGCTCATAATCCTCTCGTGTTTCTCGGACAAACAGTGCTCTGCTATCGCCGACTTATTTGGATATTTCAGTCGAGTGTGCGTTTGATGTTCTCGGCAACGATCTTCGATGGTGCGTACTGTTTGTTCGATATAAGTCTTCCCACACTCACAGGGAATTTGGTATATGCCGGCCTCCCTCAAACCGAAGTCATCTTTCACACTTCCCAGTAGTGCCCGTGTTTTATTGGGCTAGCAAAAGACGGCTAGGTGTTTCTTTAATATACCACCGATTTTCCCCGACAGTGCGCCATTGTACGGAATAAAGGCAGTGGCTACCTCTTCTTTCGTGACTTCATCCGTCTCCACAGGTTGTGCTGCGGTGGTGGGACGGAGAGCGCGTCTCGTCTGCCATTCCGAGTATACGTTTTTTCGGAACACGGTTTTGAGGTGTTCCAATCCCTGGGGCAGATTCTCTGCGTCTGATATGCTGCGCGCCCTGTGTACTAGTGTTTTTAGTATTCCATTCCTCTGGGAAGGGTGGTGGCAGCTGTCTGCATGCAGGTACAAAATGGTTCAAATGGCTCTGAGCACTATGGGACTCAACTGCTGAGGTCATTAGTCCCCTAGAACTTAGAACTAGTTAAACCTAACTAACCTAAGGACATCACAAACATCCATGCCCGAGGCGGGATTCGAACCTGCGACCGTAGCGGTCTTGCGGTTCCAGACTGCAGCGCCTTTAACCGCACGGCCACTTCGGCCGGCGCATGCAGGTACAGGTCAGTGTGCGTTTTCTTCCTGTACACACCGTGGCACAGGGTACCATCAGCTCTTCTCTTGACCATGACGTCCAGGAATGGTAATCTTCCTTCTGCTTCGGTCTCCATAGTGAATTTGATGTATGGAGTTTAGGTGTGTAAGGAAATCCAGGAGCTTGTCCCTACCATGGGGCCAGATGACGAATGTGTCATCGATATAACGGAAGAAACAAGTAGGTTTCCAATTGGATGACGGCAAGGCTTCCTCCTCGAAGTACTCCCTGTACAAATTCGCGACCACCGGCGAGAGTGAGCTGCTCATTGCGACTCCATCCGTTTGCTCGTAGTATTCCCCATTAAACAGAAAATGCGTTGAGGTCAAGACATGCCTAAGGAGTTCGGTGGTCTTCTCGTCAAATTTCAGCCCAATAAGCTCGACTGACTCTCGTAGAGGCACCCTGGTTGAACAATGAAACCACGCCCAAGCTCACTAGGATATCAGTGTCTTGCAGTCTGAAGTTGTCGTGACGTTTCACGAAATCCACGGAATTACGGATATGGTGAGGGCATTTACCTACATAGGGGCTAAGTAATTCAGCCAGATATTTTGCCAGCAAGTAAGTAGGTGCCCTAATGTTTCTGACAATGTTGCTTGTCGAGTTTCTACATGTTTCGGGTGATGACTGGCTAATTTTGAAAATTAGAGGGGTCCAACTATTTTACGCTAGACTTCTTTGGTCTGTGCAGTGCGCTCCTGGCCATCATCTTCACCTGGCTTGCAAACATAAATATCCAAGGTGTAAACGTGAACTGAATAATCAGGATTCTGCCTCTCAAATTTTGCAAATTTCTCGAGTTTTACGTTGAATGGAATGCCTCGGAAATGTTAATGCCTGCAGACATCAGATGTGCGCGATGTATCTGTACAGTGTGCATTTTCGTGGTAATTTCTATCACTAGCGAGAAGTAGCCCTCTCATCAAGATTCTGGACATTAAGCACGGTTTTTTAGCTGCATTATATTTCGGAAGAGGGATGAAACTGGACCCCTCCAATAAGTGGATCAAAAACATATGAGTTTATATCAGATTGGAGAACATTGCTGAGCACACTATCGGACCATACTCCCCGCATGTCGGAAAAATGGCCCAATGTGATGCCCTTGATAAATGTTCCGAACCATTCGATGACTGACTTGCTCTGTCTTATCATACCAATTTTACGCCAAATTTGGGCAATGTTCTTCTCCTCATCAGCATCGCTACCCTAATTCAGAATAGCGCAAGAGTTCGCAGTACAGTACTGCTTTGCCCTTAATGGTGTTGTTGACATATCTGCGGGCTCCCTTTCCAAGACAGCACCGCAAACATTAAAGAAAGTGACAATAGTTATGTCTGATGATGTATGATGGCGACGTTCACAAGACGCGCTAGGGCCCAGAAAGTGTGGCCCAGGCCACAGAAAACGAGGTGCAGTTGTAATGTCATGCCATAGTGTTGATGACGGACTGGCCTCAGGAGAATACAACGTTGACAGAACAGCATGGGGCATCATAGATAGGCCGTGTTGCGACACATCTGGCCACGGGTACATTATCGACGACGTGCCGGAATGCAACGTGTCTGGTCATGGGTACATCATCATCGATGATAAGCCAGATTGTGAATGTCGGGCCATAGGTGCATCATCTTCACTGACGACAGGTTAGCTGTTGTTACAGGCGGAAGCCTGCTTCCATATCTCATCCATATCAGCTGAAAAGAAAGCTATTATGTATCATGCATTAACTTAAAAAAAAGATGTTAAGATATCTATAGTAGTTCCACGCATTATCAAACTTATCAGCGTCTGAATCAGGCCACAGGACTTTCATCACACCATTATTGGCCGCCATCTCTAGTAATATCCTATTCTGCTCCGCCTGTGGATCAACACTCCCTTCGCTCACAACATTGTCATTGAGTGCATCTAGAAACAAAGACAATATAACGTTAATATAACAGGCTTGTAATTGTGTCGGTTCACAAGTGTAGTAGGAGGAAGAAGAAGAATAGAAAGTACTACTACTCACGTTTTTGTTCCTTGATTTCTGGCGTCATCCCCCTCGAACTAATGCCAGAGAATGGAGATGGGATCTCAGTCATAGACTGTGGCGTTGGGTGAATGAATTAGATTTCTCGAGCTTCAAGCCATAAAGTGCACCTACAAACAGACAACAACACCTTATGTTACTAATGCATATAATTGCGACTGGGGACTGATGGCCTCAGAAGTTTAGTCCCATAGTGGTCAGAGCCATTTTGTAATTGCGATTGTTAACGGGCATATTATTCTAGGAGAAGAATAGACACTATTACTTGCGTATGCACCCCTCGATGATTGACGTCGACTCCATGAGTCCATGGGGGGAAAAGTGTTGACTCAAATACAAAGATCTCAGGTTCATCATCTCAACATCTTCATCATCCAAACCAATTTCAGTGCCAACTTTGGCACTGAATGAATTTTTATCAGACTTGGTGCTGCCTCAATCATTCCCATAGCTATGATATCATTGAAGAATTCTACAACAAATAGAGAAAAAGCATAACGTTAGATAACTCCATTATTCACAAACACCTGGAGGAGAAGGGAGAAAGAGAGAAAGAGAAAAACGGTTAGTTACGTTCGCAAGATTCGGCAGATATCCGTGTGCCACCCTCTGGAAAGTCAAGAAGCCTCGCCATATTCTTCAGAGCAGTATTGCTCATCAGGGGTGACAGTATGCTTCCATTTGGAACAGGAGAAGAAGTAATTAGGAGTCAGATTGCAGCTAAGAAAGGAATTTACACACGATAGACAACAACACGAAGAAATATCATCACCACATACCTGTAGAATCATCAAAGTTCAATCTGGAACAGTTGTTGGCAGCACTATTACCACTGTGAATACATAGCTTCATGACTCCCGGAATACTGAAGAAAGGAAAGAAGGAAAAGAACAAGGGGCAACAGCAGTTCTTACTGAGAAGCACTAGACAGTACTGTACCCAATCTTCTCAGTGGTAATGAAGGGATTGCTGGAATGGCTGCTGAGAAGCATCAAAGTGTGGCTCAGGCCAGTCTTCTCACTAGCAGAGGAAAGAAGATGCCTCAGGTCAACAATCACACTGAAATGACCATCTGCTCTGAATTGCTTATTTCCACCAATAGGAAGAGGAAGCTTATCAACTTGTAGACAGGTTGGTTCTTGTGCCAGAGGCGTGCGTAAGAACATTTTGTGCCAAATATCTTCTGTTACCAAGTTCTGCTCCTTTTTACAGACTATTTTTCGTAGATAGAAAATGGGGCCACCAGCACACGTTTTGAGTGTGGGCCCATTTTCTATCTTCAGTCACCTAAATTCCAACTCAGTTTTAAACACACCATTTTTATTTTCACAAAAATAAAATAAAAAAGGGTATTTCATAAGCAAAAGTAAATAAAACATCATAAAATATTTACTTTAAACGAATACAAAACAAAGAAAATCAGAAAAATCATAAAATTTAACTGCATGTAGATATAAATGAAAATCAGTTAATCATAAATTTTTAACTAAAAGAGAAAACCTGCATCTGAAAAAATATTATATATATAATTTAAATTCGTGTAACCTTGTTTAAAAATATGTAAAAAATTAAAATCAATTCTAACTAATTGTTGTTTCATTTCTGAATATGTTTGGGCTAAATAGAAACACTCTACTTCTTTACATAAAATATTATTAACTATATTTTGATTTTCAAGAATAAAATTGTCAAATAAAACAACTTAATCATCTACACATTCATCTGATTGTATAAATCTATCATTTTCAGTAGAATTAGCAAGTTTTCTCATTATGCATATTTTCAGTTTTTTTCCCATCTTTTGATACATTCCTTTTACTTTTGTTGATCTATACTTTGAGAACAAATGTATAAATGATTAATTTTGTCCAAGTTTAACCTTCTAAGAGCTAAAATAATATTACCAATAATTAATATCGTTTTTCCACATGCACTTGGTCCTATTAGCGCAGATTGAATAAAGTGTGGTAAAAGCTTACCATGTAAATTTTTTCTTTTCTTTTCTGGAATTCTTACTTTTCATTCACAATCACTTTTTGGCTCATGTAACTGAGTTTATTACTGGTAAATGAGTTTACTAATTTATCCACAAGTAGTACAATAGATCTTCAAAACATTATCTGCTCCTGTTAGAAATAGTTATAAAAAAGATGCAGTAGTTGGATTTTACCCAACTTTTTTAAGTGCAAATATTTCTTAAAAATTTAATAAATCCTGTTGAGATAAAGAAAATATTTTAAAAATTTAAAAAAAATTATCCATATACAGAAACCAAACATTCACATTAAAGAAGATAAGATTATAAATAAAGTTATTATTGAGAACATTGTTAAACTGTGTATTGATATCACTAATAGTGGTGAAAAATTTTAGTTTTTAATGATCAAATTATTGAAGTCAAAGAAAAAACTATTTCTACTAATTTACCACAAATTACTCCTCTTGAATTAATTAATATGAATTTTAATTTAGCTGATGGAAGGTTTCTAAAAAAAGATTCATATTTTTATCAACAAACTAATAACATAGGATCTTTCAAACTGGATTTAGAAAGCAGTTTTGCTATAATTTATGAATCAAAGTACCATTTATTTGTTTAAGTTTATCGTAAATATACTCAAGGTTTAGAAATACATATTACTAATGAACATAATGATTGGTAGATTTTAATGGTGTTACCATAACAGTTAAATTGGAAATGTATGTTCAGTAACTACAATTATGTTACATATTTACAATGATATTCAGTTCTTAAACTTTGAGATAATTTTTCTATATATAAATAGAATCACTTATTATAAAGGTCAACATTGCAAATTGTTTCAAAAATTTGTGAGCTTGAATTAAATTTTTGAATAATAATACTAGCTGTGAATACTTAAATATCAGATATGCTCAAGAAATTAATTTGTAGCCCAGTAATGAATTTTAAATTAAATTACAAGATATAATAAAATAACTACCAGATAAGATTTTAATAATTTTGAAGATGGAAATATTAAACTAAGTATTGTCCTGTCTGACTCAGTTCACCGTTTTTCTGAGGCTTTCAAGGACATCCTTGTGAAACACTTGGTTGACAATTTGTCCTGTAGAAACACTCTCAAAAGAGCACGCACACGTTCGACGTTTTCGTCGGTTTTGGAAGCTGAAGGTCTCCCTGAGCGAAGGTCATCTTCAAAGTGTTCTCGGTCTTCCAAGAACGATCTATGCCAGGAAAAAACATGAGCTCTTGATATAGAATGTTCCCCATAGGCTGGTTTCAACGTTTCAAGGATCAAACTCGCGTACTGCCCATGTTTAACGTAAAACTTGATGGCATAACGTTGCTCTAAGTACCACTGTTTCATTTTCGTGATACACAATAAAAACATAATTTCTCTGATGATGCTCTCAATAACTCTGTATTTTCTTCCCTATAGCACTTCTTTGTCCCGTGGCAGTTATTCTTAATGTGGAAAACAGCTTTTGCGGCGTGATTCTGGGTATACTTTCTTTTATTTGTTGAACAAAATTTGTTAATAACTTTACATATGACTGTGCATAATGGCATTACAACAAAAAACTAACATTTAGGAGTATAATAAAAAATATTGCTTTGTGGTTTATCTTGGGTTTCTTCCAGCTCGTGAATAAAAGCTCAGCGCTTTGGAAGATTTAAGCCCTAACTGACCGCTATTTCAGCCTCCTTCCTTCTTCCTCTTCTTCTTCTTACTTTTTTCCTTTTCATCTTCTCTTTTGATTATAGTGGTGTGATCATTATGTTCAGCCAACTGCCAAATAATTCTGCATAGCTCTTATGGAATCTTACAGTTTGACTTTCTAATTGTTAGTATCAGCAAAAATCGTTGAGAACGACTGAACAATTGTGAATTTCGTAACTAGCCCCATGTCTCATCATCCAAGTGTGCTGAGTCGAATGTTGTGTCACTGTGGATGATACAACGTTGATGTGTAAATTTCTCCAGATAATGTTCCAGTTCATCTGAGCGTATATTTCCTCTAGATGATTCATTGCTGTTCTACGTTAAAAAGTCATAGATCTGTTTGTTCATTAAGGTACGAGTATATTGCGAACTGGGGTTGTTGTACTGAAGGAATGTGACTCTTTGTTTTAAGGCTCTAGGTATTGCTGTTACGTCGACTGACGATCCCATGACTACTGGCTACCATCTGTTGATTAAGATTATCATAATGTACTCTTAAGACAAAAACCAAGAAAAGAAAACGGCGTCTTCTGCCTGGAATGGCATTGACTGCAGTGAAAGTGATGAGTCCTGCTTGTAACTGAGCCCCAGTGATCAGTGTCTGGAGATACCCCAGACAGCGAGGGGATACCATCCTGATTGTCGGCCGCTATATGGCTTGATAACAGAGACTGATGGTGTGGGGTGCCATATCTTTTCGCAGCCTGACCCCTTAGGTTGTCATCAGCAGCACACTTGCAGCACAGGGGTACGTCAATGATATTTTATGCCCCACTTTGCTGCCCTTCATGGCAAGACATCCTGGGCTTACATTTCAGCAATATAATGTCCACCCACATATGGAAAGAGTTTCTACTCCTTGACTTTGAGCTTGCCAAACGCTAACTTGCCCAACAAGGTGGCTGGATCTCTATGCGACTGAGCATGTGAAACGTCCCCTTAGAAAAATGATTGAATTACTGTGCTGATAAAACCTCTTACATTATTTGATTTTTAAACAGCTGAGCAGAACTGAATGTACTCAGACATTTCTCACTTTACTCATTCTGATCATCGCTAAATTGACGCACAATATTTTTAGCGCAACGCAATCTGACTTTCAATAATTCATACAAAAGAATGGCCCTGACTAACAATAACCTATACCTTTCATGAATCACTTACCTCACAAAAATCTTCGTTACTCGAACTACTGCAATACAGCGAGTGCCACTACTGCCAGCTAAATAAAAGATTCAAACAACTGAAGGCACTAACTACTGATAGGCATAGTTAGCAAATGAAAGATTTTGATAGAGAACAAACAATGTATTTACCTTAATAGTGTTCAAAAGTCATAATATATATATCAGTTTTTGATATCCAGTATTACAAATTTACTCTCTCTGATGAACACATGTCCAGATCATCCGCTCTCAAAACTCCGCCATCTCTCTCCCAACATCCACCACTGCTGGCGGCTCAACTCCAACTGTGCAACGTTACGCACTGTTAACAGCCAACTGCCCAACACTACAATAGGAAATATTCCAACAATGTCCCAGACTGCACACAGTACAGCCAGTGATTTTCATTCAGAGCGCTAAGTGGCGTTACCAATATCATAACCTAAACAGCCTCCCTACATAGCCCCCAGGTTCCCCGCAAAAAATTTTACAAACTGTTTTGGGCACTGACCAACACATATTTGTTAAAATTTTTCAAAAATACGATAACAAAGACATCAAATGCACAGACTTATTGATACACTGTTGGTCAAAAGCAATAATTGTTCTCATAAAGACAGTCCTGATCATTTATCACGACAGTAATTACAGTTTTTTTCACAAAGTCTCATTAGTAAAAGAAAATGCACACGGAAGTAGTGGATTGCCATGCGGTCTTGAAGAAGTAGTGTTGCCCTTCCAACGGAAAGACGGTGCTGACTCTTGTCATGCAGACAGGTAATGGGCCACAACAGAGCAGACCCACAGCAGAGTCAGTCGAAGATTTGAAGAATATTGGTAGGTAGGTCATCACAGAGCAGACCCACTGTGGTCCTGGTAGAGGGTATGGTCAGCAGCCATATGTTGCAACTGTGCAGGTACACAATCACCATCGAAGAGTCTTGCGGACAATATAGCAAGTCCATAAACCACCACTTGTGCACTCAGAAAGTTTTTGGAATTGACCTTAGAACCAGCAATGTTGTTAACCAGTGCCTTGCTGGATTATTAACACACGTGCAAACACTAACAGTTCCAGCTTCTCACATATTGTGCCTATACTATGACCAACAGAAACGTGTGCAGTGAAATGTAACTTAATTTCAAGAATTGGTGTCTATACAATTTTAAATTTACAATATAATAATACAATTACAAAGGAACAAAATACATCATTAAATAACATAATAGCACAGAGAATATTTTTAGTAATACAGGCTTTACAAAAGAATAGAAATAAACATATATATCAGTGTTACAGGAATTATGACATAAGTAAATACATAAAAGATCAGAATAGGTTTTGAAAATAATGTCTAAACATCTTAACAAAGTAAATAACATATTGTTAACGCAAATTATATTTGAGGGTAGCAGTATTCCTCATCATAATGAATGTAGCTTAGTATTAGAAAAATTCTACAACATAAATCTTACTAGCTAAACACATAAAGACAGGAAAAACACAAATACACAAGGGTACACCATCACACAGTGGAATCACACAAAAGGTAAAGACAGGGTTCGTTTTCAGTGTAACATTTGGTACTGCAGTCCAACCCAACACTTCATTCCATAGATCTTTCCTCTTATTTCAACATTTGCTCCTGCAAAAAAAAAAAAAAAAATTCTATCTAACCCTGTTGTCCCTAAACCCTACTGTTTTGTTCGTATCCTGTTTCAAAATAAATATTTATCATTGTACAATACTCATTTTGACCAAATCTTTTTCATATAACTTCTCAATGCATTGTTTCCCTATTCTTCATAGTTAGTTTTTTATATATTCTACCCCCTCTTAAGCTAACTTAAAGCTACTGAGCTCAGGTATATATATACTAAGGGATGAGGCAATACAGCAACACACAACAAATTAACACAAACAGCAATGATAAAAAAAATGGAAATCGGCAAAGCAAGCAGCAGTATATCTAAACTAGCAAAGCAAATGCAACATTACAACTAATATGAGCCAATGTGCAGCAACAAGAAAACTAAATCAGTAGTAAAACTGGCTTAACAGAGTAATACCAAGTGAAATTTAGTAGCACTATGCCTGGCAAACAGCAGCCGCAAATGCAATAACTTATATCTCATTATGACAAACCCACAAGCAGAAAAAATAGTACACTAAAGACAACAATGCAGACAAGGGAAATGTCTATTCACATCTTGATGTCTATGTCATTAAAGTGGTGGACCACAACTTATTCTACAAAAGAAATTACCAAGTACTTGAAAAGAAAATTATGTATGCAGTTACTGTTATTAGTCCCTTCTTATTGTTTTTTCCCTTCCAAGTCTCCTTTTTCGAAGAATGTGGATCATAAAATTATTATTTAATAGATCTGTTGACAGTAAGTGTTCACATTAGCAAATGCATTCAATTTTATTTTATAAAACCAATGCTGCAATACAACTGGAAACCAAATATCAAATGAAATAAGGAACTATGTAAAGTAAATCATAAAAACATCATTCAATAGCCATGTGGCATTTCATAAGTCAGTAGAAATTCTCTCAACTCTCGTAGAAAGACACTTGTCATAATCAGGTGTGCAAATGTAAGAATATATCCCATCAATTCATAAGCATTACAGTAAGCAGCACAAAGAACGAGCTCTACAGTATAATCATATGTTTCCAAGTAATGAGCGTGTCGTATTTGCGATGCTTTCTACAAGGGAATGTCAATAGCGAGGTTAATGGCCTCTTTTTTCTCCACCTAATGGCTTTTTCTCCAGGCAACTGCGCCCACAACACATTATGTCAAGGTCACTTAGTTTCCTTACCGAAATATTTACGACAGCAGTTTGCGCTACAGTGACAGTCTCATACAAAATATTTCACAGGTCGAGAATTTGCGTTACAAATGTGTAGAAACAACATCCTATAAATATAACAGCGTCCAAAAAATTTTCGGCGGCATTGTGATACATTTATACTTTTACACACATTTCATAACTCTGAAAGTACGATTCTTGGTTTCAAACATCCTTTTTCACAAATCAGAGGCCCTAACCACTACTCATTATTCCTTACTTTATTACACATATACATATTTGTCGACACTTCTTCAATATTTCATCATAATAAATACGTAGCATAATCAAATTCCTCATATAGCATCAGCTTATTGAACATAAACGTACCTCAACAGCATAATACTCATCGCCATCGTAATAATAACATCATAAAACCTCAGTCAAATCTCAGAATCTTAGTAGCTTCCTCCAATACTTTCAAAACCTAAAAAATATTCTCTGCTCATTTCAATAGTGTCATCTACCTCCAATGTACTTTAAAAATCATGATCCCATACCAAATACATCATTCAAAGCTCTCACAGTATCACAATGGTTCCGAAGAAATATGAACAGTTCACAAAGTACAGACAAAATACAATTTCATAACTGTGAAGTTATCCAACTGTGTAATTATGTAAACATCTGTCACTTATGTAGTAAAAAAAATGTTTGTCTCTCTCAGTTAAATGATCAGATAGCTGTGTATTTTGTATGTTAGAGAAATATGGTACCAATGTGTAAAGTTGTATAAGCAAATACCATATTAGCTAGGGCTCCTTGTGCTTGCCAAACACATGGTACACAAAGTAATCGTGTAACCCCAGAGGATTAATGTAATTATACCCTCAGGTGTTGCAGATTACAGCAATGGAATGAAATGTATTACAGAAAACCTTTGTATCATTGTAATTCAAAAATCTTTAAAAATAAATGTTTTAAGTACAAAATTAATCACTCAAATACGGGTCCTTTATCGGTAAATGTGCGTCTTGCTGGAAGATAATTCTGTGGAAGTGTCGCAGTTGTCGTCCTCCGAAAGCTAAGTTCTGCAGAAGTCAATGTACTTACCTCATCATAAAAAAAGTTAAATGCTATGCGTATAGATATCGTAGTTGCTACGTACATTACCGTGATCAAGAAAGTACTATACTGTAACGTATTGTTACGCTATAAAAAAGGCTGTCTCATTGTAGCTATACCACAAAAGTTACTACTAAAACATGTTTTACTTTCCAGAAGAATTCAGAAAAGCTGTGCAGATGTAAAACAGATGCAGTACAAAAGCAACAATGCAAATCGTGTTACACATTCGTAGCGTCGTGATATAATCGTGTAGCTGTCAAAGAAACCAAATACTAAGTCATCTTTAATCTCATGTTTATGGTTCCTTCGTGACTCCGTAATGCATTTTCATGCCACGAAAAAATAGGTTGAAAATGCACACAATTTTGTGTTTTTACGTCATTACAGACTTTTTGACATCTCGATTCGATGTTATGTAACTCAATAGTTAAATCTTCACGTGTTTGTTCAAGCATGGTGTCTAACTTTTGAAGATTTTGTTCCATTGTGTCTAACTTTTGAAAATTTTGTTCCATTGTGTCTAACTTTTGAAGCTTTTTCTGTGTTTGTCTCTGACTTTGTTCCATCGTGTCTAACTTTTGAAGATTTTGTCCCATTTGTTTCTGATTTTGTTCAAGCGTTGTGTCTTACTTTTGTAGCCTTTGTCCCATTTGTTGCATTAACTGTAATAACCATGTACTGGTGTCTGAAACATGTTCCTCCGTGTTATTCGGTAGTGAATTTGCACCGGCAACACACGAATTTTGACAAGCAGAAAATGTGTCTTGACTTATTTGAGAAAACGGTGAGGACCCAAAACCTGAAGCTATAGTATTTGCGAGATTGTGTCCTGTCGTTTCGGATTCATGAGGCGAGCTGTTGCCAACCGATCGATCGATAATGCTTCCCTGTTCACTAATTGTTTCTCTGTCTACACCATTATTTGCAGCCCGCTCCACTTCCCTATGCACAATTACCAAATTACTACTTTGAGCATTAGTTAATTCATTACGCGGTGCCGCTAACACACTTCTTTCGTCTTCACTGTCATTTCTCAGTTTACTTTGGAGCCTAGTATTTCGTTTTTCACACGCCATTATTGTCACAATATTTTACACGATAACACAGAAAAGCACAATTTGAAGACCAAAATAAGAAAACACATTAACATAGCATTGAAAATAATATCTCGTTAATTGCAAGCGCAGCTGCGAAATACTTGGTGGAAATCTAAATGCATGCCACAACTGTTTTACTGTACAACAATGAAAAACCAAAACTACAAAGGAAATTCTCTTTACAATTACACTCTAGCAACAATGAATAGCTACACTAATTACACTCCTGGAAATTGAAATAAGAACACCGTGAATTCATTGTTCCAGGAAGGGGAAACTTTATTGACACATTCTTGGGGTCAGATACATCACATGATCACACTGACAGAACCACAGGCACATAGACACAGGCAACAGAGCATGCACAATGTCGGCACTAGTACAGTGTATATCCACCTTTCGCAGCAATGCAGGCTGCTATTCTCCCATGGAGACGATCGTAGAGATGCTGGATGTAGTCCTGTGAAACGGCTTGCCATGCCATTTCCACCTGGCGCCTCAGTTGGACCAGCGTTCGTGCTGGACGTGCAGACCGCATGAGACGACGCTTCATCCAGTCCCAAACATGCTCAATGGGGGACAGATCCGGAGATCTTGCTGGCCAGGGTAGTTGACTTACACCTTCTAGAGCACGTTGGGTGGCACGGGATACATGCGGACGTGCATTGTCCTGTTGGAACAGCAAGTTCCCTTGCCGGTCTAGGAATGGTAGAACGATGGGTTCGATGACGGTTTGGATGTACCGTGCACTATTCAGTGTCCCCTCGACGATCACCAGTGGTGTACGGCCAGTGTAGGAGATCGCTCCCCACACCATGATGCCGGGTGTTGGCCCTGTGTGCCTCGGTCGTATGCAGTCCTGATTGTGGCGCTCGCCTGCACGGCGCCAAACACGCATACGACCATCATTGGCACCAAGGCAGAAGCGACTCTCATCGCTGAAGACGACACGTCTCCATTCGTCCCTCCATTCACGCCTGTCGCGACACCACTGGAGGCGGGCTGCACGATGTTGGGGCGTGAGCGGAAGACGGCCTAACGGTGTGCGGGACCGTAGCCCAGCTTCATGGAGACGGTTGCGAATGGTCCTCGCCGATACCCCAGGAGCAACAGTGTCCCTAATTTGCTGGGAAGTGGCGGTGCGGTCCCCTACGGCACTGCGTAGGATCCTACGGTCTTGGCGTGCATCCGTGCGTCGCTGCGGTCCGGTCCCAGGTCGACGGGCACGTGCACCTTCCGCCGACCACTGGCGACAACATCGATGTACTGTGGAGACCTCACGCCCCACGTGTTGAGCAATTCGGCGGTACGTCCACCCGGCCTCCCGCATGCCCACTACACGCCCTCGCTCAAAGTCCGTCAACTGCGCATACGGTTCACGTCCACGCTGTCGCGGCATGCTACCAGTGTTAAAGACTGCGATGGAGCTCCGTATGCCACGGCAAACTGGCTGACACTGACGGCGGCGGTGCACAAATGCTGCGCAGCTAGCGCCATTCGACGGCCAACACCGCGGTTCCTGGTGTGCCCGCTGTGCCGTGCGTGTGATCATTGCTTGTACAGCCCTCTCGCAGTGTCCGGAGCAAGTATGGTGGGTCTGACACACCGGTGTCAATGTGTTCTTTTTTCCATTTCCAGGAGTGTACACAAACTACAAGAAAAAATCAGAAGATTCCAGTGACGTATCCTCAGCTAAGGGTCGACATATGAAATGTCCCCTTAGAAAAATTATTGAATTACTGTGCTGATAAACCTCTTACATTATTTGATTTTCAAACAGCTGAGCAGAACTGAACGTACTCAGACATTTCTCACTTTACTCATTCCGACCATCGCTAAATTGACACACAATATTTTTAGCGCAACGCAATCTGACTTTCAATAATCCCTACAGAAGAATGGCCCTGACTAACAATAACCTATACCTTTCATGAATCACTTACTTCACAAAAATCTTCATTACTCGAACTACTGCAATACAGCGAGCGCCACTACTGCCAGCTAAATAAATGATTCAAACTACTGAAGGCACTAACTACTGATACGCATAGTTAGCAAATGAAAGATTTTGATAGAGAACAAACAATGTATTTGCCTTAATAGTGTTCAAAAGTCATTTTATATATATATATATATATATATATATATATATATATATATATATATCAGTTCTTGATATCCAGTATTACAAATTTACTCTCTCTGACTGATGGACGCACGTCCAGATCATCCACTCTCAAAACTCCGCCATCTCTCTCCCCAAATCCACCACTGCTGGCAGCTCACCTCCAACTGTGCAACGCTATGTGCTGTTAACAGCCAACTGCCCAACACTACAATAGGAAATATTCCAACAACGCCCCAGACTGCACACAGCACAGCCAGTGATTTTCATACAGAGCGCTTAGTGGCGTTACCAGTATAAAAACCTAAACAGCCTACTTACAAATGTTTGGAGCAGTATGGGCCTGGTCCTCCAACCAGCTCGAGATTTTAACGATCTAAAGCTCCATTTGGACTGAATTTGGCACGATATCCCTCAGGAGGACATCCAACAGTTCTCTCAATCAATGCCAAGCAGAGTAACACTTTGCATAATGGCCAGAGGTGGACCAACGACTTTATTCAAATGGTTCATAAGGCTCTGAGCACTATGTGACTTAACTTTTGAGGTCATCAGTCGCCTAGAACTTAGAACTAATTAACCTAACTAACCTAGGGACATAACACACATCCATGCCCGAGGCTGGATTCGAACTCTTGAGTGACTCATCCAAGTATAAATTACTCTTGTAGTAACTCATCTTTCTTTAACCTGGACTACTGTAGTAAATTACTTCCATTGTAATATAGTCTTTACTAACTGTTGGAGGCTCAGTTTCTGTTTACTTCTTTGCTTGTAACTGAAGTAGTAACGCCTTTTTACTGAGGAAGTAACCCATTTCAGAATATTGCTGACACGTGTATTTCATTTTGTCTCGGAAAATATTTATTGCGGAGTACAGTATCACATCACAGTTTGAAAATATTATCGTGTTAGCGTAATCTAGAGCTACAGTTGTCTATTATTGGTGGGTGACATCAGACGATAATGGCGTCCTTTCAGCAACATTGATGATAATAATTATTCTGAATACGACGGTGAAATTGCTGAAAGTGAAATTTTATCCCACCGTCATGAGCCTCGGCTTG
This sequence comes from Schistocerca piceifrons, assembly GCF_021461385.2. Taxonomy (NCBI): domain Eukaryota; kingdom Metazoa; phylum Arthropoda; class Insecta; order Orthoptera; family Acrididae; genus Schistocerca; species Schistocerca piceifrons. Next base: position 467,054,195 of record NC_060141.1, on the reverse strand, counting down.
CATTCTGTGACGTCACAGATTAGTAAGAGGTCGAAAATTAGATTCAAACATTTTATTAAAGATCATTCACCTCGCTACCAGCAAAGTGCGGTCACGCCAGAGGCAGAGCCAGAACCAGAAATAAGCGGTATGTCGCAATGGGTCAGGCCTCAGCACATCACAACATCGCGCCGACAGAGACAGGACGATCTCAACAGAAAACAGCACAGGATACAAATCCAACGGAAACGTGACACAGGTAATCGTTAGCTCGTAAGTGATGTCATAGAAACTGTACCTATTTAATAAGAATAAGTATCAGAGAACCAACGCAGCCGACAAGAGGCTGTAAAGTGAATAGCAGAATAAGGATACATGCGGTCATAGCCTCACGTTAGCTCCCTTTAAATACTCGAGCTCTCCAGCTCTTGAGGACTTGATCATTGGGATCGATCGCGTTTACAGTAATAGCACTCGATTCCATGATTACGATACTGTAGCGAATCTACGTCCTCGATACTCCAGACACTCTACGAACCAGTGGAAGATGTACCTGAGATGACGGTCTTAGCCTGATGAACTTCATTGCTCGCCCCCTACCACTACTGTTGGAGAAGCTAACTGTCGTCCAACAACAATACGTCTTGGAGTGCTGATAGCACCGAATCTCAGTGCAGAAACCTGCAGCAGGCCCTTGTGGGGTCCACATTTCTGTTCAACATTTGGGCGCCTCTATGTCCTGAAACCTACCTAGTTGGTAGGAAGGAGATCGAGCGACCACACGACTTCCGACAATACGACATTGCTGATGGCTCATCAAGGATCAACACAGAATTCGGAGTGAGAGCGAGCACACTCCAGTAGCTACTACGAGACCATTTATGCTGGATCATAGCCGCGCTGGCAGCATGCCGAGATGCGAAGTCACTCAATCTTCGCCTTTTTTACCACCGACAGAGACGTTTCACAGATATCCAACTGCTATCCTGACTTCATGCAGAGGAGCCTCAGCTTGGCCCCTCTGTAAACTGCTGTCAGAAGTGTGCACTCCGAGGCTGTCATCAGAGGATTTGGCATCAGGGGTGCTGAACCCCAGCGTCTAGAATTCAGCGGTAGTGTTCTGCCGATACAGCTCCATCTTCACGGCAGTTACCACAACACACCTAGGCCAAAGAACATTTTTCTTTCTTTGTGATACGGTAGGAGTTACGTGTGTTGTGTCCGCAGGTCGTGGTCGTGCGGTAGCGTTCTCGCTTCCCGCGCCCATTTTCCCGGGTTCGATTCCCGGCAGGGTCAGGGATTTTCTCTGCATCGTGGTGACTGGGCGTTGTGTGATGTCCTTAGGTTAGTTAGGTTTAAGTAATTCTAAGTTGTAGGGGACTGATGACCATAGATGTTAAGTCTCATAGTGCTCAGAACCATTTTTTTCAGGCGTGTTGATGGATGTGCTAAGTGAAATATAGCTTTTATGAAGCCAACAGGACCCGTTGATTTATCAGACTTCAGTACAGTCGTGAAGAAACGTATTTGGTACCAGTGAGATGTGCTATTTGTGATTTAATGGGGAATAGTGAACCATGCACTAAATTTGCACTGGTGATTTGTTCTTCTTGTAGACATTATGATCATGCAGGATAGGAGTGTACTGAGTGTCGTTGGGTATAAATTTAAATATTTGACAAAAGAAAGCATTGATGCTTACTTTTCAAACAAATTACTGATAGATTTAGAGTCAGAATCACGTTTTGAATGAAAAAATGGTTAAGGGTTAATTAATAAATTTACAGAAAAACCAATCGAATATATATTGATTAAAGATGTCCGTCAATCAATTGACAGATTAGCATTAATTCATGGAGAAGGATTGGCTGGAAATAAAAGTTATAATATTCAATAAAGTCACCTCTCAGTGTGTCATGTAGCAACACCTATCTCCTTCAGATGCAAGGCAATAGAATGCTGCAGCAAAATTCTCTGGATTTTGCATTCACACTCTCTGTGAAAACTCCAGAGGAATTCCTCACAAAAACACACCAAGTGATCTGTTTCCTGACTCCATGAGTATGACGCACTTTGTGTAAGTATTTCCCATCAATTGATACATTTGTGCATTTATTTTATTGATTCTGTCTAAAAAAGCCTCTTCTGTCTCATTTTCCATCTATGCCAACCCATTCATATTCTCCCTTAAAATCCTGGCACTGCCTTTCTTATAGTATTTCTGATATAAATGTTCCAACTGCTCAAAATTACTTGCCTTTCTCATATGTCTTGGCGTCATCTGTAAGGCGTAAATTGGCCAACTGCAGAGTAATTTATCTGACCAGTTACACATTCTGACTGTAGCCAATACATCATTAATGAATACCGTGACCTCCTCTGTTGCTCTGGCAGAGAAGAGTGTGATGAGGTTAACTACTAACGAATCTACTGAAAACTGGGACATTGCTACTGACTTAAATTCACTCAATCCCGGCAGTAAATCTCGCACGACCCACAAAGCTTCTAACTAAGCCACCAATTCCTCATGGGATAACTTCTGCTGAGCATTTTCCTCTAACAATTGTAGAACTTGATCCTTTAAAGTAGCTATGATATAATTGGCAGTAACTGACCTTGTGCCTAACGTATTTGTGCAATTTACCAGTATCTTATATCTATACCAAAAATATCTGCTCCAACATATATTGTACAAAACGAGGCTCATTTTCTTCTTTTGTCTGATCATCACCCAACGACACTCAGTACACTCCTATCCTGCATGATCATAATGTCTACAAGAAGAACAAATCACCAGTACAAATTTAGTGCATGGTTCACTATTCCCCATTAAATCACAAATAGCACATCTCACTGGTACCAAATGCGTTTCTTCACGACTGTACTGAAGTCTGATAAATCAACAGGTCCTGTTGGCTTCATAAAAGCTATATTTCACTTAGCACATCCATCAACACGCCTGAAAAAAATGGCTCTGAGCACTATGAGACTTAACATCTATGGTCATCAGTCCCCTAGAACTTAGAACTACTTAAACCTAACTAACCTAAGGACATCACACAACGCCCAGTCACCACGAGGCAGAGAAAATCCCTGACCCTGCCGGGAATCGAACCCGGGAACCTGGGCGCGGGAAGCGAGAACGCTACCGCGCGACCACGAGCTGCGGACACAACACGCGTAACTCCTACCGTATCACAAAGAAAGAAAAATGTTCTTTGGCCTAGGTGTGTTGTGGTAACTGCTGTGAAGATGGAGCTGTATCGGCAGAACACTACCGCTGAAATCTAGGCGCTGGAGTTCAGCACCACTGATGCCAAATCCTCTGATGACAGCCTCAGAGTGCACACTTCTGACAGCAGTTTACAGAGGGGCCAAGCTGAGGCTCCCCTGCATGAAGTCAGGATAGTAGTTGGATATCTGTGAAACGTCTCTGTCGGTGGTAAAAAAGGCGAAGATTGAGTGACCTCGCATCTCGGCATGCTGCCAGCGCGGCTATGATCCAGCATAAATGATCTCGTAGTAGCTACTGGAGTGTGCTCGCTCTCACTCCGAATTCTATGCTGGTCCTTGATGAGCCATCAGCAATGTCGTATTGTCGTCGCTCGATCTCCTTCCTACCAACTAGGTAGGTTTCAGGACATAGAGCCGCCCAAATGTTGAACAGGAATGTGGACCCCACAAGGGCCTGCTGCAGGTTTCTGCACTGAGGTTCAGTGCTGTCAGCACACCAACACGTGTTGTTGTTGGACGATAGTTAGCTTCTCCAACACCAGTGGTAGATGGCGAGCAATGAAGTTCATCAGGCAAAGACCGTCATCTCAGGTACATCTCCCACTGGTTCGTAGAGTGTCTGGAGTATCGAGGACGTAGATTCGCTACAGTATCGTAATCATGGAATCGAGTGCTATTACTGTAAACGCGATCGATCCAAATGATCAAGTCCTCAAGAGCTGGAGAGCTCGAGTATTTAAAGGGAGCTAACGTGAGGCTATGACCGCATGTATCCTTATTCTGCTATTCACTTTACAGCCTCTTGTCGGCTGCGTAGGTTCTCTGATACTTATTCTTATGAAATAGGTAGAGTTTCTTTGACATTACTTACGAGCTAACGATTACCTGTGTCACGTTTCCGTTGGATTTGTATCCTGTGCTGTTTTCTGTTGAGATCGTCCTGTCTCTGTCGGCGGGATGTTGTAATGTGCTTAGGCCTAACCCATTGCGACATACCGCTTATTTCTGGTTCTGTCTCTGCCTCTGGCGTGACCGGACTTTGCTGGTAGCAAGGTGAATGATCTTTAATAAAATGTTTGAATCTAATTTTCGACCTCTTACTAATCTGTGACGACACAGAATGCAAACCGAGGCTCATGACGGTGGGATAAAATTTCACTTTCAGCAATTTCGCCGTCGTATTGAGAGTAATTATTATCATCAATGTTGCTGAAAGGACGCCATTATCGTCTGATGTCACCCACCAATAATAGACAACTGTAGCTCTAGATTACGCTAACACGATAATATTGTCAAACTGTGATGTGATACTGTACTCCGCAATAAATATTTTCCGAGACAAAATGAAATACACGTGTCAGCAATATTCTGAAATGGGTTACTTCCTCAGTAAAAAGGCGTTACTACTTCAGTTACAAGCAAAGAAGTAAACAGAAACTGAGCCTCCAACAGTTAGTAAAGACTATATTACAATGGAAGTAATTTACTACAGTAGTCCAGGTTAAAGAAAGATGAGTTACTACAAGAGTAATTTATACTTGGATGAGTCACTCAAGAGTTCGAATCCAGCCTCGGGCATGGATGTGTGTTATGTCCCTAGGTTAGTTAGGTTAATTAGTTCTAAGTTCTAGGCGACTGATGACCTCAAAAGTTAAGTCACATAGTGCTCAGAGCCTTATGAACCATTTGAATAAAGTCGTTGGTCCACCTCTGGCCATTATGCAAAGTGTTACTCTGCTTGGCATTGATTGATAGAACTGTTGGATGTCCTCCTGAGGGATATCGTGCCAAATTCAGTCCAAATGGAGCTTTAGATCGTTAAAATCTTGAGGTGGTTGGAGGACCAGGCCCATACTGCTCCAAACATTTGTAAGTAGGCTGTTTAGGTTTTTATACTGGTAACGCCACTTAGCGCTCTGTATGAAAATCACTGGCTGTGCTGTGTGCAGTCTGGGGCATTGTTGGAATATTTCCTATTGTAGTGTTGGGCAGTCGGCTGTTAACAGCGCGTAGCGTTGCACAGTTGGAGGTGAGCTGCCAGCAGTGGTGGATGTGGGGAGAGAGATGGCGGAGTTTTGAGAGTGGATGATCTGGACGTGCGTCCATCAGTCAGAGAGAGTAAATTTGTAATACTGGATATCAAGAACTGATATATATATATGTAATGAAGATTTTTGTGAAGTAAGTGATTCATGAAAGGTATAGGTTATTGTTAGTCAGGGCCATTCTTCTGTAGGGATTATTGAAAGTCAGATTGCGTTGCGCTAAAAATATTGTGTGTCAATTTAGCGATGGTCGGAATGAGTAAAGTGAGAAATGTCTGAGTACGTTCAGTTCTGCTCAGCTGTTTGAAAATCAAATAATGTAAGAGGTTTATCAGCACAGTAATTCAATAATTTTTCTAAGGGGACATTTCATATGTCGACCCTTAACTGAGGATACCTCACTGGAATCTTCTGATTTTTTCTTGTAGTTAGTGTAATTAGTGTAGCTATTCTTTGTTGCTAGAGTGTAATTGTAAAGAGAATTTCCTTTGTAGTTTTAGTTTTTCATTGTTGTACAGTAAAACAGTTGTGGCATGCATTTAGATTTCCACCAAGTATTTCGCAGCTGCGCTTGCAATTAACGAGATATTATTTTCAATGCTATGTTAATGTGTTTTCTTATTTTGGTCTTCAAATTGTGCTTTTCTGTGTTATCGTGTAAAATATTGTGACAATAATGGCGTGTGAAAAACGTAATACTAGGCTCCAAAGTAAACTGAGAAATGACAGTGAAGACGTAATGAATTAACTAATGCTCAAAGTAATAATTTGGTAACTGTGCATAGGGAAGTGGAGCGGGCTGCAAATAATGGTGTAGACAGAGAAACAATTAGTGAACAGGGAAGCATTATCGATCGATCGGTCGGCAACAGCTCGCCTCATGAATCCGAAACGACAGGACACAATCTCGCAAATACTGTAGCTTCATGTTTTGGGTATTCACCATTTACTCAAATAAGTCAAGACACATTTTCTGCTTGTCAAAATTCGTGTGTTGCCGGTGCAAATTCACTACCGAATAGCACGGAGGAACATGTTTCAGACACCAGTACATGGTTATTACAGTTAATGCAACAAATGGGACAAAGGCTACAAAAGTAAGACACAACGCTTGAACAAAATCAGAAACAAATGGGACAAAATCTTCAAAAGTTAGACACGATGGAACAAAGTCAGAGACAAACACAGAAAAAGCTTCAAAAGTTAGACACAATGGAACAAAATCTTCAAAAGTTAGACACAATGGAACAAAATCATCAAAAGTTAGACACCATGCTTGAACAAACACGTGAAGATTTAACTACTGAGTTACATAACATCGAATCGAGATGTCAAAAAGTCTGTAATGACGTAAAAACACAAAATTGTGTGCATTTTCAACCTGTTTTTTCGTGGCATGAAAATGCATTACAGAATCACGAAGGAACCATAAACATGAGATTAAAGATGACTTAGTATTTGGTTTCTTTGACAGCTACACGATTATATCACGACGCTACGAATGTGTAGCACGATTTGCATTCTTGCTTTTGTGCTGTATCTGTTTTACATCTGCACAGCTATTCTGAATTCTTCTGGAAAGTAAAACATGTTTTAGTAGTAACTTTTGTGGTATAGCTACAATGAGACAGCCTTTTTTGTAGCACAACAATACGTTACAGTATAGTACTTTCTTGATCACGGTAATGTACGTAGTAACTACGATATCTATACGCATAGCATTTAACTTTTTTTATGATGAGGTACGTACATTGACTTCTGCAGAACTTAGCTTTCGGAGGACGATAACTGCGACACTTCCACAGAATTATCTTCCAGCAAGACGCACATTTACCGATAAAGGACCCGTATTTGAGTGATTAATTTTGTACTTAAAACATTTATTTTTAAAGATTTTTGAATTACAATGATACAAAGGTTTTCTGTAATACATTTCATTCCATTGCTGTAATCTACAACACCTGAGGGTATAATTACATTAATCCTCTGGGGTTACACGATTACTTTGTGTACCATGTGTTTGGCAAGCACAAGGAGCCCTAGCTAATATGGTATTTGCTTATACAACTTTACACATCGGTACCATATTTCTCTAACACACAAAATACACAGCTATCTGATCATTTAACTGAGAGAGACAAACATTTTTTTTACTACATAAGTGACAGATGTTTACATAATTACACAGTTGGATAACTTCACAGTTATGAAATTGTATTTTGTCTGTACTTTGTGAACTGTTCATATTTCTTCGGAACCATTGTGATACTGTGAGAGCTTTGAATGATGTATTTGGTATGGGATCATGATTTTTAAAGTACATTGGAGGTAGATGACACTATTGAAATGAGCAGAGAATATTTTTTAGGTTTTGAAAGTATTGGAGGAAGCTACTAAGATTCTGAGATTTGACTGAGGTTTTATGATGTTATTATTACGATGGCGATGAGTATTATGCTGTTGAGGTACGTTTATGTTCAATAAGCTGATGCTATATGAGGAATTTGATTATGCTACGCATTTATTATGATGAAATATTGAAGAAGTGTCGACGAATATGTATATGTGTAATAAAGTAAGGAATAATGAGTAGTGGTTAGGGCCTCTGATTTGTGAAAAAGGATGTTTGAAACCAAGAATCGTACTTTCAGAGTTATGAAATGTGTGTAAAAGTATAAATGTATCACAATGCCGCCGAAAATTTTTTGGACGCTGTTATATTTATAGGATGTTGTTTCTACACATTTGTAACGCAAATTCTCGACCTGTGAAATATTTTGTATGAGACTGTCACTGTAGCGCAAACTGCTGTCGTAAATATTTCGGTAAGGAAACTAAGTGACCTTGACATAATGTGTTGTGGGCGCAGTTGCCTGGAGAAAAAGCCATTAGGTGGAGAAAAAAGAGGCCATTAACCTCGCTATTGACATTCCCTTGTAGAAAGCATCGCAAATACGACATGCTCATTACTTGGAAACATATGATTATACTGTAGAGCTCGTTCTTTGTGCTGCTTACTGAAATGCTTATGAATTGATGGGATATATTCTTACATTTGCACACCTGATTATGACAAGTGTCTTTCTACGAGAGTTGAGAGAATTTCTACTGACTTATGAAATGCCACATGGCTATTGAATGATGTTTTTATGATTTACTTTACATAGTTGCTTATTTCATTTGATATTTGGTTTCCGGTTGTATTGCAGCATTGGTTTTATAAAATAAAATTGAATGCATTTGCTAATGTGAACACTTACTGTCAACAGATCTATTAAATAATAATTTTATGATCCACATTCTTCGAAAAAGGAGACTTGGAAGGGAAAAAACAATAAGAAGGGACTAATAACAGTAACTGCATACATAATTTTCTTTTCAAGTACTTGGTAATTTCTTTTGTAGAATAAGTTGTGGTCCACCACTTTAATGACATAGACATCAAGATGTGAATAGACATTTCCCTTGTCTGCATTGTTGTCTTTAGTGTACTATTTTTTCTGCTTGTGGGTTTGTCATAATGAGATATAAGTTATTGCATTTGCGGCTGCTGTTTGCCAGGCATAGTGCTACTAAATTTCACTTGGTATTGCTCTGTTAAGCCAGTTTTACTACTGATTTAGTTTTCTTGTTGCTGCACATTGGCTCATATTAGTTGTAATGTTGCATTTGCTTTGCTAGTTTAGATATACTGCTGCTTGCTTTGCCGATTTCCATTTTTTTTATCATTGCTGTTTGTGTTAATTTGTCGTGTGTTGCTGCATTGCCTCATCTCTTAGTATATATATATCTGAGCTCAGTAGCTTTAAGTTAGCTTAAGAGGGGGTAGACTATATAAAAAACTAACTATGAAGAATAGGAAAAGAATGCATTGAGAAGTTATATGAAAAAGATTTGGTCAAAATGAGTATTGTACAATGATAAATATTTATTTTGAAACAGGATACGAACAAAACAGTAGGGTTTAGGGACAACAGGGTTAGATAGAATTTTTTTTTTTTTTTTGCAGGAGCAAATGTTGAAATAAGAGGAAAGATCTATGGAATGAAGTGTTGGGTTGGACTGCAGTACCAAATGTTACACTGAAAACGAACCCTGTCCTTACCTTTTGTGTGATTCCACTGTGTGATGGTGTACCCTTGTGTATTTGTGCTTTTCCTGTCTTTATGTGTTTAGCTAGTAAGATTTATGTTGTAGAATTTTTCTAATACTAAGCTACATTCATTATGATGAGAAATACTGCTATCCTCAAATATAATTTGCATTAACAATATGTTATTTACTTTGTTAAGATGTTTAGACATTATTTTCAAAACCTATTCTGATCTTTTATGTATTTACTTATGTCATAATTCCTGTAACACTGATATATATGTTTATTTCTATTCTTTTGTAAAGCCTGTATTACTAAAAATATTCTCTGTGCTATTATGTTATTTAATGATGTATTTTGTTCCTTTGTAATTGTATTATTATATTGTAAATTTAAAATTGTATAGACACCAATTCTTGAAATTAAGTTAAATTTCACTGCACGCGTTTCTGTTGGTCAAAGTATATGCACAATATGTGAGAAGTTGGAACTGTTAGTGTTTGCACGTGTGTTAATAATTCAGCAAGGCACTGGTTAACAACATTGCTGGTTCTAAGGTCAATTCCAAAAACTTTCTGAGAGCACAAGTGGTGGTTTATGGACTTGCTATATTGTCCGCAAGACTCTTCGATGGTGATTGTGTACCTGCACAGTCGCAACATATGGCTGCTGACCATACTCTCCACCAGGACCACAGTGGGTCTGCTCTCTGATGACCTACCTACCAATATTCTTCAAAACTTCGACTGACTCTGCTGTGGGTTTGCTCTGTTGTGGCCCATTACCTGTCTGCATGACAAGAGTCAGCACTGTCTTTCCGTTGGAAGGAGAACACTACTTCTTCAAGACTGCATGGCAATCCACTACTTCCGTGTGCATTTTCTTTTACTAATGAGACTTTGTGAAAAAAACTGTAATTACTGTCGTGATAAATGATCAGGACTGTCTTTATGAGAACAATTATTGCTTTTGACCAACAGTGTATCAATAAGTGTGTGCATTTGATATCTTTGTTATCGTATTTATGAAAAATTTTAACAAATATGTGTTGGTCAGTGCCCAAAACAGTTTGTAAATTCTTTTGTGGGCAGCCTGGGGGCTATGTAAGGAGGCTGTTTTGGTTATTATATTGGTAACGCCACGTAGCGCTCTGTATGAAAATCACTGGCTGTGCTGTGTGCAGTCTGGGACATTGTTGGAATATTTCCTATTGTAGTGTTGGGCAGTTGGCTGTTAACAGCGCGTAGCGTTGCACAGTTGGAGGTGAGCCGCCAGCAGTGGTGGATGTTGGGAGAGAGATGGCGGAGTTTTGAGAGCGGATGATCTGGACGTGTGTTCATCAGAGAGAGTAAATTTGTAATACTGGCTATCATGAACTGATATATATATTATGACTTTTGAACACTATTAAGGTAAATACATTGTTTGTTCTCTATCAAAATCTTTCATTTGCTAACTATGCCTATCAGTAGTTAGTGCCTTCAGTAGCTTGAATCTTTTATTTAGCTGGCAGTAGTGGCGCTCGCTGTATTGCAGTAGTTCGAGTAACGAAGATTTTTGTGAGGTAAGTGATTCATGAAAGGTATAGGTTATTGTTAGTCAGGGCCATTCTTTTGTAGGGATTATTGAAAGTCAGATTGCGTTGCGCTAAAAATATTGTGTGTCAATTTAGCGATGATCAGAATGAGTAAAGTGAGAAATGTCTGAGTACGTTCAGTTCTGCTCAGCTGTTTAAAAATCAAATAATGTAAGAGGTTTATCAGCACAGTAATTCAATCATTTTTCTAAGGGGACGTTTCACATTCTCAGTCGGATAGAGATCCAGCCACCTTGTTGGGCAAGTTAGCGTTTGGCAAGCTCAAAGTCAAGGAGTAGAAACTCTTTCCATATGTGGATGGACATTATATTGCTGAAATGTAAGCCCAGGATGTCTTGCCATGAAGGGCAGCAAAGTGGGGCGTAAAATATCATTGACGTACCCCTGTGCTGCAAGTGTGCCGCTGATGACAACCTAAGGGGTCAGGCTGCGAAAAGATATGGCACCCCACACCATCACTCCCTGTTATCAAGCCATATAGCGGCCGACAATCGGGATGGTATCCCCTCGCTGTCCGGGGCATCTCCAGACACTGATCACTGGGGCTCAGTTACAAGCAGGACTCATCACTTTCACTGCAGTCAATGCCATTCCAGGCAGAAGACGCCGTTTTCTTTTCTTGGTTTTTGCCTTAAGAGTGCATTATGAGGATCTTAATCAACAGATGGTAGCCAGTAGTCATGGGATCGTCAGTCGACGTAACAGCGATACCTAGAGCCTTAAAACAAAGGGTCACATTCCATCAGTACAACAACTCCAGTTCGCAATATACTCGTACCTTAATGAACAAACAGATCTATGACTTTTTAACGTAGAACAGCAATGAATCATCTAGAGGAAATATACGCTCAGATGAACTGGAACATTATCTGGAGAAATTTACACATCAACGCTGTATCATCCACAGTGACACAACATTCAACTCAGCACACTTGGATGATGAGACACGGGGCTAGTTACGAAATTCACAATTGTTCAGTCGTTCTCAACGATTTTTGCTGATACTAACAATTAGAAAGTCAAACTGTAAGATTCCATAAGAGCTATGCAGAATTATTTGGCAGTTGGCTGAACATAATGATCACACCACTATAATCAAAAAAGAAGATGAAAAGGAAAAAAGTAAGAAGAAGAAGAGGAAGAAGGAAGGAGGCTGAAACAGCGGTCAGTTAGGGCTTAAATCTTCCAAAGCGCCGAGCTTTTATTCACGAGCTGGAAGAAACCCAAGATAAACCACAAAGCAAAATTTTTTATTACTCTCCTAAATGTTAGTTTTTTGTTGTAATGCCATTATGCACAGTCATATGTAAAGTTATTAACAAATTTTGTTCAACAAATAAAAGAAAGTATACCCAGAATCACGCCGCAAAAGCTGTTTTCCACATTAAGAATAACTGCCACGGGACAAAGAAGTGCTATAGGGAAGAAAATACAGAGTTATTGAGAGCGTCATCAGAGAAATTATGTTTTTATTGTGTATCACGAAAATGAAACAGCGGAATTTAGAGCAACGTTATGCCATCAAGTTTTACGTTAAACATGGGCAGTACGCGAGTTTGATCCTTGAAACGTTGAAACCAGCCTATGGGGAACATTCTATATCAAGAGCACAAGTTTTTTCCTGGCATAGATCGTTCTTGGAAGACCGAGAACACTTTGAAGATGATCTTCGCTCAGGGAGACTTTCAGCTTCCAAAACCGACGAAAACGTCGAACGTGTGCGTGCTCTTTTGAGAGTGTTCCTACAGGACAAATTGTCAACCAAGTGTTTCACAAAGATGTCCTTGAAAGCCTCAGAAAAACGGTGAACTGAGTCGGACAGGACATTGCAGACAAGTTGCTGCTGCATGTTGACAACACCCCATGTCATATCGCCATTTCCACGCCGGCCGGTGTGGCCGAGCGGTTCTAGGCGCTTCAGTCTGGAACCGCGCGACCGCTATGATCGCAGGTTCGAATCCTGGCTGGGGCATGGATGTGTGTGATGTCCTTAGGTTAGTTAGGTTTAAGTAGTTCAAATTTCTAGGGGACTGATGACTTCAGCTGTTAAGTCCCATAGTGGTCAGTGCCATTTGAACGATTTTTGAAGCCATTTCCACCACTGAATCTTTAATCTCAAAAGACTTTCCTTTTACTCCAGAACCTCCCTATTTACCTGATCTGAGTCCTTATGACTTTTTTCTTTCTGAAAGTAAAGAAATGTCTTAAAACGGCGTCCTTTTGGGACTCTAGAGTATATCCTAGAGAATGTGGCCGACATGTTAAACCTCTACCAGATGAAGACTGTCGGTGCTGCTACTGGAGACTGGCAACATGGGCTCCGCCAGTATATAGCTGCCGACGGAAACTGCTTTGAAGGGGACAATATTGTTGTTTGGAAAAAAATAAAAACTTTGATAGATAAAAAAGTCGGTCTAATTCCTTTCCTCATGCACCTCTTGTGATTGAATGGGACATACTCTCTGCGATGCACAGAGGCTTTCAGAGTGCAACTGTCAAGTTTTCGTTAGGGTTATTGCAACATCCATTCTTTCGCTTGCAGGGGCAGCTCTAAGTGAGGCATGCATCACCCGTTATTCTAACACGATTTGTTGAGTCCGCGGCCAAAATTGGCATGCCAGTATATGAACAGAGCAAGGACACGCAAGTTGCACTTAGAACCCATGAGGCCCGACCCTACTTACTACGCACAGAGGCAGTTATCGCCGTGTCGTGTGACGTAGCAGCTGGCGGCCTTTTCACTTTCCGGCTAATAGCTTCTTCAGAATGCCGCACTAGACGTGCAGTTGTTTTTACCGGCCGCTACAGGCACGTCCTTCAGTTGACAAATGACATCACTCGTCGCTTTCCGGCAGCGGGTTTTCATGGTCTGTTGTCTCTTGTCACACCTCGAAGCGGAAGGTCTGTAGTTCACACTCTGGTTTATTCTAGGACGTAATATGTCAGTCAACGTGTTGTGCATCTCCGCAAATGCTTTGAGTATGTGAATAAATAAGTTTCAACACGCTTCATAACTCAAGTTACGTGCATTTTCGAAATGTGTTCCTGCATTTCTCTCGAACCCAAACTGATCTTCCTCGACGTCGGTTTCTACTAGTCTGCTTCATGTCGCTGGTAAGTGTTACACTACAAAGCCAAATGTCTGTCGTTGGAGCTCTAGTTTGTACTACGAAGTTATATACTAGTTGACAAGTCGTGTATCTTAGGCAGTAATCTGAATATGTGAATAAGACAAGTTTCAACGCGCTTCATATTCCACTTTACACGTATCTTCTAAATGTGAAATTTAAGGCTGGCTGTGGTCGTGTGGTAGCGTTCTCGCTTCCCGCGCCCAGGTTCCCGGGTTCGATTCCCGGCGGGGTCAGGGATTTTCTCTGCCTCGTGATGACTGGGTGTTGTGTGATGTCCTTAGGTTAGTTAGGTTTAAATAGGTCTAAGTTCAAGGGGACTGATGACCATAGATGTTAAGTCCCATAGTGCTCAGAGCCCCATTTTTTTATCATTTTGTTGTCTTCTATTTCCAAATCAGACTGGTCAAAGAGTGACTGAATATAAGCTTTCGACCCTCTTGGAACTACAGTTACAAAAGAAGTGATCAATTAAAACCGAATAAAAATTATTTTAAAATACGGATACGTGTTTCTTCTACCACAGCTCCAGATAATCTACATGTAAACGTCTGCATCTGCGTACATCTGGTGTTTGAAGGTTAGCCAGTCTAAAGATTACACAGGCACAAGACGCTGAAGAAAGAATGCAGTGTACCGAACATTTATGACTACCTGATTCATAACCACCGTGAATGAGGTATTATTTGGCAAAACCTAAATACTTACTTAGAACCTAAACATTTGCTTACCGTGACATATTTCGCAGAAACTGGCACTTCCAGTAGTTTTTCCGGAACTCTTCATATCTGTTAGGATGCACGGCGTGGCCGAGCGGTTCTAGGCGCTTCAGTCTGGAACCGCGCGACCGCTACGGTCGCAGGTTCGAATCCTGCCTCGGGCATGGATGTTTGTGATGTCCTTAGGTTAGTTAGGTTTAAGTAGTTCTAAGTTCTAGGAGACTGATGACCTCAGCTGTTAAGTCCCATAGTGCTCAGAGCCATTTGAACCATTTTTTGTTAAGATGCAATAAGCTGATCCTAACAGCTAAGCGTCCGGCCATCCTGATTTAGGTTTTCCGTGATTTCCCTAAATCGCTCCAGGCAAATGCTGGGGTGGTTCCTTTCAAAGGGCACGGCCGAATTCCTTCCCCGTCCTTCCCTAATCCGATGAGACCGATGACCTCGTAGTTTGGTCTCTTCCCCCAAATCAACCAACCAACCTAACAGCTAACCGCAAGTCACAACACAGTTAAAAGGTCAGTTGTTTTAAAACCCAGTAACTGTCTCCCATTACGACGTAGAAGTTTGAAATGTCTCTCGAGGATGCCTCTAATCTTCTTCTGTAATGATGCAACTGTGTGGCGCCCTGCGACGTCGCCTTCGGACTCGGAGGTTTCAAACAGTAAAATTCGATATATATGAAAAAAAGAATAGGGTGCAGAAGTTCATCTGAGGTGTAAGGCATGCTAATAATGTCATTTTGGCAGCAAATTTCACCACAATTCTGCCCGACGCTACTGCCGACTTATCACACCATGCGAAGGTCGTAATAGGCCGCCTTATCCACATTTCAGCTCCTCTTTTAAAGCCTCTACGATGGAAGTCAAGACCGCGAAGCCCAGCGTTGACATCTCGCAGTTTTCTTGAGGTTGGCTGAGGAAAACATTTCAGACGCGCTGCGACTCAGAACCGACAAGAAGAGGCCTCTAGAGGTAGCATAAAGGGCATCAGGGAAACCACCCCTTCTCATGGGAAATTAATTCCCAAACATTCGCTGTTGGAAACAACAGATCGCACTGTGATGAGCAACTGGAAGATGTTCGCGACAGCCTATGACACTGCTGACACCCTTGGACGTCTCAACCCTTCTCGAAGGAGACTGTGGGCCTGTAGCCACAATGAACGAGACCGCACCCCTTTGGAGTGTAGCGCGAGCACAGTTTTTACTCTGGTATGCAGACTGGAACCACTAGGGATCGTTTAGAACTAGTGGACGGAATCTGAACATGAACCAAAATAGCAAAGGGTGTTTATGCTTTTTCAGCCTAGCAGTTTCGCGCCTAGCCTCCTTGATACTTGTACTGATTTTAATAACATATCAACCCTAAACCTTACACACTTTATAGTAATTTAAGCTAAAGTCTCCACGAAGACGTATTTTCCACAGTCGCAGCATCAGAAAGCTGAATTGAATTATCTCTGACAGAATTTCGCTCATCACATGTTTCTGAGCGATCTTCGCTATTATCTGTCTTCAGTCCTCTGAAGTGGGTCTGTTTTAAGGCATCGGAGCGTAGATAACCATTTCCGCCACATTACGCAGGCTCTGTCTCTCCATATACACATTGCTAGGTCAGAAGCGCGGGCACAGTTGTATTACACTGATAATGCAAACAGAAAAGAAAACACATGTGTAAAAGGTAAAAATTTATTTTTTCTTGGAATTCTTATTTGTACTTAGCAAATAATTTCGTTTTACTATTTAACCCAAACCTTTTGTGCGTTTGAACGAAAATTTATCGGATTTGGACAGTTGGGCATCCGAGAATACTGGGTCCAGTGTTCTGAATAATTAACATTCATTCAGGAATTAATATATACGAAATTAAAATGAAAAACCGTTAATTTGTCCAAAAATATAAAATTATATTCAGGTACGGCGCAGTAGCCAAGTAACTACAACGGTAACACTGCTTCCATTCCATCATTGTCTGTCTGGCACGCAACTAGTTATGATATTTTTTGAATAAGGGCAGTCTCGGCTGCAAAATTGTTTTTATTAATAACAATTACGCGTTTTAACGTTATGGTACATCATCAGATTGTGTGAAAAATGTAGCGGGAAAAACTTCATTCGTCAGTTTACACAACAGGGACTAAAGTAAGACTAAATACACTGAATCCCTAAAGAAACTGGTATAAGAATGCGTATTCAAATACAGAGATGTGTAAACAGGCAGAATATGGCGCTGCGGTCGGCAACGCCTATACCAGACAACAAGTGTCTGGTGCAGTGGTTAGATCTGTTATTGCTGCTACAGTGGCGGGTTATCAAGATTTAAGTGAGTTTGTAAGCGGTGTTATAGTCCACGCACGAGCGATGGGACACATCGTCTCCGAGGTAGCGATGAAGTGGGGATTTTCCCGTACTACCATCTCGTAAAACATCAAATCCCCGACATCGCTGCGGCCGGAAAAAGATCCTGCAAGAACGGGACGAACGACGACTGAAGAGAATCGTTCAAAGTGACAGAAGTGTAGCCATTCCGCAAACTGCTGCAGATTTCAGTGCTTGACCATCAGTACTTGTCAGAGTCTGAATAATTCAACGAAACATCATCGATACAGGCTTTCGGAGCCGAAGGCCCACTCGTTTACCCTTGATGACTGCCTCGCCTGGGCCTGTCAACACCGACTTTGGAGTGTTGATTATTGGAAACATGTTGTCTGGTCGGGCGAGTCTCATTTCAAATTGTAAAGAGAGGATGGACGTGTACTGGTACAGTGAAAACCTCATGAATCCATGGACCATGCATGTCAGCAGGGCACTGTTCAATCTGGTGGAGGCTCTGTAATGGTGTGAGGCGTGTGCAGTTGAAGTAATATGGGACCCCTGATACGCCTAGTTGTGACACGTACGTAAGCATCTTGTCTGATCACCTGCATCCATTAATGTCCATTGTGCAATCCGACGGACTTGGGCAATTCCAGCCGGACTATGCGAAACCCCACACGTCCAGAATTGCTACAGGATGATTCCAGGAACACTTTTCTGAGTTTAAACACTTCCGCTGGCCACCGAACTCCCCAGACATGAACATTATTGAGCATATCTGGGATTCCTCGCAACGTGCTGTCCAGAAGAGATCTCCGCCCCTTCGTACTCTTACGAATTTATGGATAGCCCTGCAGGATTTATTGCGTCAGTTTCCTCCAGAACCTAGGCCCTGCACGATATTAGGCAGGTGTACCAGTTGCTTTGGCTCGTCAGTGTATCGTAAGGTAAACGATCCGCTCGTCAAAAGCCTTGTCGTAACCCAAAAAGTCTTACATGTGGTAAGACCGGATCAGCTTAATGTACAAAAAGTTGAAAACCATATAACATATACGATGCAAGGTAGAGAGCGTTCCGGTAAAACAGCTCTTCTAAGCACTACAGCAAAAGCTGCTATGAGGTATGTGACAAGAGATACAGTACTGGTACTTCCAATGTGGCCTACATGGTGCAAGAGACAACGTACATTATTAAAATAATGAAAAGTTATAAAACTTAGCTGATAACATTTGGGGAAAACAAAAAAAAAGTGCGAGATAAAACATTGCCTTTTACAAAACTGCTAAGAGGAAAAATTTACAGATATGTAACAGGATCTTAAATCAGTGAAGTACATAATACTGCTATCAGAGGAGTATGAGGTTGCCAATCAAACACTTAAGTCTATGTAAATAGCAAGGAGTAGTTAAGATAAAATCATGTAAAAATCGCCGCAGCTGGCTCACTTTCAAAAACCGAGTCACCTTACGTTATTAAAATAGTAAGACATTTTAAAAAATTATTAAGTGGTAATAATTTAAGATTGCTGAACAGTAATATACAGATGGACAACTGCCATTCACCAACGGAGCGAGGTGTCGCAGTGGTTAGCACAATGGACCCGCATTCGGGAGGACAACTGTTCAAACTCACGTCTGACCACCTTGATTTAGATTTTGCGTGATCTCCCTAAACCGCTTCAGGCAAATGCCGCAATGGTTCCTTTGAAAGGGCAGGGCCAACTTCCTTCCCCATCCTTCCCTAATCCGATGGGACCGATGACTTTGCTGTTTGGTCCCCTCCCCCCTAAACCAACCAGCCAGCCATTCACAAAAATGCTGAAGATGAAGTCTTTGAAATTACGTAGTAGGAACTTAAAACGTGGCACAACCTCGATAAAGTGAATAACGAAGCTGAAGGAGGATTAGAGAGTCAACGTAATAAATGACATAAAAGAATAAGATAATTTAAGATGAAACGAAGTAAAGACGTAAAAGTAGCTTTTCGGTTCCGATAAGAATTTCGACGTGTGGATATCTTACCCAGATGACTTTTAACATTGTTCTGTGTCCCGTTGTGACAACTGACGAATGAAGTTTTTTCTGTTACTGTTTTACATAATGCGCATGCACCCTACCTAAAAGTAAACGATATTATGGGTGGGACATTACGGTTGCCATCATTATATCCTAAAAAGAGAGGTTTTCACTAACGAATTGATCGTTCAGAAGTCTTTCGTGCTAGGGTTTTATAATGTCCAGCTTTTTGAGTAAATTCATTTTTTTTCCATTTGCGAGGTACATGCAGCACGTACATGGAGGCCGCTTGATTTCTGGTGCGTAGCAAAGGCTGAGCGCTGCTTTACATGTCCGCGTGTTTCTACGCTGTGTACACCGTCCTGATCCGGTCTTAGGACACGTAAAATTTATTTTCGGTTCCGATAAGAACTTCGACGAGTGGATATCTTACCCAGATGATTTTTAACATTGTTCTGTGTCCCGTTGTGACAACTGACGAATAAAGTTTTTTCTGTTACTGTTTTACATAATCTGGTGACATCCCGTAAGGGCGAAACGTGTGGTTGGTATTTACAAAGAAAGTTTTGCAACCGAGACTGCCTTTATTAAGAAAAAAGCAATTATAAGAAGGTCGTAGCCGCTTAACCTAATCTCTTTAGTGATACTGTCAGTAAGGCTATGCAAGTAGCCACAAGATCTAAAAGATTTCTGTTCCATTTGGACTGTTGAACTAGTTCAAGGCATTCCTCAGAAGACATTCAGAACTATTTTGCAAGAGTACCCATCTGTTCGCCATTAGCGAAGGGGTAGACGATCCAATTTACATGTGGCAAGCTAGAGCCTCCTCTTGCTGCTATTAAATAATAGGGGTATTTCCTCTCTAAATTGGCTAGACTGTCTTTGAATGATGCTGTAACCACTGCAGTACAATCAGGTAACCGATAAAAGCATGTGACTGATGGCGTGGTGGTCTTATCCTCCGCCGGCCGTTGTGGCCGAGCGGTTCTAGGCGTTTCAGTCTGGAACCGCGCCACCGCTACGGTCGCAGGTTCGAGTCCTGCCTCGGGGATGGATGTGTGTGATGTCCTTAGGTTAGTTAGGTTTAAGTAGTTCTACGTTCTAGGGGACTGGTGACCTCAGAAGTTAAGTCCCATAGTGCTCAGAGCCATTTGAACCATCTTATCCTCCACCGATCAGGAATGCTTCGCCATAGGCTCATTCCACTTGGTGCCGTCATGCATGTGTGCTTCCCTCTTAGACTAGTACCAGCAAGCAGCGATTCTTTGAAGGATTGAACTTCCAGGTATAAAATGGTTTCGAACACATATTTTGGCGTTAAGCATGAAAGTGAGAAAACGTTTGAAATATTTGAAATTATGTGTAAAGTTTGTTAGAATTACTAACTGCTGTCATTCTCAAATACGGGGTGAATGTAGTTTGGGTAATCAGCTTGGCATGGATTACCCTGCCTCAAGATATATATACAGTTTCTAACAGTAATACTTGTCTTAAAGTATTAAACCTTTAATATAAGATTATACCTCTTTGTAGATTATGGAACCATTTTAAATTTTTAATATCAGTCAATATCCGTATGAAATATTGAAAATCAAAGTTTTGTTGTCCTTGCAGGCTGTTAGACAAGTAATGTTCAACTGCAACTATGAACCGTGAATCAGGATAGCCATTAAGTAATCTGTTATATATACATGATGTTTCACAATGAATATCCAGGTTTTAAGGCTATTTACAGTTGGAAATAACACATCAAATGGAAGAGCAGTTCAAACAGTTTTTCTTACAAATGTTCAATATGACCACCTTTGTAACGTGGCACACTCTGAGCCGATAGATGTGTTCTTGAAAGCCTTTATTAGTGTATGTCGAATAATTCTTACAACAACTGCTTCAATCCTATTTCTTAATTTGAGCAGATGAGCTGGTAGTGGAGGCGGTGATCGCTTAAGAAAGCCAAAATTTAAAAATTGGATGGGGTTGGATGGGGTGAAAAGGGAGGCCATGCAAAACAAGCACTGTCATCCAGCCCCTTGCGGCCAGTCCAGCCATTGTCAGTTCACAATGCCAG
The DNA here is from genome assembly GCF_021461385.2 of Schistocerca piceifrons. NCBI lineage: Eukaryota > Metazoa > Arthropoda > Insecta > Orthoptera > Acrididae > Schistocerca > Schistocerca piceifrons. The sequence goes on along the minus strand of NC_060141.1, from coordinate 467,033,000 downwards.
TGTCGTTTAACTACTCATGTGCTGAGTAACGCCAGTCATGGCACACCATCTTTCAGCCAAATAAAATTCTGTGGATCAGCTTCTTCCAATTGAGGAAAGAGCCATAATTCTAACACATCAAGATAACAAACACCAGTTACAGTTGCTTCACTGAAAAAGAGAGGCTCATAAACTTTAAGCCAAGATGCGGTACAGAAAACATTCAGTTTAGGAGAGTCCCACTGCAACTGTACCATATTGTGGAGATTTGCTGAACTTCAGAAGAGCACATTATGTGTGTTCACATTTCCACTTAGGTGAAGTGTTGATTCATCACTGAAGGTGACTCTATCCAGAAAATCTTCATTGTCATTCAGTAACATTTAATTTGCGAAGTTGACACTTATCAACTCAGTGTGTGCCATGAGGCAAATGGCGCTCACATTGAACACTTGTAAAAAAAATTGCTTGAGTTGCTCTTTGATTTGATGTATTACTTACAACTGTAAGTTGAATGTAATAAATGCTACACAGCGTTAAAACCCGGTGTAAAGTGCAATGTATGTGTGCATGTTTGGGATCTCCTCCCAGACCCCTGGATCGATTTCAACGGAATATGGCACAGGAACAGCAGACCTCACAAGTATGAGCACTGTGGTTGTAGCTCCAATAGGAGCAGAGACATGTTTTCCCAGCACCTGGCGTATAAGCTGCCCTGCACAAGAGGTAAGTTGTGTGGAGACACCATCGGCCAGCCAAATCAATCTGCTTTGCAGGGTAGCCTACATGTCAGGCCAAAACACTGGTTTTCCTGGGCCCCAGCATGGAGGGTGCCCTGTATGACAGTCACATTGTGTTGGAGTAGTATCTGTTTGTTTTATCAACCTGCTTTAAATGGTGGCTTGTGAGTCGGTGGCAAATAAACGATTTCAAGTCCCTGATATGTAGATACCTTATATGAAAGGTGTGTTGTGGGAATAGTAACAGGCTCCTTTAATGAGCTGTATTGCAGAGGCAACACATGCTGATGAGCATGGCTGTGGACAGGTTGAGATAGAGGAGAGGATGGACAGAGTGAGGGGGAGGGCAAAATTGTCGGAGCAAGGGGAGGAGGGGGAGAAGGATGAGGCAGTTAGAAGGTGTAGAGTGCTAGTTGCCAGGTGTTGACGAAGGATGGAAGGCAGAGATGGAAACAGATAGGGGAGGAGGATATCGTTGGAGGCGGGGGGGGGGGGGAGGAAGACTTGGCTAGAGTGATGGGGTGGAGGATATGGACAAAGAGAGGAGGAGGAGACAGACAGAAAGAGGTATGAGGATGAGGTGGTCAAACAGAGGGAGGAAGAGGTTGACACATTGAGGGGGAGGAGGAGGTGAGTCCAGTATATGTGTCGAACACATGCGTGGACTAAGCCAAGGGTAACAGGCTAGTATAGATAAATGGGAGGCTGCAGTCATAGCTTATGAATATGTTCGTTGTACTTGAAGATATCTGTCTTTTGCAGCTATACATACTGTCAGAATCGCACAGCAATTTCCGACATTTCACCTGAGAACCATTTGTACAACTAGTCTGTCCAGAAAGTCGTTAGCAACACACCAGAGAACTAGTTTTGCATCCTCCTGGACTGCTTACTCGAGTAATTTGAAGGGCTCACAGGCTGACTGGATTTCGATTTCGCTTGACACATTTTTTTCTTTACTGCAATGAAAACTCCCCCTGCTGGAAAATCTAGCGTATCCCTTCGATAAACGTTCCACATCTTGTTAAATATTTCCCAAATTTCTACGTCAGGTTTCATAAAACTCCACATACACTCTGCTAAGAGTGCTACACGAACAGCAGCTTCTATTGTGTAGGACATCACTGACTTGTTAAGTGGATTCCTATAGTCCTCAACCCAATGGCGCAGATCCAGTAAGCTGCAGCCAAGACAGTTGCAGGATCGACAGAACATATAGTTGAGACCCTGCACTCGACTCTGAACCAGAGGACACTAATAAGTTCTTGGTAGGATGTTGCAAATAATAAATTCCGCTTGCAGTTCGCGTTCGTATCCAGCAGTCTTCCACCTGCCCTATTTAGGGACAAAGGAATGCCTCGGAATCCAATCGACTGGTGTCATTGGTGAAGACATGAATTACAACTTGCTGACGAATTACAGGCGGACTATCCTACACGTCTCCGATGAGTCCCTGGCAGACATACCTAGTGTACATTGATTTTTAGAATTCATCCAGTTTTTTCCTGATATACGCCATCAGCAACAGGTGCATATTTTTAAGGTTCTTTCTCTATTTATTTTCTGTTGATATAAGACGCTGATATCACCAGATGTGTCATATGGTACCATTCTTACCGAAAACAACCTGCAGGTGTTCCAGGGTCTTGGTGAGATCTGCTGTGCCATAGACTGTGCGAACCAATTTCGTGGGCACTCCAGTCTTCTGCACCATATGGCAGTTCTAAAAAGGAGAGAGGATGCCACAGCGTTTACTTGTGCAATATGCATGTCCATTTGTATGAGGGGTATTCAGTAAATAATGCTACACATTTTTTTTCTGAGAACAGGTTGGTTTTATGTAGGATTTCAGTACAGCATATTGTTCGTCAATTTCGTTTTGGTTACAAAACCATTTTTTTCAACGTAACTTCCATTCAATGCAACGGCCTTACGCCTCATTACTGGTAGGGTCTCTATTCCCACAAGTTACCACTTCATGATTCACTTCCTGCTTCCCGCAGAATGCATCTTTTATCGTGCCAAACAGATGGAAGGCGGTAAGTGTGAGACCCGGACTGTAGGGTGGATGAGGAAGTGAAGTTTTGTTAGCTTCTCTCGGATGTGCGGTTTTTGTGCGAGGCTTTGTGTTGCATAGAGAAGGAGAATTTCTTTTGCGTTTTTGTGCCGACGGCCACGCTGAAGTCGTTTCTTCAATTTCCTGAGGGCAGCACAATACACTTCAGAGTTGATCCTTGCACAACGAGGGAAAACATGAAACGGAATAACCCCTTAAGAGTCCCAGACGACCGCCGCAACCACTTTGCTGCCTAAGGGTACGCCTTTGAACATTTTCTTTGAAGGGGAGGTGGTGTGTGCCTCTCCATGGACTACTGTTTTGTTTGCGGTTCGAGGTGATGAACCCATATTTCATCGCCTGTGACAACGTTAGACAAAAAATTGTCATGATCAGCCTCGTAACGCGCAAGCAATTCTGCACAGATGATCCTCCGTTGCTCTTTATGGCCAACTGATGGACGAGTGTATCAGCACTACCACTAGAGACGGCCAGTTGTGCAGCTGTTTTTGACTGTGATCCGTGTACCATCTCGAATCAGAGTGTCCGCACTTTCGACATAGCAGAAGATATAGCTGTGTGCGGCCGGCACGCGGGTGATCGGACAGGTTTGTGCGACGTCTGTTATAATGATGACAGACGCCTCGCCCAATGATTCACTGTGCTTTTTTACATTGCCAAGTCTCCGTTGTCGTTCTCCAAGTGGCTATGAATATCTGCGATGCCCTAGTTCTGCGCCAAAAGAAACTCAATAGTAGCTCTCTGGAACGTACCTTTGTTGCACACGCCATTTAGAAGGCTACGTACAGCGCCGCCATCCTTCGGAAATTCACGAAACTACAGGAGCTGAAGAGAGAATATTTCACGATGTCCCATAAAAAATTACACAAATTTTTCACTCGAAATTGTCCGAGAAAAAATGTGTTGCATTACTCGTTGAACGCCCCCTGTGCTAGCGGGCTGAAAACTAGTGCCATCTGGTGGAGAAGAATGAAGTGATCATAATGCTTGTTCACAGGATTTGCATTCTGTGAGACACAGAGAAGCTCAACGAAGAACTGGAAGACCTGAAGACTGTTTCCCGGTAGAATTGATACACAGAACGACAGATTTACCGTACACTATGCCCTATACTGATGGTCTGAAGGAAATGGAACAGGAAAATGGCAAGGTTGCAGTTACTGAGTTTGTGCGATATAGTGATACAATAGCCACAATAATAAGATGAATTCTAAAGAGACACTTTTGTAAAATGCTTTACAGCCCATATTCGAGAACGTGGGAACTATTTGGTGGTGTCAAGGAAGACACAGAAGTATGGAAGTCCGGGAATTAACAGATGTCACAGTATTGTAGCGTGGTTTACGTTGGAGAGGCGTTTGTGATGGTACAAGATTTCGCATATGTTTTGTAACCAAAGTTTTTAGAAATAAATCATTTCCTTGGCTGAGAGTGAAATCTCGTATCAGTTCTGAATATACGTATTAGCATAAGATCTGTTCGTTCGTTTACACAGAAAAATAATCCAGAACTTAAAAGTTTAATTATTATATAAGAAGAATTACTAAGCAGCAAGTCTTGTTTCGTACGTTCTATTATTTGTCTAAGATGTTCCGCATGAATGCCGTGCCGTCCGAAAAGCGATAAAGCTGTACTTGGTGTCACGACTTGCGAAGTGAACCATGAGGTCAAGGAATACCAACGACCGGAAGATTATAACAATAATGTAAATACTGATGGATTGATAATCTTGTTTTTTCTTCCAAAGTCTAGAGTTTGTTAAAACCGAGTTGTACCTATATGATTAACCTCTGATCACAGTTTGTAATTAAAGGCACAATGAACGTGTGGGGGTTTCGCAACCTTCTCGCAGCTGAAGACCAGCAAAGACATAATTTATAAGTAACTGAAGCCTCCACATTCACTGCCAAGGGTATCAACCGCAAATTCGACTACCACAGTGAGATTAACCCTGTGTCACCGAGCACAGACTCCCAGAGGTACATGCAACGAATTATAACTGTACAAGGATTCTGGCACAGACTTCTAAGAGTGGGGACTGTCTCATAAAAGAATTGGGTCAAGGTCCGTTATTCAACTATGATTGTGGCAAAAATCTTAAAAGCTCGTGGACATCAGCGCACAGATGAACAGAAGGACAAAAAGAGTAACCCTACGACAACAACGAACCGGCTAAAGTGGTGACAGAACACCAGTGGTTAAACTGTGCGCTGGCTACGCCCCTCGACGCGAACCTCGGATGGATCCTTCCCTTATCTCAGTAGGCAAAATGAAGTGGCGTGAAGATAAAAGGCAAGCACTTGTCTGTCGAAAGTCAGTTCATGAACGCTTCAGATAATGGCAATCTAGTCATTTGCCAAAGCAGTTTACCCTCTGTAAAACCAGATCCACTCGTATTCCCTAAAAATTATTCTGTTTCACGAATGTTTCATGGCGTTAACTGGTTCCCTTTTTGAGCCACACTCGCCTGTAATAATTTTTGGAGCCAAGCCGATACTAATCTGGTAAGAGGAATGACCTTTGCCTGACGTGTATTCCATTTCACATTTTGGAGTGCTTGCTGGACGCTCTCTCTCCTGTGACAAGCCGTGTTGGGTGTGTATTTTCTGGCTGGTCGCTCTGCAGTCTCACTAAACTCACTAATCGTATTGCGCCCTGGTTTCGATGACGTCTCCCATCAGTGGTTACAGCAAGAGCTGGCCATAGTTGAGATGGGGTCGCGGTCATTCTTCAGACTGTATAACAGCAGACATCAGTCTCTGGCGTGCGTCGTGGCCAATGACCGTCCTTGTCTGAATCCTCCGAGTGTCGAGTCTCCGATTACAAAACTGTTTACACACAGTCGATGCGCAACAGGAGTGCGGGCATTAAACGCCGAGGCCATTTTAGTCTCCGTTTCATCTGCTTCCAATCTGCCAGTGGCCCTGCAGCCCAGTTAGTGCAGCAAACAATGTCTAGACATTACTCAAGCGAATGAGATCTCTGATGGCCAGCTCTCAAACATGCACATACCTACTATGTAGAGATGACGTAAACGAAATGCGTGTGGCAATATTCTACACATTAATGTGGTAAAACATACTCATCTTCTGCTCAGTAAGAAAGAAAGGTTAAAGTTTGACCACTCGTTGATGACGGTGATAGGATAGATGGCGAAAAAGCTCCCATGGTACAGTGGGACAGTGACGAGCGAGAAAACTGTTCGGAGCCTTTTCAAACAAACCATTCAGTTTCAACACGAAGCTGTAGACGCAAAACATTCTAAGCAATAAATGAACAATCGACAGTAAAAAATTATGCACTTCGATTGTCTTAGTTTAACGAAAAATATTTTCTGGAGGATATATAGACAGCATCAGTGTTACAGCTTCCATCAAACTTAAGAATAATGGAAATTTCGCAACTGAAAGGATAGTCAGATAAGAAAATTTCGAGCACCAAAACTATTCACGATAATCCTAGAGGAAGTTTTCAGATCACTTCAATGGAAAAACGAAGCGGCAAAGTATGGTATCCTTACCAGATGAGATTGACGGAGGACATCGAGGAAATTTAGAGAAGGGCAGCTCGTTTTGTGTTATCGCGAAATAGGAGAGAGAGGGAGAGTCACAGATATGACAAGCGAGCTGGGGTGACAATTATTAAAAGAAAGGCGTTTTTCGTTGCGACGATATCTTCTCACGAAATTTCAGTCACAAACTTTCTCCTCCGAATGCGAAAATATTTTTTTGAGTCCATTCTATGTAGGGAGGAATCAACATCGTAATAAAATATGGGAAATCAAAGCTCGCACTGAAAGATTTAGGTGTTTTTTTTTTCACTTGCTATTCCAGAACGGGACGATAGAGAAGTAATTTGAAAGTGATTCGATTGACCTTGTTCCAAGTACTTACGTGTCAGTTGTAGTTTAGTGATTTAGATGTAGAATACGTGTTAATGGCACCTATGTGAACCACGTTAGTTTTGCTGACGACACTGTAACTTCTGTGACTCAATTATAATAAGATTATGATAATACAGAGTTGACACTTCGAAAACGAAACAGTACACGTTAACGAAGAAGTCATAGATCAAGTTGAGGAGATTCTGTGTCGTAGGACTGACTGCATGGCAACAGAAATAAATAAATAGAACATTAAAATTTGGCCATTAATGTTTTTGGTGAACTAAATGGTGCCGTAAAATCATAGTTTCCAACTTGTCTCAAAGGGAAAACTTAAAATCAAATTGTGTTCCTAGTACTGATTTCGAGCAGTGAGCCTGGGACTTTCAATTAGGAATTAATTCAAAAAGTTAAGGTTCCTTAGCGAACAATCTAACGATGAATGTTGATACTTACTAGGAAAGACAGGAGAACAGACAAGTTCGTCAGTGAGCAGTGGAAGATTTTTTTTTTAATTATCGGTCTTCTATTTTAAGACAACATAGTTGTATGGAGAAAAACAGCGATTAATTTATTTATAATCAATTATTCAAAATGACAGTCACAATCGCATTATTTATTTGGCCGCCAACCGGTTTCAACCCGCGATGGGGATCATCTTCGGGGCAATTTACACCATTTGGTCGCTCGCTGGAGTCGTCACCTTACCAACCGAGCGAGCGAACAAATGGTGTAAATTGACCTGAAGATGACCCAATCGCGGGTTGAAACCGGTTGGCGGCAAAATAAATAATGCGATTTCGACTGTCATTTTGAATAATTGATATCGGTCTTCTGACAGGTCTAATGCGGACCACCACGAATTCCTCTCCTGTGCCAACCTCTTCATCTCAGAGTAGCACTCGCAACCTACTTCCTCAATTATTTGCTCGATGTATTCGAATCTCTGTCTTCTTCTACAGTTTTTCTCCTCTACAGCTCCTTCTTGTAGCATGGAAGTTACTCCCTGATATCTTAACAGATGTCCTACCAACCTGTCCCTGCTCCTTGTCAGTGTCTTCCACATGTTCCCTTCTTCTCCGATTCTTCGCAGAAGCTCCTCATACCTTACCTTATCAGTTCACCTAATTTTCAACATTCGTCTGTAGCACCACATCTCAAATGCTTCGATTCTCTTCTGTACCAGTTTCCCCACAGTCCATGTTTTACAAGCATACAAAGCTGTGCTCCAAACATATATTCTCAGAAATTTCTTCCTCAAATTAAGGCCTGTATCTGATACTAGTAGAATTCTCTTAGCCAGGAATTCCCTTTTTGCCAGTGCTAGTCTTCTTTTGATGTCTTCGAGGCTCCGCCCGTCATTGGTTATTTTGCTGCCTAGATAGCAGAATTCCTTAACTTCATCTACTTCGTGACCGTCAATCTTGCGGTTAAGTTTCTCGCTGTTCTCATTTCTGATACTTCTCATACTTTCGTCTTTCTTCGATTTACTCTCAGTCCATATTCTGTACTCAGTAGATTGTTCATTCCATTCATTAGCTCATGTGCTTCTCCTTCACAAGGAATTACCACAGTAGTGAAAATGATGTGTGGGCGCGGCATGTAGCCAAGCGAATGTATTGTAGATATGTCAAGAAAGAAGGCGTTTGTAAGTTTCCAAGAGATAAAAAAAGGAACTTGACGTCAACCCAATGGAGGTCGGTAAACGGCAGTATTATTATTACTGTTACCACTATTAGTAGCGGCAGCAGCAGCAGCAGAACGAGTACTACCGGTATTAATTTTAGCAGTTCATAGTCAGTATTACTTACTCACATTGTTACTATAAACACTCAAATCATTTTAATGGTATTTGCTGTATTAAAATTGTTACTTCTTAGGTAACTATTATGTATAAAAGGTAGTGTATGTGTAAAACCCTGGTCCAATGTAAGAGAGGTCCTAATGGTCCGAATCAGATGAGGGTCAAGAAAGAAATCGCATAGGAGTAGTATGTGTGGGTGTGGCTGATGTCCGTTTTACAAACGGTATATGGAATTATCTAGCGGTAGATGTCGAGCAGATGATGATGATAATTTTGGGAAAATCATATTACTCGACCAGTTCTAAAAAGCTGCAAAACTGACTACAACCTCAAGGTGTCACACTTGTTCTTTGACTACACAACCATTTACATCTCCTGCTTTCCACATTCGTAACAACCTGTATGTTTTCAAAGCACTGTGTTTGCTGGAGACGAACGCGACCACGTTCTGTGTTTTAACAGTAGTTTAATTAACTGTGTAGATCTGAATACCAGCTGTGCGAGGGAACGCAGAGGTCAACGTGTGCTCGTATTTAGAAGGAGCGAGTCCCCACCGGCTATAAAGCTTTCCGTATCTTTCCTTAAACTGCCTAATGTAAATATCGCGATGGGTCTTTTGAAAAGTACGTGGCCGTTTTACGTACCCACGCGTCCCCCCTCCGAGACTGTGATCCAACTTTAACGACCTCGTCGTCGACAGCGCATTAAACTCTAACACGACAGTAAAGCGCAAGGTTTCTCTAAGTCACGCACATGTTGCTATCTATAATCATACAGGGTGATTCAGTGATGATTTTACTACAAACTTTTAGGGATGATGGAGAAGGGTAAATGTATCAATCTCAGGTAAGGGACAGTGGTCTGGAAATGGCCTGGACGAAAGTCGTAAGCGAAAATCGTCGTGATACCTGCGGCAGTGGGATACATGTACCAGTACTGTTGTTGCTAAGACAGTAAGGCAGGCAACTTTCAGAAGTGTTAGTATGAACCAAAACAAGAAAAAATTTTCAGTAAATATAGGCTCTAAAGCGAATATCTTAAGAGCTGTGGATGCTTGTCCAGTAGAAGAGATGTGTTTCACAGTAGCTAGGACAAACGTGCTCATAGCTCTTAACGTATCCGTTCTAGAGCCCATATTTACTGGACATTTATTCTTGTTTTCGTGCATACTACCTCCTCCAAAAATATGGAAACCAAAGAGCTTGCAGTAGAAGAGACGTATTTCGCATATAAGTATATTTAAAAAGTAAAATTTTTAATTAAGTTCCCATCTGATTGGGTCCAAATTTCACCCATGACCTTAACAAGAAATACCAATGTAGTTTTTGAGAAAATTTCGCTTGGAGAACAGCGGTTATTTTATTATTTAAAAATGAACATGAACAGTCACAGCCGCAACAAACTTCTTTTTTATAAGGTAACGACCTTCAGGTCTCACACCCTGATGGTAGGCTGTGCTGGTGAACGGAGCAGGTACGCTACGACTCCAGCAGCGGTTAGCGCCTGCTTCGTTCACCAACAACGCCTACAATCAGGGTGTGAGATCTGAGGGTCTTTACCGAAACCGGTAACCTCACAAAGAAGAAGTTTCTTGCGGTTGTGGCTGTTCATGTTCATTTTTAAATACCACAATAATTCGGCACGCTACAAATTACCATTTGCTTTATACTCGTAGTTTTAAAGGAAGTCTTTTGATGCATTACTGCAGTTGCCTGTGCAACGAGTTACGTATTTGTTTGAACAGCCCCAGAACGTACCACAGCTTTTCACGAGGCTGTAAAAATCGCTGTTCCAATTCTGCAGCCGGCCGGAGTGGCCGAGCGGCTCTAGGCGCTACAGTCTGGAACCGCGCGACCGCTACGGTCGCAGGTTCGAATCCTGCCTCGGGCATGAATGTGTGTGATGTCCTTAGGTTAGTTAGGTTTAAGTAGTTCTAAGTTCTAGGGGACTGATGACCTCAGAAATTAAGTCCCATAGTGCTCAGAGCTATATGAACCATTTTGAACCAATTCTGAAGTTGTATCAATAGGAGTGCTGTATTAAGATGATCGCAGACATAAAAATCCAAAGGATTGAGGTCAGGTGATCTTGGAGGCCAAGGTACGATACGCTATCGATCCCCGTATTTTGTTCCATACTGGATCATTAATCCCGTCTTACTTCAACAACAGAATGTGCTGTTGTCCCATCCCTTTTGTTCCACCTACCCCAACCTTACGCGAAATCGGAGCCCAGTTACTTTTGGATTGTATCCGAAAGTATACATTTCAGATACAACGGTACTAACTAGGACAATGTTTTCGTATTGAACTCACAAGTGGCTCACAACCACACAGTGGCAATTTTTTCGCAAATTAATCACCTGCATACCCATATCCCATTAGTCAAAAAAGTTTTGAGAATGGGTTAACAGAAAGAGAAAATTTAAGATGGTGGTTTAAACGCCTCATGTATTATGCATCGTCTCGCACCACTTGAGTACAGCGCACAGAACTTCCATACAACGACGTGGAACTGTGAGAAAAGTCTTTCTTCTTTGGTATATTGTTCAACTTGGGCATCGCAGTGGCTGGATCGTCCGTGATATCGTCAAAGCGTTGACCCTTTCTGTGGATTTCTACACTTCTGTCGTTTAATGGAAGCTTCGTTTGATAACAAGTTTCATCATCCTTGATGATTTTTTTCCAGAAAAGAATTTTACACATTTTCCATTTCAATCAAGTCGCGGCAGGCATCCACACATCGTTGTTTTTGTTTGGGAGTCAAGGTGTGCGGAACATTTTTACATTCTTTCTTTCTTCTTCAGAACATTGTGGAGAATGTCTTGAACACTGATTCACTGAAGTTGCTCCATTGAAATTTGATACAACAACTTGACACATTACGGTCGTATGTCCACTACTTAACACTGCCAGTTAAAAACTGAGTGGCTGAATGCAAATCTGGTGTTTATAATTGAGGCACTGAGAACCGCAAGGACCCAAAGGACAGACATCAAGTTCTGGGGAAAATAGATATTTGTGAAGATAAAATTTGTAGGCAAACCACCAGTCTCATAGGTTTGACTTGTTTTTCGTCTCCCGTATCACAATCGGTAAAACGGAACTCTTATATGGTCACTTTATTGTCTGTCTGTCTGTGCGATTGTTAAAAATCCATTTTCTCAGGAACGGGTAGATGCATCAAGTTGAAATTTATGTCGAATACTAATATGGAAGTGTTATAGGCCCTCTGTTGTTCTTGATCTAAATTAACGACATAGGAGACAATCTGAGTAGACGTCTTACATTTTTTGCAGATGATGCTGTCATTTACCGTCTGGAACGGTAGAGAGACAGCTTGAAGGTGGTTCATTGAACCCTCTGCCAGGCACTCTATTGTGAATAGCAGAGTAATCACGTAGATGTAGATGTAGATCTATGGCCTACTGGTGATGCAAAAAAGTCAAGTTTCTGAGTCAATGTAATCAAAAGATACGACCATCAGATGATCGAAACGACTTGCAAAATGATTTAGATAACATATCTGTATGGTGCGAAAAGTGGCAATTGACCCTGAGTAAGGAAAGGTGCGAAGTTATTCACATGAGTACTTAAAGAAATCAGCTAAATTTCGATTACGCGATAAGTCACACAAATCTGAAGGCTGTGAATTCAACTAAATACTTAGGGTTTACAATTACAGATAACCTAAATTGTAACGATCACATAGATAATATTGTGGGTAGAGCAAACCAAAGGCTGCGATTCATTGGCAGAACACTTAGAAGGTGCAACAGGTCTACTAAAGAGACTGCTTACACCACGCTTGTCCGCCATATTCTGGAGTATTGTTGTGCGGTGTGGGATCCGCATCAGGTGGGACTGACGGATGACATCGAAAAAGTACAAAGAAGGGCAGCTCGTTTTGTATTATCGCGAAATAGGGGAGATAGTGTCACAGACATGATACGTGATTTGGAGTGGCAATCATTACAACAAAGGCGTTTTTCGTTGCGACGGGATCTTCTCATGAAATTTCAGTCACCAGTTTTCTCCTCCGATTGCGAGAACATTCTGTTGGCACCCACCTACATAGGGAGAAATGATCATCACGATAAAATAAGAGAACTCAGGGCTCGCACAGAAAAATTTAAGTGCTCGTTTTTCCCGCATGCCGTTCGAGAGTGGAACGGTAGAGAGACAGCTTGAAGGTGGTTCATTGAACCCTCTGCCAGGCACTTTATTGTGAATAGCAGAGTAACCACTTAGATGTAGATGTAGATCTATGGTCTACTGGTGGTGCAAAAAAGTCAAGTTTCTAAGTCAATGTAATCAAAAGATACGACCATTTATATAACGTATTCTGATACTAAAGCGCACACCCCATTGACCTAGAGTGATGAAATTTGGCAAGAAGCGAAGTTTTATAGTACAAATAGAGGAAGAAATTTAGAAAATTAATTTGTCATTATCTCGCATGAAAAAAATTTCCCTTGTCATTTGATTATCCAGTTCAAATTTAAAATCAAAACGTTTTGAAAGTCTGGGAATTCCCGGAACCGATATCTTGCCAGTGTCAGTATTGATAAGAGGCAATATCGCCGAGATTGTCGATTCCTGGAATGGACGAACTGGCTACATACACAGTTAAATTTTTACAGAACCCCTCAGTACGCGAGTCCTACACCCAGCTTGCCAATTTTCGAAGTTTCCCGAAGTTTCACCATCCTATTTTTCCTAAGATAAAATCACATACCCATATCGTGCTATAAAATCATAATACATATTTAGGATTGTTGTTATTAATGTTAATCCACAAAATTTTCATATATAGGGTAGTGGCAATAGTGCTTTTTGATTGTTGTGTAGTATGTGATTAATGTGAAACGAGAATTAGAACATGAAGAACACATACTAAATGCACACTCACAGTTATGACCTAACACTTCGTAGTCCTCGTTATTATCATCTTCACGGCGCAAAGTCTCTGGCTTGAGGTTCACATAAAACTATTTGTTCACTTTAGGCATGAAATCAACTAGTGTTGTTAGGTCTATGTGTTTCAATTTTGATTTTGTAATTTTGTTAACTCTGTGTTTCAAGGTTGTTATTTGTCTTTCACCTACATATTGGGGCACTAGATTTTGGAAGACATCAACAAACCGTGTAGAAATAACGAGATGGGGTCTCCTTCGATGTGACTTGAAGAAAAAGATGGCCACCCACGACTCCAATGAAGAATCCGTTACTATAAACAACATATCATGGCAACCTGTTTTTGAAACTTAATCACTGTGAAAATTTCGGAAATGTACATTGTTATGAGGAATTTCAACTTTCGGCTTGGCAGTGAGGTTGATAACACTCGTAAATGTTTTGAACTCCTCGGCGTGCATTTCACAGACTAGAATACTGAAACCATGGATCTTGAGGTCATGACAGGGCATTCCTGCAAGAGATTCCAGGTTTCACGGAGAAATGGGCGTCAGTGTAGCTACTGAGCGTCTCTAAAGCAATGAAAATTTCTGGTTTGGGCCCTTATGGAAGTGTATATCAGAGAAATCGGCCAGACAGCTTTTCGCAAATGTTCATGAATACAGTGTCGGGGTACAAATGGTTCAAATGGCTCTAAGCACTACGGGACTTAACATCTGAGGTCATCAGTGCCATACACTTAGAACTACTTACACTTAACTAACCTAAGGACATCACACACACATCCATGCCCGAGGCAGGATTCGAACCTGCGACCGTAGCACCAGCGCTGTTCCGGACTGAAGCGCCTAGAACCACTCGGCCACAGTGGCCGGCCGTCGGGGTACAGCACTGATAAAGCTGGTTCACCGTAAGATCGACAGATGTCGGGAGCATGCATATATGCTCCAGTCTCAAAATCGACGACTGTTTTCTTCAGTCCATGGGTGTCCAACACATTGCCCGCGGTCCGCATGTGGCCGAAATCAAGTGTCAACGCGGCGCAAGAAGTTAGCACCTATAACACGATCAGTAAAAAAGGGAAAAAACCATAGAATTCCTTTCATGTAAAATTATGATAAATCGAATATTTTCATTTTGAAACTCCCGGCACACGAGGCTATTCTCTCATTGCTCCATCCTGTTCTTAACATCGTGGGCCGTACTATAGTTGAACCCCCAGGGTCTCGTTCTTATAACCGGCCAATCGATCAGACGTGCTAGTCTGTTATCTTACGGTTGCTTCAGTTGCAAATGTGAAACTAGGAATTTGGAGACGTATAATAAAAATAATTTATGAGAATACAAGGAAATTCCTCTTCATTTCTGTTTAGTAGTGGCACTGAGTTACCGTTAGTTCCAGGAATTCCTCAGAAGTTTGGACGCTGTGTGTGATGATATCGTATATTTTGCAGAAGTAAGGTGGCTCAGTCGAGGCCAGGTGTCAAAAAGATTGTACAGCATAATTAATCAGATCAAATCGTTTATGATATCAAAAGCAAAATCTGTGCCTGAACTTGACAATGGCAATTGCGTGGCAGATTAAGCATTTTTGGAACACATGACTGTTTATTTAGGTGACTTAAACAGGCGTCTTCAAGGCAGAAACCCATTTATCAGTGCAATGTTTCAGACAATAAATGGGTTCCAAATGAAACTGAAATTATGACAAGCACAAATAAATGCAATCAGCTTTTTAATTTTTAATTTTAATTTATTTTACTTATTTTTCATTTCAACACGTTGGCCAAACATAATCCTAAAGACGGGATGAAATATTCAGTCATACTTTTCGATCTGATGCAAGAATCTGAAAACTGATTTCAGGATTTCCGATAAGATAATTAAATTTTTTGTATTTATTCGATACCTTTTACAAACAATATAGATACGTTGCCAGAATATTTTCAGATAGAATTCATTGAGTTGCAGTCTGATTACCAACTAGGGCCTATAAGAAAAATTTGGTTATGCATCTGTGTTGGACTTCTGCAATCATACCAGCCTATGCTGTACAGTCATGTGTTATGTATGTCATCTTTATTTCGAAGCTCGTGCGCTAATGGACAGTTATTTTCAAGAGTAGAGGACACAAAGAGTAAAAATGGAACCGAAATCTCAGATGAACACTTTGAGAACATCCAGAGAATCGCAATCATCTCGATCGAAACTTATGCTGATAAATTAGTTTCCGAGATTCAAAATCCAATGTCACATTTATTCTATGATTTATAATTAATTACGTATAAAATTATTAATGACATTCCTTATATAAAGTGTCAAATTAATTCCATTTTGCTTTCTTAAATTAATGAACAATAAACTAATAAATTCTATGTTGGCTAAATGTGTTAACTATATAGTCCGGCCGTCTGTCCTTTTTATTGATTGTTATGGTTATTGTTAATGGTAAGTATACAGTGATCGTGACCGGGCCAAATATCTCACGAAATAAGCATCAAACGAAAAAACTACAAACAACGAAACTTGTCCGGCTTGTAGGGGGAAACCAGATGGCACTATGGTTGGCCCGCTAGATTGCGCTGCCATACGTCAAACGAATATCAACTGCATTTTTTAAAATGGGAACCCCCATTTTTATTACATATTCGTGTAGTACGTAAAGAAATATGAATGTTTTAGTTGGACCACTTTTTTCGCTTTGTGATAGATGGCGCTGTAATAGTCACAGACATATGACTCACAATTTTAGACGAACAGTTGGTAATAGGTAGGTTTTTTAAATTAAAATACAGAACGTAGGTACGTTTGAACATTTTATTTCGGTTGTTCCAATGTGATACATGTACCTTTGTGAACTTATCATTTCTGAGAACGAATGCTGTTACAGCGTGATTACCTGTAAATACCACATTAATGCAATAAATGCTCAAAATGATGTCCGTCAACCACAGTGCATTTGGTAACACGTGTAACGACAGTCCTCTCAACAGCGAGTAGTTCGCATTCCGTAATGTTCGCAAATGCATTGACAATGCGCTGACGCATGTTCTCAGGCGTTGTCGGTGGATCACGATGGCAAATATCCTTCAACTATCTCCACAGAAAGAAATCCGGGGACGTCAGATCCGGTGAACCTGCGGGCCATGGTATGGCGCTTCGTCGCCCAATCCACCTGTCATGAAATATGCTATTCAATACCGCTTCAACCGCACGCGAGCTATGTGCCGGACATCCATCATGTTGAAAGTACATCGCCATTCTGTCATGCAGTGAAACATCTTGCAGTAACATCGGTAGAACATTACGTAGGAAATCAGCATACATTGCACCATTTAGATTGCCATCGACAAAATGGGGGCCAATTATCCTTCCTCCCATAATGTCGCACCATACATTAACCCGCCAAGGTCACTGATGATCCACCTGTCGCAGCCATCGTGCATTTTCCGTTGCCTAATAGTGCATATTATGCCGGTTTACGTTACCGCTGTTGGTGAATGACGCTTCGTCGCTAAATAGAACGCGCGCAAAAAATCTGTCATCGTCCCGTAATTTTTCTTGTGCCCAGTGGCAGAACTGTACACGACGTTCAAAGTCGTCGCCATGGAATTCCTGGTGCATAGAAATATGGTGCGGGTGCAATCGATGTTGATGTAGCGCTTTCAACACCGAGGATTTTCAGATTCCCGATTCTCGCGCAATTTGTCTGCTACTGATGTGCGGATTAGCGGCGACAGCAGCTAAAACACCTACTTGGGCATCATCATTTGTTGCAGGTCGTGGTTGAACACTTCCTGCTTTCTTAAATAACGTAACTATCCGGCGAACCGTCCGGACGCTTGGATGATGTCGTCCAGGATACCGAGTATCATACATAGCACACGCCCGTTGGGCATTTTGATCACAATACCCATACATCAACACGATATCGACCTTTTCCGCAATTGGTAAACGGTCCATTTTAACCCCGGTAATGTATCACGAAGCAAATACCGTCCGCACTGGCGGAATGTTACGTGATACCACATACTTATACGTTTGTGACTATTACAGCACCATCTATCACAAAGCGAAAAAAGTGGTCCAACTAAAACATTCATATTTCTTTACGTACTACACGAATATGTAATAAACAATGGGGGTTCCTATTTTAAGAAAACGCAGTTGATATCCGTTTGACCTATGGCAGCGCCATCTAGCGGGCCAACCATAGCGCCATCTGGTTTCCCCCTTCAAGCTAGACGAGTTTCGATCTTTGTAGTTTTTTCGTTTGACGCTTATTTCGTGAGATATTTGGCCTGGTCACTATCAATGGACTATCCTGTATTATGTGCGGCCCAGAAAGCTGCAATGTTGGACACTCATGATTTATACCCTGATGATTCTCAAGCCTCAGTTCAAGCTGCCACCGTACTTATTGCGCTGACTTTGCTTATTCTCCAAGATTGAATCAGTCGCGAAACTTTGTGGAAGGATGCTATATTTCGCCGGCCCGAATGGCCGAGCGGTTCTAGGCGCTACAGTCTGGAATCGCGTGACCGCTGCGGTCGCTGGTTCGAATCCTGCTTCGGGCATGGATGTGTGTGATGTCCTTAGGTTAATTAGATTTAAGTAGTTCTAAGTTCTAAGGGGCTGATGACTTCAGAAGTTGGGTCCCATAGTGCTCAGAGCCATTTGAACCATTTTTTGCTATATTTCCTCGAAAGTTTCTTTTATCGTATACTTTCACGCGTGTCAGCTTTTGTTATTTATGAAGTAATATGTATAAGCATTTGTAACTCGTCACTATCTGCATTACCATCGCACATGCTTCGCCAGTTCCGTAAAAGAACTTACGTGGAGACGATGGGTAGTGCATCAGACACCTATCACAGTCTGGCGCCGTGTTTTTAATCAGTCATAGGCCTTGAGCATTGTCACTGCTGCTGCCTCTTCCACACTTTCGAAATATTCCGACGCGTTCTCATTTGCTTAATAGGGTACCATTCCGTCGCCCGTCGGCGAAGGTGGCAGGCAGCGTCCACTTTGCGACAGTGGCCGGAGAGCCGGCTCGCAGGAGGCGTGCCCTCGGCCTGCCCCCACCCCCACCCCACCCCCACCCCCCTCCCGTGGGAGCTGTCCATGTGCGTCGTGACGTCAGAGGGTCTGGCAGCCGCCGCAAAGCGCAGCGCGACGGTCAGTCAGCCCCCAGTCTCCGGCGCCGGCGTTGGCTGCAGCCCGCCACAACACGTCACCTCCGCCGAGTCTCCAGTTCCTCACAACAGTCGCCACGTAGCAGAACTGCTCAGTTCCTCAGGGGTGAGTAAATAACTTGCCAGGTCATCTGAAACCAAAAAGGCCACACCACTCGTAGCCTTGTGAGTGACATTCGGCTTGTCACCACTTCGGCGGCTTGCCTATAGATTTCGCTCCTAACTTATTCAAGCATCACTTCAGTTCATAGTAAACCTGAAAGAAACATCTCTGAGTGTAATTAGTATCATTCAATCACTATCAAGACACATAAATAACAGATTCGATCATCCTTGTCGAAGGTAAGGGAGGAATCTATGCTGATACCAATGTAGCGGAATCATATATCATTTGAAATCAAGTTACGCAGCAGCTTAGGCAACAAATAAACAAGTTGCAGGAACGTTATTCGCAACAGGCCGATTGCACTGTACAAGTGTATTAATCATCTTATACTGTCAACTACGCATCCATATTTTTTACAAAAAGAAAGAGAGGAAGATTAACGTCCCGTCAACCACCAGGTCATTAGGGACGGAGCACAAGCTTGGATTATGGAACAATGGGAAAAGAAATCGACCGTGTCCTTTCAAAGAAATCGTCCTGGCATTTGTCTGATACGAATTACGGAAATCACAGATGGATGGTCAGTAGGGGTTTTGAACCGTTGTACTCCAAGTCCAGTATGCTAACCACTGCGCCAACTCACTCGCTACACGTATTTTTAAGGAGTGAATGATTGTCTGGTATCACAAGAAACGGGTCTAAGAGGAAACGAAAATTTTAATGGCTGTAGAATAATATTCTTCGGAATAATATTTCTGTGTCTTATAGCGAAAAACCAACATTTAGCCAACTGTACATTCAAAAGGATCTTGTACAGCACCTGAAAAGTAATGACCATGTTTATAAACTTACTTGGCTTTCGCATATTTTTATTAATGGATCTGATTTCTCGTATCTTCTTCTGAAAATACTTCGACATGGTTTTACTTAGTGCACATCGAGGACTACTTGATAATGACAACGTATTAGATTGTTAAAAATAGACTCAAGAAATTGGCGACAAATCCAGAGGATATTAAGCATCAACAGTGCCGGCGATACACGCCCGCTTACATTGCCGCAACACTTTAAGAAGCTTCAGTTGTCTGGTTGGTTGGTTGGAGGGGGGGGAGGGGGGTCGAGAGACTGAATAGCGAATCATCAGTCCCTTCGTTTACACCACTTCGGAACTAAAAAGTGTGAGGAAGGGAAGGTGGAATTTAACGTACCGTCGATTTCGAGATTATTAGAGACCGAATACCAAGCTGAACTGCAGGATGGTTGTGAGGAACTGATAGTGGCCTCTGAGAGACAATCACGGCTTTTACGCGGAACGATTTAGGGGAATCATGGAAAATCTGAGTTCTATGCGCTTGAGAAACGTACATAAAAAAAATAAGCCACAGGAATCTGATGCGAGACTCAAGTGGAATGGTCATCAGTGAGATCTGCGCAGCCCGTTCATCATCCTGTACCCAGAATGCTTAGTCTTCAACAGTTGAAGTAATGTAATTCTCTTCTACGAAGAGCAATCGGCATCAAGCCTGATTGTGTCTGTCCCTATTAGCTGAACTCCTATCCAACTGAAACTACTGTAACAGTAAAAAGATAGACAGAAATAATCGCTAAATGACTGTCGCGAAACCTTTAGCAACGATGATGGGGGAGATCTCATGAACTCGTGCACGTGGTGAAGGTGTAGGTGTCCAACCCCTATTCCTTCGCTTTCATTCATCGGCGCAATTCCACAACCGCTCTATTGCGAGACTTGTTAGAAGAGGACTATCCTCTGCCGGTTTCAAAAACGCCGTTTTTGTGGGAGAAAGTCTACAGGGTACATTTATACAAGTTTTAGACAACTACGCAACTCATGTTCTATATGAAACTATTAGCTAAGCTTATACAATGTTGTGCGAAAATGCTAACAAGCTATAAACTATAGATCTGATTGAAATTTGTCGTAATTTCAATAGGTCTGGCTGTAAGAGACCTTGTCAGACAATGACACTAAAAATGCAATAAAACGAGAAGAATTCTTTTAGGTCTCCCTTTCAACTGACATTGTTGCAAGACGTTGCAAGAGGTAAAGAGAAGAGAGCGTGTACTCAAGCCAAAAGAAGACTTGATCTTTAATGTAAGTTTTCACAGTCGTTATTCTTCATCTTTCGCGGAGATGAGTAATAATACGGAATAGAGATGCCATGTACTCATAACTTATAGTTGGCCTAATGGACAATAGGTAATGGAACGTGACGTCTTTTGACTACGAAACCAAAAGAATGTTATGGACATGACAATTTGTCTGCTTCGCGGGGAAAAGGTGCATATTAACAACTACAGATCGGTTAGGGAGTTCTCTCTCTTTAACGTGATTTCAACTGCCGAAAACTTTGTGCAGTGGTCTTAACATTGCTGTGTTGCCGAGGAGTATAAAAACCATGAATGTTTACGTCCTTCTTCTGGTAAGGAGTGTGTATCAGACGAAATTTTAATTGAAATACGAGTATATAAGCAAAAACGTGAATAGCCAAGATCGCTAATTATAATTTCATTTCCGATTACCGTTTCGGAAAATCCAAGCTGCCATCATAGGATCTGTAAAGCATAAATTACAAGCATAATCAGGTCAGATATAATAAGTTGGGTCTCACATTTTCACAAAAAGGATATATACAACACACCTTATGCAAGTACTCCTCCGTACATCTTCCTCATAGGTAGAACATATCGTGTCAAGTCGTAAAACCTCATTCCAGGAACATGAAGAAAGTGATATATTGGCATATCAATAGTAAAACAAGATTTACATAAAATATCATACATATTGCACCGACTGCGCAAGCTCACATACGCACAGCAGATGGAAGGAGACTGAGTATGACAAGCCAAAGCAAAGATGTTACGAACTACCAGCAGGTGGCACTGTAGTAGTAAACATACAGGAACATGATCGTAACGTATACAGCACTAGGATGAAGTTACATTCAAGAGTCGACATGACAATACAATATATACATTTTAGTATGTAATTATATAACACGAGTAATCCAAACCAGAATATATTGGAAGAACAAAACTCCTTATTTTTTTACTTTTAAAATTGCAATTATTACAAAATTATAAAAGAAACTATTGTACATCAGTCTTACTACTTACTACCTATATATTCAAAATAGTTATAAGGCAAGTACAATGTGGACATATCGCGACTGAATAGGGCTGTAAAAAATCACTCGAGGCCTACGTGATAAGAATACAGAAATGATGCACGAAGCACATGCCGTAATGTATGTAGGTGACTTTAATCCTCAGGCTCCTTTCAACCTCTGTGTGATACGAGCTTGCATAGTCGTGCAATATGCATGATATTTTATGTAAATCCTGTTTTATTGATGACATACCGAAGTATCACTTTTCTCATGTACTGGAATGACGTTTACGACTTGACATGATATAATGTGCGTATTTTGGAGATGTATTGAGGTGTATTCCCCATAAGGCACAGTATGTTGTACATATCCATTTTGTGAAAACATATAGCCCCAGATTATTATATCTGACCTGATTGTGCTTCTGATTTTCGATCTACACGCTTCTCAGATCCGATGATGGCAACTTAAATTTGTCGAAAGCGTTCATGGGAAATAAAACCATAATTCGCGATCTTGGCCGTTGCAGTTTTTATTTCTGTATTTCATATAATTCTAGATAGTCCCCATATCTGAATGATGTCAAGCATTCACACATTTTAAATATCCTATCAATAGGTAAGAAGAGTACACAATGGAAGATGAATTTCAGTCTCTAGGGAACACATGTTACCATAACGCTGTTTCTGGCCAAGTGAATTAAATTATTATTGGTTTCTATTTGATAAGAAGATTCACAAAATAACAGTGCAACAACAAATCGTCATTTAGAGGAAATTACCTTACGCCAATAGGTATTATGATCTGCAGTACCACTGCCAGCTTCGTTACAACACTATTTCCTCAACTTAATCGTTGGACCGGAGGTCCCGTTGGTATGGAATGTTTACAGTTCGTTTTGTGCCAGATAATTTCTGCGAAACTGAAACGCTTCTCAAAGCTACTGTTACAGGAACAGTCCTGCCGTCGGAAATTGTAAATCAGTGAAGCGCTTGCTTGAACGAATGTTGTCACATGAAGCCGACACGACGAATGTGGTCACACGAAGACGACACGCAGCCGTGTAACACTCGCAGATTACAATGGCTGTCGTGAAATCCTTCTCGAGCTTATTGCCAGTGCTTTGTCAGCTGAGTACTTTGATGGAGCAGCTCGACCGCTATTCAGCCAATTTAGCAGCGTCGCGAATCATGAACTTGTTTCCTAGTTGCTCCTCGTGCTACGTAGAGCAGAAAACAGAAATTAGCTATTTTTTTCTTTGTGTGCAAGCGCGTCGAACGAACGAATGCCCAGCTGTCACAATATTCGTTCCTGAAAAGTCTGTGTCCATTGAGAACTAGCAATGCCACAGAAATAACTTTTCGACAGTCCTTGAAAAACTGCCCTAGCACTCGCTACGTCCAGAAGTCGCTCACTGGGACACCTTGCTCACCTCAAAACGTACGCAGGCAACCTTCGCTCTTCATATATTATCACTGAAGCGTAAGCGGCAACTCGGACAACGATAACGATATTAAGGAACGGCCACGAACGGGGCTTCTAGTAGGACACGGTAATGTTGGCGTCAGGCGAAGGATCCTGGATGTACACATTTAAATGTTTTATGTATGTGTTTTCACCTTGCACCTTGCACTTGAGAACAATCAGTTAGTGGCTGAACTTGAAAACGTATACACATACACACACGCACGCATACAAGCGCAGACATGCACTTTTATAAAGAGATTGTACATTATCTTTATTAATCGTGCGACCTAATTTTTCGAAAAGCTCCACAACTGTTAGTGACCTCTGTAAATCGTAGCGGAATCTTAATATCAATATTATGAAACAGACAGGGTGAGGTGTTAAACAAATCTTTTATTTACATTAACTTCTGCAGAGAGAGAGAGAGAGAGAGTATGTCTTATTTTAATAAAGGTTATTGTTTAAAATTTCGCTTGATTTGTTGGGGAACGAATGTACAGCATGGCACTTGTCGATGACTTAAAAGGAGTCCGCACCCGGTAACTGAGTGGTCAGCGCCACCGGATGTCGATCCTAAGGGCCCGGCTTCGATTCCCAGATGGGTCGGAGATTTTCTCCGCTCAGGGACTGGGTGTTGTGTTGTCCTAATCATCATTTCATCCCCATCGACGCGCAAGTCGCCGAAGTGGCGTCATATCGAAAGACTTGCAACAGCCGAACGGTCTACTCGACGGGAGGCCCTAGTCACACAACATTTACGTTTCCTTAAAAGGAAATAGATGTTAAGGGAATTTGCAACGGAGAAGACTTGCAACTTTGTAATATTAACTTCTTTACACCAGCGAAGGCGTTTCATTGCCTATAAAAATGTGGTCATCGGTCTTCTAAATGGCTCTGAGAACTATGGGACTTAACTTCTGAGGTCATCAGTCCCCTAGAACTTAGAACTACTTAAACCTAACTAACCTAAGGACATTACACACATCCATGCCCGAGGCAGGATTGTGCTACATATAAAATGTATTGAAATATAATATTCAAAGAGCATCCTTTGGCTGATCGCACTCGGACATTCAACCTGCCACGTCGCGACATATGTACTGTGTTACCGCTGCTCAAACGTTAGCTGCATTCCTCTCACAATTTACTGCTCTGTTTTGTTGGAGTATTTTCTCATCACATTCACTTTTTCTTGAATTTTTTTTATAATTCTTTCAAAGACAGATCATGGGACCTAGCCACGATCGGGATACTTCTCAGCATACAACCATTCCGCTGCTCTAAACGTTTCGCAACGTTCACCATAACTGAATACCACATCCACTTTTTTCCCTGCCACGCGCGTTATGAAAGTGTAAGCAGCTTCACGGCTGAGTTTTCTGATCCCTTCAACAGCAGAGCACAGGCTGGTGGGTTTCGGGCACACAGCTAAACACTTGAACCATAGCTGAGTACCGTGTTTGCTTATATTCGGTGTAATAGGGCACGTCTGTGGGACCTCTTCTCCTGGCAGCAGGACGGTGATTCGCACCATTGTTATCTTTTTACTGTTTGTTCAAGTTCCATACATGGATATGTTTAGGATGGCCTGTCTTAAATGCCTCATCCTGCCTGCAGCAGGTCCCTGACTGAAGCGCCTAGAACCGCTGGGCCACAACGGCCGGCATGACTTTGCACGGATCGAACAGTTCCCGCAAATTATGGGATGGTATGGTTTATGGGCCAGCAGCTGGCGCCTAATATGTGTTACAGTGGGTACAAATCAGGTACATTTACTGGCCAAGACATCAATACGATTTCACTATAATGCCTGTCAAAGCACTGTATCACGATTCTGACCTTGCAGTACGGACAGTTATCATGCTGGAAAATGTCATCGCCATAGGGGGAGACTTCAAGCATCAAGCAATTCAGGTGGTCCGCAATTATATTCAGGTGGTTCACTGCTGTCATTATGCCTTCGATTACCGCCACTAATTCCACGGACGCCCAAGTCAGTTAAAACGTAACTGTTCTGAGGTTAAACATTTGTATTGGGGTTTGGCTACTCATCCTTTCTGAAGATCCGTCGCAGCTGAAGTCCTAAGTTTTCAGTAACTGTAAAATTTTAACTTCGAAAAAGTTAAAATAAAAAATCAATTTTGTATTATGTTTCAATATATATATTATACTTTCAAAACTAAATTAAAGTATTATTACAAAGGCAAACAATACTTACAATACAAAAGGAGCAGCTACATGCTCACTGCTCAAAAACAAAAACCAGACTGACTTCCTTATGCCAATGTGGCTACCCCTATATATACATAATCTGAACAATCCCGAACAATCCTTGGCATTGTTAGAAAAGGTTTTTTTAATAAAATTACAAAACCAATGACACATTCCAATAATTACCTTGACTCTTATATATTAAACATATGAGTGAATTCTAGTGTATACATTAACTGAAGCGTATATAAACGCTTAGGTATCAAATGTTAACAATACACTTGTTATATTTACTAATTACAGAAGAATCATACCATATAAAATGTTCCTACCAATTAGCAGACTTCTACACATTAGTGTAATTAAGATTCCATAGTTATTTTCTTCGTAACTTTTCCACAAGTACATATTTGCATACACCTCTATGTCAGAAATTACTGTTTATGTTTAAAATTTACGTGTTTAAATGGGTTTTAATTAGACTGTTACGTTTCACAGTGTACACCATAGCATAATTCTGCCCTCCCCGGCCAGTATCTGTGGCGTAGTGCACGTTTCGTGCAGCCATTCACCTGGATGACGGGGTGTAAGAACCCAACCATCGACCTGGTTTAACAAGAAATGCAATTCATTCGACAGGCGACATGTTTCTACTGATCCATGGTAAAAACTCAGTGATGCTGTGCCCGCTACAATCACAATTGACAATGTCGTTGGGTCAGCAAGGGAACACGTAGGGGTCGTGTGATGTGGAGCTCCATGCTGACCAATGGTCTTTGAACAGTATGCTCCGAAACACTTGTGACTGCATCAGCATTGTACTCTGTCGTCAAAACTGTCACAGATCGCTTCCTATCCTGAATTACACAGTGGTGGATCCTCCGACCTCTAAGTTTTGTAATGAGACTTGGTCGTCTAATACCATACGCCTACTCGTTATTTCACCAGTTTCCGTAGGTGCTCACCACAGCAGTGCGCCAAAAAACAGGCGACCACCTTCGCCTTTTCAGGGATTCCAGCCGCAGCGCCACAACAATGTGCCCTTAAAATTGCTTATATCAGTGGCTTTCCACATTTGTGGCTGTGTCTTCGCTATAATTACTGCTCATTTGTCTCGCTTCCGATTACACTCTTTCCTTGCTGCATAATGTGCTCACAACAATACCAGGAGGCATTCAACGTCACGGTGGGCAGAAATCATAATGTTTTGGCTCAACAGCGTTAAGTTCTGCGAGCGTTTTGGAAATTTGTGGTAAGTTCCTATGGGACCAAACTGCTGAGGTCATCGGTCCCTAAGCGTACACACTACTTAATCTAACTTAAACTAACTTACGCTAAGGACAATACACACACCCATGCCCGAGGGAGGACTCGAACCTCCGACCGGGACGGAGAGCATTTCTGTTAGACTTTTGCATAGGCTATACCGATCAGTTACGACACTTGCATCGCGTCTCTGGAATCATTCAGTGTCTATCGTTATGCCTACTTAGTAAGGACTCAAACACTGGAACAGTGCTCTAGAATTGGTCGCACTAGCATCCTGTATGTCGTAACGTACGTGCAATAAATAAAGCCTATCTTCGTCTGTGGAAATGGACTCGTTAAGCAACCTGAGCTATCAGTAATCGCAATCTAACTTGCATAACACTGTGTGCGTGTTGTGCGAGTGTCAGTTTCACCGTCATTTAAGCCCTCAACAGATCGTTACATGAAAAACTTAAAACTAACATTTAGATAAGCTATCTGACTGCGTATTAGAATAATAAAAATTACAGGAACAAATGAACGTCTAACAAAGAATACATACGCTATCTAACTGCGTTTTTGAATAAGAATTTAGAAGTGATACAGAATCACTATTGCAACGGAATTTACTGAATTAGAGCACAAGACATGTTGTGGTGTCTCAGTGTCTCTGTTTTGGCTCTAAGTTTTGCACTCGCCTCTTTAGATGACTGCCTTTTTCCAAGTGGTTTACAGCAATTCGCAGCAGCGTGCAGCAGCAGCGCCTAAAGCTTATCGTTACTAATAATGATTTCAGTAAGAAGGAGTTTTCTTGGGTCCCGTTAACTACTAAATAACTTGTGAGAAGAGATTTCATAAATTAAATCTATTTAAAAACTTCAGAAATCGTCATGACCAATAATAGTATGACAAGTGTTAATAATAGCGAAATGCCTGACAATGACTTTATAATTATCAATAGTGGCTGAGTGCCAGATCAACAAATTATTTGCCGGCCGCGGTGGTCTAGTGGTTCTAGGCGCGCAGTCCGGAACCGCGGGACTGCTACGGTCGCAGGTTCGAATCCTGCCTCGGGCATGGATGTGTGTGATGTCCTTAGATTAGTTAGGTTTAAGTAGTTCTAAGTTCTAGGGGACTGATGACCACAGAAGTTAAGTCCCATAGTGCTCAGAGCCATTTGAACAAATTATTTCAAATTCAAAAATACATTAACATTTAATAACGACAGCATATTTATTCTTTAACTGACAAGCAAAACATGGGATTATTGCAAAGTCGCACTAACAATTGCGAATATAACCCTGCAAATGCGATTTACGCTATACTTGCGAATTTTTACCTTGAATCTTATCTTCAAGCGTAGTTATCTAAATCTCTCCTGGCCATATAAATAAAATCAGGCCTTGAGTGTGGTAAGATCTGCCATCATCGACATGAGGGCAGCGTGACACATCTTCTGTCTCCGAGCTCTCGACAAATATTACTGAAGCGTCTCACAACAATGCTTAGAATCGCGCTCGTATGTTTCGCCCTCAGATTGTTACTATCGATATCTGAGTGCTTATTTATATCCAATCTTATGCAATTCAAAGAATAGCATTAAGTTGGCTATATTGTTTTCGATACTCAGTGTAATATTTAATCATTGTAATGGAGAGTTCTGACACACTCCTTACAATCTGATCTCCTTCACTGATGTATATTGCCGCAGCCCTTCCAATAAATCTATGTCTTCCACTCACCTTGCCAAATAGTGATTTCACGTGTTCGTCCTACATCATATCGCTACTTAGCATAACCCTAAACATTTATATGATATGATGTGCTTCAGACGTTTACCGCTAATCTTGTAGTCAGCTACATTTGGTTTCCTTCTATTTGCTATAGACATTATCTGACATTTATCCATATTTAAAGAGAGCTGCGATCCATTATATCAAGTGAAAATTTTGTTCAAATCTGTCTGCAAATCCTTATAATTATACAACGACGATTCATTCTTGTACACAACAACAGCACCGTCAGGGAAAAATCATAACTCGTTTATGTGTACTGTCTGACAAAGAAAGTGAAACACCCAGCAAACATGGACCGATGACCATGTACCCTCGTACACGTATACACCATCGTTGGGTATGTAAATGCTTATAGTTGAAATTCTCTGTGTCGGCCAGAACGGCTACCACTGTCCATTAGTGTGTTTCGTGTTCAGTGTTGTTACCAGTCTTGGTAGGGAAGAAGGGACGTCAACATCGTCAGATGCTCAGTGATCACTGTGAAGCACGCGGAGATGCTAAATACTCGTGTGAGATAGCGTTATCAGCACATGGCGGAGTTTGAAACGGTCTTCTCTGTGGGTCTCGACGTGGATGGTTGGTACAATCATGCAGTATCCAGATTTGTGGGGCATTCCAATGTGACAATGGCCCGAAATTGGAGTGCGTGAACGTTAAGGTTCCAGTCGACTAGAGAGAATCTCCATATTGTGCACCAGGCACATTTTAACTCCTTTCACATCTGCAGCTGATATCCCGGAACAAGTAATAGACTACCTGCAACAATCTGTGTCATCCCACACTGTTGGTCAGAGACTATTAGCAACCCTATTAGCTAATTATCCTCGCATGCATGTATTATATTATTCTCCTATAACATTACAATGCCGATGTGTGGCTGAAATAATATACTGTAATAATCGTTAACACCTCATCTTAGGCCTAACTGAGGTTGTGTTACAAAAAACGAACTTTAGTGAGGAAGGAAATAATGCATCAAGAATAATATAATCAGCTTTGCTGAGTGACAGACGTGGCTTTTTCTAATACTTTTGATCTTGAACATAGTGTGGTATCATGTTTGTCCATCAACGTCACACTTTTCGACGCTTAACAAAGATATTAAAAATGTTGTTTCATTTAAATTGCTTATTTTAGTAACATGAAAGTACAACTTCGAAATGTACCAAATAGGATATGTAAACGAAACAAGGTCAAAGACAATAATGGACAAACTTACACACAGAGGAAAATTTGATCTCTGGAAACTTCTTTCTTTGTACCATAACAAAATTAGTTACCAAATTTCGATAAAAAACAGACGCAGGTCATTTGTAACGCAACGCAAGTATAATTTCGAAGTTCACCAAATACTATATGCAAACACTATGAACTTGAAATTGTCTACCGCGCGGGATTAGCCGAGCGGTCTCGGGCGCTGCAGTCATGGACTGTGCGGCTGGTCCCAGCGGAGGTTCGAGTCCTCCCTCGGGCGTGAGTGTGTGTGATGTCCTTGGGTTAGTTAGGTTTAAGTAGTTCTAAGTTCTAGCGGACTGATGACCTCAGAAGTTAAGTCCCATAGTGCTCAGAGCCATTTAAACCATTTGAAATTGTCTGTATTATTTATCAAAATAGGTAAAGATTCCGAGAGCCAAGCACACATGGCACTACTGCAGTAATTTAAATGTTTTATAAAATATTGTGTTATACACAGAGCTGTCATATTGGCACTATTGACCTAACTTAACAGTTTAAGCTGCATTTGTCGAAGACAATAGTTCGATCTTCGTATCACACTTTAATAATATCAAAAAGTGTCTTATTTTTCAAAACAAGCATAGATCACTCATAGATACTAATGCTCTAACTCACAGGTTAAAGAGCACATGTTGAAGAGTGACTGATGGTGTCATACAGTGGGAACTATATGATACTTTGATGAAATAGCATACTGAATATTAGTAATACACATTCATGTAGGTAAGAATGTTTTCAACTACCCAATTTCAACTACCGTTCGAAGTCAGTCAATACCAGAATGAAAATTTTATCTTGAGTACAAAATGTTTGTTATATCCTGCTAACAATGCCAACTTATTCTATCAAACAGTGGATACGAGACGACCCTTCATCCCATAAACGCCATTTTACAGCGAACTGTAATAAATTGTGCCATACGTAGTGAATGTGCAGTGGGTACTATTGAGAAATTGATGGTGAAGTGACAGACTTTCGCCGGCCGCTGTAGCCGAGCGGTTCTAGGCGCTTCAGTCTGGACCCGCGCGACCGCTACGATCGCAGGTTCGAATCCTGCCTCGAGTATGGATGTGTGTGATGTCCTTAGGTTAGTTAGGTATAAGTAGTTCTAAGTTCTAGGGGACTGATGACCTCAGATGTTAAGTTCCATAGTGTTCAAAGCCATGTGAACCATTTTTTGACATATTTTCATTACCCTGATCATGGTGACTACCATTACCTTGAATGCTTGGTTCTATTAAACAACTAAAAATATAGTGTGCTGACAGTGGGTGTCAGCTATTGAATCTCAAATAGTATTCTAACACAAGAAGCTGACAATGTATGCGGCTATAACCCGACAGAAGGTGTCAGCTACTGGATCTTACGACTGCACTGTAAAACCAAAAGCTGACAATGTGTGTGTCATAGCCTGATTTAAAGAAACGAAAAACTATGTGCATTATTTATGAAAATCTTCCCGCCAACGAAATGTAACTGCTTGAATGTCCATGTCCAACGTCAACAAGTATCAGACTGTCTGAGATATACACATGTATTTTATGTTGACTCGGCAAAATATGACATGCATCAGTGTGGATGCACAGACATCTGCAAGTCTAATCAAGCGTCACTCGTGGTTATGCCTCCTAAATTTAGAACAAGTCTGTACTTGTCTGAATGCTTGGTGACTAAGTATGTGTACACATCTCAGTACAAGGGAGGCTGCGTTGCACAGCTGTTCAGACCCATTCAAAAAACCCGCTGAACCGATGCAGGAGTGCAAATAGAGCAACTGTGTCAGGCCATTACAAATGACTTCCTCCACCACCTACACGCTGTGGATGAGTACTGGATAGGTCCATGTTGAAAATTGATCCAGGCTGCTTTTCATTATTTCCACGATCACATCGATTGTGAAAGGCCTGTATACAGGCATCGGAGCCTCCAGGTATCTTGCAATTCCCGTTCGTGAACAGAGAGTTTTACAGCCACTTTGTTCTTCATCATTCAGATGCATTTAACTCCATCGGAAGTTACTGCACCATCTAATACTGTGATGGCAAATTGTTATCGCACACTTTCACCAACTCAGCATGCATTGTAGCGGCGTTATTACCCTTCAAACGCAGGACACGAATTACTGCCGGATACTCCACTTTATCAATGGATTGTACCATTTTGTTTTAGATCCTCTATCGGTTTCTTACGGTGCTTTGACGCAGATACTGTACCTCAATGTGTACCAGGACAGTAGGCGTGTATAAAAACTTTGTGTTCTGCTTACGGCAGCCCTTGTCATGGGCTAAGCCTCGTCAGAGAGGTACACCGCATGAGCGGTTAGGGAAGTGATTCCAGTGGTGGTTTCCCGTTGTCTTCCACTGGTGATGATGAACTGATAATGAGGACAACACAACACCCAGTCCCTGAGCGGAGAAAATCTCCGACCCAGCCGGGAATGGAACCCGGGCCCCTTGGCGTGACAGACCGCCGCGCTGACCACTCAGTTATGGGGGGAGGGGGGGGGGGGGCAGGCGTGTATACCTGCAAACAAGCAAAAAAGTAATTACATCACTTTTTTCTTTTTTCGAGATGATAACTGAAACTTTGATGGAACTTATTCTGCTCCAGGTGCCCTGTTCCGACTTAGGTCGTTCAGCGCTCTGTAAAATTCCTCTCGCAATATCACATCTCCCATCCCGTGTTCGTCTACTTCCTCTTCCCTTTCCATTGTGATCATGTTTATTTCTTTTGTACAGTCTTTCCAGGGTCTTACCGGGCGTGTGACGAGATATGCCTCCGCCAAGGGCGCAGGCACAGACGTAGCCCAAAACTGACAAAAAAAAAAAAAGAATTAACTGGAAGATTTACGTGAGTTCTCCTGCCCCTCCTGTACCTATCTTCTGCCCACGAGAAAAAAACCTTTTCCTTGAGCCACACCTGTAAATGACGCTGTTGTCACAATGTCATTTCTGCTGGGTCATTTTGCGTATGTAGCATCACAAACTGTCGGACAGATGTCTGTCACGAATATAGTTTGTGTGATAGCAGTGTGCTTAATTTACACAGCTTATGACATACACGTAGTTTCATGAAAGGGATATGTTATCATATCTTAATTATAGCCATTTTTCTTTTGTTTCTAATTATTAATGTGTGTATTATTAATAATTTATGTGGAACAAATAAAGCCTGTTCTTTATTATACATCACACTGAAACCAAAATATCGTAAGTGCCACAGACAACAAAATACAGATTTTGTTTTATTTTCAGTTCTTTTATAATGTTTGTACGGTTGTACTCTATTTGCTACAACGGAAATTTAATTTGCTGTGTGCGATATTTTATAACAATATAGTTCAGTTAAGTAATATATTTAAATAACACTTCATTTTTATGACATCTATTTATTGGATTATGAAATTTCTCTACACTATGAGGAATCAATATCAGGAAGGCAGTCTCATTGGAGGGCGGGGGGAAGGGGGGGAGGAGGAGGAGGAAGTGCAGCTTTGGGAGTTCTGGCAAGGGCACAGGATCACCTCGTCACCTCGGTGCAGCTCTGTGTCCTTCTCTATATTACTTCAGTCTTTCAGTCTTTTCTTCTATTGGATTAACACCTGAGCTCTTGATATTAATACAGCTGATTTTTTTCCGATGGTTCGTCTTATTTTATCTGCCTCCGTAGTTGAGTGGTCGGTGCATCCGACTACCATGCAAAGAACTTGGGTTCAGTTCCCGGTACGTTCAATTCTTTGTGCTGCTACGAAGCCTGCAAAGCCGACAACGGTCGGAGGAGCGGTTTGTTGACTCCACACACTTCCATTCACCGTTCAAATTACGTCACTGACGGGGGATAACACGGCGACCGGTCGTCGCAGCACGGTCCTCTGAGTCTACTAACGGAGTTCAGTCGTTTTTTGTTATAGGTAGCAGTTGTCATACCCCTAGTCCGTGGCATTGCCATTTATGTATACATATTCCTGATGCCTCACAGTTGCAATTCGAGCGGTTCAAAATTGGAAGAACCACTCACATAATTAATAAAAAGGTGTAATACGGTTCTTTGGGATAGTGTCATAAATTATCTTCAGCGTCAAACTTACGGATACGTTTCGGGCTCTGTAGTGCAGTATTACTCGAATTATCGAATTGAGGTGTGGGAAAAATAATTTTCATCGCGGCCATAAAGGTGACGAAAGATGATGGCATATATCGGTAGGTCTTGAACAAGTCGATGGAAACCGGAGCTAAATTTCTAGCATATGCACTATGCGCGGAAGATGTGATGGCACTCATAATAAATGGTTCAAATGGCTCTGAGCACTGTGGGACTTAACATCCGAGGTCATCAGTCCCCTAGAACTTAGAACTACTTAAACCTAACTAACCTAAGGACATCACACACATCCGTGCCCGAGGCAGGATTCGAACCAGCGACCGCAGCGGTCGCGCGATTCCAGACTGAAGCGCCTAGAACCGCTCGGCCACCCCGTCTGGCTCACTCATAATACATGAATAAATAAACGTTTTATTGTGTACCCTGTTTATCCCTTATCAACATAATGGCTTGTAAATTTTTTTTTGTAATTATTTTGACCCTTGCTGCAATTCTGTGACTGTGTAGACTCATAGGTCCGCATTCAGGGCCGACGGTTCAGGCCGTTTGGTTTCTTCGTGCCATAGGCAAGGCGTCAGAAACACATAAAACGATGCTGTCTTTAACTTCCAAATCTAATATAGAAAAATAAACAGGATTTCAAGGAGATTAGTCATACGATTATTGCATTATAAGGCATGATGCCCTGTACAAAATTTCGTGTGTAGAATGAAATGGACGATTCGAATAGCTAGATTAAGCTCGACAGTTCTTTTCCCCTCTCCAATGTTAGTCTAGTAACGCCGGGACGTGTAAAACCTCCACAACAGCCTCGAGCTGATAAAATAAGTTTCACTCAATTCCCTTCAGGAAGAGATAGTAGAAGAGGTAACGACTAGAGAACGACTTTTAACAGAGGTCAGTTTCCTTTTGTGGTGGAATAATCCGTAAGTCTTCCGCCTATTAGCAGTATCATCGACATGAAAGGCCACCAGTTCAAGTCAGTTTCTAAGTATGCACACTTTATCACATTATAACAACATGTTGTGATAACTTATCTCCTTTTACCTTCAAACTACTTATTAGCATACCCACCTACTCCTTACGGATATCGCTTATACAGGTGGTGGCTAGTATGAACTGCTCAAGGTTCTTTATTTCCTAAGAGCTTAGTTCCATGTATACAGAACGCAATGGCCACATCAGTAGTACTGTTTTCCTCAAGCCCTGACACGTTAAGTACGTGGCATACATCACTGCATGCATTACGGAAGTCTTCGGTATTTTCCTGAAGGTAATTGACAATAGCTCAAACGGGAAGGGGATTGAGGTTGGTTTAAAAGAGGGGAGGGGGGGGAGAGGGACCAAACTGCTAGATCATCGGTCCCTCAAACTGGAGCCAACACGTAGAAAACGTTGGGAAAGCGAACCAAAGACTGTGTTTTACTGGCAGAACACTTAACAGGTGCAACAAATCTATTAAAGAGACTAGCTATACAACGCTCACCTGTCCTTTTATTCCTAAGCAGTATGGAATCCTTCCTAGACAGGACTGACAGAGCATTAGAACGGCTATGGTGACTCCAGTGCACAGCTCATGCGTTCGGCGCTGCAGACGTTGAAATCCAACTTGACAATGATGTGAAATTCAAAAATATCCAAGATGGCCTTGGTGGGAAATTTAAAGGCATCCCGGTTGGTGATGGTGGGAAATTATTTGCCAAAACGCATGATTCGATTACAATCTGCATGTGTGTTACTTATCATAACATGAAAGTTTAATTACTCATCTCTGACTGTGAACGAATATTCGATCGTTGCACCAAAATAAAACTGTTCGTATCATTTATCCAAATATATAAAGATTTCGAGTACAAAATACCCGTGGCACTATTGTCATTATTTGTACAAAAACAAGTGGTACTACTGCAGCTTATTAGCATCACTAATGTAACTTACAAGTTGGTCAACAAGCATAATTCCATTATTGTCCCACTCTTTGCAAGGCACAATTAAGTCTCACATGAAGTATTTCCAAATCTAAATTGTCAAAAGTTACATGACTTACACATTGGCAATACTGATAACTTAGGCTCGTATCAAGGTGAACAACGTTATTTCCATGTTTAATTGTCCGTATTATTTGTCAAAAGCCATCTCAGTTCGGCTAAAAAATGTATCAAAGTCAGCCAAATATTGTAATGTTCCCCTTGTTAGTTTATTAGCTTTGTCTTGCAGTAAAAAATTGTCTTGCAATGATGCTATATTATTGTAACCACACAGTAGAGACTACATGACATTCTAACGAAATAGCAGACTGAACATTAGCAAAACACTTCTATACAGATAAGAAAGGAGAGTTGCTATACTTTCAACTACACATTTGCAACTACTTTTTACAGACACTCAAACATGATCGTGACTCTTTCCTTGGGTATTAACACTATATTGCGGAAAAAACATTTCCATCTTCTACTGATAATGCACAGTGGAGACTACATGACATTTTGACCTTCATACATTGTTACGTCGCAGCGCAACTGTGGGAAATTACCTCTGTTATAGCAAAATTGTAACAAACTGCTCCAGGTCACCACATTACAGAAACTCATTGACTGCTATTACCCCTCTTCATGGCAACTACCGTTATCCCAGATACTACTTGGTCAATGGTCTTCTGTTGATAAATTAACTGCGGTTACTGCAGATACTATTCAGGCAATAATGGTCAGTTGATGTGGAGAACACACTTCCCATAGATACCATTGGGTGAGGCAATTATGGTCAGTTGACAGGATGACTGCCATTTCAGCAAAACAATTGGGGCAATGATGGTCAGTTGATATATGGTGACCGCCATTACACCAGACATTATTGGGTAGGACAATGATGTTCAGTTTCCTGGGTGACTACCGTTATGCTGGATAGTCCTGGGGGAAATGACGGTCATTTGATACCCTGAATGCCATTAAACAGACACTATTGGGTGGGGCAGTGATGGTCAGTTTATAGTTTGGCTGCCTTTGCCCTATTTCATATTGTGGGACGGGGGTGGGGAATAATCGTCCATTGGTTTGGTCACTGCCATTATCCAGGATATTATTGGGGCAATAATGTTCACTTGATATGATCAGTATTATCATTATCCCAAGATATTACTGGGTGGAGAAATGATGGCTAGCTGACCGTTTGATTGCCATTACCCCAGACACTGTTGAGGCAATATTTGTCCTGGATACTAGTACAGGGTAATGATGGTCAGTTGAATGGGTGACCACCATTACCCCAAACGCAACTGGAGCAAAGACTGTCTGTTGAATGGGTTTTATTATTATTTAGCGTATGTGGTTTTCAAGTACAAATGTTTTCATGTTTAAGTACATACAGACAGATAAAGGTAAAATCAACATACATTATAACACATAAATCATGTCTCGTCTTATGGACATTCAATTAAGGATAAAGTAGGCATACACAGGTTGTTACAATAAGGTATCTTGTCATAGATAAGATAAAATTATCATATAGAAATTGTTGCTATAAGGTCATTCAGCAATCACATATATGGAATATATGGAGTCTCTTTAAAGTTCTATGTCTAGGTTTTCCATCCACTCGACGGCTGCAGGGGAGGCTGCATAAAGTTCTCGAATGGGTCCTTTAAACGCACGTTTAGGGCATTCCTGAATGACGTGCTGGATCGTTTGCTCTGGATGTCCACAATCGCACTGTGGTGAATCTCGTATGCCCCATCTACAGAGCATCTCGCCACTTCTGCCATGACCAGTTCTGAGTCTATTGAGTATAACCCAAGTTCTTCTTGGCAGGTCTGTACCAGGTAGGTTTCCACCAGGTGATATTTCATTGCAGTTCTTGGATAGTCCGGTCTGAGACAATTTATTTTTCCATGAATCCATAGCATCATAAGACGCAACCATAAGGTTTTGAGCTGTTATCCATGGTGGTCTTCTAGATCTTAGTCGGGAAAGATTTGGGGCAATGTCCTGATGGATTGGAAGGTTGGTATTGCAGGAGATTTTACGCCATTCATTAACTAAGGCGGTTTGCCGCCTAAGATGTGGTGGAGCTATACTGCAGAGAACAGGAAGCCAAGGTAGTAGGGTGGATTTAATGGTCCCACTTATGGTTCTCATGGTATTGTTTAGTTGAGTATCCACTTTAGACGTGTGGCTGCTGTTAAGCGAAACAGGGCTGCAATATTCCGCAACAGAGTATACCAGCGCTACAGAAGAAATCTTCAGAGTATGTACATCAGCTCCCCAGCTAGTATTGGCGAGCTTTTGAATAATATTATTTCTTGTGCGTATCTTAGCAGCAGTATCTATTAGGTGTGGTTTGAATGTAAGCGATCTATCCAATTTAATACCAAGATATTTTGGGTTTGGGTTATGCTTTAACTTTCTACCAGCAAAGGTAACGTCAAGGGATCGGGTTGCCTGTTGGTTGTTTAAATGAAACAATGTAACTTCTGACATTATTGGGTTAGGCATTAATCTCGAAGATCTGAAATATTTACCCATTACTCCGAAGTCTTGGTTAAGGGAGTTTTCACACTGCTCAAAACTTTCTTGTTACACAGCCAGGGCCATGTCATCTGCATAACAGAACTTCCGCACATTTGTCGTTGGTATGTCGCTTATGTACACATTGAAAAGTAATGGTGCCAATACAGAACCTTGTGGGAAGCCGTTGTTTGAAACAATGGTTCGACTCTTCTTTCCTTCTAGATGAACTTCAAGGGTTCAGTTGCTGAGCATATCACTTAGTAATTTGTACAAGGTCTGGCAAGGGATAATCTCAAGTATCTTGCTAAGAAGACCATGCCTCCACACAGTATCGTATGTAGCGGTTAAATCTACAAATGCAACAGCTGTTTTAAGTTTCCGTTCATAACCGTTCTCGATATATGTTGTTAAAGCCAGTACTTGGTCGCAACAGTTACGTTGTGGTCGAAAACCAGCCTGCTCGATGGGGATTCTATCATTCAAAGTCGTCCCAATACGATTATACAAGAGTCTCTCCAAGAGTTTGAAGCAGGTGCTCAGGAGAGAGATTGGTCTAAAATGTTCAGGCTTGTCTGGTGTTTTCCCAGGTTTTAATATTGGCAATACTTTAGATCTTTTGAATATCTTAGGCACTAGGCCTTCATCAAGGATATTATTATAGAAGTTTACGAGCCAGTTGATAACATTTTTCCCACTATACTTA
The DNA here is from genome assembly GCF_021461385.2 of Schistocerca piceifrons. Classification (NCBI taxonomy): domain Eukaryota; kingdom Metazoa; phylum Arthropoda; class Insecta; order Orthoptera; family Acrididae; genus Schistocerca; species Schistocerca piceifrons. Next base: position 466,993,905 of record NC_060141.1, on the reverse strand, counting down.
ATGAATTCTGGTTATAACTCATCTCGCCCAGCTGCCTTCCTAGTTTTGATGTTCGAGATAGCCGTTTTCAGTTCTTCCACTGTGAAAGGTGCTGCAGGATGTGATCTTTCAGTAGCTTGTCTCCACCGTGTTTTAATTAGTTTCTTAATGTTTCTGGCGGTTTCTTTGTCAAGAGGTGCCCTGGACATATTGGCTACACGGCCTGCAATTGCATTGGGAGTGATTTTTGCTCTTTCACAGGGGTTGTATGCACCAGATCCTAGTTTCCTGAGTAGGGCCCACGCTTTTCGACTGGGCTTTCTAAAGTCTATACCTTCCACGGTTTTTTTCCACTTTTCTCTTCGGGCGCTGTCAAGTGACTCGATAAGTTCCTCTGCCACTTCCCTGTCTCCCGATTCTTTGAACTCGTTATAGAGGCGTTCAGTTGTTTCATTCCAGGCAGGTGTATATTCTTTCCTGAAACCGCGTGGTATAGTTTTCTTAGCTTTACTAAATCGTTCATAGTTGTTAATGATTGGCTTTATCCACCGTACAGTGGCATGGGCACGTTTTGCGTATGACTCCCAATCAGCCTTTTCAAAATTCCATCTTGGTTTTGGAGCTGATTTTATAAGAGGGACTTGTATTCCAATGTGGACAATGACAGGTCTATGCTGGCTGTGTGGGAAGTTAGTTAACACTTTCCTGCTTCATGGGTAACCTTTACCCTTGTGGTCTCTACTAACAAAGCACAGATCTGGGTTGAAACCGCGTTGCCATCTAGCTGACCAGAAGGTGTGTCTCTCTTTAGCATCATATATTAGTTGCAGGTCTTCAATATCTGCCCACTCAAGTAGGGCTTGACCATTATCATCGTTTTCACTATAGCCCCATAAACTGTGGTGGCTATTGAAATCGCCCATTAAGAGGGTACGGTATTTTGTTTCAGGGAGTGCTTCTTTTGGCCATTGGATGTTATGAGGCTTATATACATTGAATATTGTGAGGTTACTTACTAGTGTTTCTATTAGAAATATGTTATCCGAAGAACTTATTTTTATTGGAGCCCAGTTATCAATGTCACTACGCACGTTGTAGCAGATCCATAGCTTCAGTAATGGTGTATCCACTTATGAGACCTCTCTTCATGAGATCTGCCTCGTGGTTTACATGTGTTTCTTGGACCAGTATGACATGTATATTGCTATCCCGTGCTAGTCTTGAGAGGATATCGCATTTAGTCTTACTTATACCTTCTATGTTAATTTGCAGTACTCAGACTGATGGGCCGAGGTCTCTTGTCATTGGGTTTTGAGAAGACCCATTCATTTTATTGTTTGCTTCCATTTGCACTTTTAAGCTGCGAGATGAGATCACACTCATAGTGCAGCGCCACGATAGTAGTAGACTTTTAGCTACCTTTCGGCATTGCCCGGGGTGTACCACTTGGAGGCAATCTACTTTTACTGGGTTACTGCCAATAACGTAGATCCTATTTTGGGGGGCAATTATCTTCAATTTACAAGATAACTATCATCACCCCATATACTATTAGGGCAATGATGGTCAGCTGGTATGGTGGCAGTCATTACCCCAAATACTATTGGGTGAAGCAATGATGATCAGTTGACAGACTAATTGCCATTACCCCTAGATCATATTGCCTATAATTAACCCCCACCCCCACCCACAACTCTCAAAACTATTGAGTGGTGCAGTGATACAACAGCGTAAGTTAGCTCAATCAGCAAAATTTTTTGTACTCAGTATAAAGGTAGTACCCTACCAATGACACTCTGTGAAGTTTGGGTGACTGTGAAAAGTAGTTGCAAGTTGTTAGTTGGAACATAGCAACCCTCATTTGTTACCTTCTCACTCTTGTTGGTACAGCTGCTGACGATTCTTCTCTCGTTGTTGGTACAGCTGCTGGTGGTTCTGCTGTTGTTATTGGTGCAGCTTACCGAGCGAGGTGGCGCAGTGGTTAGCACACTGGACTCGCATTCGGGAGGACGACGGTTCAATCCCGTCTCCAACCATCCTGATTTAGGTTTTCCGTGATTTCCCTAAATCGTTTCAGGCAAATGCCGGGATGGTTCCTTTGAAAGGGCACGGCCGATTTCCTTCCCAATCCTTCCCTAACCCGAGCTTCCGCTCCGTCTCTAATGACCTCGTTGTCGACGGGACGTTAAACACTAACTACCTACCTACCCTACATGGTGCAGCTGTTATTATTGATTTAGCAGTTAGTGATGTTGATGGTATATCCACTATGGCATCACATGATGATTTATAAACATGGTTTGCTGACAGAGGGATTGAAGGTTGCACTGCTCCCCTTAACTCTTTGATAGCAGCAATTATCTCAGAGCATATGACGTTTTTCCCTTTTACATTCCTATGAAGACCGTGTCTTGTGAAGTCCTGCCTTTTATCGGCTTTCACTTCTATATATATTGCACTGGAACTACCTCTGCATGTATTTTCAAATAGTCTTTAATCTCAGTGATCATACAAGAATTTTCTATTAGCTCGTATCTTCTAGGAATTCTGACGACATAGAATTCCACTTGCGGTTTCTAACAACTGATTTGTGTTAAAGTTGTCGTCGCATCCTGAATTTCATTGTGGTACACGTCATTTTCTCTGCCAATCAGAACGCAATGACTACCGTTTTTCATTGTTTTATTACACTCCTTAAATACTTCACGCAGCGGCGCACCTGGCTTAATTACACTCGTTACCTTAAACTTTGACTGAATATTATTCATAAACTTCGCATTTTCTCTCCCATGATTGTCTGCGAAGATATTAGTTCCAGTTTTCTTCCTCCGCGTGTCCTGTTTGCACTTAGCATACCTATTCACTATTCCTTGTACACACGGTTTGCCACAGTTCTTTGAGATGTAAGAATTTTTAGTAGAGCCATTTGACGTTACAGGTTTAGTACATTTATCATTTTCGATGAGATTATTAAATGCTCCTAACTTGTTGCTTAGTGTTAAAGGAATATAGCTACATTGAGCACTACTTTTCTGCCTCGCACTTGTAAATTCTTGTTTCTGACATAAAGTTTGAGACGATTTTCTCGTATTTCGCACCACCTCTTCAAGTGTTTTGCTGTACTTTTTGAGACATCTAGTTCTTTAGAAAGTTCCTCCACTATATTAGCTTCTACACTTGCATTGCACATGATCATTGCTCCAACATAACCATCGCATTCCATACCACAGTCACAATGTTTTTGCTCCGCTATCCATGACAAACAATATGAATGACAACATTTATGGACTAAGGGTATAGTCTAGTACCATCTGTCACAATTTCGTCACAAATCACGCGCTTGATCGAGACAAAATAATCATACATTATGGAGCAATTTTTAACTAAATACATTAGCATCGTCATCTTGCCAACGATTCTTGACGTAGGAAGTTAACATTGTGTACTGCTAAAATACGTAGTTTAAGTGATATAATGCCTTCTTCACCCCTAAATAGTGTTCGGTCAAGCTCATTTTTGTGCAGTCCCATTCAGGCCTAGGATAAAATGACACCTGCCTACAGAACAGATGCATTTTATACAGTTGTAAAACGCTCAAGTGTAGAAATACAGCAAGTTACAGCCTTTATATATTTTGCTGACATTCTAAACGTGAAAAAATTGCCACACTTGACAATAAAATTGTGTTGCTTACGTATTTTTGACAAATACTTCAGACATAGAGTTACTCTACAAGTTACACTCTTTATGTGTTTTACACATGCAAATGACGTTGTAACAAACGTTGTGTGTGTGTGTGTGTGTGTGTGTGTGTGTGTGTGTGTGTGTCTGTGTTTTGATGAAATATTATTTTGAGATACGTTTTCGATATGGAATTAATAGTGTGACACTTGTGTGCTTATGTATTCTTCATAAATAATACATGCAATTTGAATGTGGAAATATATAATTTGGGGACTCCATTGTGACTTACACCAAGCGTGGTACGATATCGAATTATACACGTTGATGAGTGCTGTTTAACCAAATTCAGATCATTGGGATACTTTTGAACAAGGTGCCATTTTAAGGAATTCATGTGATACTTACATTTTTAACGTGGAAATACTGCAGTTCCGCCATTATCTTTACATATTTTTAATAAGTAATTCAGGTCATTCAAATACTTTCGAACCTGTCACTATGATTCAGATTGTTCAGATACTTCTGAAAAAGATGCTATCTTGGATTGTACTATCAGTGGGGTTGCAAAACATAACTGGACTAACTTTGCCAATTTGAATATTTTAATATATTTTTATTTTTTTTAAAAATTTCTTGCCACCATCATTCTGGATATTTTTAAATTTCCAACCATCCCCATCATGGATATTTTTGGAATTCCTGGCATTGACCTCTTGGACTTTGGTGATTGCAGAGCTGACTGAGTGACGGCCACTTGAACTATGTGCTAAGGTCACCGAAGCCATTCTGTCTGGAGCACATCAAAAAAGTTCGGTGAAAGACGGCCCGTTTTGTATTATCACGAAACAATGGAGAAAACGTCACGGAACTTATATGGGAGTAGTGATGGCAATCAGTAAATAAAGGCATTTGTCCTTGTGGCGAGATCTTTTCACAAAATTTCAGTCACTTTACTTTCTCCTCCGAATGCGAAAATAGTTTGATGACTCCCCTCTATATAGGGGGAAATTACTATCCTAACAATAGAAGAGCATTTTTACCATGTGCTATTCAAGAGTGTTTGTTGAACCCTGTGCCAAGCACTTAAGTATGAATTGCAGAGTAGACATGTACATGTGGATGAAGATATAAGATAAAATTATGTACTAAAGTATGTAGCGTCTGGTAGAAGCCAACCTCATGGAAAATCAGTTTGGACTCCTGAGAATGTAGGAACAAGTAGTTCAATACTGATACTACGACTTGGCCTACGTTTACATCATATATAGATTTAGAATACAGTCTTCGAAATTATGAATTTACCAAAAAACACAACTTTTACAGAGAGCAGACTGAAGTTATAATGATCTAAGGACGTGAAAACTACTGAGTAGGTATCGAATGAATCATCAGCAATAATGACAATGCCATGGATAAAACAATTACACTCACAAGTAAAATTACAATGCCGCGTTATAGACAGGTGAAATGAAATTCACAATTAACTCAATACCAAACAAGTACAAGACCTAAAACCAGTAACAAGAATATGTACGTATGTCACATCCTTTGTCACGATCAAGCATCAAGGACACAAGACAGTACAGTGACGTCAGTATTTCTGTAAGAAAACTCCAAAAAATCAAAATGTGATTAAAACCTGTATAATTGTCTTTTGAATTGCATAAATAAAATACAAGATAAACAACATGAATGAGTCAATAAAACTCAAGGAAAAAATTGCAGGATACGAAAATATGAGTTATAAAGTCCCTACCACACACTGTTGTGAGTGAACTGTTGGCACCTATATGTGTACGATAGCATTCTGATCTGGGGTTGGCAACTTACTCATACTGTAAGATTTAAATATGACTGAGGAGGAATTCCTGTACGATGACAATGGATCTTGAAAGACAACAAACTTAAGCTTTAACACACGACAATCAAACCTTGCGTGAGTTGAGACTTATAACAAGAGCTCAGTACGAACAGCCAATACTGATCATATGTCATGTATTAAGTACAGTACCACTGTTATGAAAAATACAAATATAAAGCTACCCCATTTCGCATAAAAAGTATAAGTGGGGATACTTAACCTAAGAAAATAGTGTGATAGTGACTCAATATAAGGAATTTCATTTGAAGAACTACTTCTGTATACAAGAATTGTATTATTTACATTCATGAACATATAGATATAATATCATGGAGCCTGAATAAATGGTATTGGGTATGAGGTGTACAGCTAACCCTTGCAGTAACAAGTAATTTTCCATAACGCTTATTGTCGCAGGGGGAGAAGGGGTTACTTTAAGCCCATCCACAATTTTTTTAAAAATAAATTCGTTAATTGTTGTTGAATTATATTAACGACATACTTTTTAAGGAGATACTGATGGGTAAGTAGGGTCCAGATCTTGAAAATACCTTTTAGCACTTTTTTGGCAATAGAAATGCTCTCTCATTAACGTGTATTACCGATTTTCAAATAAAAAGGCAGTTTATTTTAAAATTAGATTACTACTGCTGAACCAGGTCGGAAATGGAGTGGAGGAACATATTTAGTGTACTACCGTCTTTATGACCACCACAAAAAAAATAATAAACGCAAATTTCATTCATTGCGGCTGACTTCTACTCTCAAAATAATTTTTAAAGAGCTACTGATGTGTCAGTAAAGTCCTGGATCTGGAAACATTGAATACGATGTTTACTAGGGAAGTGACTTCTGCTACCGAGACTTAAATTTTATTGTTCAATTTAACTGAAAAATTAAAAACATATACGGAATCCGGTAGAATAATACTTTAAAACCAATAAATATTTTTTTCAAAATTTTAAAATATAATATAAAGTAACTGTCTAGATCACAATAATTTCAAAAGATGGGCATAAAGTTTACCCCCATTCCTCTTTGAGGGTTATTGAAATCTAAAGGGTAATAACTGTGCACTCCAATAAATGTAACAGAGTTAAGAATTACACTATGAACATGTGCATATAGATGTTATTATAACAACAAATGTACCAATGAATTTCGTTAAGGAACTCTTCTTTTCTAACTTGGTTAAAACAGGAGGTAACATAAGGGTTTGACATTCCACGGGAGACAAGGACGTTAGAGATGGAGCTCCAGATGAGACAGGACAAGGAAGAAGCTGGGATTGTGAAGTGGCCGCGAACGCTAAGTCCTTCCCTGCGGGGACAAAATAATTTTAAAGTTTTTCGATGTTTCACGAAGGATGGATGTAGCCTGGGAAGTGTATTTGTCAAGTAAAGGTAACAGTGATCACTATGTGTACAGTTTAGTGTCATCTTACGGAAAAACTTCTGGCTATATTGGCGAGGCATCTTACAGAGTACTAAAAATTCTAAAGTATTAAAATATCCGACGTTTCGGTCGTGTTGCTGCGGCCTTCCTCAGAGCTTAGTTTCCAAAAGTATTTCACAAGATGATGCGGCAGTATACAAAAAAAAAATTTCATTAGACTGACAATGGCCACGGAAACCTACATATTTATATCATTTTTTGCTCATGTTTGTGCAGTCAATGTTAGTGAGAAGGTGAAACCAGAAGCCAGCTCACAGTATATTCCTCTCGCTGTAGTTGCTTTTAACGTCCCCATACGAAGTTCGGTTTAACAGTGTAAAATACCTGCATGAGATACTGCGGAGTGATTTATAACTAAACCCACGAAGTTGGTGCACAGTCTGGTGATCAGGAACTGAATGCCCACCTGTCTTTTTCTTGTCTGCCTAACATTAGCGATGAAAATACTTTACACCACCAGAATTCGATCTGCGACCTAAAATTCGAACACCAGGATTGCATTAGCAACCTCAGCGACGAAGGTGGATTGTAACTGATTTAACATAGACCACTGGAAGGTGAGCGTGACAGAAACGTTACATTTCGAAGTAAATCTTCAGCCTAAAAATTACCAAAAAAGGGTATTATCTGCGATTATTCTCGAATCGCAACAAAATGGTAGTGCAGTACTGTTACTTTACTAAAAATTCAGTTATCCAGACGAAACATATAGCTCTGAGGTGTCAGCTGAGATAAAATTTCTATTCTTAGACCTTCCGTCTTCTTCTTCATTACGTGGACCGAAATTATATAATTCTTTCAGTACAACTACAATACTCCAAAAGCAAATCTCCAGAAAATATTTAACACGTAAGGATAAAGTGTTGTTTTTCAGTATAACAGATAATTTCTCATTCTTGGATTGCCCGTACATTCGGTCTGTCGTATTTCAGAGATGTGCACCATACACACGGTTATTATCAAAAGTATCAAAAGTATCTACGAACCTGTTAGTGAATATTAATATCCACCCTTGGCCTCAATGGTGATTTGACCTCTGTTCAGGACGCTTTCAATGAGGTATCTGAATATCTGTGGAGGAATGGCAGCTCATTTTTGCTCAAGAGCCGAAACCAGAGAAGGTAGTGTTATAGGCCCCTTATTGTTCCTGATCTATATTAACGACATAGGAGACAATCTGAGAAGTCGTCTTAGATTGTTTGAAGATGATGCTGTCATTTACCGTCTTATAAAGTCATCAGATGATCAAAACAACTTGAAAAATGATTTAGAGAAGATATCTGTATGGTGCGAAAAGTGGCAGTTGACCCTGAATAAAGAAAAGTGTGGAGTTATTCACATGAGTACTAAAAGAAATCAGCTATATTTCGATTACTCTGTAAGTCACACAAATCGGAAGGCCGTAAATTCAGCTAAATACTTAGGGATTACAATTACAAATAACCTAAATTCGAACGATCACATAGATAATATTGTGGGTAGAGCAAACCAAAGGCTGCGATTCATTGGCAGAACACTTAGAAGGTGCAACAGGTCTACTAAAGAGACTGCTTACACCACGCTTGTCCGCCCTATTCTGGAGTATTGCTGTGCGGTGCGGGATCCGCATCATGTGGGACTGACGGATACATCGAAAAAGTACAAAGAAGGGCAACTCGTTTTGTATAATCGAGAATAGGGGAGATAGTGTCACAGACATGATACGTGAATTGAAGCGGCAATCATTAAAACAAAGGAGTTTATCGTTGCGACGGGATCTTCTCATGAAATTTCAGTCACCAGTTTTCTCCTCCGATTGCGAAAACATTTTGTTGGCACCCACCTACATAGGGAGAAATGATCATCACGATAAAATAAGAGAAATCAGGGCTCGCACAGAAAGATTTAAGCGCTCGTTTTCACTGCGTGCCGTTCGAGAGTGGAACGGTAAACGGACAGCCTGAAGGTGGTTCATTGAACCCTCTGCCAAGCACTTTATTGTGAACAGCAGAATAATCACGTAGATGTAGATGTAGTGATGTTGTATGCTGGGATTTGGCGAAGTCTATGTTCGAATCCTCCCCCCCCCCCCCCCCCCCCCCCCCCCATGAACCATGGACCTTGCCGTTGGTGGGGAGGCTTGCGTGCCTCAGCGATACAGATGGCCGTACCGTAGGTGCAACCACAACGAAGGGGTATCTGTTGAGAGGCCAGACAAACGTGTGGTTCCTGAAGAGGGGCAGCAGCCTTTTCAGTAGTTGCAGGGGCAACAGTCTGGATGATTGACTGATCTGGCCTTGTAACATTAACCAAAACGGCCTTGCTGTGCTGGTACTGCGAACGGCTGAAAGCAAGGGGAAACTACAGCCGTAATTTTTTCCGAGGACATGCAGCTTTACTGTATGATTAAATGATGATGGCGTCCTCTTGGCTAAAATATTCCGGAGGTAAAATAGTCCCCCATTCGGATCTCCGGGCGGGGACTACTCAAGAGGACGTCGTTATCAGGAGAAAGAAAACTGGCGTTCTACGGATCGGAGCGTGGAATGTCAGATCCCTTAATCGGGCAGGTAGGTTAGGAAATTTAAAAAGGGAAATGGATAGGTTAAAGTTAGATATAGTGGGAATTAGTGAAGTTCGGTGGCAGGAGGAACAAGACTTTTGGTCAGGTGATTACAGGGTTATAAATACAAAATCAAATAGGGGTAATGCAGGAGTAGGTTTAATAATGAATAAAAAAGTAGGAGTGCGGGTAAGCTACTACAAACAGCATAGTGAACGCATTATTGTGGCCAAGATAGACACAAAAGCCCATGCCTACTACAGTAGTACAAGTTTATATGCCAACTAGCTCTGCAGATGATGAAGAAATTGATGAAATGTATGACGAGATAAAAGAAATTATTCAGGTAGTGAAGGGAGACGAAAATTTAATAGTCATGGGCGACTGGAATTCGTCAGTAGGAAAAGGGAGAGAAGGAAACATAGTAGGTGAATATGGATTGGGGGGAAGAAATGAAAGAGGAAGCTGCCTTGTAGAATTTTGCACAGAGCATAACTTAATCATAGCTAACACTTGGTTCAAGAGTCAAAAAAGAAGGTTGTATACCTGGAAGAATCCTGGAGATACTAAAAGGTATCAGATAGATTATATAATGGTAAGACAGAGATTTAGGAACCAGGTTTTAAATTGTAAGACATTTCCAGGGGCAGATGTGGATTCTGACCACAATCTATTTGTTATGAACTGCAGATTGAAACTGAAGAAACTGCAAAAAGGTGGGAATTTAAGGAGATGGGACCTGGATAAACTGAAAGAACCAGAGGTTGTAGAGAGTTTGAGGGAGAGCATAAGGGAACAATTGACAGGACTGGTGGAAAGAGATACAGTAGGAGAAGAATGGGTAGCTCTGAGGGATGAAGTAGTGAAGGCAGCAGACGATCGAGTAGGTAAAAAGACGAGGGCTAATAGAAATCCTTGGGTAACAGAAGAAATATTGAATTTAATTGATGAAAGGAGAAAATATAAAAATGCAGTAAATGAAGCAGGCAAAAAGGAATACAAACGTCTCAAAAATGAGATTGAGAGGAAGTGCAAAATGGCTAAGCAGGGATGGCTAGAGGACAAATGTAAGGACGTAGAGGCTTATCTCACTAGGGGTAAGCTAGATACTGCCTACAGGAAAATTAAAGAGACCTTTGGAGAGAACCACTTGTAAGAATATCAAGAGCTCAGATGGCAACCCAGTTCTAAGCCAAGAAGGGAAGGCAGAAAGGTGGAAGGAGTATATAGAGGGTTTATACAAGGGCGATGTACTTGAGGACAATATTTTGGAAATGGAAGAGGATGTAGATGAAGACGAAATGGGAGATAAGATACTGCGTGAAGAGTTTGACAGAGCACTGAAAGACCTGAGTCGAAACAAGGCCCCGGGAATAGACAACATTCCATTAGAAGTACTGATGGCCTTGGGAGAGCCAGTCATGACAAAACTCTACCATCTGGTGAGCAAGATGTATGAGACAGGCGAAATACCCTCAGACTTCAAGAAGAATATAATAATTCCAATCCCAAAGAAAGCAGGTGTTGACAGATGTGAAAATTACCGAACTATCAGTTTAATAAGTCACAGCTGCAAAATACTAACGCGAATTCTTTACAGACGAATGGAAAAACTGGTAGAAGCGGACCTCGGGGAAGAACAGTTTGGATTCCGTAGAAATGTTGGAACACGTGAGGCAATACTAACCTTACGACTTATCTTAGAAGAAAGATTAAGAAAAGGCAAACCTACGTTTCTAGCATTTGTAGACTTAGAGAAAGCTTTTGACAATGTTAACTGGAATACTCTCTTTCAAATTCTGAAGGTGGCAGGGGTAAAATACAGGGAGCGAAAGGCTATTTACAATTTGTACAGAAACCAGATGGCAGTTATAAGAGTCGAGGGGCATGAAAGGGAAGCAGTGGTTGGGAAAGGAGTGAGACAGGGTTGTAGCCTGTCCCCGATGTTATTCAATCTGTATATTGAGCAAGCAGTAAAGGAAACAAAAGAAAAATTCGGAGTGGGTATTAAAATTCATGGAGAAGAAGTAAAAACTTTGAGGTTCACCGATGACATTGTAATTCTGTCAGAGAAAGCAAAGGACTTGGAAGAGCAGTTGAACGGAATGAACAGTGTCTTGAAAGGAGGATATAAGATGAACATCAACAAAAGCAATTCAAGGATAATGGAATGTAGTCAAATTAAATCGGGTGATGCTGAGGGAATTAGATTAGGAAATGAGACACTTAAAGTAGTAAAGGAGTTTTGCTATTTAGGGAGTAAAATAACTGATGATGGTCGAAGTAGAGAGGATATATAATGTAGACTGACAATGGCAAGGAAATCGTTTATGAAGAAGAGAAATTTGTTAACATCGAGCATAGATTTAAGCGTCAGGAAGTCGTTTCTGAAAGTATTTGTATGGAGTGTAGCCATGTATGGAAGTGAAACATGGACGATAACTAGTTTGGACAAGAAGAGAATAGAAGCTTTCGAAATGTGGTGCTACAGAAGAATGCTGAGGATAAGGTGGGTAGATCACGTAACTAATGAGGAGGTATTGAATAGGATTGGGGAGAAGAGAAGTTTGTGGCACAACTTGACTAGAAGAAGGGATCGGTTGGTAGGACATGTTTTGAGGCATCAAGGGATCACAAATTTAGCATTGGAGGGCAGCGTGGAGGGTAAAAATCGTAGAGGGAGACCAAGAGATGAATACGCTAAGCAGATTCAGAAGGATGTAGGTTGCAGTAGGTACTGGGAGATGAAGAAGCTTGCACAGGATAGAGTAGCATGGAGAGCTGCATCAAACCAGTCTCAGGACTGAAGACCACAACAACATATGTTCGAACCCATCCCAAAAGTATTCCACTGGATCCAGGTCGGACTCGAGGCAGGCCAGTCCATTACAGAAATGTTATTGTCCACAAATCACTGCCTCAAAGACTGTGCTTTGTGATAACTCTACTGCACCTAAGACACAATGCTGTAAAATATATTCATGTCCTTCCACATTTACTGTATTCTTAAGAGCAGTAAGGAGACCACACCGTAAACACTGTAATACCACCTACTCTATGCTTCACTGTTAACACTATACATTCTGTCAGGTTCAGTACTCCAAGCATTTGCCAAACCCAAACCCTTTCCGTACAGTGCCACAGGTTACAGTATGATTCATCACTCCAAAGCACTCGTTTCCAGTCGTCCACCGTCCAGTGGTTTTGCCCTTTACATCATCTCTCACTTACCAGTGACTACAGAAATGTGTGGCTTATGGGGAGCTGCTCGATCATTGAACCCCATTCTTTTTACCTCCCTATGCACAGTCGCTGTGCTGCCCTGACTGCTGGTAGTACGCTGGAACTCAGGAGTGTTATCTTCCGCTGACTTCACGTGTTTGTTTACAAACGGCCCTCGGCAATGTTCGAAGGCCCCTATCTATGGTTATTACGAGTTCTGCCTAGTCTTGGTATAGCTCTGGTCGTTCCTTCGTGTTCGCACTTCACAGTCACAGCGACAACAACGAACTTGGAAGGTATTAGTAGGGTTGAAATGTCCCCCCTGTATTTGTCACTCAGGTGACATCCAATGACATTCGAATCTAGTGAGTCGTCTTGACAGACCCATTCTGCTGTTACGACTTCTCTACTCATCACACAGTACTACCCTCCTCCTTTTGTAGTGGTGTGTTCTCCTCTCGTGACTTCTAGTGGTCAATTCCGCATTACGTACGGGTGTGCTGACACTTTTGATTATACACTACTGGCCGTTAAAATTGCTACATCAAGAAGAAATGAAGATGATAAACGGGTATTCATTGAACAAATATATTATACTAGAGCTGACATGTGATTACATTTTCACGCAATTTGGGTGCATAGATCCTGAGAAACCAGTACCCAGAACAACCGCTGGCCGTAATAACGGCCTTGATACGCCTGGGCATTGAGTCAAACAGAGCTCGGATGGCGTGTACAGGTACAGCTGCCCATGCAGCTTCAACACGGTACCACAGTACATAGAGAGGAGTGACTGGCGGATTGTGACGAGCCAGTTGCTCGGCCACCATTGACCGGACGTTTTGAATTGGTGAGAGATCTGGAGAATGTGCTGGCCAGGGCAGCAGTCGAACATTTTCTGTATCCAGAAAGGCCCGTACAGGATCTGCAACATGCCGTAGGGTTTCGCAGGGATCGAATAAAGGGAAGAGCCACGGGTCGTAACACATCTGAAATGTAACGTCCACTGTTCAAAGAGCCGTCAATGCGAACAAGAGGTGACCGGGACGTGTAACAATGGCACCCCATACCATCACGCTGGGTGATACGCTAGTATGGCGATGACGAATACACGCTTCCAATGTTCGTTCACCGCGATGTCGCCAAACATGGATGCGACCATCATGTTGCTGTAAACAGAACCTGGATTCATCTGAAAAAATGACGTTTTGCCATTCGTGCACCCAGGTTCGTCGTTGAGTACACCATATCAGACGCTCCTGTTTGTGATGCAGCATCGAGGTTAACCGCAGCCATGGTCTCCGAGCTGATAGTCCATGCTGCTGCAAACGTCATAGAACTGTTCGTGCAGATGGTTGTTGTCTTGCAAACGTCCCCTCTGTTGACAGGGATCGAGACGTGGCTGCACGAATCGTTACAGCCATGCGGAAAAGATGTCTGTCATCTCGACTGCTAGTGATGGGAGGCCGTTGGGATCTAGCACGGCGTTCCGTATTACCCTCCTGAACCCACCGATTCCATATTATGTTAACAGTCATTGGGTCTCGACCAACGCGAGCAGCAATGTAGCGGTACGATAAAGGGCAATCGCGATAGGCTACAATCAGACCTTTATCAAAGTCGGAAACGTGATGGTACGCATTTTTCCTCCTTACACAAGCAATCACAACAACGTTTCACCAGGCAACGCCGGTCAACTGCTGTTTGTGTGTGAGAAATCGGTTGGAAACTTTCCTCGTGTCAGCAAGTTGTAGGTGTCGCCACCGGCGCCAATCTTGTGTGAATGCTCTGAAAAGCTAACCATTTGCATATCACAGCATCTTCTTCCTGTCGGTTAAATTTTGTGTCTGCAGCACGTCATCTTCGTGCTGTAGCAATTTTAATGGCCAGTAGTGTACATGCTGATTCGGCTGCCCCTGCCGATACATTTTATGCAAACCGTACTACATCGGTATGAAAAACGTTATCCAGACAGGCCAGGTAATCGATGTAAGTTCCATTTCAGTGCTAAGGGTGACTGTTAGTGAACGGAGTAATACTATAAAAATACAAGTGAGGACTAGTCGTGAGTTACACGGTACTTTCGGGCCAGGATATATCTTACTTCTGCTAGTGTCCAAGTGTCTCCAACCTTTCTTTGTGTAATTAGTGGTGTAGTGATAAAGGTTTTGGATGTCTCTGTACGTTTATTCCGTTTATAGTATTTACTCCCTTGTAAACGGTTCAGGAACGTTGCCTTATGAAGTGTCTGTCACCATCGGAAACAGCTGAATTAATAGGAGTATCAAAATGGAAAGCATGGAAGTACCAACATTCCGGTAAATAACTCAATGAAAAGATTAATGTACGACTCCCTGCAATAATGTGCTAAAGTAGTTTAATAAACAAAATTTGTACAATAGATCTAGCATGTCTGCATATACTTTACAACTTATTCTACGCCGCGCGGGATTAGCCGAGCGGTCTAGGTGCTGCAGTCATGGACTGTGCGGCTAGCGCCGGCGGAGGTTCGAGTCCTCCATCGGGCATGGGTGTGTGTGTTTGTCCTTAGGATGATTTAGGTTCAGTAGTGTGCAAGCTTAGGGACTGATGACCTTAGCAGTTAAGTCCCATGAGATTTCACGCACATTTGAACTTATTCTGCGATATTTTGACATTATCCTTCACATCTCTAGAACGAAGTGGCCAGCAACATTGTACTGTCATGCGTGATTACATAAAACGACGGGACAGCTGAATCACACTGCATATTAATCTATTCGTTGTGTTATATACCGGAAATTTGTTACTTGCACGCTTTTGATGTATCCTGTTAATTTCGTCATTTCCGATGGTGAAACACACTTTATAAGGGAACGTCTCAAAACAATTTACGAAAGATTAAGTACTATAAACGGAATAAATTTACAGAGACATCCTAAACCTGCATGACTACACTGTTAATTACACAAAGAAAGATTGGAGACATTTCGATAAGTATCGTAGAAGTAACATATATCTTGGTCCAAAAATGTCGTGTAACTCATGATCAGTCCTCACTTGTATTTTTCACTGAATGATTCTGTTTCTTGACAGTCGCTCAAAGCTCTGAGAGGGATGTGACATCGATTACGTGTCTGTCGCTTGTCTGAATACCTTTCCTGATACCGACGTAGTGCAGTTTCCATAAAACGTATTGGTAGGGGCAGCTGAATCGCCAGCAAAGGAATGCTTTTTTGCACTTCATACTAATGTGATCGTATACTAATTATATGTTGGACTTGCCCGGAATAATAACTCTCTATATGATGAAAAGAGAGATTCTGTGATTCTCTGACAAAACCTAGACGATATGTAAATTTGATTTCCTCCAGTGTACCAAAAGTTTCTCTTTTTTCTTATCTCGATGTGATCCAAACGATTCCAGTGCTATCATGTGAAAGAATGCCACTCGCCGGTTCTTCAGAGAGTCGTCACGGTGGCTGATTTTACGTAAGAAACGGGCAAGTGGGAGGCCAACGGGAGTCAACTTGGCGAGCGCAACAGGTCTGAGTTGTGCTGGGTCACGGCAGTAGGAAGTCTCACAGGCGACGGCTCCCGTCAACCCATGTGTTTCAGAGCATTCTCACAAGTTTGGCGCCGGTGGCGACACCTACAACGTGCTCACATGAGGAAAGATTCCAACCGATTTCTCATACACAAATGACAGTTGACCGGCGTTGCCTGGTGAAACGTTGTTGTGATGCCTCGTGTAAGGAGGAAAAATGCGTACCATCACGTTTCCGACTTTGATAAAGGTCGGATTGTAGCCTATCGCGATTGCCGTTTATCGTATAGCTACATTGCTGCTCGCGTTGGTCGAGAACCAATGACTGTTAACAGAATATGGAATCGGTGGGCTCAGGAGGGTAATGCGGAACGCCGTGCTGGATCCCAACGGCCTCGTATCACTAGCAGTCGAGATGACAGGCATCTTATTCGCATGGCTGTAACGGATCGTGCAACCACGTCTCGATCCCTGAGTCAACAGATGGGGACGTTTACAAGACAACAACCATCTGCACGAACAGTTCTATGACGTTTGCAGCAGCATGGACTATCAGCTCGGTGATCATGGCTGCGGCTACCCTCGATGCTGCATCACAGACAGGAGCGCCTGCCATGGTGTACTCAACGATTGTGTACTCAACGACGAACCTGGGTGCACGAATGGCAAAACGTCATTTTTTCGGATGAATCTAGGTTCTGTTTGCAGCATAAAGATGGTTGCATCCGCGTTTGGCGACATCACGGTGAACGCACATTGGAAGTGTGTATTCGTCATCGCCATACTGACGAGATCACCCGCCGTGATGGTATGGGGTGCCATTGGTTACACGTTTCGGTCACCTCTTGTTCGCACTGACGGCACTTTGAACAGTGTACGTTACATTTCAGATGTCTTACGACCCGTGGCTCTACCCTTCATTCGATCGCTGTGAAACCCTACATTTCAGCATGTTAATTCACGACCGCATGTTGCAGGTCCTGTACGGGTCTTTTTGGGTACAGAAAATGTTCGACTGCTGCCCTGTCCAGCACATTCTCCAGATCTCTCACCAATTCAAAACGTCTGGTCAATGGTGGCCGAGCAACTGGCTCGTCACAATACGCCAGTCACTACTCTTGATGAACTGTGGTATCGTGTTGAAGCTGCATGGGAAGCTGTACCTGTACACGCCATCCAATCTCTGTTTAACTCAATGCCCAGCCGTATCAAGGCCGAAATTACGGCCAGAGGTGGTTGTTGTGGGTACTGATTTCTCAGGATCTATGCACCTAAATTGCGTGAAAATGTAATCACATGTCAGTTCTAGTATAATATATTTGTCCAATGAATACCCGTTTGTTGTTGTTGTTGTGGCCTTCAGTCCTGAGACTGGTTTGATGCAGCTTTGCATGCTACTCTCTCCTGTGCAAGCTTCTTCATCTCCCAGTACCTACTGCAGCCCACATCCTTCTGAATCTGCTTAGTGTATTCATCTCTTGGTCTCCCTCTACGATTTTTACCCTCCACGCTGCCCTCCAATACAAAATTGGTGATCGCTCGATGTCTCAGAACATGTCCTACCAACCTATCCCATCTTCTAGTCAAGTTGTGCCACAAACTCCTCTTCTCCCCAATTCTATTCAATACCTCCTCATTAGTTATATGATCTACCCATCTAATCCTCAGGATTCTTCTGTAGCACCACATTTCGAAAGCTTCTATTCTCTTCTTGTCTAAACTATTTATCGTCCACGTTCCACTTCCATACATGGCTACACGCCACACAAATACTTTCAGAAACGACTTCCTGACATTTAAATATATACTCTATGTTAACAAATTTCTGTTCTTCAGAAACGCTTTCCTTGCCATTGCCAGTCTATATTTTATATCCTCTCTACTTCGACCATCATCAGTTATACCCGTTTATCAACTGCATTTCTTCTTGGTGTATCAATTTTAATGGCCAGTAGTGTAAAATAAGAGAAAAAATACCAGTGTGTCGTTGACTTCTTTCTTAGCTTGCATTCATCGGAAATTTTTCGCACAGTGATCGGTTCCAACCGACTGTAGAAAAGCGAAGAAAAGTCTCTTATTTCAGAAGGACAAAAGAAGGGATGCGCAAAATTATCGACGAATATTGTCACTGTCGATTCGCTGCACGATCCTTCAACATACTTCAAACTCTAATAAAATAAGATTCATAGAGACCAAAAAAACCTGCTATCGAGAAACCAGAAAAGATGTAGCAAGCTCTCTCGGGGCGAAACACACGTCGCCCTCTTCCCCAGCGTTTCCTACGAAACTTGATGGCTTGCCAAATTGCAGAGTTCATTTATACAGAAAAATTCTGAAATACAGCTTGGCTATAATTAGACTTCGCTACCTGAGAGGGCCCCCATGAAAAACGAATGAGCGTAAGACAATGAAACTTTGTGAAAACATATGTAAGAACATGCGAAAGAGAAATAACGAATAAACCATTGAAAGAAACACGTTTTCATTTCGGCATGAGAGGATAACATTTTTTAAATGAGTACTATATTTACGTTCCACGTTACAAACATTGCTGAATTGTGACGACCACCTGCATCCACGACAGTCTGGAATCGCACTAAATAGAGCTACCCGATACATCTCAGGCGAGATACTATGTGTCCTGACACAGGTCGTGCACTGCTTGGAGATCGCACACTGCATCCACCATTCCCAGCTATGGCAACAATAACTTATTCAACAATTTGTGGCACAATTGGTCTTCGGCCTCTCCCAAGAGCAATTCCCAAATCGTCACTTAATTTGAACTTCCGTGTGTGTGTTATTGCAGTATACGGGCACTCAGCGGCAAGGTTATCAGCACTCATCGAACTTCCGAGTGACGTTCTTCAATCTCGGAGAGGAGAGAAGATCTCTCCGTATTCCCTTAATGGGTCGATATTCGCGGTGGGCAACAGCAATACTGCTATTAACAAAATAGCCCAACGAGTGAAGCCCCGCCACCTTCTCAACACCCATGTTGTCTGTCTGTAACTGTAATGCACATTGATGCACGTGTTTCGACCATTCATCGCCGTTCCAGTACCTGTGCTCACGGCAGGTCACGACACCAACACTAGTAACAGCGTAAATCCTGCAGCGCACCATCTGAACGTAATTTCTATGAATTTGGGTACCCATTCGGTAAATACACTGAAGAACCAAAGAAACTGATACACGTGCTAATATCGTGTAGAGGTGCCGCGAGCACGCAGAAGTGCCGCAGCACGACGTGGCATGGACTCGACTAATGACTGAAGTAGTGCTGGAGGGAACTGGCACCACGAATGCTGCAGGGCTGTCCATAAATCCGCAAGGGTACGAGGCGGTGGAGATCTCTTTTGAAAAGCACGTTGCAAGGCATCCCAGGTATGTTCAATAATCTTCATGTCTGGGAAGTTTGATATACAGCGGAAGTGTTTAAACTCAGAAGAGTGTTCCTGGAGCCACTCTGTAGCCATTATGGATATGTGGGTGTTGCATTGTCCTGTTGGAATTGCCCATGTCCATCGGAATGCACAATGGACATGAATGAATGCAGGTAATCGGACAGGATGCTTACGTACGTGTCACAATCAGCGTCGTATCTAGACGTATCAGGGGTCCCATATCACTCCAACACCATTATAGAACATCCACCAGCTTGAACAGTCTCCTGCTGACATGCAGGGCCCATGGATAAAGCTGTCTCCGTACATGTCCATCCGGTCGATAAAATTTGAAATGAGATTCGTCCGACCAGGCAACATGTTTCCAGTCATCAACAGTCGAATGTCGGTGTTGACAGGCCCAGGCGAGGCGTAAAGCTTTGCGTCGTGCAGTCATCAAGGGCACCCGAGTGGGCCTTCGGCAGCAAAAGCCCATATCGATGATGTTTCGTCGAATGGTTCGCACGCTGACACTTGTTGAAGTCCCAGCATTGACATGTGCAGCAGTTTGCGAAAGGATTGCACTTCTGTCACGTTGAACGATTCTCTTCAGTCGTCGTTGATTCCGTTCTTGCAGGACTTTTTTTTATCGCCGCAGCGATGTCGGAGATTTGATGTTTTATCGGATTCCTGATATTCACAGTACGCTCGTGAAATGGTCGTACTGGAAAATCCCCACCTCATCGCTACCTCGGAGATGCTGTGTCCCATCGCTTGTGTGCCGACTACAACACCAAGTTGAAACCCACTTAAATATTGATAACTTGCCATTGTAACAGCAGTAACCGATCTAACAACTGCACTAGACACTTGTCTTACATAGGCGTTGCCGACCGCAGTGTGGTATTCTGCTTGTTTACAAATCTCTGCATTTGAATACGCACGCCTACACCAATTTCTTTGGCGCTTTGGTGTAGTTTTCCGTCTACGCTGCCTGAGGTAGTGAAGATTTCATTGCAATCACCCTCTATATGACTCTTATTCTTTCTTACCTTCTTTTGATTCTCTTCGGGGTTGGCATGGTTAAATGGGTTTTGGCAATGTTACTGACAGCTGGTGGCCGGATGTCCTTCCTGACGCCGCCAACCACCCACCCCTCCACCCCAGACACGGCATTTGTGTACCCCATGTGCCTTTGTATAGAGAAAACTCATTTTAAAGATTGAGAACGTTTTCCAAATGTTGTGTAACGTGTATCTGAGGCGGAAAGCGAGCACCAGCCCAGTATTCACCTAACTGGATGTGGAAAATCGCCTGAAAACTCTATCCAAGCTGGTCGCCTAACCAGCCCTGGACGTTAATCCCCAAAGCGGATTCGATCTGCGACAGTGGCCTACCCGAATCCCGAAAGTGGTGCGTGGCTGTCCAAGAAGGTCAGTTCTGAATTATGAGTGGCTCGCGAAATTTGCAACAGAACACAGTCAATGTGCCCCAGAAAGCAAGCAAGTTCCTGTTGCTGTCTTCAGTCTGAAGAAAGGTTTGATACAGCTCTGCAAGGTAGCCTAACCTGTGTATGTCTCTCCACCTCTGCACAATTATTGCACCCCAGATCCACGTGAAACGGCTTACTGTAATCGAGGTTTGCTCTCCATCTATAATTTCCCACTCCCTCCCCCCCTGCCCTCAATTTCCTTCATTACTAAATCTTGAACCTTGCAATATCCGTTTACTTGATCATGCCTGTGATGCATACGCCCAATTAAGATGGCTGCGGCCAAAGAAGTTAAGTGCTTTGCAAATCAGACCATCGTGCCTGATTGTCTGGCCGCAGGACGGGCGGCACTCAGGCTGGTATTCCATTGCTGTCCAGACGTCTATTCGTTCAAAAATGTTCAAGTGTGTGTGAAATCTTATGGGACTTAACTGCTAAGGTCATCAGTCCCTAAGCTTACACACTACTTAACCTAAATTATCCTAAGGACAAACACACACATCCATGCCCGAGGGAGGACTCGAACCTCCGCCGGGTTCAGCTTGACAGTCCATGACTCGAGCGCCCCAGACCGCTCGGCTAATCCCGCGCGGCCGAAACCGGAGAAAGACCCGACAGACTCAAAGAATTTTCGACCTGTCTCGCTTCTCTGTCATCTATACAAACTGTTGGAAACAATGATACTGAACCGCATACCTGGATATGTTGACCAGACCCTTATTAAATAACTGGCAGGATTCCGCCAGGGAAAAGTATGCTGTTACGAGATCCTCAACCTAACTCAGCATATAGAGAAAGGATGCGAGAAAGGGCAGATAATAGGTGTGCCATTCGTGGGCATAACAGCAGCGTATGAAACAGGAAATCATCACAAACTCGAAAGAAAGATTTATACAATCACCAAGGACTATCGATTAATGCAGCTCATCGGAACCATACTGCAAATTAGGTGGTTCTTTGTCACCCTGGACAACAAGAAAAGCCGATGAAGAATCAGAAGAACGGTCTTCCTCAAGGCAGTGAGTTGGCACCACTGCTATACATATCTACATCAATGATCAACCTCCCGTAACTCAAGATCTTTCATCTATGCCAACGACACACTAGTTGCAGCTCAAGGAGGAACATTTGAGGAGGTGGAAAGGAAACTGACTGCAGTCTCAAAAGATGTGGCAGAAAACTATAACAATAACCACCTATAGACTAACCCATACAAAACACAGGTCTGTGCGTTTCAATTAAGAAATAGGCAAGCTAAGACAAAGCTGGAAGTAACTTGGAGAGGAGAGCAACTACACCATTGGGACACTTGTACATACCTCGAAGTAAAGCTCGAGTGCACACTTACTTGGAAACACCATTGCGAGAAATGAAGCTCAAAGACTATATCAGAAATAATGTTATATCCAAGCTTACTAAAAACCTGAGGAGGGCTCAACCAAATGTTCTACGGACGTCTGCTCAAGTTCTATGTTTCCCTACGGCTGAATATGCTGCGGCAGTCTAGCACAACTCCGCACACACCAGGCACATTGAGAGGGCGCATTATAACTGGTTGCCTTCGACCAACTTCAGTTGACAAAATCTACCATCTTATAGGTGTAACACAATCGAATATTAAATTAAGACCAGCGGCAGAGGCTGTGAAGGAAACAACAGGAAAGTGAATCCAGGCATTCCAATTTTGGAAGCGAAGCATGATGTCCTGGGCCGTAATCGAGATAGCGCTGCCTTCGAACAACTGAAGCCACTACATCATCACTTCCCGCTCGCCGAATAGGTGACGGAACAGTGCAACTGGGAATATCAACCAAAGCCTAAAGGAAGAACCCGCTGCTGGTTTCCAACTACCCTATCAGACATGGAGGACTTTGAAGTTAAAATCTTCTGGGTTATTAGGTCGCGTCATGTTTCTTCTAAAATGTTCGACGTTTCGACCCCTCTGCTGGGATCTTCCTCAGGATCTTTTGGTTTCCACTACTGCTAGAACGCTACAGCTGAATATGCTGCTGTGCGGCTGGTCCCGGCGGAGGTTCGAGTCCTCCCTCGGGCATGGTGTGTGTGTTTGTCCTTAGGATAATTTAGGTTCAGTAGTGTGTAAGATTAGGGACTGATGACCTTAGCAGTTAAGTCCCATAAGATTTCACACACATCTGAACATCATCTGAATATCCTGCGGCAGTCTAGCACAACTCCGCACAAACCAGGCACATTCAGAGGCCGCATTATAACTGCAGTAGTGGACACCAAAAGATCCTGAGGAAGATGCAAGCAGAGGGATCGAAACGTCGAACATTTTAGATGAAACGTGACGCGGCCTAATAACCCAGAAGATTTTAACTTGAGCGACATCGGCCACGAAAGCCTGCAGACTTACAAGGAGGACTTTGAACAGGCTGCCAACTGGCGTGGCGCGCTGCAAACTAAATTTGTAGCTATGGGGCTACGTTACCCTGGAGAGGCAACCTGCGAATGTTGAGAACTTCAAGACGCTGAAACCCCTCTCTCTGCCCGAAGCTGCTGGAAGATCTGGTGTCAGTAAATGTTTGGGCAATCAATACTGACGGAATTTGGTCCTCAAAATCAATTTGACATGTACGAAATCTTCTGTATATATAGCAGATATGTTTAGAAGTTGTAAATAACTCTGCTGCTTCGAAAGTAATAATAACTGTGTTGATTCCATGCAAGGCGACTCGGACATACACACCACTTCATTGTCGTCATTGACTTAAACGGTGCAGGGACCCATGATCGCTTTATACAAGTTATACATCATCCACAGCGCTCCTAGGCTACCAGTGCGCACCTCTAAGAACATGATCAGTATTTTATACGTTGAGATTGTGATCTAACCGTTCCTGTTACCCATATACATTTCTTAAAATTTTTCTTCTATTCATTGAAGGAGACGGTCATCAACCTGGAACAGTTATACGAATATTTACAAAGCACTATCACAACAGAAGAAAATCTTCACAATAATTTACGTTTACTTTACAGTATACACACAGGGCAGTACCTTCGAGCTAAAATTTTGACAGTTCTGCATGCGAGTGCAAAATGGGTCTGGGGGACATGCATCAGGAGATTAAAGTGTTAAATAATCACTGACAGTCACCAAATTTTATAAGCACACGATACAGTCCTAAATCATTGGCCTAACAAAAATCAGAGAATATTCGCTAATGAAGTTGTCATATATGCGAAAGTTTTGAAGATGAATTGGTTGTCAGTAGAGTATTCACAATAACATGGAGAAAATTTTCTTTTGTCTGTGATAAATATTTGATTACTTTAAATGTGGGTAAATATAAGTTGATGCGAATGAGTAGAACAAACATTGCAGTAATATTCGTATACAGTATTAATGTAAATTAAATATCAAGACGCAACGTAGTGGAACAACATGAAATAGAACACGCCCATCTAGTCCGTTTTAAGGGGAATGGCCGACTTCTGACGATTGGGCGAATTCTCGGGAAGTGTAGTACACTTATATAGGAGACCGGGTACAGATCGCTTGTGTGATCCATTCCTCATGACTTCTTGAAGGTTTGCGATCATCAGCAGGTCGGATTAAAAGAAGATGGCCAACGATTTAGAAGCATGGTACTAGATTCATTGCTATTCGGGGTGATCACTTCGAGAGCGTTACGGAAATGATCCGTCGCCTTAAACGGCACAGAAGAAGGTATTGTTTTAGAAAAACGATATTGAGAAAATATAGGGAAACAGCATTTACGAGACAATACATAACGATCTTACTACTTCCGACGTACATCTCCATTAAGGTCGGTAACGACAAGGCGATAGAGTTTAGGGATCGTACAGAGGCATACGGGCAATTATTTCCCCCCTTCACTGTACATGTGTGCCGGACAAGGATTGAATAATAACGGTACAAGTACCTACCAGTGGGCGCTTTAAGGTGGCTTTTCTGGTACGTATGCGGATCTGTAGATGTAGATTGTATCTGAAATTACAATAAGGTTAAAGTTGATCTGAGAGGTGTGTTGAACTAGACTGGGAAGCTGGTGAAGAAGAAAATCTAGCTGGTTGTGAACGAGATTTCATTTCATTAGCTCTGTGCAACGCCTTAACCACAAAGTGGTTTCAAAAGAGTGGCATTCATCATGGCAGGCGTGAGTTCGAAAAGAAGATAGGCAAATGACAGTCAAAACTTCCATGCGCTTCGCTACCTACTTGATGATGGGAATACCCTGGCGGCCTGCTTCCTGTAAAGATTTCACCACAAGCACATTAGACGAGCCACGCCAGATAATAGACGCGGGTGTCTGAAGTGGCGGTGAGAGTAAATTATGCTGACTATGAACTGACAAAATTAATACCGTATTACATGTACTACCGCAGCTCCTGCATTAACAGTGATAATAATAATAATAATAATTGTGACATCAATAACAATGATTATACCGGGAGATACAAGAATTTGTAGGTGTACAAAATAGACGTTTTCTGATATACCCAGTTTTGGGAGCAGGAAATTTAAGGTCACTCCATCGGCTAAGAATACCGGAAAATGGGGAAAATCAAGTTAGTAAGAGGGATGAACAGGGGTAACAAGTGTATGCAGCGATCCTAGTGTTGCTTTGGCAGGTATGTCAGTCCCTGTCTAATAATGCTGGAGATATTATTTAGTTCTTTAATATAATGCGGGAGGTTGTTCCATAGTCGAGTTCCTGCTACTTCAAGGAGATGGGTGAACGATTGAACGGGACAGAAAACGTTTTTGCTCTGATGGGAACGGGTGTTTCTGCCGTGCTGTTCAGACAAGAGCATTAAGGTCGAGGAGAGGTATGGGGGACAGTGTTCGTTGATAAGACAGTAGGGAAGACAGACGGTATGGAAATGACCGCCCTTATCTGCACGCAGCCAGGGCAGGTGTGCGTATGATCGTGAAATGTGATCAAAGAGTTGAACATCACAGATATAAAGAACACAGCTATTCATAACCGGTCCCGTGAACTTTGTTAAGAAAGGCCTTGCAGCATAAAATAATCAAGAATTGAGAGTTCAAGTGTTTGAACAAATTTCTTTTTCAGCTCAAGAGGGAAGAGATTTTTACATTTTTGTAGGCAATGGAGAGATGGCGATGCCTTCTTGCACATTACACTTACGTACTCAATGCAATTTAGATTTTCATCTATGATTACGCCTAGACTATTTTCTGAAGGAGAGAAGTTGATGTTTTTCCCATTTATGGTTAAAGACGGTAGGGAGTCCCGATATTTCGGGCTAATGAGCCTAGAATGACCAATCGGTACCGCTTGGGATTTGGATGGTTTGAGCTTTAACACTATGTCCTGCGCCCATTTTGATAGTGCACACAGGTCAGTACAGAGATTCTCGACAGCTATCTTAAGATTTATAGTTTTTACTCTTAGATACAACTGGAGCTCATCAGCTTACATGTGGTATTTGCAGCAGGACAAAGCTGATGACATGTCATTTACATACAATGAAAAGAATGTAGGACCTAATACTGAACCGTAGGGGACGCCTGATTCTACGCGCCTCCATCGTGACTTTATGGTGCCGGACATGAAGCATTGCTGACGAGACTTCAGGTATGAGGGAAACCATTGCACTGCACTTGTCGAGAAATGTAGGTTGTTAAGTTTGGCAAGTTAATGTTATAGTCGATGGTGTCAAAGGCTTTGTTGAAGTCTAAGAGGCACATGGTGGTTGCTTCTTGTGCATCCCTGCTAGCCTCAGGTCCACCGTTAACTTTATTAAGGCAGATGTGCTGCGATGTTTACAGACGCCTGATTAGTGTCTGGTAGAAGCCTCAGCAAGTAAGTTGAGCTTCTTTTTGTGATATGCCAGCACCTCTGAATCGCGAGGACCTTCAGGCGTCAATGCAGCTGTTACCTAGGTCCACACTTTGTGTTCAAAGTGGCCCTACGTCTATGCTAACTGCATCAGATAAAGAGCCATAATGAGGGCTGGATCTCGCGAGTCCCTTTCATTTCTTCGGTTCTGTAGGAAAACAGCAGCATATGGGGAAGAGAGTCTACTTTTCGTTACCAACCTAACTGAAGGTACCCCAGGAGAATAGCTCTGACGTTTCTCAAATCCATACCGTCATACCACCTTCAGTGTCACTACGCCATACGCAGGTCAAGATGAAGACAAGATAGATAGCCCTTGGTGAAGCAAAGAAAAGGTGTCGATTTATGTCCAAAATTCACTTATTTTTCGCCGAAGTTCCCCTTTTGGTACATATACTTGTTCAATATTTTTCACCGAGTAAATTTCATCCATGATTGTGATCTTTCAGACAAATTTGAAAATACGAGTAATTTATTATACAACATTGTTCAACATTATCCATAATACATACATATCCAGCGGTCACAGGCGCTGCAAATCACGCGCTGCTTTCACAAAATGCCTCCATTCCTTTCCGTTTTGTGCCCGGATCCTCCCAGTGCCTTGAATTCCCAAGGCTTCTAGGTCTTTCGCCAAGTCGTCCATCAAGCGTGCTTTGGTTGTCCTATGGAGCACCTGATGTTTGGTTTCCCATCAAGTGCTTTCTTCACCTGTCTTTCTTCCGGCACATGGGCTACATGGCCCGCCCACTGGACTCTTTTGTTCTGCAGCTTCCGTAGGATTGTTGGTTGTTGTATAGGGATGTACATTTCCTCATTCTTCCTCTCCCTTCATTCTCATTTATATGACATTGGTCCCCAGAACTTCCACGTTACTCTTATTTCAAATATTAATAGTTTTTTCTTCTGCTGTTTAGTCATGCTCCAGGTTTCTGAACCCTACATGACTGCTGAGCACATCACAGTGTCATGAATTCTCGTCTTAGAATTCGCTGATATTGATTTTGAACTGAGCGTTTTCCTGAGGGAATACATGCATTTCATTCCCACTGCTGTTCTTTCCTTGATGTTCATTTCAGCAGTGTTGTTGCTGGTAAGCCAAGATCCCAGTATCAGAAGTGGTGAACTATCTTGAACCTCATGCCATCTATCTCAAAAAAATTCTTGGTGCTCTTGTCTTCTTCCTAATTGCATGAACTCCGTTTTGTCTCGATTCAGCTTTAGCCCAACCTTCTGCGCGTAGCTGTCCATGTTTTGGTACATTTCTCTGTACTGATTCACCTAGCAGTACTGTGTCACCCGCATATGTGATACAACTGAAATGACGATCCATCTGCACGCCAGACTACATTCCCTTGTTGCTTTCCCTAGAGACACTGAACAAACACATGAGAGAGCATCCACTTACCAGAGACCTGTCTCAGTCTCGAACGTTTCTGATGTGGCCCTTCGAAAACGCACTGCTGTCCTTGACCCATCCATATGAATTTACACCATTCTCACTACCTTCACAGGCATTCCGAAGTTATGCATGCACTGTGTAGGCTAATCCTGTGGATGCTGTCATATGCACGTTGAAAATCGAAGAACAGATAATAGATATGTAAGTTCTCTCTGTCTCTCTCTTCTAGCATTCTTCCAGCCATACAAGGTCCTCTGTTTTCACGATTTGGCGTATTAATTTTTTTAACTTATTGTCCACAAGCCCTTCTTGTCACCACAGTCGGCAATTAACTAAACGACAAAAACTGTGTACACTTCTGCCTGTGAACCGTGTAAATGTTGTTCTATACACTATAGTATTTTAACTGTTTACGTACCGTATTTTCTGAGGCGGTGATTGGCAACAAGCCAAGAATTTGCCTAAAAATAATGGAAAACCACCTACAAACCCCACTGGGGCTGGTCGGTGTATCAAACCAATGAGCGTTAATCCGCCGCGAGTATTCGAAGCGAGAATGGCCAACTTCCCTGACGTGGAAGTTAGCGCTCTACGTGATAAGCTATATGAGCAGAACTGTCACACGAAGTTCCTGGCAGATTAAATGTGTGCTGGAACGAGATTCGAAACCAGAACCTTGCCTTGGCGAGCAAGCTATCCAGACACGAATCGTGATCCTGCCTGAAAACTTCAACACTGCTGGTGTCTCGCGTCTACTTTCAAATTTCATAGAAACATCTTACCGGACTAGCCGTCATGGAAGAAAGGATGCTGATGGGAAATGGCTTAGCCACAACCTTGACGATGTTTCCGGATATAATCTTTCACTCCGCCCCCGGTACAAATCAGTTCTTGTTAATTCGGTCGGTCGGCCAGAGTAGCTTTGTCGGTAAGGGCGTTACCCGCGAAAATCCAAGGTCCCAGGACAGAATTTCGCCCCAAAACACAGTTTAAAACTGCCAGAAAGTTCTAAAACATTGCATGCTCCGATGCAGAGCGAGATATTCATCGTATTTATTTCGAGGTATCCGTGTTTCGTATTCCATTAGCGCAGCAACAGCAGAATCGGAAAAGTGGCTGGATGTTGTTCACATATCGTTCTACGGAAAGACGACCTCAGCGTCTAGTCACAAACTACAAATTACTAATAGGGTTCACCTAGTTCCACAAATTGAGGAAGCTTGTCGTATGGCGGAAAGGTTACGTGCTTCCTACATATTCAGTAGGTACAGCGACACGCTTTACCCGCCAGTGCAATGGCGTAATGAAAGCCATTCTTTCTTTTTAGTGTGCAAAGTAGTAGCCTCAGTGACGTAGTCATTGAAAATGTATCATTGTCCCCTCAATAAAGATTGCATTTTAAGAGTCTCATAATGACTAAAAAGAAACTGAAAATAAGGGGGAACAAGTTCCTGTGACTGCAGAGAATACGGAACACAGTTATGAGCCTGATAGGATAGCTCATAATTGCTATGTCTTAAATTATTTTGGGAGGGGGGATATCATGAACAGTTAGAATACGTAACGGCGCGGGGTAGCCGTGCGGTCTAGGGCGCCTTGTCACGGTTTGTGCCGCTCCACTTCCCACCCCCATAGGAGGTTCGAGTTCTTCCTCGGGCATGGTTTGTGTATTGTCCTTAGCGTAAGTTAGTTTAAGTTAGATTAAGTAGTGTGTAAGTCTAGGGACCGATGTCCTCAGCAGTTTGGTCCCATAGGAACTTACCACACAACTGAAAAATTTTTAGAATACTCAAGTCACAGTAACGCGAAATGTAGTTGAGCAGGAATAAAGCCCCCATTGCATCACTAGTCTGTACATACTAATTTCATTGCGCTTTTCTCCGTCTGGTTTTACGCATACCGTACCGTGATGCTGTGCAATTTTGAAAGGCATCATAGTATGTTGTGTGATTTTAGGTTTTCCCACCGTAGGAAAATCTTGATTATTTCTCAGGTATTCAGCGGGGTGGCGTCGTCCAAAAGGCGCTATATTTCTGGAAGCCGACTTCTTGCCATCTTCAGGTGTTCCTGGTGACAGTCATCATAAAAGCCTGAGGAAGGGAAGAAGTCGGTTTGACGAAATATCGTGCTTTTTGGACGACTCCACCCGGCTGAGTATCCGAGAAATACTTAAGAATGAAATTATGTTTCTACGAAGAACAGTGTAAATCGTGAGAAATACCGTAATGCTTTCACTGCTCCTCACTCTTTGCTTTCCACGACAGTATGACTGTCACAGATATTATCTATAAAGTAAGACGGGAATAAGGTATCTATCACAGGTAGTACAGTTTAATGAGACTTTCACAATATGTCCTATTTAGAAGGCGTCAGCAGAGAGGTATCTTCAATGGAGATAATGTGAAGATGCCCGTGCAAGTTTCGACAGTGATCAAAGTTGAGTGAAAATCCATACCTGTTGGTTCGGCAGCTACACAATACTCTGTTATGAACAGCAATCCTCTTCTAGATAATCCCATCACTCATTGACAGGGAGAATCTCTCGGGCCATTTTTTCTGTCTGCTATTCCTGTGACCAACCTCCCCCCCTTTACCATAATTAACATTCTAATGACCTCTTCTGCCACCAAATTTTTTGCACCCTGTCCCCAACGGCTGACTTATCTTTTTTGTACTCGATGCCATTCTCCAAATTAGGTTTGGTAAATCCAGTATCTGCTATACATTCAATATGTTGCTCCGTTACATGCTGAATCTTTTACAATGTTTAAAAGTGATTATGTTTTCACCTCCTATCTGATACCAGTATCTAACTTCTGGGTTACAAAAGATTACTCCGCGACTTAAAGGGAAAAAAATCATTTGAAGTAATTCCATTTGTCATAGTATGTTGGAAGTTGGTACCCAACATATATTCCCGTGCAACACTAACGACACAGCGATGATTTCACAAGACGTAAACACGGTTTCCACCCAAGTGTGATCTTTCGACAACGACTTTTGCTGCATTGTTGAACTGATATGTACCCAGTTAGCTTATAAATTCTTTTGATGTAGGACAGTTTTGTGGAGTTTTCTCATTACTGTCTCTAGCGCTATAGATTACATAACACTAGGTACGTTTGTTAAAATTCACTTACCTGTCTGGAACTCTCCCTTGCCCTTAACGATCCAGTTGGCTGTCAGAAGTGGAAACTTAAAATTACATTGTTATTAGTGAATGTTTATAGCTAACTGTTCATATTTTTCTCATCATACGTATTAAAATATATGGATGAAAGTGGACATCCTCTCGAAACTCCTTAGTTTGTATACACTGCCTGATTTTTTAAAAAAAAAGAAAAAAAAAGAAAAAGAAAGCGAAGCCCCCAGAGCACACGTTCGAATGTTCATGTAACTTCGTTCATGTACACACCATCTGTGAGTATGAAAATGATTTGAGTTGCAATTTTCTATGACATTTATTACGGCCGCCAACTTGGATTAGTGCTGTTCGTGTTTCTTGTTGTTACCACGCTTCATAGGGTATACAAAGGTCGTGAACAGCATCAGAAGCTGACCGACCACAGTGAAGGACACGGAGACGCCGTGTACTCGTGTGAGACAGCGTTAACTGCACCTGAAAGAGTTCGAAAGGGCCTCATTCAGGGTCTCGATTTGGCTGGCTGCCAGAATCATGCATTATCCAGATTTGTGAGGAATTCGGATGAGACAGTAGCCCGATGTTGGACTGCTTGGGAACGTGATAGCAGGGATACTAATCATGAGGTTTCCAGTCGACCAGTCCTACCGCCAACAGAAGCGGCGAATTGTTCAACAAGTACATCTTAATCCCTTCAAATATGCGTCTGCCGTCTGAGAATAATTAATGGACCCCCTGTAACATTCCACTTCAGTCCCGCCCTTTGGTCGGAGTCTAACAGCAGCCGGAGTGGAGAACCACCACCCCACACATGGGCAGCGTTTGAGTGTTGCCGTGACACGGGAACAGAGATTGCCGATGAATGGCGTCGCGTTGTTTTCAGTGATGAAATGCGGTTCTGCACTTCCGCGGATGACCTCGTCGGTGAATATGTTGTCGAGCTGGGGAAAGGTCCTATTCTCTCTATGCTTTGGAGAGACAAAACGGTGTTACTCGTGGAGTCATGGTGTGGAGAGCCATTGGGTATGACTTCAGGTCACGCCTGGTAGTGAATGAGGAAACTATGACAGCAAAACGGCACCCTCATGTGTTTCTTCTCATACAACAGCACTGTGTTGCCATTTTTCAACAGGGCAGTGCTCGTCCCAACATTCCACATGTCCCTATGCACTGTCTGCGTGATGTTGAGGTACCCAAACCCGTGCTAGATAGAACATGTATTGGACCAGTTCATACGCCAGCTCCATACCATTGCAATTATTCAGGATACTAGGACCAGTTACAATAGTTGTGGGCTGGCTTGCCTCAGCAGAGGATACAATGACTTTATGACATCGTTTCCAACCGAATCGGTACATACCATCCAGGCCAGAGGATGTGCAGCGCCATACTGGCTCAATTTTGTAAGCACTGAAGTAACACCACATAACCTTTCAACCCAATGAGTTTCATTTCGTTTCCTCCTTCCCTTCTGGGTATCTCAGTTTTTTTGTTAGTCATATGATAATTATGTGATGTTATGTAGAATATCTACAGGGTGGTCGGAAATTCCCGTTACAAACTTCTAGGACATGTTGTACAGAACATTTTGAATAGGAAACCATGTCCGGAATCGTGTCGTTTCCGTTCTATGACAGTTTCAATTCAGATGTGTACCTCGTTAACGTCTACTTAGGGCAAGAGAAATGTCTCAGAGTTCCCTGTCCTGGTAGGCAACAGGGTAGACACGATGACGTGAACTGCGTCAAACGATCCCCAGATGTCACTTGTCCGCTTTGCTGTGAGACCGAGGCAATACCTGTGCATCACCGATAGAGGACATGGTGCGGAATACACAGACATGCTCCTTGTGTATGGCAAAGCTGGAGTTAACGGAAGAGCTGCTAGTCGGCTGTATCACGAACGTTTTCCACACCGTCACACTCCACCGCACAAACTGTTTGCCCAAGTTACACAACGGCTACAAGAAATGGGTACATTCACCGTGAGGAGGCACGACTGTGGTGCTCCACGGCGACGCCGCACTCCCGAATTTGAAGGTGTCCTGCGTCGCATTGAAGATAGCCCGCCAACGAGTTCCCGAACAACTGCGCGTGCATTGGCTGTTAGTCACAGTACCGTCTTGGACGTCCTGCATGAGCAACAATTACATCCGTACCACTTAAAAAGGGTACACGCCATGCGTCCAGCAGACTTTCCACAACGCGTCGCCTTCAGCACATGGTTCCTGCACCGGTGCATCGGCGCGCCCCTGTTTCCATGTCGAGTTCTCTTCACAGATGAATGTAGGTTCACAAGGGATTGTGTTATGAATGCTTGAAATAGATATGTCTGGCCGGACGAAAACCCTCATGCCACGTATGTTCAGGGATTTCAAGACAGGTTTGGATTGACGTTTGGGCAGGTATTCGGGACGGTCATGTGACTGGACCATACCTCCTTCCATCCAAGCTCACGGGTCCCGCATACTTCGTCTTCCTAGGACACGGAATGGGCCCGTTCTTGGAAGCTGTACCACTGAATGTCCGTCAGGAAATGTGGCTTCAGCATGATGGAGCAACACCTCACTTTTCACTGGCTGTCGAGAGACATCTCAACAGACGGTATGGTGAAAGATAGATAGGCCATGGTGGTCCAACCGCGTGGCCGCCACGATCGGCGGATTAAACCTTATGGACAACTTCTTGTGCGGTCGTATGAAGAGCCTAATTAATGGGATACCTGTAGAAACAGAGGAAGATCTGCTGGCACGAGTTCTGGCCGCTGCACAAGACACTGAAGAGACACCAGGTGCGGAGAGAGTGTACCAGAACATGCTTCGGAGGTACAATGTGTGTGACAACGTTGGTGGTCGCCACATCGAGCCGCTGTCGTAATGCATCGGTACGTTGCGGCTGGTGCCGTAGATGCTGGATTCTTGTTGTTGTCGACTAATGTAAACCATAAGGTGTAAGTTGTAATGCAAATACGTAAGTAATAACGGAACGAGTCAGTATTCTTTTCAAATGGATTGCAACAATTTTACTGGGTCACGCCGAAGTACATTCCTCACGTGGCTGTGGATGAGATAATCATCTGCATTGAAACTGTCGTAGAACGGAAACGATACGTTTCCGGACATGGGTTCCTATTCAAAGTGTTCTGTACTCACTACCCTCTACATGTCCTAGAAGTTTGTAACGGGTATTTCCGACCACCCTGTATAAAAAGTGCTACAAAAATAAATTATTATTGCGCTCTCAATAAAACGTAAAACAGTTACGGAATCAAAGAGAATTGTAACCTGTTACGCCAGTTATGGAATTACATTCGTTTCTGGAGCTATTTCACGTTGACACACTCCTCAGAATTGCTTCTATTGTCAACAATAGCGACTTCTCTTGTAATTTTTAACACTGTATAATATGTTCCATGTTAACATTGGACACGCAAAATAATATAAAAGGAGCAAAACTAAGGCAGCTGAATACGGGTACGTAGAGACTGAACTGGCATCGTGAGTGAATTAAACTTATTTTTGTGACTGAAGATATAATTTGTATGTATACACTCACCTGAGTTGTTATAGTCGCGGTTCTTTCAAATGACTGGCTAAATAGCCAGGCAGCTAGAGCCAAAGAAGTACAATAGATTAAAAAAACATATGAGAGACTAGATAATGAGTCTCTCACAAGATACCTTATCGTCGAGGCCGGCCGCAGTGGTCTAGCGGTTCTAGGCGCTCAGTCCGGATCCGCGCGACTGCTACGGTCGCAGGTTCGAATCCTGCCTCGGGCATGGATGTGTGTGCTGTTCTTAGGTTAGTTAGGTTTAAGTAGTTCTAAGTTCTAGGGGACTGATGACCACAGATGTTAAGTCCCATAGTGCTCAGAGCCATTTGATTTATCGTCGAGAAATAAGATCCAAACGGGCAGTATACAGAGCGAATCGTAAATGAGGAAAAAATATTTTATTCATGGTTTCACACATTAATCCGTAAACAATAAGTTAATTTTTCCTTGGGTTCTACATCAAGAAATGGCAATGTAACGGAATTTCACAAAATCGAGAAATGTGAAACAGAACTTTTGATTATCACTGCGCGCATACATAGATCTGGAGAAAAGAGCGCCCAAGTTGTTGGCGTTTTATCACACTGATCTGCAAGCGGAGAGAGCGACCAACGAACTCCACGAGACTGTATACTCTGTGCCGGCCGCTGTGGCCGAGCGGTTCTAGGCGCTTCAGTCCGGAGCCACGCTGCTGCTACGGTCGCAGGTTCGGGGATGGATGTGTGTGATGTCCTTAGGTTAGTTAGGGGACTGATGACCTCAGATGTTAAGTCTCATAGTGCTTAGAGCTATTTGAACCATTCTATATACTCTGCCATTCTCGGAAGTGTGTGGTTTTACTCGTAAGCTGCGGCGAGTTCTTCCGAGTATATTCCTAGATACGACTGATTCAAAGCAGCACTTCGATGTATCTCGTGATGCATCTGTGGGAGAATAATAGTCGAAGTGCAGCTCTTGCAGTTCTCCAGAGTCTTGTTAAATTGTCAGCGTTCTTCTTTAGTTTGTAAACAGTAAGCCCAGGAGAATAAAAAGTAAAACGGTTCTTCAACAGTTGTGCACAGTTGCGTGTTGTCCTTTGCCTATTTTTCATCATTAATGACTCACTCAATAACTTAATGAATCGCATGACTAACATTTTGAGATCGCCTGAGAACGTGCGGGTTTCAGATTTCATGTAGCCAGAAGGATTATGATTCACATGAACAGCCTGAATCACCGTAGGCAAATTCCGATCAGATTCCTTTGACAAATTCACAGTATACTATTTGTTCAGTAATGGCTGGTAACAGAAAAGCAATTAGCAAAAAAAGTAAATATTGTAGAATAATTTGCGTTTTCATTCAAAAGAAGAAGAGATAAAAGTCCATACAAACAACAAAGGAATCACCAGTTTCGTCTGTAGCTCGACATAAACAATTGGCGTCCACTGTCCTCCGTTTCTGTCGGTGAGCAGGATCTGTGAAAAAAACAAAAGAAGTCGTCATCAGACAATGAGCAAAGCAGTTAGCCGTTACTGACTTCTCGTGATGAGTAGACGTGCTGCTTGATAAATAACGGAAGCGCCTGACTGTCCGCTCGTTCATTACTCGCGCTCCAGCGTAGACCAGAGGTGGTTTGTTGCGCAAACGACGACATCCAGTTTCCCGTATTAACACCGCAAAGCTTTCCGGTGACCTTTTCTGTAACAGCGTCACGTGGGGACCCATTAAGGTGCATGTTGACTGCGGTTGGAGTAGCAACATCAGAATGCAGTTACAACCCATAGAGACTATACATATCTACGAAGTGAGCATTCGGATGCGGAGAACGAAAATTCTGTCCGCAGTTTAAGTCACGTGAGTTCGGATCGGCGCATTTAGGCCATATAGTGCTTTGCGTATTTTGAGTGCTATTACTCCGCTGCTACTGATAAATCAGCTTCAGAAGTACCGTGACACTTTGTGTACGCGCTTTACAGACAGCTTAACAATTTGATTCCAGGAAATGAAATTGGCTTAAATATGTGAAGAGCAATGGTGTCGTGCTTTTTCCCCCAGTATCATGGCTGAGATTCCACTTTATTTACGTTTTTTCGGTAACAGATAAGGAATTTCAGGTAACGATCTTTTTTTTACGTTTTCAATGCACTTACTCAATACGTCGGATCCCTATTCTAATTAAATACATTGCAATGACACTGCAGACGGCGGCGAAGTATCACGAAAAAACAACGCATTTGGAACTATGAAACTATCACAGTAAGTACGGTAAGCGATTTGCACCACCTGCATGTCCATTATTATTTTCAATTGTTTTATTTACCTTTCTGGTTTTTCTAGACAAGTAAAATAAAAAATACGAGATCAGTGTCCGAATTTTGGAGTAATGAAAGAAGTGACAGCCAACATTTTATTTTAGATTTTAGTCTTTGAGAATCTGCATAAATTGGAGGAAAATAATCAGATAGTCATGCATAAATTAATCTGCATATGAACATAGCATGAATACGTATACACTGACTTGCGGTTTACTCAGACACACTTGCAATTTTATCTAGAACTTGTCTCGTAAACACAAGACCATAAAGTCGCAGAAATTATCTCTACAATACAAGACTTTATAATACTGTGTCTCGATATTTTGCAACATATAAAGTACCTCATATCACTATGACATTTACAATAACACGTTTGTTGTACATACCTATGAATAGTAACTGGCCCTTCTTTCATGTTCTTCTCTTTACATCCGTAGCAACAACAATACTGCACCATAGCTGTTATTAAAACTCAAACGTGTAGAAACTTACATAAAACAATGAAAACCGTATAATATTCAAGTTTCGCTATCACTGCAAATTGTAGACAAGCAGCGTCGTCCCACAATCACATGACTATCCCGGTTTATTGTTGAAAATACGCGAATTAGGGTATATTCAGTCCATAGGTATACATACTCTGTGCTCCAACCGGCCACTTCCCTTACTATTCACCGCTGGGTGGCGAAGAAAACGTCCCACGAGGAGCTGCTTCCGAAGTGTTACATTACCATAGATTTAAACAGTCATGTAACAGCACTGTAGTATCTTGAAACTTGGCACTTTGTGAACCACGTTCCAATATTTTCTGTGAGGAGAGACCAGGCCTTGGAACCTGCAACTGTGCAGAACATCAGCAACATTCGGAGAATACTCTAAATTTTTCTACATGTTATGTCGCATCACGTCCGAGGAATCGGGGACTCACTGATTTAGCCCCGCGGTGTGTATGCTTACTCGAGGAGCAGTTGCATCGTAGCTATTCGGAACGGCAGTGGCCCGATCAACACTTGTGTCTTCGAAGTACTGTTATTTCGATTTTCGGTGCAGATTGTCTCTTTGCCTCAGAGAGAAGTAGGTTTAAGCAGAAGAGGACAACAGAAAAAGTGAGTGCAAATATTTGTGTACCTGACACATAAGCAAGCTATCACGGCAACTGACATTATGAAAATATTTTAGAAGTATCCGTATTGGCAGCGTGCCTATTGACACAATTTAGCTGATGTAAGCATGGTTGCACGTATATATCGATAAAAGGTACCTATTTATATGTCTTACAGGTCGTTGCCTGAAAGCTTGTGAAGTTTGTGTGTCCATATGTTTTCTAGTGACCACCTATCACATAACACGTAATTAGAGCGAGAGAGAGACAGAAACAGAGAGAGAGACGGTACTCCTGTCCAAGATGAGACAAAATATCAGGGTTGACGGTGAACGGACAATCAATTTGAGATACGGAATCCAGGTTCGGAAACGACTGAATCGAAAATTCAGAGCCGAAATTTTTTGTGGGATAACTGTAGCGTTGAGATACGAGAGCCCAACAACCTATACCGTTTCAAATACAATAGCCTCTCAGGTTTGTCTACATCCACCATACCTGAGTCCAGACAACAAATGATCGTTACAGTCCCAATCTCCGTGTACTGTGTTCTATCCAGCAACTATAAGGACAACTTTTCCCATATCTAATAGAGCCAGTTAATAAAATAAATGAGAGTATCAACAAGGGCTATGAATATTACACTACGTACAAGTGTTGGAAGATCTGTTTGGGTTCCTGAGAAATGTAGAAACACGGGAAACAATACCGACCTTTAGATTTATTTTAGAAGATAGGTTAAAGAAAGGCAAACCTACGTACACAGGGTGTCATAAAAAGGTAAGGCCAAACTTTCAGGAAACATTCCTCACACACAAATAAAGAAAAGATGTTATGTGGACATGTGTCCGGACACGCTTAATTTCCATGTTAGAGCTCATTTTAGTTTCGTCAGTATGTACTGTACTTCCACGATTCACCGCCAGTTGGCCCAATTGAAGGAAGGTATTGTTGACATCGGTGCTTGTGTTGACATGCGACTCATTACTCTACAGTACTAGCATCAAACACATCAGTACGTAGCATCAACAGGTTAGTGTTCATCACGAACGTGGTTTTGCAGTCAGTGCAATGTTTACAAATGCGGAGTTGGCAGATGCCCATTTGATGTATGGATTAGCACGGGGCAATAGCCGTGGCGCGGTACGTTTGTATCGAGACAGATTTCCAGAACGAAGGTGTCCCGACAGGAAGACGTTCGAAGCAATTGATCGGCGTCGTAGGGAGCACGAAACATTCCAGCCTATGACCAGCGACTGGGGAAGACCTAGAACGACGAGGACACCTGCAATGGACGAGGCAATTCTCCGTGCAGGTGACGATAACCCTAATGTCAGCGT
The DNA here is from genome assembly GCF_021461385.2 of Schistocerca piceifrons. Lineage (NCBI taxonomy): Eukaryota > Metazoa > Arthropoda > Insecta > Orthoptera > Acrididae > Schistocerca > Schistocerca piceifrons. The sequence continues at coordinate 466,954,070 of NC_060141.1, read as the reverse complement.
CAGAGAAGTTGCTGCTGTACAAGGTAACGTTGACCACGTCACTGTATGGAGAGTGCTACGGGAGAACCAGTTGTTTCCGTACCATGTACAGCGTGTGCGGGCACTATCAGCAGCTGATTGGCCTCCACGGGTACACTTCTGCGAATGGTTCATCCAACAATGTGTCAATCCTCATTTCAGTGCAAATGTTTCTTTACGGATGAGGCTTCATTCCAGCGTGATCAAATTGTAAATTTTCACAATCAACATGTGTGGGCTGACGAGAATCCGCACGCAATTGTGCAATCACGTCATAAACACAGATTTGCTGTGATCGTTTGGGCAGGCATTGTTGGTGATGTCTTGATTGAGCCCCACGTCTGCCACCTACGCTCAATGGAGCACGTTATCATTATTTCATACGGGATGCTATACCTGTGCTGCTAGAACATGTGCCTTTACAAGTACGACACAACATGTGGTTCATGCACGATGGAGCTCCTGCACATTTCAGTCGAAGTGTTGGTACGCTTCCCAACAACAGATTCGGTGACCGATGGATCGGTAGAGGCGGACCAATTCCATGGCCTCCACGCTCTCCTGACCTCAACCCTCTTGACTTTCATTTATGGAGGCATTTGAAAGCTCTTGTCTACGCAACCCCGGTACCAAATGTAGAGACTCTTCGTGCTCATATTGTGGACAGCTGTGATACAATACGCCATTCTCCAGGGCTGCATCAGCGCATCAGGGACTCCACGCGACGGAGGGTGGATGCATGTATCCACGCTAACGGAGGACATTTTGAACATTTCCTGTAACAAAGTGTTTGAAGTTACGCTGGTACGTTCTGTTGCTGTGTGTTTCCATTCCATGATTAATGTGATTTGAAGAGAAGCAATAAAATGAGCTCTAACATGGAAAGTAAGCGTTTCCGGACACATGCCCACATAACATATTTTCTTTCTTTGTGTGTGAGGAATGTTTCCTGAAAGTTTGGCCGTACCTTTTTGTAACACCCTGTATAGCACATGTAGACTCAGAGAGAGCTTTTCACAATGCTCACTGGAATACACACTTTGAAATTTTGAAACTATCAGGGAAAAATACAGGGAAAGGTTATTAACAACTTTACAGGAAGCAGACGGCAATTATAAGAATCGAAAGGCATGAGAGGAAAGCCGTGATTGAGAAAGGAATGAGACAGGGCTGAAGCCCAATGTTATTTAATCTGTACATCGAGCAAGAAGTAAAGGAAAGCAAAGAAAAACTTGGACAAAGAGTTAAAGCTCAGAGAGAAGAAACAAAAACTTTGAGGTTCGTCGATGATGTAATGCCGTCAGAGGTAGTAAAGGAATTGGAAAAGCAGTTGAACGGAATCTACAGTGTCTTGAAAGGAGGATATAAGGTGAGTATCGACAAAAATAATAGAAGGTAATGGAATGCAGTCGAATGAAATCAGGCGATGCTGAGGAATTTAGATTAGGAAACGAGACCCTAAAAGCAGTATGTGAGTTTTGCAGTAAAATTACTGATGATAGCCGAAGAACTCTAAAATGCAGACTGCTTATGGCAAAAAACGCGTTTCTGAAGAAGAGAAATTTGTTACCATCGAATACAAATTGAAGTGTGAGAATGTATTTTCTGAAGGTTAAGGAAAGCCAAACCTACGTTTATAGCCTTTGTAGATTTAAGGAGTATAACATAGGGAGCGAAAAGACTATACCAATTGTACAGTTTATGGTATCTGTAGACTTAAAGAAAGCTTTTGACAATGTTGACTGGAATACTCTCTTCGAAATTCTGAAGATAGCAAGGGTAATATACAGGGACCAAAAAGCTATTTACAACTTATACAGAAACCCAACAGCAGTAATAAAAGTTTAGGGGCATGAAAGGGAAGGAGGCATTGAGAAGGGAGTGCGACAGGGTTGTAGCCTATTTCCAATGCTATCCACTTTGTACACTGAGCAAGCAGTAAAGGAAAAAGTGAGAAATTTGAAAAGAAAATTAAAATTCAGGGGGAAGAAATAACATTGTAGAGAAGTGAAACGTTGACGGTAACCTGTTCAGACAAGAAGATAATAGAAGCTTTTAAAATGAGGTGCTACAAAAGAACGCTGGAAATTAGATGGGTAGATACGTAAATGATGAGGGACTACTCGACAGAATTGGGGGGGGTTTACAAATTTGTGGCACATCTTGGCTAAAAGAAGAGACTGGTTGATAGAACACTACGTAGACATCAAGGATTCTACAATTCAGTATTTGAAGGAAGTGAGGCGGATAAAACTGTAGAAGGAGAGCAAGAGACGAGTGCAGTGGCTGGTTCAAATGGTTCAAATGGCTCTGAGCACTATGGGACTTAACATCTATGGTCATCAGTCCCCTAGAACTTAGAACTACTTAAACCTAACTAACCTAAGGACATCACACAACACCCAGTCATCACGAGGCAGAGAAAATCCCTGACCCCGCCGGAAATCGAACCCGGGAACCCGGGCGCGGGAAGCGTACGAGTGCAGTAAGCAAGTTCAAATGGATGTAGGTTGCTTTGAAGAGGCTTGCAAAGAATAGAGTAGCGTGGACAGCTCCATTAATCTAGTCTCTGGACTGAACACTAAAACAACACATCTATTATCTAATTTTCAAACGTTTAGGAACTTTCCAATTCTCTCTGTAATGAAAAGATCTACCATCTTTCTGTCGACCTGTCTCGTCGCCGTACCCTTCAGTTTCTCATTTGATGTCACACTTCAACGGCCCAGCTACTTATTCATTCCCCGATAAAGTTGCAAGTCATTTGTTGCCAAGTGAGGAATGTAGGAACTGCATGATCCTTTATCCCCCCTTTTCTTAAAGAAGTTGCTGTGTTGATGCGTCATCATGTGGTCAAGTGTAGTCGTGGTGCAGACTTACACTTCACAACAACAACCACCTTTTGTTTTAATGGTTCCACGTAGCCACGTGTTGACTGCAGTGGCATGAAGTTCTGTGGCTATCTCAAATAAAGAATTCCCGAACGCCATGACGACATGGCTTGATATAAAGGCTACGAACTTTTATTTTTGCTGAGGAGTGGAAGGCTAGTATATCTTTATGAGAAATGTTCGTAATGTATATGTTCCACCATCTGTATATCGGCCGCTCCCGGTAGCTGAGTGGTCAGCGCGACAGAATGTCAATCCTAAGGGCCCGGATCGGAGATTTTCTCCGCTCACGGACTGGGTGTTGTGTTGTCCTAATCATCATCATCATTTCGTCCCTATCGACGGGCAAGTCGCCGATGTGGCGTCAAATCGAAAGACTTGCACCCGGCGAACGGTCTACCCGACGGGTGGCCCTAGTCACACGACATTTATTATTATTTATATACCTGTTTGAAGGCTCGCGAAGAAGACGACAAGAATAATCGTTTTTCATATAAACGGAATCTTCACTGACGTACGACGTAATCAAGTCACACCATGCGCTCAAGGTATGCATTAATTTGTTAGTGCCTGTCCAGCAAAGTATCGATCGTCCACAAGCGTCTCAGGGGGAATGCACTGTTTCGAAGTCAGCAGCTCGTGGTCGTGCGGTAGCGTTCTCGCTTCCCGCGCCCGGGTTCCCGGGTTCGATTCCCGGCGGGGTCAGGGATTTTCTCTGCCTCGTGATGACTGGGTGTTGTGTGATGTCCTTAGGTTAGTTAGGTTTAAGTAGTTCTAAGTTCTAGGGGACTGATGACCATAGATGTTAAGCCCCATAGTGCTCAGAGCCACTGTTTCGAAAACATACTGATTCTGACACTACCGGGATGCGTGTCACCCGCAATGAATTATCTGTGTTGTCTTTGACCGCTGTTCACAGCATTCTCGCCAGTAACCTGTGAACATGTACCGAAAGAGTGAGTGACGTAGGCGTCATCAGTGGTCTCGCAAAGCCCAAGCCTCCAATTTGAGTCTTGTTTCGATAGTGGGTGTGAGTTGCAAACGTTCCATTACTGTGTATGCTGATGAGCCATAAGCATTATGATAACCTGCTTAATAGATTGTTCGTCCGTCTTTGGGACGAAATGCATCTTTGATGCTGCATATCAGGGGTCCGAAAGTTTGTTGGTAGGTTTATGGGAGTGTGTGGCATTAGAAGTCGACACACAGGCCATGTAATTCGGGTAAACAACGGGCCGCTGATTTGAGTACGCGGTGATGGCGGCCGATAGCGACCCGGATGGGTTCCATTGGATTTACATCAGGCGAACTTGAGTTCACTATAACGCTTCGCATACCACTGTAGCACGGTTCTAGTTCCGAGACACGGGCAATTTTACTGCTGAATGATGACATCGCCGTTGGGGGATATATCATGCATGAAGGGATGCAGGTGGTTCGCAGCTGTCAGCGTGTCTCCGATTACTACCACAGGTCCCATGCAAGAGCAGGAGAATGTCTCCCATAGCTTAATACTGTACTGTTCCCATTAGCCTGCGTCGGTGGCGCGCTGCACGTTTCAGGCCACCGTCCATTTCGATGATGGCCTTTGTGGAGACGACCATCGTCTTAGTGTATAAAAAATGTGATTTACTAGGAGAGCCGACCGGTTTCCAATGATCAACCGTCGAATCCCGATCGTCCCGCTCCACTGCAATCGTAAGGTGAACGTAGGTGTGGTCTGCTGAGGCGCTCCATGTTCAACAATGTACGATGAACGGTGAGCTCCGAAATAGTTGTTCGTGCCCTTGCGTAGTGTCGCAGATCACCATCTACCCTACTTTGCAGAGCAGACAAGCCTCCGAGCCGCAAGTTCTGTAAAGAGCAATGAACGTCCAACCATTTAGCGCCTAGTGGTAGTTTCACTGTGCTTCTACCTCTTTCCGTAGATGCTTCAGCAGCAGCACGTGACATACGACCAGCTTCGCCGTTTTCGAGATACTAATTCATAGGCTCTGCGTAATAATAATCCGCCCTTTGTCAAACGCAGCCCACATAATCGCTAGGGTGATCCGTGTCTGCTCCACTTATATACTTTCGTTAGTCACGTGCCCGCAACGCCAACAGGCGTACCGGAAACCAAGTCCATGTTGAACACTAAACAGTTGTGCTACGTGCTTGATGCTAGTGGAGCAAGCAAATTAATGGTATGTCAACAGAATCAATAAAGTGAGTCACACGTCAACATTACTTTGTTCCACCGCAACAACAAACATTGTCGGTGAACCTGAACATTACAACTTATGTACATTCTAACCAAACGTAACCAAGAGGGTATCTAGAACATTTCGTATAAGAAAACGTTTCATACAATGCTCGTACAGTCGGGGTTTCTGTGTATTTGACATGATAAATGCGATTATGAAGAGAAGTAGAAAATGAGCTCTAATATGGAAATAAAGCACCTCTGGATCCATATTAATATAGCATATTTTATTCCTCTATGTGTGACGAATGTCTCCTGAAAATATGGCCATATCTTTTTGCCACACCCTGTATCTAAACTTGATGACCTCATAGTGAGATCTGTGGAAAACTACAGGTTGTCTTGGAATTTCTAGAAGGGAAACTACATTCTCACGTGACGTGTTAATTACCGTCACTGTAGAATGTTTGACTTTGTTGATGGAGCCACAATCTCACCTCTGCTTGTACTGCTTCATCACTATGAAAGTGAAGTCACTGAAGATGTTGTGTAAGTTTTGAAAACAAATGAAAATCGTATGGGGCCAGATTGGGATTGTATGGAGGACGATCGATGACCGTAAACCCAAGGCGTCGGGCTGTGCAGATGTCGCGACGCTCGTGTATAGTCTGGCATTGTCGTACTTAAGGAAAAGGTGCTCCATGTATGGGCGAACTCTTCGAATTTGAAACTCGGTTACGCGCTACAATTCGGAGCCCTATAGCGGCAGAGCGCTGCAAATACGTAGGCATGAAGTATAAAGATGTAGCATGTCGATAACGTTTATTTTATTTAAAAATCTTAAAATATGCCCTCGTAATGGTCAAAGATCACACTCGGTTGATAGGTGAAGCAGCCACTCTGAAACGAAGGTCTTCATGAGCTGCCCATATGAAAGTTAACTATTGTAATAAAACGAAAGGACAACAGCAGAAAACATTCTGCAGAAAAGAGATGTTTTACCGTCAGTTTTGTGATTCACTATAAGACTGAATGAGAAGTGCTGACGTACTGGAGCAGCTAAACATCTGGAACTCACAGAAAAAATTATAACTTACGGAAATAAAATTTATTTAATTATATTTAATATATATGCAAAATGAAGCAAGGCTTGGAGTGGGTCGACACTTGGTGCAGATGCTGGCAGTTGACCATAGCATAGCCGGCCGCTGTGGCCGAGCGGTTCTAGGCGCTTCAGTCTGGAACCGCGCAACCGCTACGGTCGCAGGTTCGAATCCTGCCTCGGGCATGGATGTGTGTGATGTTCTTAGGTTAGTTAGGTTTAAGTAGTTCTAAGTTCTAGGGGACTGATGACCTCAGATGTGCTCAGAACCATTTTGACCGTAGCATAAACAAGTGAAACGTGTTTCACACAAATGGGAGGAAATTCTCATTAGTGATTAATTACACATTGGTCAGAGAATAGTCATCTAGCTCTTAATTTTCCCTCCGGTCATTCGTTTGATATCAGTGGGAGCAAGACAAATTGCTGTGCGATTACACGATTGCCAATCACTTATTGGAAACAGAGAAGGGCCACCACAGCTCTTAACCTTGCCCTGCAGTCCTTATGTTTGTATCAGTTTCGCTTGCTAGAGTCAGTCACAACATTAAAATGTTTAAAAGTATGTGAATATAGTGCCAAGTGAAACGATCGAATAAATGTAATGTGGAAAAGTAGATTCAAGACAGTTTCTTTAGAAGAAGTCTGACAAAATGTAGTGGCTGATAAAAAAGAAAAAAAGAGAAGAAAAGGAAAGGTGGAATATTTGGAAAGAAATGGTGAATAAAAAGTGGTTTTAAAATCGTTAATGACCATGAAAAAGGGAAAGAATGAAATGCAAATCGGACTTCGTATTACAAAAAAACTATCGGACTTCGTGATTCGGAAAAGATATTGTTGGGGTGGTCCTTGTGGCGTTTCTGAGCAAAAGTCAAACCAATTTCCACTACAAAAATTATTTGAAACAGAACAGAGAATAACAAACGTGATTAACAGGGGGAAATGGCGTAGATAAGAGTTCATTCTTTACCATGTTAACATGTCTTCTCTCGTGCGGCGTCCAGGTCTTGTTCTCCAAAAATCTCCTCCTTCATTTCTGCATGAAAAGTCGCAGCTGCTCCAAAATCTTGCAGTAAATTTCATCGTTCAGGAATTACTAATGTCTACAAATTAAAACCATCTTGGTATTGAATGCAATGTATTTTACGGCTGCTTCCATCCTCCAAATTTCATACTAGCTTCCACAATACTATATGACTGCACACGAATAAGTTTTTACGTCTGAATCATACCAAGACTAGCGAATAAGTGAAGTTAAGCTTCCGCTCTCAAGAGACAAGAGCGGGTAGAAAACAAAAAGAGTTACAATTTTTGTACCTTCATTTTCTTATATATTTTCTCTGCCGTCGAGTGCCCATACAGCTGCGACGGCATAATTTACATCTGAGGGAACGAGTGTAGCGCGCCGAAATTCAAAGTCCCGCTACAAAAATATAGTTCATCCTCGAAACAAGTAGCTTGGAAAACTCTCGTTCGATCAAATCTCAGATAGCGTTCAGCGGTCTGCTGTTTTCACCTGGTAGCGCTGAATGAGGACACAAAATTGTTCAAATGGTTCTAAGCACCATGGGACTTACGATCTGAGGTCATCAGTCCCCTAGACTTAGAACTATTTAAACCTAAATAAGCTAAGAATAGCAAACACATCCATGCCCGAGGCACGATTCGAACCTGCGACCGTAGCAGCAGCGCGGTTCCGGACTCAAGCGCCTAGAACCGCTCGGCCACAACGCCCGGCTAATGTGGACACGGAGATGATCCGAAGAAGAGCAGCACGTTTCCTCAAATAGGAGCGAGGGTACATCGGTGACGCTTGTGTTGTGGTCTTTAGTCCGAAGACTGGTTTGATGCGGCTCTCCATGTTGTTCTATCCCGTGAAAATCTCTTCACCTCTGAATAACTACTGTAACCTATATCCTTCTGAATCTGCTTAATGTATTCATCTCTTGGTCTCCCTCTACGATTTTTATCCCTCACACTTCCCTCCAATACTAAACTGGTTGTCCCTTGATGTCTCAGAATGTGTCCTGCAAACTAATCCCTTATTTTAGTCAAGTTGTGCCACAATTTTCTTGTCTCCTCAGTTCTGTTCAGTACGTCCTCATTAGTTACATGATCCATGCATCTAATCTGCAGCATTCTGTAGCACCACATTTCAAAGGCTTCTATTCTCTTCTTATCTAAACCAGTTATCGTCTACGTTTCACCTTCATACATGGCTACACTCCAGACAAATATCTTAAGAAAAGATTTCCTAATACTGAAGTCTATATTCGATGTTAACAAATTTGTCGCCTTAAGAAATGCTTTCCTTGCCATTACCAGTCTACATTTTATATCCTCTCTAATTCGGCCATCTCAGTCATTTTGCTGCCCAAATAGCAAAACTGATCTACTACTTTAATTGTCGCGCCTCCTACTCTAATTCCCTCAGAATCACCTGATTTAATTCAACTACATTCCATAATCCTTCTTTTTCTTTTGTTGGTTTCATCTTATATCCTCCTTTCAAGTCACTGTCCATTCCGTTCAACTGCTCTTACAAGTTCTTTGGTGAGTGTGACAGAATCGCAGTGTCATCTGAAAACCTCAAAGTATTTATTTCTTCTCCATTAACTTTAATCCCTATTCTAAATTTTTCTGTGGTTTCCTTTACTGCTTGCTGAATGTACAAATTGAATAACGTCGGGGACAGGCTACAACACTGTCGTAATGCTTCCCAACCATTGCTTCCCTTTCATGCGTCTCCACCCTTATAACTGCTGTCTGGTTTCTGTACAAGCTGTAAATAGCTCCCTACATTTTACCCCTGCTGTCTTCAGAATTTTAAAGAGTGTATTCAAGTCTATATTGTCAAAAACTTTTTCTAAGTCTACAAATGCCATAAGAGTAGGTTTGCTTTTCCTTAATCCATCTTCTAAGATAACTCGTATGCTCAGTATAGCCTCGCGTAGTCCCACATTTCTCCGGAATCTTAACTGACCTTCTCCTCGGTCGGCTTCTATCGTTTTTTTTTCATTCTTCTGTAGAAAATTCGTGTTAATTTTTTGCAACCGTGACTTACTGAGCTGGTAGTTCCGTAATTTTAACACCTGTCAGCAACTGCTTTCTTTGGAACTGGAATTATAACATTCTTCTTGAAGTTAGAGGATATATAGTCTGTCTCGTACATCTTGCTCACCATATGGAAGAGTTTTGTCATGGCTGGCTCTCCCTCGGCTATCAGTAGTTCTAACGCAATGTCGTATATTGCCATGGCCTTGTTTCGACTTAGGTTTTTAAGTGCTCTGTCAGATTCTTCACGCAGTATCATATCTCCCACGTCATCTTCATCTACGTCCTCCTCCATTTCCGTAATATTGCTTTCAAATTCATCTTACTTGCTTAGACCCTCTAAATACTCCTTCCCCCTTTCAGCTTTCCTTTCTCTGCTACAGACTGGTTTTCCGTCTCATCTCTTTATATTCATAGGGCTGGCTTCTCTTTTCTCCAAAAGCCTCTGTAATTTTCCTGCAGACTATGTCTACCTTTCCCCTAGTGAGACAGGCTTCTAAATATTTACAGTTATTCTGTAGTCATTCCTGCTTAGCCATATTTCGCTTCCCGTCAATCTCATTTTATAGATGTTTTGTAGACGCTTATCAAACTCTATAATGGCAGGTGCCTCAAGCGATGCGCCGTGTGCCACGGGGAAGTTACGTGTTAGAATTCTAATTGTGTTTTAGATAATAAACCACTGCACCAGTTACAATTTTTTTCATGCGGAACACTTGGTTTTCACGAACTTCCAGCATGCTGGAGCAGTAACAGATTTTTATTTTTTATTCATTCGATGACTAGTTTCGGGTCGAGACCTTTTTTCATATCGTCATAACATACTCGAAAATGCCATTTCCGAAGATGTAAAAAAATATGCATTGAACATTTAGAGCGCATATAGTAAAAAGTTATCTGTGTACGCTGTAAATGTTCATTGCACACTTTCGACATATTCGAAAATGCCATTTTCAACTATTGTATGTTTGATGATTAAAAGAAGGCCCGAAACTAGTCATCGAATGAATAAAAAGTAAAAATTTGCAACTTGCCCTGGTTTTCAATTTCTTACTGTATGTCTTACTGTTTTACAAACTATGTCATGAAATTTCTCCCATACAAAGTTCCACATGCTTGTGTCCACGCTGTTGGCAATTTGTACATGTACGTTCAAAAGTTGGATGTTTAAAATGTCTTTCTTCTGTATTTCTGTATTTAACCATATTACTTCCCTTTACGCTTCACGGTCATTGTACTGTCACCCTTTATTATAGTTTAACTGTAACCTTGTTTGAAATTAGAAATAACTATCGACACTCTTTACTGAATTTTAAGTGTGCAATCGTTTCGAATATTTTCACTCTTTGAAGTTCGTTATAAAGTTGATTGCCCGATGAGGCGCAAATAACTTAATTTCATTCACCGTATTCCATGTTTTTTGAAAGCATGCAACTGGTCGTTCATGTGTAGAAAATAATAAAATTGTAACTGTTGCAGTGGTGTAGTATGTAAGTGATGAACGACACAGGTGTAGGCTTTCAAAAACCTCGATTAAGATGAATGAAAGAAACTACTTTTTTTCCAAAATCTCCATCTGTTTACACTGTCGAAAACTGCTTGAATACATATTCCAAAAATTACAATCATCTGCAGCTTTTATATAAAAAGAATGGGACTAAGCTATATTTTGCGACAGAACAGCAGTTCTGTATGAGGCTAATTCAAACTCTTTTGAAAAATTAACAAGAAATTATGGAACACAATTAATACAATCAGTACAGCGATCTTAGTGCAGTTGTTGCGGGCGTTAGTCGGCGTGTCGCCTTAAGGTTTACTTCATTCTTCACGGGAACAATTGTCTACGAGGCATGCCTTACGTAATGTTTACAGTACACTCAACGGACAGTGAATCTAACTTCCGGGCGGCGCACCATTCATACGGCCGCAATAACAGCAGAAAATCCGCAAAGTCAGGGAAATTCCAGCTCGTACGGAGGTTAACCGGCAATCATTCTCCTCGCACACCATTTGCGAATGGAACACGAAAGGAAATGGGGGGAGGGGGGGGGGGGGGGGAGCAGAGGCTGGTGGAACCGAAAGTACCCTCTGTCACACAACGTAAGGCGGCGTGCGAACTGTGGACGTTTATACAGATGTATCCCCTGCAAAATAACAAGTGTTGGCCCATTGCATCACTGCCCCCGAAGTTCCTAATCTGGCCAAGATGAGCAGCCGAATTAATAAATAAGTAGAGTGAATGAATATGTGCCTGACACGCCCAGATATTCAACGCGCGTTAACATGCTGCTTTCGGGATTTGGGGAGCTTGCCAGCCCTCGAAAGAATTCTCCTGGAGGATTGACGACGGGGCCGGTGTGCCAACTAGGTACGTAAAATGTAAACGGCATACCTATTGTTGTACTCTGTTAGTGTTTCAAAGATAATTTTTATGTGATTATACGTTCTACAGCTTTGGCACGACCCCTCGTGTTAAACTGATGACATCCCCACCATCCCCTCCCTGTTTCCTTTCCCCTCCGGCGATCAGCCTCACTCCATTTCCCCTCCCCCCCTCTCCCCCCGGCCTCCAACATACAAAACATACCTATTTAAAAAAATGGTTCAAATGGCTCTGAGCACTATGGGACTTAACATCTGAGGACATCAGTCCCCTAGACTTAGAACTACTTAAACCTAACTAACCTAAGGACATCACACACATCCATGCCCGAGGCAGGATTTGAACCTGCGACCGCAGCAGCAGCGCGGTTCCGGACTGAAGCGCCTAGAACCGCAAGGTCACAGCAGCCGGCCCCTATTTCAAACACTGACCGCAGTTGCAGAAGACGGTACTCTAATGTGTGGTTCTGAGTAGACAAGACGGGTTGCTGACGAAACTATATAGGCAAATATTAGATTTATGTACGATTCTTTCCTTTTCTACTTGTTGTAAAATATTAGATAATGCATATTTAGTTTTACTTTGTTTTGGATCTGAAGATGAACGAGAGTGATCGAAGCATGTAATCTAACTAAAATGTACAACTGAGGCCGAACAATAAATGAGAATTACCTTCAATATAAATACAGTTGCTGAACCTCTCAAGACGATTATTTGTATATGTCTCTATGTAGTAATGTGTTATACTCCATATTCCGTATTGTTATCGTATTCGTTAAACGGAACAACAGGTTCCTCTTCAGACTTAAATTTTAATTCAGATGTAGCCTAGTTTTTAACCTGTAGTCTTACGTATTAATCAGTTCACTTTTGAGTTACTGGTACTTAGTGGTTATGCATTTGTATTTATTTGTTGCTTGGTCAAAGGTAACCATTATTCTAAGAGTTTTCGCAAAGATGACTGAAACGCAGGATCTGTATTCCAAGGTTGATCCCCTAGCTTTTGTTGCTTTTTACGACCATATTCAGTTGCCTGATGATAGCTTCGTAAGCTGAAAACCAGTAAACGAGAATAATAAAATACATTAGAACATTTGCAGGTTTCTGTTTTCTTAAGTAGATATTATAGTGTTCAAATAAACAGTCGATGAAATTGGTCAAATACGAACATTCTAAATAGTAAAAGTAACGATGGAAAATTTTTAGAAAGAAATGTGGAGTTTGAGACTAAACAATGTTTTAATCCGCGAGCGTACAAGAAATTTCGCTTCTGTTATTTTCTGAAAAAGTTTTGAGTTCATGCATCATACACTACTAAGTCAACACATACAACTAATGAGCGGAAACAGAACTTGCAGAGCAAGAGGCAAGTTCTTTCATACTGCGTTGTGACGCAGTGACGAGTATAACGCAGGGCAAGGACGTCTACTGGATTGATGACAAGGATTGCAGCAAGCAGTATAACTAGACAGACAAGCGCCAATTTCGTAAGCATCGAGCGAGAGAAAACGATTTCATCACTTCTCTACTGGAAACTTGTTACAAACTTGTTACGGCTGAAACCATGTTCAGCATGCAGTACTCCAAGAGTCAATAAAATGCTTTGACAGGGACTAATACGTACTATACTGTGAATATTCACATTAGTGTTGTCAGTTGTGACACTTAATTTCTTCTTACCTTTAAGTGGTGACGTTCATAAGAACACACACACACTAGTAAAGAGATGCACTAAATCCACAATTCTGAAGACACGGCAGTGAAATTTTGTAGCATGCTTTGCATGAAATTAAGTTCCTTGGATTACATACGTTTCACTTCTTCATGGATTTTAAAAATTATATTTTCAAGAAAAATGTACGCACTTTTTTTCTCAGAAACTTTTCAAGAGATTAACAAAACTTTCTGTTTAATCTGTTTGAATGTAGTAAGCTTCTCTCATGAGCTTTTCTGAATATATCGAGTAGCGAAATTATAATTATCTAAGAATAATATAATATTTGTGCAAAATTCCAAGCACTTTGCCCCATATCTCAGCTTACACTCAGAATTTCAAAAATTACCCTTGATACATTTATTGGGTTTGAAGAAATAAGTGTACAAAATTTCATGAGTCTAGCCTTCATAGATTCTGAGAAAAAGGTACATGAACTTCAAGAAACTTAATTTACAGGAATCGCAATTTAAAGTTCAGCTTAACGTTTTTTATCATGTCATCTCTTCAGAAGGCTCCAAGTTTGTACTCAGGGTCTTCTTTCCCTTCAATGCTTCTCTTCTGGTTTCTTGTTTTCGCCTTCTTTCGTTTACAGGTCATCGACTAACTTTTCAGCTGCAGAGAAGCGCCATAAATCTGTTTTTCTCAGGATATCTTGAGTGAAATTTACTTTCATAAAGCCCATTCTCTTTAATATCTTCATCCTCCATACGTTACCATAATTAAGTACAAGAACTGAATCGTATGTTGCAATTCTGACACAGCAGAAGATGAAAATGTGCTTTTAGGACATCGCCCCCATATGAGTGAATTTAGAAATTCATTATGATTCTGGTTTTGCCACGAACACACTTTTTTAGAAGTTCATTATCGGCCAGAAACCTGTAAGAGGGTTTGACAACATTCAGCATACAATTCGGAAGCCTCAGCTCGTGAATGTAGAGTTTGTTATTTTCACCAGTTATCGTGCCACAGATGATGAATGGTACACCATGTGGAAGTCCGTAGGCTATACTACACTTTTCATGTCACTTACACTGGATAGGTTCTGTCATCTACTAAATGGTGAAAGAATCGAACATTTGCATAAATCTCCGTCAGTAGCACTAGGCAAAGCAAGAATAGCTTCTTCATAAACAAAGCAGCTGGTTTGTTATTGTTTCTAAGATACGGAATAGAAGATGTATAAAATGTATATCACAGCCTTCTAGATGTATCTTGTGCTAGTTTGCTTGAAAGTAATTCACGAAATCTTTGTTCACCGAGCTAGCAATGAAGTGTTACTTCAAAAAGTGGGCGTGATAGGAAGGTCGCGCCACACATATTATTATTTTTCAGGGACTTCGGATGCTATTTCATCATTGAAACTTTGCGAAGTTATTGTCCATGAATTCTACTAGTAAATAAAAAGTAAACTGAAAATTGACATTTTCAGTCAATTAAGAAATTACAGCGCATAGTCTTTCTTTTCCGCCTCGTCATCACTACTTTCTCTAATGACTTCGTTGTCGACAGGACATTAAACCCTAATCTTCCTTCCTTCCTTCGTCGTCACTAGAATTACCTTCCCCATGGGTACTTGTCAGTGAAATAACTCGTCGATTAATTCCTCAGCTTAAAGTGATTACATTTCTTTCCCACGTATTGCACACCGATGTAGTACACACAAGTCGCGTGTGAACTGAGTAGGTTATTTCCGAACATATCGAGGATTCATTGCATAATGTAAAGACTTTAGAAGTCTTTCCTGGCAGCTTCAAGTTTTTGTGGACGTTATTTAAGTTCGACGAGCACACAAAATGCCCCTCCGTTATTCACCGGCTTTGATATGTAGATACCCGCAAGCTTTCAGGAGACTTCTTCAAAGATTATAAGGTTCGTTCACTCATTTGCCAGTACTTTCACTCCAAAATGATATTTATTGCCACCAACAGGAATCAATTTAAGGTGAGCTCTCATATTTCACAACTAAAGTACCATGCAGAATATTAATTTCTACGTAAATTTTTCTTCCATGTCTAACGTAAGATTCAGAATGAGCTTGGTATTCTGGTAAAAATGTCTTCAGTAAGTTACCTTACGTCATAAAGCAAGAAACTGATAATCCCAGTGAATTCAAAAGAACATTAAAACTTACTTTTGCAACCACTTCACCAAACTACCTGATTATTTTAGACGGTTAATGATTCCTGTTAGCTTTATGACAAGAAGGAATGTTCATTGTAAGCAGACTTCAGTTCATACGATATATCGAAGTCTCCCAGGAATCCTCATAGATGAGGGGAGTCTTCCACTACGCCGGCCGTAGTGGCCGAGCGGTTCTAGGTGCTTCAGTCTGGAACCGCGCGACCGCTACGGTCGCAGGTTCGAATCCTGCCTCGGGCATGGATGTGTGTGATGTCCTTAGGTTAGTTAGGTTTAAGTAGTTCTAAGTTCTAGGAGACTGATGACCTCAGATGTGAAGTCCCATAGTGCTCAGAGCCATTTGAACCATTTGAACCAGTATTCCACTACATTCAGAACTGTAAATAACTTGTTTATGTATAATAGTTTGTGTCTACGTATTATATGTATACTAATAAAAACTGCATCGTAATTTAAAAGAAAAAGCTACCTTTATATGACGAAAACCAGTGGGCTCATGAGGATACTAAATTAGTGATAGTAGATGAACAGGCGCTATTTAATACAACTGATCAAGCAATGTAAAGGTGTTCTTGTTTATTTAACGATGTTAAATTTAGATTGAGAAAGTAAAATAGTTTGTGGCCTTTTCATGTTTTCCGCCGTTACTTAGTTGCTTCTATATTCCTGCAGATCTGGTCCGTCTATGGAACTAAATAAAAGGCTGTTTGTTTTGTATGATACGCAGTTCGCTTTATTTTATTTGTGAAGCATATTTATTGGCCCGTAATAAGTGTTTTTTACGTAAATAATAACTGCGTTATATAATGATTACTGATATGTCTCTACATTACAGTTTTCGTTATTGTCTTACCGTTAGCTAAGAAACATTTTTTTGGGTGCAAGTTTCGTAAGGTTGAATTGCTACTTGATTCTGCTTACGATTTTGCAATTGTTTTATTCAATGTGTGTGGCGTCCTGGAGGTCAGTTGATCTGAGTACACACAGATGTCCGATTTTTGGCGTTTTCGAACACATTTCAATGGAACACTTCACTTCCACTGTGTGTTCGTTGTGTGGGTTTACCATATACAGTACTGCAACTATCGCTGTGCGTTTTTCTTTCTCCTCTTGATTGTGTGTGGCGTCTGTAGTTTGATATCCGTTTGTTTGTCATGTTTGTGCTTATGTTAACGTGTGCGAAGAAGTTTTCCCTGGAAAAGGCAGAATTTTGAGTGGAGGGATCGCAAATACTGAATTCAGTATTTCTGGTGGAAGATTAAGTTAATATTGAGCCTTGTTGCGTCTTACATCTCTCGTTGTTATTGTTTTAGTGACTAACAAGATTGGTGATTGGTTATTTATTATTTTCTTGATCACTGCGATGGCTCTTTGTATGTGAGATGAAACAACTGGCTTACCGGCCCAAAACTTTAATTTGATACAGACTCCAGAACACAAATTCGTCATTCCACAAATAACCAACGAGTCGTATTGTCCATCCATGGTAAAATATTTTCAAATGATTTGCAATCCTAAAGCTTTCATCGTGTCAGAATCTCTGTATGTGTTTTGGTTTTAATTTGTACAGTATTTAATATCATGTTATACAAAGAATTAGAAGTAAAATGAGTAGTGGAAGCTAATTTACTTTGGTGAGTTGAGAAATTAAACTATCCGGAGAAAGGGATAAACTGATAAGACAGAAATATTTAAGAGAAGTAAAAAGAATGGCAAAGAGGAGAAAAATTAAAATTTAAAATGTCGTAACAAGTTTAAATAAATCGTTTCATATCACAATCCCACATATCTTCTTCCTTTGTTTCAATCTGGAATAGCTTCCGGATCTGTTCAGGCTGAGCACATGCTCTATAGTTTCTATTTTTCGCATAATCCTTATACTTTACTGAAATTTCTAAACAGAAGAGACACGAAAAGAAGCAAATATCAATCCAGCATCAGTTAGAACTGTCTTGGAAGAATTTTGCTTCAAACGGTGACGTGGTCCACTGAGCTAATTTCGAAAAAATACGCTGAACTTAGGCTCCAAATTTAAAAGACAAGGTACTCCAACAGCGACTGAACAGCGCTGCCGCATGGCAGTAGCAGTCAGTGTGCGGCATCGCGATGGTGTCACTGCTGGAATACTGGATATTCTTCGTGTTCTGATGTCCCTGTTAATACATATCATAAAACCAATATCACATTTGACTGATTTTGGACTGCTCTATCGAAGAGAGACGTAAAATATCGCCTTAAAATCATTTGGTTGAGTAACAGGGAAAAAACCGGCGAATTCATTCGACACTGGGTGTCGCATGAAATATGTGATGAGCAGTATTTGTTTACATAGACTTAAGCTATATATTGCAAAAACGAAATTGCGAACATCTGCCGAAACATTAGTGAAAATGTGCCTGTCACTTTTGGGAGGTATATCCAGCTGGCCATCGAGTCGAACTGAGCTTGGACGGCACTCTGCTTCACCACTACGTTCACCAGTCGCAGTGGCGTGCGAAGCTCTCGGCAATTGATGACCATATGTTTTCAGCGAATGTGAGATCTGGAGAACTTGCTTTCCAGGGTGACAGTCGGACACCAACAACACTACTCGCCATTGAAATTGCTACACCACGAAGATGACGTGCTAAAGACGCGAAATTTAACAGACAGGAAAAAGATGCTGTGATGTGCAAATGATTAGCTTTTCAGAGCATTCACACAAGGTTGGTGCCGGTGGCGACACCTACAACGTGTTGACATGAGGAAAGTTTCCAACCGATTTCTCACACACAAATAGCAGTTGACCGGCGTTGCCTGGTGTAACGTTGTTGTCATGCCTCGTGTAAGGAGGAGAAATGCGCACCATCACGTTTCCGACTTTGATAAAGGTCAGATTGTAGCCTATCGCGATTGCGGTTTATCGTATCGCTACAATGCTGCTCGCATTGGTCGAGATCCAATGACTGTTAGCAGAATATGGAATCGGTGGGTTCAGGAGGGTAGTGCGGAACGCCGTACTGGATCCCAACGGCCTCGTATCACTAGCAGTCGAGATGACAGGCATCTTATCCGCATGGCTGTAACGGATCGTGCAGCCACGTCTCGATCCCTGAGTCAACAGATGGGGACGTTTGCAACACAACAACCATCTGCACGAACAGTTCGACGACGTTTGCAGCTGCATGGACTATTAGCTCGGAGACCATGCCTGCGGTTACCCTTGACGCTGCATCACAGACAGGAGCGCCTGCGATGGTGCATGAATGGCAAAACGTCATTTTTTCGGATGAATCCAGGTTCTGTTCACAGCATCACGATGGTCACATCCGTGTTTGGTGACATCGCGGTGAACACACATTGGAAGCGTGTATTCGTCATCGCCATACCGCCGTATCACCCAGCGTGATGATATGGGGTGCCATTAGTTACACGTCTCGGTCACCTTTGTTCGCATTGACGGCACTTTGAACAGTGGACGTTACATTTCAGATGTGTTACGACCCGTGGCTCTACCCTTCATTCGATCCTTGCGAAACCCTACATTTCAGCAGGATAATGCACGACTGCATGTTGCAGGTCCTGTACGGGCCTTTCTGGATTCAGAAAATGTTCGACTGCTGCCCTGGCCAGCTCATTCTCCAGATCTCTCACCAACTGAAAACGTCTGGTCAATGGTGGCCGAGCAACTGGCTCGTCACAATACGCCAGTCACTACTCTTCATGAACTGTGGTATCGTGTTGAAGGTACACGGGCAGCTGTACCTGTACACGCCATCCAAACTCTGCTTGACTCAATGCCCAGGCGTATCAAGGTCGTTATTACGGCCAGAGGTGGTTGTTCTGGGTACTGATTTTTCAGGATCTATGCACCCAAGAGTCGAGGGGCATGATAGGGTAGCAGCGGTTGGGAAGGGAATGAGACAGGGTTGTAGCCTCTCCCCGATGTTATTCAATCTGTATATTGAGCAAGCAGTAAAGGAAACAAAAGAAAAATTCGGACTAGGTATTAAAGTCCATGAAGAAGAAATAAAAACGTTGAGGTTCGCCGATGACATTGTACTTCTGTCAGAGACAGCAAAGGACTTGGAAGAGCAGTTGAACGGAATGGACAGTGTCCTGAAAGAAGGATATAAGATGAACATCAACAAAAGCAAAACGAGGATAATGGAATGTAGTGGAATTAAGTCGTGTGATGCTGAGTCAATTAGATTAGGAAATGAGACACTTAAAGCAGTAAAGGAGTTTTGCTATTTGGGGAGCAAAATAACTGATGATGGTCGAAGTAGAGAGGATATAAAATGTAGACTGGTAATGGCAAGGAAAGCGTTTCTGAAGAAGAGAAATTTGTTAACATCGAGTATAGATTTAAGCGTCAGGAAGTCGTTTCTGAAAGTATTTGTATGGAATGTAGCTCTGTATGGAAGTGGAACATGGACGATAAATAGTTTGGACAAGAAGAGAACAGAAGCTTTCGAAATGTGGTGCTACAGAAGAATGCTGAAGATTAGATGGGTAGATTACATAACTAATGAGGAGGTATTGAATGGAATTGGGGAGAAGAGGAGTTTGTGGCACAACTTGACAAGAAGAAGGGACCGGTTGGTAGGACATGTTCTGAGGCATCATGGGGGGTCACAAATTTAGCATTGGAGGGCAGCGTGGAGGGTAAAAATCGTAGAGGGAGTCCAAGAGATGAATACACTAAGCAGATTCAGAAGGATGTAGGTTGCAGTAAGTACTGGGAGATGAAGAAGCTTGCACAGGAATGAGTAGGATGGAGAGCTGCATCAAACCAGTCTCAGGACTGAAGACAACAACAACAACAACAATGCACCCAAATTGCGTGAAAATGTAATCACATGTCAGTTCTAGTATAATATATTTGTCCAATGAATACCCGTTTATCATCTGCATTTCTTCTTGGTGTAGCAATTTTAATGGCCAGTAGTGTATATCGAGGTAAGCGAGGACAGCTCGGTCAGCATGCAGTATCTTTATGAAAGATAATGTCACGGAAGCCTCTATGATAGGGAACAGCCACCTGTAAAACTAGGTAATATACACGGTGTTTCAAATCTGTTAGGTCAATCGAAGCAGGTGCTAGTGTGTTGACAACCGATTACAATGATATTTGGAACCAGTGGTCGGAAATTCGTATATATTTTGTTATGGACATGCACAGGGTGCATCGCATAACAACAATGTGGCTCACAGTAATTGTTCAAATCGACGTTCGCCAGCATCAATGGGCGTGCACTGCAATGGCGCATGCAGTTCTGCTGCAACTCTCGCAAAGATCCCGGGTTTCTCTTGTACAAAGAACAGGCAGCAGGCAATGGAAAGCACACTCCCCTGACCAGTTTGTACTGTTCACCCATGATGAAGTTTTCAACAGCCGCAACAGCCGAGTCTGGAGTGAGGACAATCTACACTCCATCCACATCGGTAGCCATCAGCAACGATTCTCCGCCAACGTATGCGCGGCCATTGTCCAAGATCACCTAATAGGACCTTATTTGCCGCCTCCCCAATTGATCAGTCCAAGTCACCTGCTCCTGCGAGATGTGCACCCCAGTTCTTGGAGACTGTATCCCTTGTAATCCGCTAAAGGATGTGGTTTCAACACGACAGTGCTCCAGCCCACTGCACCTGAACAACACGTATTCTCATCTTGGATTGGAAAAGAGGGGGGGGGGGGGGTTCCTGTCCAAGGCCAGCGGGATCGTCGAATCTCACAAATTGGAAATTTGTGGTAAGGTAATATGGGACCAAACTGCTGAGGTCATCGGTCCCTAAGCTTACGCACTACTCAATCTAACTTAAACTAACTCACGCTAAGGACGACACACACACACCCACGCCCGAGGGAGGACTCGAACCTCCGACGGGGGGACCGGATCTCACACCTCTGGACCTTTTCCTCTGGGATCACATCTACATCAAGACGTTGGTGGATGAAATCCCCGTAGAAAAGGATGAAGAACTACTTGTTAGGGTCCATACTGTCTGTCACCTGGTACAACAGACACCAGGGATCTTTGGGAGAGTGCGGCAGACCTTAACGCGCCGTTGCCATGCATGCGTTGGGACTGGCGGTCGTCACTTTGAACGGTTACTATGAGCTACGTTGTTGTTATACCGTGTACGCTGTATATGTCTATAACACAATAAATATGCATTTCCGCCCACTGGTAACCTATCTCAATATAATCGATTGTGGAACAGCTATCACCTGTTTCAATTTGAGGAAAAAGGTTTGAAACATCCTGTATACACTACAGGTAGTGCACTCAAAAACTACCTAGCTTTTTTACATATTTATGTGTCATCTTGCATTTATCCCATTCGATCAGTTGTAGAATTTTGGAACACGTATTATGTTCGAGTATAATGACTTTTCTGGAGACTAGAAATCTACTCTGTAGGAATCAGCAAGGGGTTTCGAAAAAGACGGTCATGTGAAACTCAGCTCGCGCTATTCGTCCACGAGACTCAGAGGGCCATAGACACGGGTTCACAGGTAGATGCCATGGTTCTTGACTTCCGCAAGGCGTTCGATACAGTTCCCTACAGTCGTTTAATGAACAAGGTAAGAGCATATGGACTATCAGACCAATTGTGTGATTCGATTGAGGAGTTCCTAGATAACAGAACACAGCATGTCATTCTCAATGGAGAGAAGTCTTCCGAAGTAAGAGTGATTTCAGGTGTGCCGCAGGGGAGTGTCATAGGACCGTTGCTATTCACAATATACATAAATGACCTGGTGGATGACATCGGAAGTTCACTGAGGCTTTTTGCAGCCGATTCTGTGGTGGATCGAGAGGTTGTAACAATGGAAAATTGTACTGAAATGCAGGAGGATCTGCAGCGAATTGGCGCATGGTGCAGGGAATGGCAATTGAATCTCAATGTACACAAGTGTAATGTGCTGCGAATACACAGAAAGATAGATCCCCTATCATTTAGCTACAAAATAGCATGTCAGCAACTGGAAGCAGTTAATTCCATAAATTATCCGGGAGTACGCATTAGGAGTGATTTAAAATGGAATGATCACATAAAGATGATCGTCGGTAAAGCAGATGCCAGACTGAGATTCATTGGAAGAATCCTATGGAAATGCAATCCGAAAACAAAGGAAGTAGGTTACAGTACGCTTGTTCGCCCACTGCTTGAATACTGCTCACCAGTGTGGGATCCGTACCAGATAGGGTTGATAGAAGAGGTAAGGAAGATCCAACGGAGATCAGCGCGCTTCGTTACAGGATCATTTAGTAATCGCGAAAGCGTTACGGAGATGATAGATAAACTCCAGTGGAAGACTCTGCAGGAGAGACGCCCAGTAGCTCGGTACGGGCTTTTGTTAAAGTTTCGAGAACATACCCTCACCGAAGAGTCAAGCAGTATATTGCTCCCTCCTACGTATATCTCGCGAAGAGACCATGAGGATAAAATCAGAGACATTAGAGCCCACACAGAGGCATGCCGACAATCCTTCTTTCCTCGAACAATACGAGACTGGAATAGAAGGGAGAACCGATAGAGGTACTCAAGGTACCCTCCGCCACACACCGTCAGGTGGCTTGCGGAGTATGGATGTAGATGTAAATGTCCTTACATCTCACATATCCACTTTATGTAAGTCATTCTTAATTTCCCCTGAGTTACTGAAGCAAGAAAACTCAGTAGACGGGAAACTATGAGCATACTACTCATACTCAAATGGTTCAAATGGCTCTGAGCACCATGGGACTTACCAGCTGTGGTCATCAGTCCCCTAGAACTTAGAACTACTTAAACCTAACTAACCTAAGGACATCACACACATCCATGCCCGAGGCAGGATTCGAACCTGCGACCGTAGCAGTCGCGCGGTTCCGGACTGCGCGCCTAGAACCGCGAGACCACCGCGGCCGGCACTACTGATACTGTACGACTGGTTGTTTACATGTACTGACAATAACAGTGGTGCTACGACTTTTTCTTCGGGCGCCCTCGATGGTATCTTGGTTTCTGGTGCACACCAAACATCTAATATTACGCGTTGGGTTCTAAAACGTCGCAGTTAAAGAGTACACTGCCTCCCCTATGAATGGGAATGTGATATTTTGATTCCTGAAACAGAGTAAACAGTTACAACAGTGGTCACTTTTACGCTATAATCGATTATTGACATTCTTCTGTCAGTATTTCGGTTTATTTCATCAGTGAAGTCAGGCGTTTCCCGCTGGCCGGTGTGGCCGAACGGTTCTAGGCGCTTCAGTCTGGAACCACGCGACCGCTACGGTCGCAGGTTCTAATCCTGCCTCGAGCATGAATGTGTGTGATGTCCTTAGGTTAGTTAGGTTTAAATAGTTCTACGTTCTAGGGGACTGATGACCTCAGATGTTAAGTCCCATAGTGCTCAGAACCATTTGAACCAGGCGTTTCTCTATGAGGTCTGCATAGGGTTGCCATATCTAGCCTGGACCTCGTAGAGACACACTGAGATGGGGGTGTAGAAATTAAGTAAAAAATTTATTTTTATTTAGAACACAATTAATGAAACTTGTTGCCCCAGAAGTAGTTGGTACACCATATTTTTCGGAAGATTTCATCTTTTTCAGTATATCTTTTTACCCTTTTACTTATTTATAAAACTCCATGCAAGTCAGCTCGTAGTTAAACTATCACAGTAAAATGATTCCACTGTCCCTTGCAGCAGTCCACTTCTATCATCAGCCCTCTGGAGGCCGACATCAGTGAAAATACTCTTTCCACAGTGGTGTTGTGTGCAAGAATACAAAACAAATACTCGCATAATTTTAGCGGTTGACATTTGCGTTCGGAACTTTCGGTTTCCTTAATCTTTCTTCCACGGAGTGTTTAGACTTCCATTCTTTCGAGTCACGCTTAGTTTCCAAAAAGCTCTTCAGATACATGTATTCCTAAAAATAATTGTCAACTGAAATCAGTTTTAGTCAGGTATATAACAGTGTTTTCAATCATCACCCAATCTGGGGTATTAGGTAGCGTCATCCAATCAGATACTTCATATTTATTAAAATAAATAGCCCATTTCTCCAAGTAATCAAATGCTATGGTATAGAAAGCTCTTGTCTCTTCCTCAGATTTAGAAATCAAATTAATTACTTCTTGGTTATGGTTCTCATTATTTAATTCATTCGAATTCATTTAGATTTGCCTGCCAATAAAATTGGCAGTCTTTCTTTCATTCAGACATCTTTGAGTGTCGATAAAAATATTTCCTATTTCTGTTATCGAGACCTTATTCTTTTCCAGGCCTTTATATTTTTTTCGAATAAAGCGAAGTTTGACTGCGGAAACACGAAGTAAATTTCACTGATCGGACTACTGAAAAAGTCTAAAATTTTTTTAGCTGACCTGTCTTAGGTGTCAAAAAATTGTTTTAATGTAGTCCAAAGCTTAAGAATTCTCCTAACTGCGGACATTAACGACAGTCATCTTGTTTTTGAGTGAGATAGAAGAATCTGACGATTGACATAAACGTATAAGCAGAACTCTTTCATCTTCCCTATGCTTACCGCGTATATTGAGAAATAATTAAATATTTTCATGGATATTAGTTAAATGTCGACAGTTAAGACTCCAGCCGGATAGAGTGGCCAAGCGGTTCTAGGCGCTAAAGTCTGGAACCGCGCGACCGCTACGGTCGCAGGTTCGAATCCTGCCTCGGGCATGGATGTTTGTGATGTTCTTAGGTTAGTTAGGTTTAGGTAGTTCTAAATTCTAGAGGACTGATGACGTCAGAAGTTAAGTCCCGAAGTGCTCAGAGCCATTTGAACCATTTCTAGTAAAGACTCCAGCAGCGCTTGATATAGAGCGCAAGATGGGGGCTGTACGGAGGATGATCTAGAGTTTCCCATCGAAAAGATGTGATGAGATCTTTGGTCTGATTCGCCACATGCGGACGGGCATTGTCTTGCAGCAAAACGATGCTCTTGCTCAACTTCCATGGACTGTTGCTTTGATTCTCGTGTGACGTAGGCCACCCATGTTTCGCCCGTAATAATTTGGCTTAAGAAATCATCACCGTCGTTGTGGTACCTCTCAAGGAAAGTCAGTGCACTGTCTAAACGTTTGGTTTTGTGCACAACCGTCAACATTTTCGATGCCCAACGTGCACACAATTTTCGGTAATTCAAGTGCTCGGTCACAATGCCATACAAAACACAACGAGAAGCATTAGCAAAGTCATCCCGCAAGGAGGTGATCGTAAAGCGTCTGTTTTCTATCACCTTATTGTCCACTTCCTGCACCAAACTTTCATTAACGCCCACTCCGTTGTTCATGATGCACATTTGTGCGGCCATCTTTAAATGCTCTCACACATTTTCTTACCATTCCATCACTCATAATGTTTTCTCCGCAAACTGCACAGATCTCATGATGAATATCGATCGCTTTTAGGCCTTTAGCTCTAAGAAACCTTATAACAGCCCATACTTCACAGCCAGCGGGACTAACGATTATCGGAGGCATCTTAAACTCTCAATACACAACGTAAACAAGGAAGAATCAGAGTGTAAAGGCGTCAGTGCGTAGATTAAGGTACAGGCTTTCATGTAAAAATAAAATTATTGAGATATCATAGCACGACTTTTTTTAATTTCAAAACGGTACTTACTTAAAAAAACGTGCCTCGTATTTTCACTGTATTTTTCATTGTAAATGAATGGTAAGTCCATTTCGGCTCTTCGTTTCTTGCACTTCCTTTATATTTACACAGGCTAATTTTATGTGCGCCAAACTGTATTACCCAAAATATGTTTCGATCAAGTGACGTCGCTGTAAAGACACTTTATATGTTCACACAATTTGACATCTGTAGACTGGGAGGTTCGGTGTTGAAGGCCTTTCGGAATCGGAATGTTACCAAAGCGTGTACGGTAGTCACTTGGACAGCGATGTTATCCGCCATACGTTCTACAACTGGAACTCAAGGGTCAATCAGTTACAGGGAGGCAGGCGCAGAATGGTGTGTCACGATGTTTAGCGTCGTCACGTCATGTGACGCAACAGACAGACAGGACAGCGATCCGCGGCTCATGAGGGAAGCGCTGCTATTGGGAGGCCGAGGATGCAGTTCAGCTTCCTGCTTGTTCGTCACAAGACTCGTTTCTGAGGCACTTACAGTATCCATCGTCAGCAGACAAAATCCAGAATGAAATATACAAGTTGATCAAAAGTATCCGGACACATACTGGTGGACAAAAATATGGGGTTTATCCAATCTTCGCCTTTATCAAGGATTTAACTCTGTAGGGAACGCTTTCAATGAGTTGTCTGAATGGTTCATCTCATCCACATCTACATTTATACTCCGCAAGCCACACAACGGTGTGTGGCGGAGGGCACTTTACGTGCCACTGTCATTACCTCCCTTTCCTGTTCCAGTCACGTATGGTTCGCGGGAAGAACGACTACCGGAAAGCCTCCGTGCGCGCTCGAATCTCTCTAATTTTACATTCGTGATCTCCTCGGGAGGTATAAGTAGGGGGAAGCAATATATTCGATCCCTCATCCATAAACGCACCCTCTCGAAACCTGGACAGCAAGCTACACCGCGATGCAGAGCGCCTCTCTTGCAAAGTCTGCCACTTGAGTTTGCTAAACATCTCCGTGACGCTATCACGCTTACCAAATAACCCTGTGAGGAATGGCAGCCCGTTCTTCCTCAACTGCTCTAAAGCTTTCTTGGACGACAAGATACAGTGTGGCGTTGGATTACACGACTCACACGTCTCTTCTAGATGACTTACACATTGTGCGTGCAGCCGATCCTCTTCGTCAGGTTATCAGCTATGTTGCTCTCACCGTTTAATTCATCTCCGGAGACTCTATCAGGGGAATATTATTAACAAGTTCTATGTTCTTTAAATAAATTATGCACTCGTAGGCTCTTGTCAGTTCAGCAACAATATATTTTCGACTCTCGTCCCAAAGTAACAATTATTCGGTACAAACTCCAGCAAGCCAACAGCTTCCAAGATAAATGTCAGAATCTACTAAACATTCATACAGTTATATATGTTCTGCCTCATGCAGGGCCAAGACATAAAGCAAAAGTTTCTATATAACACACACTTCATCAGTCTCTGTAACAATCCTCATGACACCACACACCATGGAACATTATCCAAATACTCTTTGACTTTTTTATATAACTTCTATGGCGCTGCTTATAACCACTTGTCGGGGCCATTCGTCTGACACAGTTCCTGGCTCCTCGTGACAGGTGTCCTTCCTGCACACACAGACATGTGTGGCGCAGTAAAAAAGGCTCTCTCATCCTTGCCATAAAAATATCGGGTGTCTGAGATGGTGGAGAGCCAAGTGTTTCTAGAATTTACCCCGCAATTCTCGAAGCACTACACTGCTGAAATCAGTGAGGGTAGGGATGTTGAAGGCGGAGGATGGAACGAATTGAACGTTCTAACTCATCCCAGAAGTGTTCCATATGGTTCAGGTCGAGATTCTCAGACAGGCCAGTCCATTTCAGAAAACTTGTTGTCCACAACCATTGGCTCATAGAGCTGCTTTATGACAGTGAACATTGTTATAGAAATACAAACAACCATCACTCCTAACTGCTCCTATAATGTACACAATACTGTAAAATGTGTTCCGCAATTAGCGTTTTCTTAAGCGAAATAAGACGATCACACTCTAACCACGAAAAACACTGCTATATTCTCCGTCGTACGAGCGTTGCCCAGAAAGTAATGCACTGCATTTTTTCTTCAACAATTCTTTTTTGAACATAATGAGAATTAAACACCCGAACGAATGGTGTCTTATCTACACACCCTACTTTTCCACATAATCTCCTATGGCCTTTTTCCAGCTCAAAACAAGGGCGTGTATGTCCTGTCGGTACCAATTCTTGTCCTGGTCGCGGAACCAGTGCTTCACTATGTGAAGCACCTCCTCATCGTCCTCAAAATGTCTTCCACGAATAGCATCCTTTAACGGCGAATGACAACATCAGCTCGCTGCAACATATCAGGTGTGATAGCGGTGGATGGTCTCCCCGACCGCTGCAAATCGTGGAGCTCTACCGAACCGCCTTCTGATAACCTCACCCTACGTGCCCAGCGACTAACCGTACTTCTGTCGACAGCAGATGCTCCATAGACTTTGCATAAGCGTTTGTGAATATTCCATATGGTTTCTTTCTCTTCAGTGAAAAATTCGATGACGGCATATTGCTTGTAACGTACATCAGCTACAGACGCCATTTTGAAACTGTCATTCAGCTACGTTATCTGTCAGAAGTGATGGAAACTTGGCGCACTCACTCAGGCGACTTCAAATACGAGGGTGAGTCAAATGAAAACCTTAAATTTGTAATAACAAATCGAAATTTCGCGCCGTTATCCTGTAAGTTGGTGAGCGTGCTACAAACAGCGTGCACAATGGCCTGTAGGTGGCAGCACAGTGCAGATGCACACATACCGTCGCAGTATCAGTATAAAGATGGCCGCCCCACTTGCGACTTGCACCAGGGAAGAACAGCGTTCTGTTATTCGGTTTTTGCGTAGTGAGGGTGTGAAACCTATTGAAATTTATCGACGAATGAAGGTTCAGTACAGTGATGCATGTTTGTCACAGCAGCAAGTCTACGAATGGAGTAGGAAGTTCGCAAATGGTGTGACTTCAGTGGAAGATGCTCCTCGTCCAGTTCAGGCACAACGAGTTGTGACTCCACAGAACATTGCAGCAGTTGACGCCATAGTCAAGGAAAACCGCCGAGTGACACTGAATGACACTGCAGCATGTTTACAGACTAGTCATGGGTCAGCACACCACATTGTGCATGACGTGCTCCGGTTTCACAAAGTGTCTGCAAGACGTGTTGATGCTTGTGAAGAACTTCTTCGGCGCTTTGAACGAGAAGGTGATGACTTCCTTGCAAGAATCGTTACTGGGGACGAAACCTGGGTTCACTTCCACCAACCGGAAACCATACCAACCAGACCTTGCCTCAAGCGATTGCTGTATGTTTGGACTACTCAAAGACGCAATAGGAGGAAAGAAGTTCCGTTCTGATGAAGAGGCACGCTACGCGGTGCATGAGTGGTTGCGCGGACTACCAAAAGAATTTTTTTCTAAAGGAATTTATGCACTTTGTAAGCGCTGGAGGACTTGCATTGAGCATGGGGGAGATAATGTTGAAAAGTGATACAGCTTTGTACCACTTCTGCACAATAAATAATATTTTAAAAAATATCTAAGGTTTTCATTTGACTCACCCTCGTAATAGATACGTAACGTTTGGCATTCGTAGCATTATTTTCGGCTGAGAGAAAGAATGCGGTGCAGTACTTTCAGGGCAACCCTCATCCAGGCATTCGCCAAAGCCGAGCTCATCTATCGGTATACAGGTACTCCAAATCACTCGTTTCCAGTCATCTCGTCTCTAGTGATGCCGCTCTTTACACCACCTCAAGCGTCACTTAACACTGACTTCCTAAATGTGTGGCTTATGAGCAGCTGCTCGAGCATTTACCCCATTCTTTGTTACCTCCCTACGCACAGTCGTTGTGCTAGCCTGACCGTTGGTACCACTTTTGAAGCTCAGCGAGTGATTCCTTCCGCTGATTCCATGCGATGTTTGGAAACGACCCTCCGCTATGCCCGACAGTCCCTGTCCGTCATTATGTTACATCTGATTAGTTTTGACTTACCTGTATTTCTTCATTCGCTTCTACACTTCTCTATCACATCACCAACAGTCGGCTTGTGCAGATTTAGAAGGGCTGAAGAGTTAAAATGTCCCTGATGAGTTTATTACTCAGGTGACGTCCAAAGACTTGTTCGAAGTCAGTGAGCTCTCCTCACCAACACGCTGTTCTATTGCTGCGTCTCTGTTGACAACACGACGCTCTCTGTCACCTTCGCTGTTGGCGGGTCCACCTACCGTGACATCTAGCGGTCGATTCTGCGTTATACACTTCTGGTCAATAAAACTGCAACATAAGGAAGCACAGCAAATAATACGTTATTGGTTGTGCGTGTACAGTATAGTAGTAAGAATTCATGATTAAACCTCGCATGCATAACAGTGGTCTTTTGGACCCACCCACCTATGATTTTATCAATAACGTGTCTTAAACGTTGTTTATCTTATCGTACAATGAACGCTTTCACGACCGGATATTTCAGCTGCCGAGAATTCTTCCGAATTGTATGGCCGTGGTGCAGTCGGCAAGACTCACCACAACCAGGAGCACCTCCGAAGATGTCCAACGTAGCTTTGGGCGAAACGTCAGGGATAGAAGAGTTCCATGGACCACGGCCATACAACTCGGAAGAATACTTGGCAGTTGTTTATCTTAATTTACGATCTTTGTAACCCTTCGAAATGCAATTGATTCTCTTTAGTAAAAACCTTATTTGATAGAAGTCATGTTAATTGTTGTTCTTAATTAATATTGTAATTCTACAGCTCTAATGCAGGGCAGGGGTCTTCTAGAACCTGTAGAGAAAAAAGCCATTTGTCGGATGGTTTAATCATCTTTGATCTAAACAGCGAGACTACTGACAAAAATCAACACTTCGAGACACCAACAGTCATTGTCGAAAAGTCACAGGTATTGGAAAAGCTACAATTGAGTATTCTTTTGGATTGTAAGTGTATTTCTTTACGCCAGTACGTGTTGTTCCATCTTTCATGAACAGGATAATTACGGAAGATACTTTTATCCTTCACTTATAGCATGGGTTATATATTATCTGTTAGAAGCAAGAGATCATCTCGGAAGTCACCACAAGTTGTCAGAATTATGAATCAACAATTCCTGATTGGATATGTCTCACACACGATCATAATCTTAAACCTGAGATTTCAAAAAGGAACACTGAAAGTTATCCAGATTTCTGCACCTCAAGTGGGATGTAACAAAGAAGAGAAGATGTACTTTGCAAATGAGTTAGAGAACCATATAGAGAGTGCCAACATAGTGATGGGAGATTTAAATGCACAGGCAGGCAAAGGCGGAAAGGGATTTGAGCAAGTATTGGGTTGTTTTGGATATGGAGGCAGAAATGAAGAAGGGGAAAGACTCCTGGATTTGTACCAGAGGAATGGAATGAAAATAGAAAATAGCTGGTTCGTGAAGAGAGAAATTCATGTTATCACCAGATACAGTTGGAATGGAAGAACCAAGAGTGTAATCGATTGTACTCTAGTGGATAGGGAATGGGGAGAGAAAGTAACAAATGTGAAGGTAATTCCAAGTGTGAGTGCAGATGGAGACCATAGATTACTGGTGGGATAATGGAAAACGAATCAGTGTGTGAAAAATAGAAACCAGAAAAAAGTGATGAGGATACGGGATTGGAAACTGATGGAGAGTTAAAGAGGTTAGAAGTATAGAGAATTATTCCAAAAGAAGTTTTCTGCGATGTGAAAAAGAATGGAGTTTATTCAAAGACACTTTAGTCGAAGCAGTACAAAAAGTATGTGGTAGAACATCTGGAAAGGAAAAAGTAAGACAGATAAGTTGGTGGGATGACATCACAATCCAAGCAGTTAGAAGAAAAAATGGAGCATGGAGAAAGTGGTGGAAAGCTAAAAACGACGAGGACTATAAAATATATATAGAGGAAAAGAAGAAGTGCAAAGAAATAGTGGAAACAGCAAAGAAAAAGGCATGGGAAGAGTTTACAAAAAAAAAAAAAATGAAGAAGATGTGAAGAACAATAAGAAAATGTTCTATAAAATGATGACAAATAATAGGAAGGCTTCTAAAGTACCAGTAAAGAGGGAAAGAGAGTATGGTACTGTGATTGAAGATCCAGGGAATATAAAAGATTTCTGGAGAGAACATTTTAAGAAACTGTTAAACGCTGAGGAGCAGGTACACGAGAAAACAACAAATAATGGAGAAATTGAGAGAAGTTCGGAAGCAGAATTAGGACGAACTATGCAGGAAGAAATGGAAATAGCTGTGAAGAAGATGAATGGAAGGACATGATACGAGCAGCAGGTACAGTGGGAATGCAGACATTATTCCCATCTTCAAAAAAGGCAATAAAAGACTTTGTAAAAACTACAGAGGAATAACCCTTATGAGTCATACAGACAAGATTTATGAAAGAATTTTGCTAAACTGAATAAGTGAAAAGACAGAACAGGAGCTGAGTGAAGAACAGCATTGGTGTAGGAACGGGAGAAGCACGATCGATCTGATGTTTTCTATCTGTCAACTGATGGAAAAAAGTTGGGAGTATAACAAAAGGGTGATAATGTTTTTTATAGACATAGAAAAGGCATATAACTCAATCAACAGGGAAAGACTCTGAGAAGAAATGAAGAAGATATGTATAGAAGATGGATACATCAATTTAACAAAGACAATGTACACAGGACATAGTGGTGGAATTACAACAACACTGGGGAACTCCGAATACTTCAAAATAAGGCAGGGACTTAAACAAGGAAGTATTATATCTCCTGCATTTTTAATGTTGTGATGGAGGGAGTGAATAGGGCAGTTAAAGACATAGTAAAAGAAAAAGACAAAAAGAAGATTTTTGTAGATGATATGGTAATGTGGGGCGATAAAGAGGTAGAGTACAGTTATAACTTGATGTGTGGAAGGAAATAATGAAAAGGTATGGATTAAAAATAAACAAAGATAAGAGTGAAGTAATAGTATTTGGAAGAGACAAAGGGATCAACGAGAACATTGTATTGAATGGAGAACCCCTCAAAGTGCTAGATAGTTTCACTTATTTAGGGAGTGAAATATCTAGTGATGGAAGAATAACCAACGAAATTAATAGGAGGTTACAGAAGGGAGGCAATTTCTACCAAAACAATAAAAGACCTGATTTGGAGTAAGGAAGTATCAGAAAAATCAAAACTCCTTATGTATAAGAGTTATTAATTCCCTATAGTCACCTATGGAGGAGAAACATGGCCAATGACAGAAAGGGACCAGAGCACACTGCAAGCAGGGGAAATGAAATTTCTCAGAGCAGTTAAGGGAAAAACAAGAATGGACAGAGTAAGGAATTTAGATATTAGAAAGGACCTTAACCGAGAAAGTATGGGAGAAGAAATCGAAAAAAGGAGATTAAGATGGTATGGGCATATTAAGAGGATGCGTGGGCTTGACTTCCCAAAATTATGGAAGAATTAATGATGGATGGAAAAAGACCTAGAGGGCGCCCAACAACACGGTGGAAAACGGGAGTGAGAATATCTGTGAAAAGGAGAGGCGTGACCTAGCAGCAAGTGGAGGAAGAAAAGTGGTGGGAGGACCCCGACCCAAGTGGAGAGGACTCGTCAGCACCCAGACCCGACAGTAGCTGGAGTGGGATACGGATACATACATACAATTCCTGAATGGCTGGAAAATGAAACGTTTTCCGGCCTGAAAGGCGAAAAAGATTCATACACTGATTTGATAATGATTTCCATTTTCTGGCATTGAAAGTGAAGACAGACTACTGTAGTACTGATTTCTTTATTGATCGTCATGGAACTCAGGGGAGTAAAACACAGCCACTATGCAGCAGCATATCAAGGTAATTGCACCTGAACCAGTAGCAAGTAGTGTTACTGTCATTCTAACAACGTGCGGGGTTATTTTATCTCGCAAATAATGTTAGAAGAGGTAGTGAATTGTATTAATTTAGAAGGTGGCTCGTATCAAGAAAAATAGTCTGCAGAACGCTACGTTTGAGGTAATGAATGTAATTTTTGGAACCTGATCAGACAAAACCCAAAGCATTGTCGTTTCTCCTATTGCAAAAGCAGGAACAAAGCTGCTAGAGTGGAACGTTGACAAATATTAGAGTCGATAATTTTTTCACAAATGTTCTGTTATTTGAAGATATTATTGCAAGAAAAGATTACAGCAGTAGGAACTTTGAGAGCAAACAACAAGTAAATTTCACCAAAAATGAAGGATTCCAAATTTGGAGAAGCTTTATTCTCATCATACCGTTCTGAAGACCATTTGACAACAATAGATTATGTGCTGAAAAAAGAGCACAAGTGTCATACTGCTTAGTTCTCTGCATCTCAGTGCCACAGCAGATGAATAACGTAAAAAGTAGCCCGAAATAGTTTAAATAGTTTTGTCCAATAATAAAACTGAAGCGAGAGTTGATTCTCTTGACCAAAAGGCATGAAAACACACTTGCGTGAGACAGTCAAGAAGATACCCTTTAAAGTTATGTACAACTGTGATAGATGTAGCAACCATAAATACTTTGTGTTTATTTTCACTGCAACACTCCGACCAAGGAAGATCTGATAAAACGAAAATTTTTCTCAAAGAATTAGGCTAGAAATGTTACTTTCCCGTATAGAGAAGAGAGGCAACAGCCCACGACTGCAGAAGAATGTTCTATAAGCGCTGTCACATGCGGAATTACTAGCAAATAGCCGAAGATTGTGCAAACTGGAAGACAACCTAAAACAAGGTGCCCTGTGTAATCACATGGACTAAACAAAAGAAATGACCAAAAATACTGCAAACGCACAAGTAATATTTGCAAAAACATAGTGTATTTTTTTATGAAGAGGGCTTCTGGTGTAAGCTCAGTAAAATTTGAAGTTTACTGTTTAATCTCAGGAAAACGATAATGTAATTCGTGATATTGTATTTCATGTGTTAAAATTAGGTCACATTATCATAATAAGATAGTACGTTCATATTCACAGGACATGTAAATTAGTATTTTCTGCAGAAATGGTTAGCATTTCAGTCACCTCGGTTGAGCATATGTCCTGTTGCCTAGTGGGCATAGAGTCCGCCATGAGCCCTGATAACGTGTTCCATGCTTGATGGCATCGACACATACAAGGCGCGAATGGCTTTCTGTGGAATAGCCATCCATGCTGCATTCACCTGGTTCCGGTGTTCATCTGTGGTAGCTGGCACTGGGTCATAGCGCTACGCCCGTCATTTCACCATATCCCACACATTTGCGATTGGAGACAAGTCTGGTGATCTGGTGGGCCAGGGAAAAAGACTGACATCCTGTGACACCAAGAAGGCTCGTGTTCATGCACTAACATGTGGTGGCGCATTGGCTTGCTGAAAAATGGTATCTGGGGTGTTGTGCAGAAATGGTATGGTTATGGGTCGCAGGATGTCATTCACATAGATCATACTAGTCACAGTGCCCTGGAATGCCCCAACTGTGATTTGTGGTTGTTCCCAATAGCACCTCACACCATAAGGCCTTGAGTTGGCGCTGTATGTCTGGTGCGAATGCAGACACTGTGATGCCGCTCTCCCTGCATGCGGTGAATTAAAATCCAGCCATTATCTTCAAACAAACAGAACGTCGATTCGTCCGAAAATACTCTGCATGCGGTGAATTAAAATCCAGCCATTATCTTCAAACAAACAGAACGTCGATTCGTCCGAAAATACTACCTGTCCACAGTGACGCTGTTCCATACACCATCGCCATCTAGCATGTTTGTGCACATTCGTTATAAAGATAGTTAGAGAAGTGGACGACGAACACATAATCCATGCCGTAATAAACAGCGATGGACTGTCACCCCTGCTGGTGGTGTACGATGTGTTACACTATTGTGCCAGAGCCGAGGAGGACGCAGATCTGTCCTGCAGTGCCATTCGGATGAGGTGTCGATCTTCTCCAGGGGGCAGGGGGAGGGATCTGGCTGATGCATTCTGCACACACCAGTTGCACTGCCGAAACACTTCGACCCACATGAGCAGCAATTTACCAGATTCTCATATGCCCAGATTTTCTCACGCCAATAAAGCGCCCACTTTGAAACTCATTGTTTGCCTGTACGGCTCGCGCATACATCTTTGAGGCATCCTGAAAGTCTGCTCAAGTCAAGTCACACTGATTCATTACCTTCAGTCCATAGCGACAATGAGAGCCACAGACACAATTTATCGGTAGGTGGTGTTGCGCCACAGTATCGATGTTGACCTTGAACCCATGGGCCGACATAGTTCAAATGCTAATCTTTTGTGCAAAACATACCAACGTACATGTGCTGTGAATATGAACGTCCTGTCTCTAGTCATTCAAAGTATTCTGTTTATTCTGAACATGAGTGTGTTAATTTCTCTTTGTTCTGAGGTTCTCTCACGCATTTTTGTGCGTCTACCACACGTGCGTCACGGATAAAATTGATAGGCGATTTGGGGTTATACAGGGTGCGACATTTACTAGACAGAGCTACCATCACTGTCACCAACCGTGGTACTAACCCGGCTGCGCATCGAGTCGAACTGAGCTTGGATGACACTCTGCTTCAACTACACGCCAGAGTTCATCAACTGGCAAGTGGTGACGTCCCAGTATCTCGACAATGAGTGACCAGAAGCGTTGAGTGAGTGAGAGGTATGGAAACCTTTCTGGGTAGGAGAATAACCAAACATGTTCTATATCAAGAGTTTTATCAACATGTGGTATCTTGTTGAAAGATAACTTCACAGAGGCCGCTAAGGTAGGAAAAAGCTAGCTGTCATCAAACGTCAGAAATGTTATGTCAGAAATGTAACGCCTGCTGTCCAAATTACCAGTTACATGGGCCAGAGGTGATCATATTGTTTGCCTGATGGCACCCTATAATTCTAGGTGCTTGACCTATAGAATGATGACTACTGTTGTTAATGTTGGTACTGCTTGGAGCTTCCTCATACAGGTGCGTCCGTGGTGACGCCCTAAACAGAACTATAGTCCGATTAAAATTACTTGATAGCTGACGTCTGTCAGTGGCCGCTACAGTGTTGCCATATCGCCTGGCGGCTACCGCTGAGTTATTGGTGACACACAAACTATACAGCTCAATTCACAAATGCTGTTAATGCGTTACGCGGAGCTATGTTAAAAGTGACCGCAGCGAGGTATGACGGAAATGCGAGATGCTTTGTCGACAGCTGATTTTATGTGACCGATGGCTGAACTGCGGTAGACGAAGCGTTTTGAAGCCTTTACTTTAAACTCATATCCTAACCTAACTATAGCCTCATTATGTGCAATGTAGCCGAGAAAACTGCAGTCAGCAATCAGTGGCAGAACTAAAATCACAATCACTTTGTTCACGGCGATAAAAGATAACTTCTACGGGCAAACTGAAGACAGAAAAATTACAGTTTCAGTTTTAAAAACCAAATTGTAATTTCTCGCTATTATTCATTGTTTACCTGCAACTATCCTCCACCTGGCTACACGAACTGCCACTACGAATTGATGAGCACTACTAGTTGGCACTTGGTTGTATATTATAGATGATACTGGCAGGTTCCAAATGAAAAAAGAATGATAGGAAGAAAAATAAAGGCAAATAAAAAGTCAAAAATATACTCAAAATGAAGCGGCAAAGCATTAGAATTATAAAAAATGACGTTTAAACCAGTCAATTGAATAAAACATAACTTTTCTCTCTTTCAAGAGTTACGAAACTGTGTTGCTGCCACATGTGTGAAGAGCACACATACTCAAGAAGTTCGGATATCTACAGAACCAGAAACGAATACCGGTGCCTTGTCTTACAGATGCACGAATGTTACTTAGCGTCATTCCCGAAAAAAGGGAGAGACGACGTGACTGGAACGTCGAAACTGGTTTCCTAATAAAACAATATCAAAATAATGGCTGTTGGTACAGTATTATTACATTTCGTCGACTGCCGCTGTCCCACGCTCCTGAAACCAAGATGGTGACAGTTACATTTATTTTTCTAATGCAGCTGGCATGCCATTCACCTCCTGACATCTACATACCACATCCAGCTGCTCCCCACATAGACATAATACATCCTTTTCCATAGAATGCACTCTGATATTCCCCCACACATCCAAAATTCCAAGGGCTATGCGTCCTCCAGGTGGAGTTCGGGAAGTCCATATCACTAAAGAGACAGCCGGCCGGATTGGCCGAGCGGTTCTAGGCGCTACAGTCTGGAACTACGCGACCGCTAAGGTCGCAGGTTCGAATCCTGCCTCGGGCATGGATGTGTGTGATGTTCTTAGGTTACTTAGGTTTATGTAGTTCTAAGTTCTAGAGGACTGATGACCTCAGCAGTTAAGGTACGTAGTGCTCAGAGCCATTTTTTGAACTAAAGAGACACCATGCAAAATATGACATGCTAGATGGGGATGAAATTTTAGCTTACTGCGAAAACGTGTAAACAGTATTAAATTACAGAGTTCCCACATATGAACTGGACCCTTGTGTGCGTGTTTTTTTCCTCGAAGTTGTGACTAGTAATACAAGAAAACCTTTCTCTGCTGACCTAAGTGCCTTCTGATATTATTATTTCTTATAAAATTAAACTTGTTTGTCGAAATATTAATAGCCCTAATAGCAATCTGCCACCCAATTCATGCAGCCGTACTACAAGAGACTGTAATGACAACTTCGAAACGACTTTTGTTTCTACTAAAAGGAGGCATGAATTAGTCTCAGAAGTGTATCTTTGACGGGTAGGACTTCGAATTTTCTCTTCAAACTCGATAGGATGCCTCGACTAACATATCTGGAATGAAGCTTTTGCATTAAAGCTGATGTATTTGGTAATTTGTGTAACATATTCCATTAATACGCTGGCGTAATTAATTTGTGAGTTTTAATAAACTATTAGTTTGAGCTGGTGGTTCTAGAACTGTTCTACTGCAAGAGAGAAAATTTGATTTATTTAGAATTTCCATTGCCTGGGGAATGTCTGTGAACATGCACCGCCAGTCACATAATCGCATTCATTATTTATACTTAGAAAACTCCAGAAATATGCTTCGAAAAGAAAAATTGTCACAGAGATGTGCAAGGAGAGATATATCTACATTGACGGGAATGTTCTATGGGGCCGGCCGCGGTGGTCTAGCGGTTCTAGGCGCGCAGTCCGGAACCGCGCGATTGCTACGGTCGCAGGTTCGAATCCTGCCTCGGGCATGGATGTGTGTGATGTCCTTAGGTTAGTTAGGTTTAAGTAGTTCTAAGTTGTAGGGGACTGACGACCACTGTAGTTAAGTCCCATAGTGCTCAGAGCCATTTTGTTCTATGGAAAAATACGTCAACAGAGATTGCTCCAATCGCGACAGCAGGAGCAGTAATATTCTATTTAGGGCACTGCCGTGAATGCGACAGGCAAAGGTAGAGACGAGTAGGGAACGATTCTAGAGATCGCATGTTGAAAACACGGGCAACTGGCGCCCCGTGGAGTGCTACGTAGTTTGTTTCGCAATGTTGGCCGCCGTGGCACGCCCAACGTACTCGCTGATTCCATAGGTCGCGCGCGGCCGCCACGACCAATCAGCTGCGTACAGGGGGGGTCACGCGAGCAACGCAGCTAGTCGCTCGTGTGCCATTGGCGTCCAATTGAGCCCTCTTTGTCAGGCCTCAGTGGACACCGTGCGTTATTTATGGCTCAGGAAGGACGAACACTGACGCGAAACGGAAAGGACTTTCCGTCTTGTGTATCAATTGAAACATAGCAGGAATGCAATTGGTCTACGCACTATGACGAAAGTTTTCCGTCTCCTAACCAATCATTTCATTTTCCGTAGAGAGAAATGCGTCGCAGATCATGGGATGTGTATCAAAATCGAAAAGAGTACATGCTATGTTATTTACAGTAACGACATCAGATTAGCTTTCACGACCAGTGGTAAGAAACAGAAGTGGTTTCCTCTCGCCACTAATGAAGATATAAGGGTGACAAAAGGAGTACACAATGCTGCATTGTAGTCGAAAATAAATATATTTTCTGCGGCTTGTGAGAAGTCTTAAAATGTCGTGCAGAATATTTTCTTTGTCATTCGATAACATCCTGGTGTGCTGCAATGTCACAAGAGTTTTATTCTCTATTGATCAGTATTCAGTATGGGTGTTTCTCCTTCTTGGTGCTCCAACTACACACTCTTCTGTATCAGTTGACTAATCATCGTCTGTAGGGGAAAAGGGGTGAACTAGTTCGGAATGCTTCCTTTCATGTGTCAAGGAT
Organism: Schistocerca piceifrons; assembly: GCF_021461385.2. Classification (NCBI taxonomy): domain Eukaryota; kingdom Metazoa; phylum Arthropoda; class Insecta; order Orthoptera; family Acrididae; genus Schistocerca; species Schistocerca piceifrons. Next base: position 466,913,611 of record NC_060141.1, on the reverse strand, counting down.
TTAACAGTGGCAGAATTGGGAGAACTGTGTGCTGACATCACGTTCGGTCTCGTATTAGGGAAATCAACAATGGAAATACACATCTGGTATAGCAACAAGATCAGGGAACCATTACGAAAACTGACTGTGAAAATAAATAAAAGTACAGAACTGCTTTGACAAATAGTACTGTCGATATAGTAAATAACGTAAGTTCCTAACTAATTCGAGAACACTACTACAAAAAGGTTGGGTCGATTGAGTACCGGCTACCATAAATCTATAATAAATCACGGAAAAATCCTGAAATTAGCCATTTCCTTTATAACAGTTTAAAATGTATGAAGTGTGAGCAGCATTGCCGTTGGGTATAATAGATGATACGACATAAGTAAAACACGAAAGTGCAGTTCCAGACAATCAATTGATCTATTAGTTTCAGCCAGTTTTGAATTGAATAACGAAGACGATGCACTCAACATTCATAGTGAATGGGTTAGTCCGAGAAGCAATCCGACGAACGCCGTGACCGGAGACGTAAATCATGATATCTGTGAAGCCCGCCGGAACTGAATCCCATTCATCCCTCAAGACTGATTTCAGAGTGACATAAGGTTCAAGAGATCTTGTCTCAACTTCACGAACATTGATTTTGTGATTGTCTCTATATGATTAGTCACATGTGGCATCACTTTCATGGGTTTGGTGTCATTCCATCGTGGCACTGACAATCTTTGGCCAGCAAGGGATATCGGGAAAATATTGTACGAGGTAACTTCTGACTTTCAAAGTTACAAACAGACTGTGTTTGTTTCGATATCCTCCGGACAGCTTTTTTGAAACGGACATAGTTCGTAAATTCTCACTTGTTGGAGTGCAGAAGTGGTCCTAAAGCTGTGCAAGAATTAAATCATGTGGCACTGTAAAGTAACTACGCCTTGTTACAAATGTCTTACACGTTTTCTTAGAGACTGGGAATAATTTGTTGCTAGCGAATTGATATCTGTTTGAGAGACTAATTCTTCAATATGTGTCGTGGGCGTATGGCCATTACCAAGCTGCAGTAACGCAAGAGATGAAGATACTCAAGAAAAGTTGTGCGACCTGTTACGGCCTTCAGTTCGCGCATGAGTTAAGCAGAATATTCAATAAATTCCAGTGGGAAAGGATTATTCTTATCATCACGACATTGTAAGACTCGACGCTTCAAGAAGTGTCAAAACCATAACGTTTCCTCCAGCGTTAATGACAATAAACTTAGAGGAAATCGGTCTTGAATGAAAGTGTTCCGCGACTTTCGGGCTTTTAACCCAAACAGACCTTCAGAGTACTAATGTAAATGCGGTTATGGCATTGTATTAAATACATAAATTGATAAGTGCAGTGTCTTTGATCCCTTCTTTGAATAATTAATAATTGACTCGTAGTCGATTCCTCGTTAGAATCAAAATACTTTTTTTTACATATTACCTTCCTTCAACATTGCGTATCTGGCAGAAAAAAGGGCACTGTCATTGCAAACTCTTTCTCATTTTTCATCAGTGTACTGTACGATCACTTTTCGGTATACCCTATATAAAACCAAGAAGAAAATTGCTCAGCTTAAAACAAAGATGACGTTGATATTAAAGAAACTTTATTTTTGTTATGTTGGTCAGTACTGCGCGATAATGTAAATCAAATGCCAAACAGACATGCTGAACAGTTAAATTTCAGCGGCTCTTCAAAGTAATTCTGTTGAGTGAGATTCTATGAAGCGGAAAGACTGGGATACCACGGAGATACAAAATTCTTTGTTTTAGTAGTTTATTGGCAACGTGATTTCCTCTCAGTTTGCCAAGTACAGAATATACAACTTCACGATCAGCATTTAAGAAACGGACCGGTATGTCAGAACGCGGTGGACTTTTCCTCAAGGCGATACACGTGAACGATCTCGTAAAGCTGTAACCACAGACGCAAAATTAGAGGAAGCACACCAATATATCGTTAGACGATCGGCAATCAAAATATTATGAAATATCTGATGCCATAGGCACATCAAAACATAAACTGTGTTACGCCTTGTGCGAAGACTCAATTGTACCAAAGGATTGGGCCAGATTTGTTGAACGCAGAGCTAACACAGATGTAAAAGCGAATTTGCCAGCAATGGTTTGGTGGTTTATGGAAATTAATTCAACCAGTCGCATTTTGTTTTATTCTCCAGTTTTTATTTTCCATGACCTGTTTCAAATCGCGTGGCAATTATCATCTGATGGTACATATTTATTGAATGTTTGCAGCACTGTAAGAGTCGTGTACCTAGACGTAAAACCAAACATGTAAGCACTGGATGTGGGGACAATTACTGACATCTATGAGATCGACTTAAAAGCACTATTTACAGTTAATTATTAGTATCTGTTAGCTTGTTCTTTGTGCATACATTATTCTGGAAAACGTAATGTGTGTTTCCAGTAACATTACTTTTATAGCACTTCACAAACTTTGCCACAGGTAACAATCCCACATGCTTTATAGAACGTGTATAAATAAATTAAAAGAAACTAAGTTTATGTTCAAAGAACTTGTGTTGAGGCGGAAACTTTCTTTGTTCAGCACTCGCTGAATGTGCAATTATAGTACTGAAGTCACGTTTGATAGTTATCTTTTTGCTTAACAAACACTGAGCTTTGCTTATGAATTATACATGAGAGCTCTGCAAGAAGATTCTTTTAATGATATATATATATATATATATATATATATATATATATATATATATATATATATATATATGTGTGTGTGTGTGTGTGTGTGTGTGTGTGTGTCAGAGCTTTTTGTCCTATGTTGTTTAGTTCTTCAAATTTAAAGATTCTTTGAAGTTTTGGAAAATGGCTTATTTGCTAAGTCCATTTGTTCGTCTAGGATGGTCTCGGGTGGTTTATTGTTATGGGTGAAAATTTGTAATTGTTCCAGGAGATCCGTCTTTATTCCTTTGTCTGCAGTGGGTAGAATACGGAGGTTTGTTTTGGAGTCTTCAAGTGAATGACTATTTTGTGCTAGGTGGGCTGCTAAAGTCGATTTTTTTTTTTTTTTAAACGGAGTGCATCAGTGCACATTTGTCTCGAATCCCGAAGTTTCTTGCATTTTGTGCTACGTAGTAGCAGGAGCAGCACTCACAGATTAATTTTATATATAACATTTGTGAAAAAGTGGATTGGCTGTTTTAGTGCTATGAAGTACTTTGTTTTGTATTTTGTTATTTGTGCGGGAACTTATTTCGACTTCGTGTGCTTTAAACAGTTTTGCAAGCTGATATGAGATGTTACCTTGGAAAGGCATAGAGATACATTTTATTTCTTCTGCTATTGAGGACTGGGTTGTTGCTGTCTGCTTGGTTTCCGTTTCTTTCCTTCACCTAAACTAACTCGTCACAACAACAAACATAAATTCAAAAATTATGCCAAACCCGCCACAACATAGGTCATTTTGATTGTAAGATCCAAGAAATTTAGTTTCTTGTCAAACAAATTGCTGTTGAAAACGATTACAAAACAGACATCATAAACAAACTCAACAACAAGGTAAAACTGAAACACAAGTACACACAGACCACACAGCAGACCACACCACTTCAGAAAAAAGAGAGAGATGGCACACACTAACATACAATAACAAAATATCACATAGAACAGGAAACACCTTGAAAAAGCAACGGATCCCAATAACATTCAGAATAAACAATACAGTTCAGAAAAGACTAAGACCAGTCAGAAAAACCTCAGACAAATTCAGCAACGCTTTAATATATCAGCTTACTTGCAGCTCCTGTCAGGCCCAATACATAGGACAAACAAGCAGAAACTTACGAACGAGGTACACAGAGCACATGAGAGCTCTAAAGAGTGACAGCACACATTCAACTTTTGCAGAACATCTAATGAACAAAAACCATAACCCCACCAATATCGAAAACGATGTACACATTCTGAGAAACAGCAACAGTCTATACCGACAACTAACAATAGAAAAAAATTACTACATACAAAAGGCTATAGTCGAAGGGAAAAATGTAATAAACGAAAACACACCACTTTGCAACAACACACTCTTTACCGCTCAGAGACAACTGCCCAAGGACACAGAACAGAAAGCACAGACACGGAAAAGAACCACTTCCCCATCACAAACAGAGACATAAATAATGAACAGAAGTCGCCGTAATTCGCGCTACAGTTTTTCATTGCACTTCTCGCCACATGCGATACACCTCTCGTGACACACGCGAACAGCAAGATGGCGTAATATTCTGGATGAGAAACAAAGTGCGAAAGTTCTGTTTTTCTGTGTATAAAAGCACCTACATACTATCCAACGAACGTGAGTACACGAATAGCTAAGTAACAGCTCAGTACACACCAAATAACTGGTTTCCACAACATTAACACAACCCCAAATATTTATTGCTGACATACGAAGTTCACCTTTTAGTATTTTGTTTACTAACAGTCGCTCACATGGTTGCAGATGACATGATGTTCGCTAAGTAAAAAACGGCAACAGGAAAAAAAGCGCACAGAAAATATGTCACAAACAGCGACAGTAATTGCTTAACCCTTTATTTGGCAGTGTTGCTCTCAAGCAACATCAAATTTACGTTGGCCTTATGGGACAACGAACACTTCCCAGTGATTTTTACTGGCATAGATGCCTCCAGGCAACGTTCCTTTACACACTGCGAATGCCAGTTGTTGTAATAGTTCAAGGATTTAAACACGAGATGGCAGTTTGTGCAGTGGTGTTACAGAGATCTCCTCGTGTGAGCAACAGGGGTGTCTTATTTTGGTTCTGAAAGAGTAGATTTCAATAAATTGGCAGTAATCTTAGCAGATTTTCTTCAAGAAATACGCAGAGGTGAGTTTACAGCAGAAATATTTCAATCTAATATTGTTTTGAATTACGTAAATAGTATAAAACTTTTATGTTGCCTGTGGACAACATTGCCCATAGTTGGGACATCTGCCATTAGTATATTACATATGCTTACGGCAGATATTCAAAACAATAAAATCGTGACACTTGCAAGCTCATTTTGTGGTGTCCAACCACTCTCAACAGTAAAATGATGGGACAGCAGAGAAAAAAGAAGAATTGATGTGCCCTGCCCCAGTATAGTACGTCAGTACAACAAGCATATGGGAGGAGTTGATCTTGCTGGTATGCTGATACAGCTCTACAGAGTACCAATGAAAACTAGGTGTTAGTACATGAGATTGTTTGGATTTATGCTAGGTCTGAGTGTTGTAAATGCCTGGCTGGTATTTCGAAGAGAATCTCTGGACAAGAAGACCTCACTGAAGTCATTCAGGGCAGATATTGCCATGGTTTGATGTTTTCAGGGAAAAGGAAAGTAGGAAGGCCCTCAATAGACATAACACCACCACAAAAGAAGAGGAGGAACCCAACAGCTCCGACTGTTACACAGGATGTCCGATTTGATAATATGGAGCATTGACCTGTATACGGTCCCAAAGGTCGTTGTCGTTATTGTCCATCTGGATTTTCTACAGTCATGTGTTCAAAATGCAATCTAGTGTTGTGTATCGTTCCAAAGAGGAACTGTTTCCGAAAATTCCATTGCAAGAATAACTAGAAGGGAAAATGAAACAGTTCTATTACACAGCAGGAATGCATAAATGTGTTTATAAATTAAATTATTCACGTACAGGAGACCTTTTGCTTGAGGTTATTGGCAAACACTTTTTTCTATAATATGTATAAATGTGGTCTACTGCTGGCAATGTTGCTTGTGAGCAACATTTCATAATTTTCATAATTTTTGTCAAAAATCTCTAAAACTGACTGAATTGTATTTCTTTAAGCATAATAAATAAATATAAGCAATGAAAATTTTTTTTGTTTTTATTTTCACGATTTGCCAAATAAAGGGTTAAAACATGCTGTAGCATACAAAAATAAGGTAGTATGAAATTAGCCATAGAAAACTATATTTCAAAAAACGAATAGTAAAAATGTAATAATGTGCTACTGTGTTTGTATAACCATGCTATTTTCTGCATGTTTTAGATTAAAAAACCCCACTCATGATGGCGATATTTGTCGCCGAAACTAGTTTGAGAGAATAACGAAATAAACGAATAACAAGGTGTTTTGCATCAAGGCGGACTCAATTTCTGATATTACTGTTTTTCTATGTAAAAACGAACCAAATGGAAGAGTTCCAAGATAATGTTATTATTGGCAGTTATCTTGTGCTAAGAACGACAGCGTTTTGTATCAGAGTCGCCTGAGTAGTATAGGGATGCTTTTTAGAGAAACGACTTCCATGACCCGCTTCATTGGCAGATTTTCTAACGGCTAAAGGCAGTACTGTTCAGAAAAGTTGCAACAGCAGGACCTAAACTGTATGTCAGTACAGTTATCAGTCTTACTCGAAACTATTGTTGTTTGTACCAACAACCTTCGGCCGTGCCAAATTGTGATAAAAATGGCTCTGAGCACTATGCGACTTAACTTCTGAGGTCATCAGTCGCCTAGAACTTAGAACTAATTAAACCTAACTAACCTAAGGACACCACACACATCCATGCCCGAGGCAGGATTCGAACCTGCGACCGTAGCGGTCACGCGGTTCCAGACTGAAGCGCCTTTAACCGCACGGCCACACCGGCCGGCCGAAATTCTGACATTGTGGTGGTAGCTACCGTGTATGTCAGCTGGAAAATACGTTGCTCGTATTTTTATACCCTTTCATTGAAGCGATAATTTGACTCCATCAGAATTCATCGCTAATTACAAGTTCGCAGTTAGCGACCAGTGCCAGAAAGTGACAAATTGTTAGCAATTGTTAGCGAGTGTGAACAGAAGGGCATCGCTGATGGCGCCTGGTAATTTCCATCAAGGCACGCTTGGCTCAGCTTATACAAAACAGAAAGTCACATGTACGTGATGTTTAGAAATTAGTGACACAGAAGTTACTTTTAGTTGCGAAAAATGTAAATATGTTACAGAAATGTGATATTCAAATTTTGTTTACAAATTTTCGGTGCAGTTACCTTCTGTAAGACGACAAATGTTCCATCTGAAATCAGTTTCCTGCCAAATCGCATGAAGCAAGTACTGACGTATTGTGGCAACTGCTTGTTTTATCGTTGTCGCAGCTCGTCGATGTTTCTCGGAAGCGGAGGAGCGAACACTCTGTCTTTAATGTAACATCTACATCTACATCCATACTCCGCAAGCCACCTGACGGTGTGTGGCGGAGGGTACTTTGAGTACCTCTGTCCGTTCTCCCTTCTATTCCAGTCTCGTATTGTTCGTGAAAAGAAAGATTGTCGGTATGCCTCTGTGTGGGCTCTAATCTCTCTGATTTTATCCTCATGGTCTCTTCGCGAGATATACGTAGGAGGGAGCAATATACTGCTTGACTCCTCGGTGAAGGTATGTTCTCGAAACTTCAACAAAAACCCGTACCTTGCTACTGAGCGTCTCCCCTGCAGAGTATTCCACTGGAGTTTATCTATCATCTCCGTCACGCTTTCGCGATTACTAAATTATCCTGTAACGAAGCGCGCTGCTCTCCGTTGGATCTTCTCTGTCTCGTCCATCAACCCCATCTGGTAGGGATCCCACACTGGTGAGCAATATTCAAGCAGTGGGCGAACAAGTGTACTGTAACCTACTTCCTTTGTTTTCGGATTGCATTTCTCTAGGATTCTTCCAATGAATCTCAGTCTGGCATCTGCTTTACCGACGATCATCTTTATATGATCATTCCATTTTAAATCACTCCTAATGTCTACTCCCAGATAATTTATGGAATTAACTGCTTCCAGTCTTTGACTTGCTATATTCTTTCTTTCTATGTATTCGCAGCACATTACACTTGTCTACATTGAGATTCAATTGCCATTCCGTGCACCATGCGTCAATTCGTTGCAGATCCTCCTGCATTTCAATACAATTTTCCATTGTTACAACCTCTCGATATACTAGAGCATCATCCGCAAAAAGCCTCAGTGAACTTCCGATGTTATCCACAAGGTCATGTACGTATATTGTGAATAGCAACGGTCCTACGACACTCCCTTGCGGCACACCTGAAATCACTCTCACTTCGGAAGACTTCTCTCCATTGAGAATGACATGCTGCGTTCTGTTATCTAGGAACTCTTCAATCCAATCACACAATTGGTCTGACAGTCCATATGCTCTTACTTTGTTCATTAAACAACTGTGGGGAACTGTATAGAACGCCTTGCGGAAGTCAAGAAACACGGCATCTACCTGGGAACACCTGTCTATGACCCTCTGAGTCTCGTGGGCGAATAGCGCGAGCTGGTTTTCACACGATCGTCTTTTTCGAAACCCATGTTGATTCCTACAGAGTAGATTTCTAGTCTCCAGAAAAGCCATTATACTTGAACATAATACGTGTTCCAAAATTCTACAACTGATTGACGTTAGAGATATAGGTCTATAGTTCTGCACAGCTGTTCGACGTCCTTTCTTGAAAACGGGGATGACCTATGCCCTTTTCCAATCGTTTGGAACGCTACGCTCTTCTAGAGACCTACGGTACACCGCTGCAAGAAGGGGGGCAAGTTCCTTCGCGTACTCTGTGTAAAATGGAACTGGTATCCCATCAGGTCCAGCGGCCTTTCCTCTTTTGAGCGATTTTAACTGTTTAACTATCCCTCTGTCATCTATTTCGGTATCTGCCATTTTGTCATCTGTGCGACAATCTAGAGAAGGAACTACAGTACAGTGTTCCTCTGTGAAACAGCTTTGGAAAAAGACATTTAGTATTTCGGCCTTTAGTCTGTCATTATCCGTTTCAGTACCATTTTGGTCACAGAGTGTTTGGACATTTTGTTTTGATCCACCTACCGCTTTGACATAAGACCATAACTTCTTAGGATTTTCTGCCAAGTCAGTACATAGAACTTTACTTTCGAATTCATTGAAGGCCTCTCTCATAGCCCTCCTCACACTTCATTTCGCTTCGCGTAATTTTTGTTTGTCTGCAAGGTTCAAATGGTTCAAATGGCTCTGAACACTATGGGACTTAACAGCTATGGTCATCAGTCCCCTATAACTTAGAACTACTTAAACCTAACTAACCTAAGGACATCACACAACACCCGGTCATCACGAGGCAGAGAAATGTCTGCAAGGCTTTGGCGTGAAGTTCCCTTTGCTTCCGCAGCAGTTTTCTAACTCGTTTGTTGTACCACGGTGGCTCTTTTCCATCTCTTACGATCTTGCTTGTCACATACTTATGTAATGCATATTGTACGATGGTTTTGAACTTTGTCCACTGATTCTCAAAACTATCTGTACTGGAGACAAAATTTTTGCGTTGAACCATCAAGTACACTGAAATCTGCTTTTTGTCACTTTTGCTAAATAGAAAAATCCTCCTACCTTTTTTAATATTTCTATTTACCACTGAAATCATCGATGCAGTAACCGCTTTATGATCGCTGATTCCCTGTTCTGCGTTAGCTGTTTCAAATAGTTCGGGTCTGTTTGTCACCAGAAGGTCTAATATGTTATCGCCACGAGTCGGTTCTCTGTTTAACTGCTCAAGGTAGTTTTCAGATAATGCACTTAAAAAAATTCACTGGATTCTTTGTCCCTGCCACCCGTTATAAACGTTTGAGTCTCCCAGTGTATATCCGGCAAATTAAAATCCCCACCCAGAACTATAACATGTTCGGAAAATGTCCTCGAAATATTTTCCAAGTTTTCCTTCAGATGCTCTTCCACAACAGCTACTGAGCCAGGGGGCCTATAGAGACATCCAATTACCATGTGTGAGCCTGCTTTAACCGTGACCTTCACCCAATTATTTCACATTTCGGATCTCCGTGAATTTCCTGCGATACTATTGCACTTTTTATCCCTATAAACACGCCTCCCCCTTCACTGTCCAGCCTGTCTCTGCGGTATACGTTCCAGTCTGAGTTTAGAATCTCATTACCGTTTACATCTGGGTTCAGCCAACTTTCTGTCCCTTGTACTTTGTGGGCATTGTGACTGTTTATTAATGAGAGCAGTTCCGGAGCCTTTCTATAGACGCTCCTGCAGTTTGCTGTTACCACATTAATATCGTTATTCCCTGTTGCGTTTTGCCTACTACTACCTTGTCGCGTCTCAGGAGGCGTCTTGTCGGGCCTAGGGAATTCTCTAACCTAAAAAACCCACATGTGCACTCCACACGTACTCCGCTACCCTTGTAGCCGCTTGCTGCGTGTAGTGCACTCCTGACCTATTGAGGGGGACCCTAAATTTCTCCACCCGATAGCGGAGGTCGAGAATTTTGCACCCCAGATCTCCGCAGAATCGTCTGAGCCTCTGGTTTAAGCCTTCCACACGGCTCCAAACCAGAGGACCGCAATCAGTTCTGGGAACGATACTACAAATAGTTAGCTCAGATTCCACCCCGCGAGCGAGGCTTTCCGCCTTCACCAACACCGCCAACCGCCTGTATGAACTAAGGATGACCTCTGAACCCAGACGGCAGGAGTCATTGGTGCCGACATGAGCAACAATTTGCAGTCGGGTGCACCCAGTGCTCTCTATCGCCGCCAGCAGGGCCTCCTCCACATCTAGGATGAGATTCCCCGGCAAGCAGACAGAGTGAACACTGGCCTTCTTCCCCGACCTTTCCGCTATTTCCCGAAGGGGCTCCATCACCCGCCTAACATTGGAGCTCCCAATCACTAATAAACCTCTCCCCCCGTGTGCCTGCTCGGACCTTGCTGAAGGAGCGGCCACATGTCCACTCACAGGCAGAGCGGGCGATGCCACACGGCCAGCCTCCACAGTGACGCTCAGCTTCGTGCGCCGCGAACGCCGCTGAACCCGCCACTCCCCTTGGGGAGAGGGTGGCTCAACCGCCACGGTATCCGCGAAGATGTCTCGACAGCAGGCACAGCGGGTGAAGCATGTAACACCTGGGGTGTACCTTGCGACGCACCAAACTCCCCACTGCCGCTGCACTCCGAGGCAGCAGCCTGAAGACGGCTGACCACGGCCATCAACACGTTCAGCTGTCCGCGAACAGTGGCCAGCTCCTCCTGCGTCCGTACACAGCAGTCACACATCCTATCCATCCTAAGAAATCAACAATTTACTGTAGAGAGTTAATCAACTTTTAACTAGACTGCTAATTCACTAAAGGCAGCTGATAGCTGACTAAACTGTGGTTACTTGACACTTCTTGTTGAAAGCAATGAAAATAAGCACTACCTGTCACTGGACTGTATTCAAAGCAAACACTAGCACTACTGGCACTACAGCTGACTAAAGGGACTCTCTCTGACTATACAAAACAAACACGAAATCTATGGAACACTATTACTAGTACTCAAAAATTAATGCTTCATAAAAGCAAAAACACGCGGAAGAAGAAGTGACAAGCAAGAAAAATGCGGTTAATACTTAAATTAACGTAGCTCGCTGCACAGTAGATGTGAAGCAGGCGGCAGTTACGACGATACAGTCCACACAGAGAAATCAGTTGGGGTTAAATCAGTCTGCATTTTGTTAAACATTTGTACACAAAACTCAGCTCGTTCTTCGTCACTTTCTCTCGAAGCTTGCAACAGTTCCACTTTTAATGTTTTAATGACAGGCTGTAACACCAGGCATATTCAATACTAAGCCGGCACGTCTCGTTGATTTATCCGGACTACGAATGTAAGACTCTAGAATTTGTTCAATTGCTGCGTAACGGACTGCTGTTCGGCCCTGCCCCGGCGTCTTACGTGATACACAGCCAGTTTCGGTGAAACAATTGTACCAGTTAGCAACGGTTTGTCTTTGAGGCATTGGCTTGCGAGATTTAGTCCTGAATTGTCTCTGAACTGTTGTAGCTGATATAGATTCACGAAACCATAAACAACAGAGCGTACGCTCTGCAGTGTTACGTGAATTTATGATGACTGTTGAAATAACTCATTAGTGCATGCCACCTAACGGGGACGTCGGGAACTAACATTGTTAGGAGAGAATAATTACGTATTATTACGTAAAGCTCAAAATATCAGTACTAACGTCAGTAACAGCAGCTCAAATACTGTACAAACAAATTTCCCCCAAAAACCTGTCACAAATTAATGGTTCATTCTGTTGAAAGTGCGACAAGGCCGTTGTTTTTAATTAAATTATTATCAACAGGAAATAAAAGTGTGAAGTATGTAGGCCTCATTTACAGTTCTCTGTCGGCAGTCTACTACAGCTGCCGAGCAGTCAGAAGCCAACATTATCCCAGGAAGGAAGGAAGGGAAAAGTTTACAGGAGTTTCTCGAACGATGCATAAAACTGTTGCACTGAATCTGAAAGAGGACTTCGATTCACTGTGTAAGGAGCAGACAACATCACTGGACGCGTGCAGCACTAGCAAGCCAAGAATTGCTAGATGGCTCTCTGCTGTTTTAACACGTATATAGCTAACAATATGAGATGAAACACTGTGCCCATTTCATCTTAACTGCGTAAATAAGGTTAATTAGGGACTATGAGCTTATGGATTATCGTCTCAGCTATGTGACTGGATTTGTGATTTCCTGTCAGAGAGGTCACAGTTCGTAGTAATTGACGGAAAGTCATCGAGTAAACGGAACTGATTTCAGGCGTTCCCTAAGGTAGTGTTATAGGCCCTTTGCTGTTCCTTATCTATATAAACGATTTGGGAGACAATCTGAGCAGCCGTCTTCGGTTGTTTGCTGATGACGCTGTAGTTTATTGACTAATAAAGTCATCAGAAGATCAAAAAAACTGCAAAACTATTTAGAAAAAATATCTGAATAGTGCGAAAAGTGGCAGTTGACCCTGAATAACGAAAAGTGTGAGGTCATCCACATGACTGCTAAAAGGAATTCATTCAACTTCGGTTACACGATAAATCAGTCTAATCTAAAAGCTGTAAATTCAACTAAATACCTAGGTATTACAATTACGAACAGCTTAAATTGGAAAGAACACACAGAAAATGTTGTGGGGATTGTGGTGTCACCGCCAGACACCACACTTGCTAGGTGGTAGATTAAATCGGCCGCGGTCCATTTAGTACATGTCGGACCCGCGTGTCGCCACTGTGTGATCGCAGACCTAGCGCCACCACAAGGCAGGTCTCGTGATACGATTGCACTCGCCCCAGTTGTACGGACGACCTAGCTAGCGACTAGATGTACGAAGCCTTTTCTCTCTAATTAGCCGAGAGACAGAATAGCCTTCAGCTAGGTTAATGGCTACGAACTAGCCAGGCGCCATTAGCCTTACAGTGATTGTAATTAAAGTCTCCTGTGTATCGTCAAGAGCGATGTACCACAATGATTGATTAAAGATAAGTATTAATCCAGCTACGTACTTTTCTTCATAGCATTAATTACGTAGCCTGTTCCAGTACTTCACGCCCGTCTGCGTTAGTCTAGCGTGCATTTTCAGTCACCTCGATCTACAAGGTGTTGGCCCAGCTGCCGACACATCAGGGATGGCTAACCAACGACTGCGTTTTTTGGCAGGATACTTAGAAAATGTAACAGACACTACGTTTGTCCGTCCTCTTTTAGAATACTGCTGCGCGGTGTGGGATCCTTACCAGATAGGACTGACGGAGTAAATCGAAAAAGTTCAAAGAAAGGCAGCACGTTTTGTATTATCGCTAAATATGGGAGAGAGTGTCATAGAAATGATACAGGATTTGGGCTGGAAATCGTTAAGAGAAAGGCGTTTTTCATTGCTACGGAATCTTCTCACGAAATTCCAAACACCAACTTTCTCCTCCGAATACGAAAATATTTTGTTGACACCGACCTACATAGGGACGAACGATCACCACGATAAAATAAGGGAAATCAGAGCTCTTACGGAAAAATATAGGTGTTCATTCTTTCCGCGCGCTATACGAGATTGGAATAATAGAGAATTGTGGTGGTTCGATGAACCCTCTGCCAGGCACTTAAATGTGATTTGCAGGGTATCCATGTAGATGTAGATGTTAACCGTGTAATGATTTGCCATCATCAATCCATTCCAGTTGGGGTATTCAGCGACTGTCATCTACAGTAGAATCTGTAACACCCCTAACGCTCCACTGAGGTCCAAAACCTATACTGTAAAGTAGATACGTATTTAAAGATTCATTTCTCTATCAGTGAATGGTGTTCGTTACAAGACAACATCCCGCCCCATCATTTTGAGCAGCTGAATGGATGGAATGACTATCAGCGATAACTCCAATTACTAAACCATTAAAAATTTTCTTTTTGGTTATGGCTCATTTTCGTCCTCATTACTGAAACCATGTAAGTAATAATCGTTCCAGTCGATTACTTTTTTCATTTATGGTGGATTTATAGTCACTGTCCCGTTCCTCGTTCCTGAGAACCCCATACACTTGGATTCTTATTTTTCCTGAAGTACTATGAATGGAGAGTGAAGTGGCGGGGGGGGGGGGGGGGATGTGCCAGAAGAAAATATTACACTTCACGGAATACTTGTTTACCTGATTCATATATTTACCAGCACCAAATTATCGGCTGAAACGTGTTGAGGCACTGGGGCTTTGCGCGGGATGATGTCTCTGCAACTTCGCAGTACTTCACCGCAGCACCAGCTCTTCATCCTCAGGCGATAATTGTGACAGTTCGTGGAAAACCACTGTAGGCCACTAATTGCTGTGGTGAATCACGTAGGACGCTACGCCAAGCAACGGCCTACGTGATGCTCTGATGAAAGACGGTGAAAACTGGCCGTCCGGTGACCTGGCGAATCTGAGGCGCAAATTAGGAAGCTTCCTACTTGTCTTGCGCCGTCCTCTGTAGTCGATGTGATTTCACTTTTAGAATCGCCGGAACTTAACGTCGTGCCCAGAATCCGTTATCTCTACTAACTAAATTACTAGTTGTGTGGATATAGTGACACTCACCGTTAACGCTGCATTAGTTAACCAACATAGTATTTTGGCACAGTTGTTTGGCGCCTGCGTGCTCAGTGTTAAGCCACGATGATTAGTGAACCAGTGCGATCTTCCAATAACAATCAACATCACCGTCTGAAGATGACGAGCTAGCGTTTCATCCGGCCGGATGTAGTTTTTCGTGGGTTCCCTAAATAGACTACGGCATATTTGGGAACGGTTTCTTTCAACAGATCAGAGCCAATTTTCTGTCCCATCTTCGACTCGTCTGAGCTTGTGCTCCGTCGCCAATCATCTTGTTGTCGACGGGACGTTCAACACTAATCCTCCTTACTTTAACTGTAGCCTATCCTACACTATCCATGTTAGGTTAAGCTTCTAATCCAACCTTTTCTACCACCAAACCTATCTACTTCCAAAAAGCTTCCGGTATAACCCATACATCAACATATCCAAAGTGTTTTTTCATGAAAAAGTTTTCAAAATTCATATCCGCATCCAAACCTCAATTTAAAAATATGTTAGCATGCCGGCCGGGGTGGCCGAGCGGTTCTAGGCGCTACAGTCTGGAACCGCGCGACCGCTACGGTCGCAGGTTCGAATCCTGCCTCGGGCATGGATGTGTGTGATGTCCTTAGGTGAGTTAGGTTTAAGTAGTTCTAAGTTGTAGGGGACTGATGACCTTAGAAGTCAAGTTCCATAGTGCTCAGAACCATTTGAACCATATGTTAGCAGGAGCCATCACAACATTGCTGCACATAGGGCGTAAACCTACATACAACGTCGTCATCATCTCGTCAACCATCAAGTCACGGTTGTTAGATTTTTAATTCTTATTCCTTTATTACAAGATAAGAGGAACAACCTGGCCGCAGTATCTCACCCCTCAACAAGTGGACTCTAAATAACAAACAAATAAATAAAATTTATTACGTTACAGAAAAGAGAATCACTCGCTGATTTCGCAGAGTATGCTTTCAGGAATTTATAAAGACAACATACTGAGGATCAATTTGTTCATCGAGATAAATAGTGTCATCTTCCAGAATCTTCTAAATTGCTTCCAGACAATCCAGTTTATGTAACAGTTTATTGTGTACGTTGAGCGTAGACGGCGTGTGGAAATAAAGACAGTGGGAAAGCATAGAGAGAAATGGAAGATCACAAAATTCCAGGCGAATACGCTGAAGCGCCAAAGAAACTGATATAAGCATGCGTATTCACATACAGAGATTTGTAAACAGCTAGAATACGGCTCTGCAGTCGGCAACGCCTATATACGACAACAAGTGTCTGGCGAAGTTGTTAGATCGGTTACTGCTGCCACAATGGCAGGTCATCAAGATTTAAGTGAGCTTGAACGCGGTGTTACATTGGGTACACGAGCGATGGCACATAGCATCAGAGGTAGCGATTAAGTGAGGATTTTTCCGTATGACAAAACATCAAATCTCCGACATCACTGCGGCCGGAGAAAGTTCCTGCAAGAACGAGAACAACGACGACTGAAGAGAATCGTTCAACGTGACAAAAGTGCAACCCTTCCGAAAATTGCTGCAGATTTCAACTCTGGGCCATCAACAAGCACCAGCGTACGAACCATTCACCGAAACATCATTGATATGGGCTTTCGGTCCCGAAGACCCACTCGTGTCCCCTTGATGACTGCACGGCACAAAGGTTTACACCTCTCCTGAACCCGTCAACACCGATATCGGGCTGTTAGTGACTGGAAACATGTTGCCTGGTCGGACGAGTCTCGCTTCTGATTGTATCGAGCGGATGGACGTGTAAGGGTATGGAGACAACATCGTGAATCCATGGACCCTTCATGTCAGCAGGGGACAATGCAGGCTGGCGAAGCCTCTGTAATGATGTGGGGCGTGTGCAAATCGAGTGATATGGGATCCCTGATATATCTAGATTCGACTATGACAGGTAACACGTACGTAAGCATACAGTCTTATCACCTGCATTCATTCATGTTTATTGTGCATTCCGACGGACTTGAGCAATTCCAGCAGGATAATGCGACACCCCACACGTCCATAATTGCTACAGAGTGGCTCCAGGAACACTCTTCTGAGTTTAAATACTTCCGATGGCCGTCAAACTCCCCAGACATGAACATTGTCGAGCATATTTTCGATGCCTTGCAACGTGCTATTCAGAAGAGATCTCCACCCTCTCGTATTCTTACGGATTTATGGACAGCCCTGCAGGATTCATGGTATCAGTTCCCTCCAGCACTACTTCAGACATTAGTCAAGTCCATGTCACGTCGAACTTCTGCGTGCTCACGGGAGTCCTACACGATTTTAGGCATCTGTATGTTTCTTTGCCTCTTCAGTGTATAAGGGGCCTTCAAATGAAAACCGAACACCCGCCACAATGTGACCATTCAATGTTTCCATTCAAAAGTGATGCACATTAAGACACATTTATCACACTGGGAGACGAGACGATCAATTCCTGTTTCGTAGAAAGTGGTCGGCCGCTGACCGATTCACAGCCGCACCTATTCTTGCACTTCCTCGCCCGACTGAAACCGACGTCCGCGCATGTCTTTGTTCAGGTCGCCAAAGATGTGGAAGTCACACGACTGTACCGAAGATGTTGCAGTGTGTCCGTATGAAATCGCTCAAGCGTAGCCTTCGTGCGACTGGCAATGTGGGAGCGGGCGTTGTCGTGCAACAGGATGACTCCATACCACAACATTTGACAGCGCGGGGGCAAACGGCAAAGTCAGCAATGGAAACATCTCACATCTCCCCCGCCAAAGAAAGCCAAAGCTGCTCACACCAGTTCCGGTCAGGCCATAATGACCGTCTTCTTCGGCTGCAATCACCGTCTGCTTGTCGAATTCATCGAGTGAGGAACTACAACCAGTGGGCAGCGATGTGAAGGAAGTGCTACGCGCCATAAAGTCAAAACGCCCAAGAATACTGTCACACGGAATCATTCTGATGCACGGCAACGTCTGCCCCCACACTGCGAATCTGACGAACGCTACGCTTCGGCTACTTAGTTGGGAAACACAGCAACAACCTCCGTAGAGCTCTTAACTTTCACGGTGTGAGTTTCACATCTTCCGCGAGCTGAACAAAAACATGCGTGTAGATATCAGTTTCTTTCGGAGGAGGGCGTGTAAGAGTGAGTGCAGTTATGGATTCATCAGTGGTCCATTGGCAATGAATAAATTAAAATAACGTAGAAAAATGTAATGTATTACGCATAAATAGGCAGAAGTCCCTCCACTGTTCGATTATACGATTGGTGATCAATACCGGAAAACAGTAACAACAGTAATATATCTAGGAATATGCATACGTAATGACGTCAAGTATATATACCGCGTACAAGTAGTTGTAGAAATAGCAGATACAACACTGTAATTCCTGGAAGAATTCTAAGATAATCGCATTCGCCCACTCGAAAGAGGAGGCTTATGAAACTCTCGTTCGATAGATTCTTGAGTTCCGCTGGTCAGGACCCATACAAGATAGAATTAGAAGATGGGAGAGAGGGGATCCGAAAAAAGGAGCATGAGAGGTCACGGGTACGTTTAGTAAGTACAGGACAGTCATGCAGATGCTGATTAAATTCCAGCGACATACGCTGCAAGACAGGCGTTGTGCGTCAGAGAGAAGAGTACTGTTAAAATCGCGGGATGGTACATTCCAAGAAGAGTCAAGCACCTCATTACCTCCTAGCACATAAGAAGGGCTTATTTCAATAGTGGTACAAGTCCATTTTTGTTCATATTGAGATACAGAGTCCTAAAGTTAAATAAGCGCTGAAAAATCTGCAGTTGAGATACCAGAAATATTCGAGCACATGCTAGAGATGAACCTTTCTTTCTGTTTGTTTGGCTCATTAATTTCAGAAGCAATACAGGCAGAAAAGTGGAGGTAATGGACTTGTAACAATATTGAAATAAGCCCTTCATAAACAGTAAATCAGAACTCCACCGACAAGCTTTTAGAAGTTGTTCAGGGATACCTACTGAATAGATTGGTATAAGGGAACCACAGTCTCTGGCGGCTCGTTAGAGAGCAATAATGTAATTATGATTTATTCAGTCTGTTACCATAAGCACCCTTGTTTCACCCTTGTTTCTAAGAAAATACTTTCACAACAGTGAGGAAGCCTGTTGCACGCAATAACCAACACGTACAACACACAACGCAGAGCAATCCAACAACCTTCAGACGAAACACGTACACATTTGTCATAGGGTGTTCAGTATGTTCTGTCAGCGTACAGCAGGTAACAAACGCAGAGCTGTTCACTTACGGGTATCGTTTAGAACGTCGCCCACCATGATGACGCCAGAGAGTACAGTGACGTAAAACCATCTCTTTTACATGCTCAAGAAGTCCACGAGTTTGGCTTACTACTTACGAGTCTGCGCCTGACCCAGCAACCAGGTCATGTCAGTATCGAGCGTTAGATACAGGCTCCCAGGTAGATGATATTTTCCTTGACTTCCGGAAGGCGTTCGATACAGTTCCGCACTGTCGCCTGATAAACAAAGTAAGAGCCAAACGGAATGTCAGACCATCTGTGTGGCTGGATTGAAGAGTTTTTAGCAAACAGAACACAGCATGTTGTTCTCAACGGAGAGACGTCTACAGACATTAACGTAACCTCTGGCGTGCCACAGGGGAGTGTTATGGGACCATTGCTTTTCACAATATATATAAATGACCTATTAGATAGTGTCGGAAGTTCCGTGCGGCTTTTCGCGGATGATGCTGTAGCATACAGAGAAGTTGCAACATTAGAAAATTGTAGCGAAATGCAGGAAGATCTGCAGCGGATAGGCACTTGGTGCAGGAAGTGGCAACTGACCTTTAACATAGACAAATGTAATGTATTGCGAATACATAGAAAGAAGGATCCTTTATTGTATGATTATATGATAGCGGAACAAACACTGGTAGCAGTTACTTCTGTAAAATATCTGGGAGTATGCGTGCGGAACGATTTGAAGTGGAATGATCATATAAAATTAATTGTTGGTAAGGCGGGTACCAGGTTGAGATTCAATGGGAGAGTCCTCAGAAAATGTAGTCCATCAACATAGGAGGTGGCTTACAAAACACTCGTCCGACCTATACTTGAGTATTGCTCATCTGTGTGGGATCCGTACCAGATCGGGTTGACGGAGGAGATAGAAAAGATCCGAAGAAGAGCGGCGCGTTTCGTCACAGGGTTATTTGGTAAGTGTGATAGCGTTACGGAGATGTTTAGCAAACTCCAGTGGCAGACTCTGCAAGAGAGGCGCTCTGCATCGCGGTGTAGCTTGCTGTCCAGGTTTCGAGAGGGTGCGTTTCTGGATGAGGTATCGAATATATTGCTTCCCCCTACTTATACCTCCCGAGGAGATCACGAAAGTAATATTAGAGAGATTCGAGCGCGTACGGAGGCTTTCAGGCAGTCGTTCTTCCCGCGAACCATACGCGACTGGAACAGAAAATGGAGGTAATGACAATGGCACGTTAAGTGCCCTCCGCCACACACAGTTGGTAGTATAAGTGTAGATGTAGATATAGATGCTACGCTCTTCACATGCCCCAAACGAGGAAATCCGTTACTATCATTTCTGGCGACCGAAAGCAGCGGAACGAATTACTCGTGAGTTCAGAAGTGCTAGCAGCAGTTCAACTAGCTCTGTTACTGCACGGAGGGAGTTAAAAAGTATGGGTACAGTGGCCGAGCATTTCATAATAAGCCACACATTTCTACAGTCAATGTTACGCGGCGCTTGAGGTGGTGTTAAGAGAAACGCCAGTAGATGTCTGGAAACGAGTGATTTGGAATGACGACCTACGCTAGAAATGGTTCAAATGGCTCTGAGCACTATGGGACTTAACATCTGAGGTCATCAGTCCGCTAGAACTTAGAACTACTTAAACCCAACTAACCTAAGGACATCACACACATCCATGCCCGAGGCAGGATTCGAACCTGCGACCGTAGCGGTCACGCAGTTCCGGACTGCAGCGCCTAGAACCGCACGGCCCTAGGCTACACACTGTGGCAATGTGATGAAAATGTTTGCGTTTGGCGAATACCTGGACAGCTCTACTTGCCTTCATGTGTGGTGCCAACACTGAAGTACACTCATGTTAAGAAAAAACAGAATACCTTGAACGACAAGAGATAGCACATTCATTTTGACAGGACAGGTACATTTGTATGTTCTACAGATATTGCTAGCATTTCAGCCACCTCGTTCCAGCATGTCTCCTGTTGCCTAGTAGGGGCGGGGTCCGCCATGGGCCCTGATAACTTGTTCCATGCGTGATGGCACCGACGCATATAAGACGCGAATGGCTTCCTGTTTTGTAACCATCCATGCCGCTTTCACCTGGTTTCAGGGTTCACCTGTGGTGGGTGACACCGGGTCACAGCGCTGCACCCGTCATGTCACCATATCCCACACATTTTCGATTGACAAGTCTGGTGATCTAGTGGACCAGGGCAAAAGGCTGACATCCTGTAACTCCAAGAAGGCACGTGTTCATGCAGCAACGTGTCGTCGCGCGTTGTCTTGTCTGATTTTACGGACTCCTTCTGCACAGCTCGATGGTCCCTGTCCGTCAGTACACCTTGGTTTAGCTGTGACAGACCTTGGTTTATCTGTGGTTATTCCTTCGCATTTCCACTGGACAGTCACATCATAAACAGTCGAATTTGATACTTTTATTAGGGCTGAAACGTCCCTGATGATTTTGTTACTCAGGTGACATCCAATGACTAGTTCACGTTCGAAGTCTACTGTGGTCTCCTGGCCTACTCATTCAGTTGTTAACGCTTCTCTACAGACGACACGATATTCCCCATCTCCCTTTATACTGGTGGCTCCGTCTTTCGTACATCTAGTGTCAATTTCACTTCACATAGGGCTATCAGGATAGTTTTCACCAGATAGTGCATGTTTAACAGCACAACGAAGCCAAAACGACATTAGGGCAAAGTTCAATGTTTAGTACAACAGCAACATAACCTGAATCGTACACTTAAATGGTTCAAATTGCTCTGAGCACTATGAGATTTAACATCAGAGGTCATCAATCCCCTAGAACTTAGAACTACTTAAACCTAACTAACCTAAGGACATCACACACATCCATGCCCGTGGCAGGATTCGAATCTACAACCGTAGCAGTCGCTCGGTTCCGGACTGAATCGCCTAGAACCGCTTGGCCACCACGGCCGGCTCGAACACTTAAAGCTAACTCTAAATAGAGGAGGCATTAAGCTGTTTCGTCAGGGATATATTTCCCATCCTTCCCCAGAAGAAATCTGGTATATACAAACTAGTAATATGTGAATCCTGCCCAAACTGTTACACTGGCCGTGCACGCAGAAGCTTCGAGATAAGAGCTAAGGAGTACCTCAAAGCAATTCGGCTAAACAATTTAAGCGGGGCCCCCTTTGCTACTCAAATTGCTGAAGAGAAATATTCTGCATAAGGCATTGAAATTAACCTACAAATCTTTCACTATGCAGACAAGGGCAGCATAATGAGCGTCCTTGATTAAATAGAATTTGTACAAATAAAAGCATATACTGCATAACGACATCAACGACCAAACAGATCTAGGTAGCACTGCTTTCTGCAAAGCTTCCAAAAGCTACTGTCCCACAGGACACAAAAACAAATTCCGCTAGTTGCTAACAGATATATGGCTCACATGTAGATAATGAATTATGTAAGGCCTATGCAAAATATGTCACATATAAGAAGTATTTTTATCAAAAAACATTCTTCCATATGATTTTTAAAGGATAATTTTGTTTAATCATTTTCTGGTGAACACGGACTATTTATTAATTGTTTTCTACAATGTATCGATGTTAAAGTCTTATCTTTCACCTTATCTCCAACATAAACATAAGCAATGTAAAACTTTGCTTCATAGCATTCTTGTAAGCTATCAGTACATGTAAAACATTCAGAGTGTATGTGAAATCAGATTGTTCGTTGTAAAAGTGGTAATGACGACCCAAATTTTACCATGTGATCTCGTGGATATGTCTATAACAGTAGGGCACGTTTACAATGATACAGCTGCATAGTACGGAGAAAATAACAAAAATTCGAATCTTCAAAGCTATCAAAACACGTTCACTGTAAGTGCTGGTGCTAAACAGCCATTACACAGTTTCCAAATTTCAGTTACCTTATTTTCCTTTACCAATATTTACCGGTAATATATTTTCACGATAGACCACCATGGCAAGCAAAACAACCAACGTCTGATAAGCAGTTCATCCTGTAATGCGGCCATCAGACGATGGACAAAAGTTTGAAACCGGTAATGGCATGGAAAAATAAAATGTGTTGAACAACAACGTCTTTAAATTAGTGGTTGGTTTCTACTTTTGTAACATACAGAAGGCATCAACTTTGGAATGACGCTCACATGTAGATCGGCTGACAATAACTAAGCGGGAGAACACGCCAAGTGCCATAACATGATTCCCAGAAAGATCACTGAATGGAAGAAGAGTCAAAACGAGCGAACACATGTTTCGGCTTAGCCGTAGATGCTCGACCGCTTCTGAGAAAATGACTTACAAAATTTTCGATTTAATCTAGATAACTTTCAACGTATGATAATTTCAGATGAACTGGTGGGCTATCGCTTTTGTTCCTCGTTTACGAAACCCGACTATTGTTTTTATGTTTTCTTTATCATTTTTTTCATTTATCTACACATTTCCGTAGAACGTTACTAAACGAATGTTCCTTATCGAGTTAGGGGATAGAAATGCATTGCAATAAGTGTAAAATTGTGACTGGGTTTCACAGTGTCACACATTCATGATATAACACATGCGTCTGTGGTATTTTCAGGGGCTAAAATCTCTTTTTAAATTCCGTATTCTTATATTAATTCTAATATTTCATTCTTGTGCTTCTTCTTCAAGAAGATTTTATGCATTACCTTGAATGTTGTTGTTGTTGTGGTCTTCAGTCCTGAGACTGGTTTGATGTTGCTCTCCATGCTACCCTATCCTGTGCAAGCTTCTTCATTTCCCAGTACCTACTGCAGCCTACATCCTTCTGAATCTGCTTAGTGTATTCATCTCTTGGTCTCCCTCCACGATTTTTACCCTCCCCGCTGCCCTCCAATGCTAAATTTGTGATCCCTTGATGCCTCAGAACATGTCCTACCAACCGGTCTCTTCTTCTTGTCAAGTTGTGCCACAAACTCCTCTTCTCCCCAATTCTATTCAATACCTCCTCAGTAGGTACTGGGAGATGAAGAAGCTTGCACAGGATAGAGTAGCATGGAGAGCTGCATCAAACCAGTCTCAGGACTGAAGACCACAACAACAACAACCTCCTCATTAGTTATGTGATCTACCCATCTAATCTTCAGAATTATTCTGTAGCGCCACATTTCGAAAGCTTCTATTCTCTTCTTGTCCAAACTAGTTATCGTCCATGTTTCACTTCCATACATGGCTACACTCCATACAAATACTTTCAGGAACGACTTCCTGACACTTAAATCTATACTCGATGTTAAGAAATTTCTCTTCTTCAGAAACGCTTTCCTTGCATTGCCAGTCTACATTTTATATCCTCTCTACTTCGACCATCATCAGTTATTTTGCTGCCCAAATAGCAAAACTCATTTACTACTTACAGCGTCTCATTTCCTAATCTAATTCCCTCAGCATCAACCGACTTAATTCGACTACATTCCACTATCCTCGTTTTGCTTTTGTTGATGTTCATCTTATATCCTCCGACACTGTCCATTTCGTTCAACTGCTCTTCCAAGTCCTTTGCTGTCTCTGACAGAATTACAATGTCAATGATACAGATCGTAAAAACATTCGTAACATAGATATTCCGAACACGACGAGCATCGCGCGAAAGCAAGTTTGCCACATTTTTTCGTATGAATCTCACTCGGGAAAGAAACTTCGTAAATATTGCTGAAGACTTGAAACGTTGACAATAATTTCGCGGCAGTTCACGAATAACGGATCACTTTTTCTAAAATTGGCGCTTGCAATTGATCATGAATCAATATACTTTACAGGAATATCACCGAAAGAAATTTCAAATAATTTTCTCGTTTATTTATTGGTTTTTAATTCATTCACCAGGCATGCAAACTGGAAATTTGTGGCGATGTGCTATGGGACCAAACTGCTGAGGTCATCGCTCCCTAAGCTTACGCACTACCTAGCTTACGCTAAGGACAACACACATACCAATGCCCACCAGGCATACAGTTAGTAAACGAATCAGGTCGGATTGAGGGAGGACATAGAAGCAATTCAGAGGCGGGCTGCTAGATTTGTTACTGGTAGGTTTGATCATCACGCGAGTGTTACGGAAATGCTTCAGGAACTCGGGTGGGAGTCTCTAGAGGAAAAGAGGCGTTCTTTTCGTGAATCGCTACTGAGGAAATGTAGAGAACCAGCATTTGAGGCTGACTGCAGTACAATCTTACTGCCGCCAACTTAGATTTCGCGGAAAGACCACAAAGATAAGATAAGAGAGATTAGGGCTCGTACGGAGGCATATAGGCAGTCATTTTTCCCTCGTTCTGTTTGGGAGTGAAACAGGGAGAGAAGATGCTAGTTGTGGTACGAGGCACCCTCCGCCACGCACCGTATGGTGGATTGCGGAGTATGTATGTAGATGTAGATGTAGATGTAGAATAAAGACAACGTCGTTTCAATACAGATTGGAAAACATCCATATAATAATCTTCTACGGACATGGATAGATAAATGGAAAACAAAAATAAAAACGTTAATCGGGTTTCGAACGCGGGACGCAAAGCTATGAAACCCAGACGATAGCAACTGTGCCACCGCTTCGATTGAACCCTTTACTCGCTAAAAAGTTTTCTCAGAAACGGTCGAGTATCTACGGATAAGCCGAGACACGTGTTCGCATATTTTGACCCCTCTTCCTCTGTGCGAAGCTTCCGGGAAATCGAGTTATGGCACTTGCCGTGTTCTCCTCGTGAGTGCTCCTGAGAACCGCGGTAGGCACAGCGTACGGCCGCGGAACTCGCGACCACGAGGGCCGTGGCCGCCGCCGCTGCCTCTGCCTCTGCCACCCAGCACAGTCAGTCAGCGGCGGACCCGCACGCGACCCGCGAGAGGCATGGCCGCGGAAGAGCGCAGGGACGTTGGGGTCTGTGGCGAGTAATGGGCGCATCCTGCGCGCAGGGCACAGATACCCCACCAAGGGCAGGCGCGACCCGTACCGACTCCTGCTGGCTGCCTCTCGTTTACGCAATCGCGCATTCTGACGACCTGTAGTACCCAGTAATTCGTCGGCACAGCAACAGCAGGTTCATCGACACAGTGGTCAGTGTGCGGACATCGCAAACGAATGTCTTTGTCACTGATAAACTGACAGTTAGATTTGCTGTTTAAATTCGATATCGATCCATTTCCAGCATTATCCAATCTGGCCAAATACCGGGTGATCAAAAAGTCAGTATAAATTTAAAAACTGAATAAATCACGGAATAATGTAGATAGAGAGGTACAAATTGACACACATGCTTGAAATGACATGGCGTTTTATTAGAACACAAAAAATACAAACGTTCAAAAATGTCCGGCAGATGGCGCTTCATCTGATCAGAATAGTAATAATTAGCATAACAAATTAAGACAAAGCAAAGATGATGTTCTTTATAGGTAATGCTCAATATGTCCACCACCATTCGTCAACAATTGCTGTAGTCGAGGAATAATGTTGTGAACAGCACTGTAAAGCATGTCCGGGGTTATGGTGAAGCATTAGCGTCGGATGTAGTCTTTCAGCAGCCCTAGAGATGTCGGTCGATCACGATACCTTGCAACTTCATGTAACCCCAAAGCCAATAATCGCACGGACTGAGGTCTGGGGATCTGGGAGGCCAAGCATGACGAAAGTGGCGGCTGAGCACACTATCATCACCAAACAACGCGCGCAAGACATCTTACACGCGTCTAGCAATATGAGGTGGAGCGCCATCCTGTATAAACATGGTACGTTACAGCAGGTGTTTATCAGCCAGGCTGGGGATGATGCGATTCTGCAACATATCGGCGTACCTCTCACCCGTCACGGTAGCAGTTTTGCTGTCCAGCGCTATCTGTCGGACATTTTGTGAATTTTGGTTTTTTTTTTTTTGTTCTAATAAAACCCCATGACATCCCAAGCATGTGTGTCAATTTTTACCTCTCTATCTACATTATTCCGTGGTTTATTAAGTTTTCAAATTTATACTGACTTTTTGATCACCCTGTACTTGCTAACTGATGAAACCTCCAGGAACCGGCAACTTCAAGTCTACCACTATTGTACTGAGGTCAGCCGGCCAGCTATTAAGGTTGTAGATTTTTATGTCCTTAAGCAAACTGTCTCAGAACCTTAATTTCAAAAGCTACTTCATTTCTACATCTACATCAATAAACTGCAAGCAGCTGACGGTGTGTAGTAAAGGGTACTTCCAGTACCACTAACAGGTACCGTCTTCCCTCTACCATTCGTGAATTGCGCGTGGGAAGAACGGTTGTTGGTGAGCCTCTGTATTACCTCCAGTTTCTCGGATTTCCTCGTTGTCATTTCGCGAGACCTCTTTTGGAGGAAGAAACATGTTATCCGACTCTTCCTGGAAAGTACTCTCTCGAAATTTCAAGAGCAAACCTCTTCTTGACGCACAAAGCTTCTCTTGTAGCGTTTGTCACTAGAGTTTGTTGAGCATCTTTCTAACACTCTCACGCAAAATAAACGATCCCGTGGCGAAACACGCTGCTCTTCCAGAATGAGATTTCACTCTGCAACGGAGTGTGGCTCATGTGAAACTTCCTGGTAGAGTAAAACTGTGTGCCGGACCGAGACTCGAACTCGCGACTTTAGCCTTTCGCGGGCAAGTGCTCAACCAACTGAGATACCCAAGCACAACTCACGCCCCGTCCTCACAGCTTTACTTCTGCCAGTACCTCGTCTCCTCTCTTCCAAACTTTACAGAGGTACTGGCAGAAGTAAAGCTGTGAGGACGGCGCGTGAGTCGTGCTTCGGTAGCTCAGTTGGTTGAGCACATGCCCACGAAAGGCAAAGGTCCCGAATTCGAGTCTCGGTCTGGCACACAGTTTTAATCTGCCAGGAAGTTTCACAACGCTGCTCTTCGTTAGATTGTCTCTACCTCTTCTGTGAGTCCTACTTGGGAAGGATCCCAGTTTGATGATCAGTGCTCAAGAATCCGTCGAACACGCGCCTTGTTAAGTCACTTCTTCAGTGGATCGAATCTCCTTATGGATCTCAGTCTGGCATGTGCTTTTCCTACTACTTGTTTTATGTGGTCATTTCTCTTAAAGTAGCTCCGGATAGATATTCCTAGATTTTTATGGCAGTTACTGTTTCCGCACTTTGTCATCAGTAGTGAAGCTGTAAACAAGCGGAGTTATTTTCCTATGTATGCACAATGTGTTACATTTATTAACATTCAGGGTCAACCGCCAGAACCAGCACCATTCATCAATCCTCTGTAGGTTCTTTTGCAAATAGCTGGTCTTGTGGCGTTGATACCTTCTTGCAGACAACTGAATCATCTGTGAACAGTCTTAAAGAGCTTCCGATGCATTCTTCTGGATCATTTAAGTACAATGTAAACAGTAAATGTCCAATCACACTTTCTTGTGGTGCCCTGAAACTACCTTTAAAACTGACGATTCTATTCCGTTAAGTGCGACGTATTGTCTATCTGTCTGAATCCATTCGCAAATCTGTTGAAAGCTCGTATTTTTCATTAAAAAGCAGTGCGCAACAGTGTCATGTGCCTTCCTGAAGTCGAGGAAGTCGGCATCAACCTGAGCCCAGTTGTGTACCGCGCTATGGATCTGATGGAGGAACAGAGCGAGCTGAGTTTCGCAAGATGTCGTTTACGGAATCAATGTTGATTTTTATGGAGAAGATTTTTGTTCTCCGAAAACATCATAATTCACGAGCATAAAACATGTTCAATTTCTACAACAGATTCACATGAACGATATAGGCCTATAATTATTACGTGGATCTGTCCTACGACTTTTCTGGAAAACTTAAAGGTTAAGGTGGTTACTACAGCCACGAAAACGAAAAGTGTAATACCATGAACCATCAGCCCGACGTTTATCGAACTATATGGAGATGTTTATTACATAATCAGTATTAAACGATTAGACTTCCATTGATTACAGGACTAATGTGATCGTCAACATCAGTATGAGGCTTGACCCCCATTGGCACAAGAATTCCCTTGTATTCGTTTTGGCATGGAAGCAAACGGGCTCCAAATGTCGTCTCGAGGAATTTATGGAGATGCCTGAGACACATGCTATGTCAATTCATGATATATGCTGACTGGAGGCACGTATGAAAGTATATACCTGTAAGGTTCCAGCGAGGTTTTTAAAGCGGATTATCTTTGAAATTAAGTCCAAGTGTGCTCTGAATTAGAACGTATGCCCTCTCATATATAATGTTACACTCAATATCACACTAGTATCGGGATCTGACTGCAAAGAATTTGTAGAATATTACCTTCACAGGGAACACTTACTTTGTGCAACGATTTACATGGGCATAGCGACAGGAAACAGGAAGTACATAAACGTGAGAAATCGTAACAAACACCTCACTATGCCCTGCCCGGTAACTGAGTGGTCAGCGCAACGGAATGTCATGCCAAGGGGTCCAGGTTCGATTCCCGGTTGGGTCGGAGATTTTCTCCTCCCAGGGATTGGGTGTTGTGTTGTCCTCATCATCATCATCATCATCATCATCTCATCCCCATCGACACGCAAGTCGCCGAAGTGGCGTCAACTCAAAAGACTTCCACTAGGCGAACGGTCTATCTGACGGGAGGCCCTAGCCACACGACATTTCATTTCATCTCACCATGCCTGAAAAATATGCAAGATAATGTGTCCGCTGGATGCGTGCAGTATGATGGCCATGTGAATCCAGTCTGTTATAGTACCTCACAGTTACAAGGTATCAAATAATCGACGTTATTTAGAATAAAGGTCGCCACTTCGCTAGCTGCGTTTCCTCATCTCAAAGAATTAACTTTTCTGCTGAACGGTCATTCACAGAAACGCGAAGTACAATATCCACGGTGATTGACTCTGGCTTTAACATTAAATACAGTGAGAAATCCATGAAAGATCTATCAATTGTACCAATTGTGTCCAAAGGTATATTACTGGCCATTCAAATTGCTACGCCACGAAGATGACGTGCTACAGAAGCGAAATTTACCCGACAGGAAGAAGATGCTGTGATATCCAAATGATTAGCTTTTCAGAGCATTCAAACAAGATTGGTGCCAGTGGCATCACCTACAACGTGCTAGCATGAGGAAAGTTTCCAACCGATTTCTCATACACAAACAGCAATTGACCGGCGCTGCATGGTGAAAAGTTGTTGCGATGCCTCGTGTAAGGTGGAGAAATGCGTACCATCACGTTTCCGACTTTGATAAAGATCGGATTGTAGCCTATTGCGATTGCGGTTTATCGTATCGTGACATTGCTGCTCGCGTTGGTCGACATCCAATTACTGTTAGCAGAATATGGAATCGGTGGGTTCAGGACGGTAATACGGAACGCCGTGCTTGATCCCAACGGCCTCGTATCACTAGCAGTCGAGATGACAGGCATCTTATCCGCATGGCTGTAACGGATCGTGCAGCCACGTCTCGATCCCTGAGTCAACATATGGGGACGTTTGCAAGACAACAACCATATGCACGAACAGTTCGACGACTTTTGCAGCAGCATGGACTATCAGCTCGGAGACTATGGCTGCGGTTACCCTTGGTGCTGCGTCACAGACAGGAGCGCCTGCGATGGTGTACTCAACGACGATCCTGGTGCACGAATGGCAAAACATCATTTTTTTCGGCTGAGTCCAGGTTTTGTTTACAGCATCATGATGGTCGCATCCGTGTTTGACGACACGGCGGTGAACGCACATTGGAAGCGTGTGTTCGTCATCGTCATACTGGTGTATCACCTGGCGTGATGGTATGGGGTGCCATTGGTTACACGTATCGGTCACCTCTTGTTCGCATTGATGGCACTTTGAACAGTGGACGTTACATTTCAGATGTTTTACGACCCGTGGCTCTACCCTTCATTCGATCCCTGCGAAACCCTACATTTCAGCAGGATAATACACGACCGCATGTTGTAGGTCCTGTACGGGCCTTTCTGGATACAGAAAATGTCCGACTGCTGCCCTAGCCAGCACATTCTCCAGATCTCTCACCAACTGAAAACATCTGGTCAATGGTGGCCGAGCAACTGGCTCGTCACAATACGCGAGTCACTACTCTTGATGAACTGTGGTATCGTGTTGAAGTTGCATGGGAAGCTGTACCTGTACACGCCATCCAAGCTCTGTTTAACTCAATGCCCAGGCGTATCAAGGCCGTTATTACGGCCAGAGGTGGTTGTTCTGGGTACTGATTTCTCAGGATCTATGCACCCAAACTGCGTGAAAATGTAATCACATGTCAGTTCTAGTATAATATATTTGTCCAATGAATACCCGTTTATCATCTGCATTTCTTCTTGGTGTAGCAATTTTAATGGCCAGTAGTGTAGTTAAACCACGGCAGCATGTGTAAAATTAATACACAGGACACACTTGGAACACAGAGTACCAACAATGAGATAATCAAAGAAATCAAAATCTATACAAGTCGCAAAACATTACCAAAGGTCCACTGACATGGACTGTGATGAAATTAAATGTTCTACCATTTGGATGAAATGAAAGCAAACGGTTTCTGTACGGAGTGTCCAAACTTACTCG
The DNA here is from genome assembly GCF_021461385.2 of Schistocerca piceifrons. Lineage (NCBI taxonomy): Eukaryota > Metazoa > Arthropoda > Insecta > Orthoptera > Acrididae > Schistocerca > Schistocerca piceifrons. Next base: position 466,881,848 of record NC_060141.1, on the reverse strand, counting down.
CCTCATAAAGAGTACGAAGATCAGTGCTCCACATGGGAGCCGCAATCCACCATCTTAAACTTCGTGGTCCTAGTCAGGAAAACAGTTAGGCGTGAACTAAACGTGCGCTGTGAATGCTTAACAAAATCTTGCTGCAAGTGTGCTTTTCCCGCACACAGTCATCACAATGTTGCCCCGCAAACAGTTAGCCACTCCAACAAACTGCAAACTTGTCCGATTAGGGAGCTGCGAGGTTAACGCAGCGGATAGCTAACGGGAGAGTCCAGTGTTGGATTCGTGACCGGGCCGTAGATTTTCACCCTTGTAGACTGGGCGTTACACTCTCAACAATCAGGCGGAGTTAATACAGTACAATACACTTTCGGACTCTGATTACGTTTCAAGGTCATAATGTCATAGTTGTTCGACTGCTTCGTTATTGATCCTGAACTAGCTGTTATAGGCTCTTGCGTCTGTTCTATTTGATTTTAAAGATTTTCACCCTGAAGTATTTTACAGTTTATATGGTTATGCTGTGCAACGCGGCCTCAGTCATTCCCACGATATACGGATACGCGAGAAAATGTTCGCAACTTTCTCCCCCACGTGTATTGTGGCGCTAGCGCCCTCCGTGATACACCTTGTAAGGGATCCGTGATCCCACGATCATAGATGCTAGTATCCGACGCCCAGGTCGATAGTAGATAGGAGTCGATTGTCGAGTGCTGCAGGAGGCAGGGAGACTAGTGTCGAATGAGACGAGTGTCAAGTGAGCAGTAGTACGGGAGAGACGGGCAAGAATGGTGGCCAAGTGAGTTGTAAACGGTAGAATTCACCGGAGTATGACGAGTGAGCACGTCCCCCTGATCGTCGTGGGGTTGACCCTCACTAATACCGATTCGCGAGTGATATGAAACCGAAAGTGACAAGTGCCGGATTACGTGTTTTGCGACAACCGCGTCGGCCAGCAACAATCATGGATTGCAGTGAGGATTGTTGTGAATGTTAACCATCATCATTACGCATGACGAAGTAATTAAAATCAGCAATCAATAAAAAGATGTAACCGTAATTAGACGTGTAAGGCGAAGGTAGCAACTGCCTCAGAATGTGTGTGTTCGTAGAAAATACAATACAGATTGTACATCGCAATCTTTGTGGTCCTTAATAATAGTCAAACTTTCAATCATTCCACTATTCAGTTGCAAAACAGCCGCACTCGGTTGAAATACCCCCGAAACCACAGCAGAAAAACTGATAGCCTTTCATCCATTAAGCACACGGGCATATAATCATAATAATTAACTGTTTGGCGGCTTCGGCAAATTGCACAAAACCCAATAAAGGAACTTAAACGGGGGTGTTACAACCTGAGCACACTACCAGTGTGACGCTGCACGGCGAGGCGGTTGGGGTGTTACCGTCCGCCGCTGTCTGGTGTGAAGTGAGTTTTCTAAACCTATGGCTTTCAGTGAGGATAGCTGGACTTCCAACTTTTCTTGTTTTCTTATTTTGCGCTTTTCATTGAAGGTAAATGCGGTTTTAACGTGAGAGTTTCTCAACTGGTCATCATGAACTATGACGACCTTCTTGTTGCGGGTAAGAGTATTTCATAATGAGAAGGTTGAGTCTCCCTCCTTCCCATCTCAGGCCATAAATGTTTTACTGACATGTGAGTATTTCATGTAAGTTGTCACGAGCATAGATTATATGGATAGGTATCACTTTTTCCATCAAAATTACGATTGTGCGTTTGCTGTCTTATAGATGTACACCTGAAGATGTGATTTAAACCAGTCGTGTTCCTGTAAAAGTTCATATGCAGCTGAAAGCGGTTTATTTCAGAAACACTGAAGGATATCGTTTGACAGTCAAGAGGGTAACACACGAAGGCTGCAAGACGAATACCATAGCAGAATATTGTCGGATCTCTCACAAAAACCGAAATAATTCTGGTCATATGTAAAGGCTGATAGTGGTATGAAAGCTAGTGTCCAGATACTCAAGGGCGAGACAGGAAACGAAATCGAGGGTAGCAAAGCAAGAGAGCTCTGCGCTCGTAGGTAGCACACCACGCCTAGTACACGTCCACTGCGGCGCTCGAAGGTCACAGCTCCAAGTTACGACACCTGAAGATTGACGTATCAGAGCCCGAAACCGGTCGTGTGACAATAATAGAACTTTACAACTGTAGCGGTGTTTTCAACCTCTAGGAAAAGTGGAAGCGCTGAACACCGTTTTCAATTTCCTTTGGAAATGAAAATTCGGAGATATACCCCCCCCCCAATAGCCCCCCCCACCCCGCAACAACCCCCCCCCCCCCCCCGCCAGACTGACCATTTTAATTCTCGTACTCAACAAATGTAAGCATATGTGTTATACACATACGAGGGTGAGTCAAATGAAAACCTTAAATATTTTTTTAAATATTATTTATTGTGCAGATGTGGTACAAAGCTGTATCACTTTTCAACATAACCTCCCCCACGCTCAATTCAAGTCCTCTAGCGCTTACAAAGTGCATAAATTCCTTCAGAAAAAAATTCTTCTGGAAGTCGGCGCAGCCACTCATGCACCGCGTGGCTTACCTCTTCATCAGAACGGAACTTCTTTCCTCCCATTGCGTCTTTGAGTGGTCCAAACATATGGAAATCACTTGGGGCAAGGTCTGGTGAGTACGGTGGATGAGGAAGGCAGTCAAAATGCAGGTCTGTGACTGTTGCAACTGTTGTATGAGCAATGTGGGGCCTTGCATTGTCATGTTGCAAAAGGACACCTGCTGACAGCAATCCACGTCGCTCTGATTTGATTGAAGGCCGCAGATGATTTTTTAGGAGATCTGTGTATGATGCATTGGTGACAGTGGTCCCTCTAGGCAAGTAATGCTCCAAAATGACGACTTTTTCGTCCCAAAAGAGAGTCAGCATAACCTTCCCTGCTGATGGTTCTGTTCGAAACTTCTTTGGTTTTGGTGATGAGGAATGGCGCCATTCCTTGCTCGCTCTCTTCGTTGCGGTTGGTGGAAGTGAACCCAGATTTCGTCCCCAGTACCGATTCTTGCAAGGAAACCATCACCTTCTCGTTCAAAGCGCCGAAGAAGTTCTTCACAAGCATCAACACGTCGTTCTCTCATTTCAGGAGTCAGCTGCCGTGGCACCCATCTTGCAGACACTTTGTGAAACTGGAGCACATCATGCACAATGTGGTGCGCTGACCCATGACTAATGTGTAAATATGCTGCGATGTCATTCAGTGTCACTCGGCGGTTTTCCTTCACTATGGCTTCAACTGCTGCAATGTTCTGTGGAGTCGCAACTCATTGTGCCTGACCTGGACGAGGAGCATCTTCTACTGAAGTCACATCATTTGCGAACTTCCTACTACATTCTTAGACTTGCTGCTGTGACAAACATGCATCACCGTACTGAACCTTCATTCGTCGATGAATTTCGGTAGGTTTCGCACCTTCACTAAGCAAAAACCGAATAACAGAACTCTGTTCTTCCTTGGTGCAAATCGCAGGTGGGGCGACCACCTTTATGCTGATACTGCGACGGTATGTGTGAATCTGCACCATGCTGCCTCCTAAAGGCCATTTTGCACGCTGTTTGTAGCACGCTTACCAACTTACAGGATAACGGCGCGAAATTTTGATTCGTTATTACAAATTTAAGATTTTCATTTGACTCACCCCCCTATCAGTGGCCGTGGTGTTGAGGAACAGCTGAAATCGGACAAAGCTCCAGGGCCTGATGGAATCCCTATCTGAGTCTATACCGAATTTGTGGCTGCGTTAGTCCCTCTTTTACTCATAATCTACGGTAGCTCCCTCGAGCTCTGCTGTTAGAAGAAAACACCGATGTCACCCATCAACAAGGAGGGTAGTCGAACTGATCCACAAAACTACTGTTGAATGTTCTTGACATCCTTACGTCGTATAATCTCAGAAGATATCGACAAAATGACCTCTTCCATGCGAACCAGCATGGATTCTGATAACATGGATCATCTGAAACTCTGCTTGGACCTTTCTCACATGAAATCATGAAAGAAACAGATCAAGGCAGATGCAATACTTCTTGATTTCGAAAAACGTATGACTCAGTGTGATACCTATGGTTATTATGAAAAGTACGATCTTTTGGGGCATCAAGCGAAACTGGTAACTAGACTGAGGATTTGTTGTCATGAGACTGCAGCGAGTTATCTAGGGTGAGGAGTCTTCCGATGCAGAAGTAACTGAGTGTAGCCGGCCGCGGTGGCCGGGCGGTTCTAGGCTCTTCAGTCCGGAACTCCGAGACTGCTACGGCCGCAGGTTCGAATCCTGTCTCGGGCATGGATGTGTGTGATGTCCTTAGGTTAGTTAGGTTTAAGTAGTTCTAAGCTCTAGGGGACTGATGACCTCAGATGTTAAGTCCTGTAGTTGGGGGTTTGGGTTGTTTGGGAAGGAGACCAGACAGCGAGGTCATCGGTCTCATCGGATTAGGGAAGGACTGGGAAGGAACGGAAAACCTAAATCAGGATGGCCGGACGCGGGATTGAACCGTCGTCCTCCCGAATGCGAGTCCAGTGTTTAACCACTACGCCACACCGCTCGGTAAGTCCTGTAGTACTCAGAGCCATTTGCACTTTGGGTGTGACCCAGGGTAATGTGTTGGGACAGCTGCTGTTCCTGATGTATATTAATGTCCTTGCAGACATTGTTAATAATAACATCAGTCTTTCCGCAGATGATGCCGTTGTCTGTAACGAAGTACTGTCTGGAAAAATCTGCACAGATATTCAGTCGGATCTCCACAAAATTTCAAAGTGGTGCTAAGATTTGCAAATTGCGTTAAATGCTCAGTAATAAAAAGTCGTGCACTTTATAAAACGAAGAAATGTAGTGTTCTATGACTAAAGTATTAACGAATCACAACGAGAATCCGGCAAATCATACAAATATCGGGGTGTAATACTTCGTAGACATAAGGAATAGAATTATTATACAGGCTCAGTCGTAGGAAAGGTTAGTGGTAGACTTCTACGGAGGATACTGCTCACAAATCACTCTTGGGACTCCTCCTAAAATACTGCTTACGTTTGTAGGATCCGTACTAAGTAGGACTAGCAGGGATATTGAACGTACACATAGAAGTGCAGTACGAACGGTCAGAGATTTGTTTGAGCTGTGGGAGAGAGTCATAGAAACGCTGAAGAAACTGAATTGACTGCCACTTGAAAGTAGACGCATTATCTCAAGATAGTCTATTTGCAAAGTTTCCAGAACCGTCTTCAGATGATGGCTCTAGGCAGTATACTACAACTGCCTACGTATCGCTGCATTAGGGATCGCGAGGACAAGGTTAGATTAATTACAGCACTCACTGAGGCATTATAAAAAATCATTCTTCCCGCGCTCCGTACGTGAATGGAACTGGAGAAAGCCCTCATAACTGGTACAATGGGAAGTAACATCTGCCATGCATTTCACGGTGGTTTGCAGAGCGCTGCTGTAGATGTAGATATAGGTGCAGATACTGCTCATGTGTACGTGACCCATGCCAGATCAGACTAGAAAAGGACACCGAGCATATGCAGCTAAAGACTGCGCGAAAGGTCACATGCTTGTTTCAGTGGCGGGAGAGTGTAACACAAATGTTTAAAAACCTTTATTGGCTCACATTCGAAGAAAGAAGTCGTACAACTCGCGGGTTAGAAAACTTCATAAACCGACTTTCTGGCAATGAACCTCTGATATTCTTCTACGCTCTGTGTTGAAACCGTGTTCCTTGACTTCTGGGAGGCGTTCTATATGACTCGGCTCTGGTGCCTAGTGAACAAAATAAAATCGTACGGAATATCAGACCAGCTGTGAGACTGAACTGAGGATTTCTTGGCACTCTCAACGCAGATAAACCTTCAGACGCAAGTTTAACTTCGCGACTACGCCAACGGAGTGTTATAGGGGCATTAATTTTCACACTGTACTTAAATAACCTAATAGAAAACGTCGGAAGTACAGTCAGACTGTCGGGGACTTTACGTCTCTACACAGAGAAGTGAATACGCTTGGAAATTGTATCGAAATTCGGGAAGAACTGCAGAGGGATAGATGATTGGTCCAGGGATTGAAAAGCTAGTCGTCAACATACACTAGTGTAACGTGGCGGGAGAGTGTAATACAAATGTTGAAAAATCTTAACTGGCAGACACTCGAAGAATATACAGGCAGAACTTCCCATTATTGTATCATTAGGCGATTGCAGAACGATCACTGGAAACAGTTATTTCCACAAAAATCTAGGAATATGCAGACGGAGCGATTTAAAGTGGAACGACTACATAAAGCTAATCGCAGGTAAAGCAGATGTCTTCCCATTAACCTACTACAGGGCAGACTAAACCCATACAATCAAAAGGAGAAGTTACCTCCGGGCTGGGAGGTTCATGACAATCTTTGTACTTTGCGAGCGCCTGTCATTGTTGTCGATACTAACTTTGCACATAGTAAGCCAGTGTCAGTTCGCTGCGGTGATGCCATGGACGTCTGGTGGAAGCTCCAAGCCAAGCTGAGTTGCTATGAATCCCAGTTTTTGTCGTTTTTTTTTCTCTTGTCCAAGAAGGTCTGCTGTTTGAATGGTAAGTGTGGTGATATCCCCCCGGCCCTCTCGCTGCCCGTCGTAAACATCCATATGGTCTTTCTTCAGTACGCCACACCACTGCTTTGTTTCCTTCATCATTACAGACCGTGCATAAATTTCACTCTTTTCACAGCATTGAGAAACTAATGATCGTAATTCACGAACGTTGGAACTTCTTGTTGTGGCTGCCATTTTAACTTGCATGGACGCCAAGACATTAAGGAGAAATACTGTTGTTCAGACACAACAAGGCTAAGAGAGAATCCGTCTAGGTATTTTGAAAGGACAGATCCTTCATTCACTTCATACGATAACGACGCCATAGAAAAACTAAGGTTTGATGGCCAGATAAAGATTTAACCCCATTCTTCCTAAATGTCAATTCATTTCCTTAACAAATTTTACTAAGTCAAACATAAACAACTGCGACACATATGCTCGTGTTTGTTACCCACTGGAAACGCATTACTCCAAGCCGCTAGCAAGATTAACTGTTGACTACAGGTGGTGATTAGAGGTAGTATTGTTAACAATTTTGGTTTATAAGGTTCTTTTTGTAATCAAGATCCTTTATAGCGCAATAACTTGTAGAAACAACAAGAATAAAACCCTAAAGTCTCATTTTTGGGTTTCGTAAGTACTTTTAGAGGTCACTAGGTCTGAGACGCTAAAGTACTTATAGAAGTTGATTAACCACGCAACATAAAACGACTTAATAAGAAAGGAAGCAAATATCCATCTGTTCCATTAGGGCAACCTTTAATTCATTCTCTGTCATCAAAACAAATTACTAATTAATTCAATATTCCGTCGCTGCTTTGCAGAACATGATTATAATATTCCATAGGAAACACATCCCGATATTCTGCAAACGTACATTTATTTGATCACGAACCGGTTTTCGGTTTCCTAGGTCATCTTCAGATGCCAACAGAATGTCGCAAACACAGATACAATGACTTGCGACGTACGCAGATCTTATTTACGCAAAAGCTACAAAAATGATAACATATAGAATGTTTGTATAGGAAAGTATTACATTTTTTTTACACACGAAAGTAATTACATGAAAAATTACATGTAAAAAGGAAGCAAAGCATTTTGTGGAGGTATATTTAACAAATGATTAAAAACAATTTGAACTTTCGATTTCTATCCATTATTTGTACTTGAAACTTAATTTAAAAGAGGGGAAGAAAGGAAACTAAATTTCCTCATTTAATACCAACCTTACATTCTGTGTCATATATTAATTCGTTCCCTGTATTTCTGGCAGCGTCAACTTTCTACTTTTCTTTACAGAATACAAAACTTTACATTCTACGTCGTATGAGTGATTTTCTGTCCTTCTTAATCTCCAGCTTCTCTCACTTTCAGATAACATAGCTGCCACAGTTCTACCCTGACTGACCAACATATACCACATGTCTTTACTACTGAGTAAAATTTTTGATATGCTGTTGGTACTACAAAATGCAGGTCTGTAGTTGTGAGACGCCTACTTTTTACTGAGGTTATCTGAAATTTTGTCAGTATATGGTATGATGCACAAGGTTTTGTTACTTCTGACTGGTTCCTGTTGACCTGCGCACAGAAGTGGTATAATTTTAAGCATTTTCTTTTTCTTTAGTATATTATAAATCAGGGCAGAACTGAAGCCATTACTTGAAGAGATATGTTTGATTGTTGTTCTGTCTGAAACCCAGATTCATACAGTGGAACAGATATCAGAAAACTACATCAATAAATCAAAGTGTACTTCATCTGCTGCAGTAAGGGTTATCGAGGTTAGCGAGAAAATACGGATAAGAGACGAACTGCGAAATTGATGCAGAATCCGGGATAACGTAAGTTCACGTTGGAAAGTTTGTCACAAGCTTATTATGACCGTTACACATCCGTGCGAGTTCCATAGTTATGACCGCATTGTACGCGAAGACACAAATGCAGTTATCCACCAAATGTATCTGCCCCAAAAAGAAAAACTGTCGCAGTTAACAAAAGACTCGACAACTCTCGTTCACATTCAAATATTTTCTGATCGAGTCACGAATTTATCTACTGTAACAATTACTATGAATGAGCTCCAAGTGTTAAATAAAGGTAATATGCTCCGTCATGGACAATGACTGACAGGCACCTAGAAATTAGGTAGCCCACGTTTTAAACACTGCTGTTGGTAGTGACACACTTTTCGACAGTTCATTATACAAGTTTAAGAAGAAAATAGCCTCCGACAATTTCATCACTGCCAGAGTTGACAAATCAAACAGTTTAGTTCTTTTGAACAAAAGTGATTACTTTACAAAAGTGAATTAGTTTCTCGATAGTTTTGATCTTCAGCATCTACAAAGATCCGACTGCAGCTTTCAATGAACAAGTAAAAACTGCAATCAAACCATATAAAAGTATTATATCGGAAACCAACAGCCGTATTTTTGTTAATATGCATCCAGTGGCTCGTAGCTTACATGACACCTAAAATACCTAAGGATGACATTCCAGTACGCTCAGTAATGTCATCCTATTTTGCTTCTTGTTACTACTAGCGAAAAAGCTAGATTACCTCGTTAAAAGAAAACTGATTTTAAACCAAAATATGGTATCACAAATGCTACAGCCCTTGTTGAAAAAATAAAAGACATGCAAATCCCATCAAGTTCTAAACTAGTATCATTTTATATCATTAGCTTATTTAAAAATGTTCCTACTGGACTGAGTCTGATGGCCTAGTTACGATTTCTCCTCTTAGACCTATACTATCTGAAATTTTCATGGACGATTTCGAACAAAATTTTCTACAGAAAAAGCCACTGAACTGCAGAATTAAGTACTGGTTCAGACATATGGATTGTTCCATATTTATGGACTGGTAACACTAGACAATTAGGTACATTACTATAACCTTCAAACTTCCAATGTAAGATAATTCACAATGATGCTGGAAGGCTCGTCGATAGGTTTCTTGAACCTTTTGTACAGATATGAACACAAAGTGACACTAATTTGCATTTACATAAAAGCCGTAGCTACACATACAAAATCCCTGCAAGCTCCCAGAACTCGCACAGCCATACAGACATATACCTTTCCTTTCAATGGTGCATCGCCTCATATCTGTCTCATTACCTGAATATTCCTTTCAAACAAAACTCCGACCATCGAACATATTTCTTCAAGTAACGGCCACAACTTTGCCCTGATTGATACTAGTAAAACTACACCACTTCCGTATACAGGCCAACAGGAACAAGTCAGTAGCTACAAAAACTGGTGCATCGTCCACCATATTGACAAAATTTCAGATAACAGTAAAAAGTTTCGTAATACTAACAGTACTAACCGCATACCAAAATATTTTTTCGATATTAAAGACGAAAGGTATACGTAAAATCACATGGAAGTACTGTGGGAAAGTATATGTTGGTCAGTCAGGCAGAGCTGAGGCAATTAGATTATCGAATGATGAGAGAATCTGGAGATTAAGACAGACAATTTCAACTTTTGGTTATCATATTTTGACAGAAAACAGCACATGTGCTGTAGAAAATAAGGATTTACATTCTGAAGAGAAAAGTAGAAAGATGACCCTGCCAGAAATACTGAGAATAAACCGACATATGACACAAAATGTCAGCTTGGTGTTAAATGATTCAACACAGTTCCCGTTGTCCCCAGTTTAATTAAGTTTTAGTTACTAGTAATAGACTGAAATTGTAAATCCAAAATTTTCATCATTTGTTAAATGCACCTACACAAAAAGGTTTCTTTCCTTTTTTTAGTTCATTTAATTACTTCCGCGTGACAAAAAATGTAATACTTTCCTATATAAATACTATACATTTCATTATTTTTGTAAAAATAAAAACTTTGTACGTCGTAAGTCATTGTATCTGTGTTTCAGACATTCTGTTGTCACCTATAGACGGCCTAGTGAGCTGAAAAATAGTACGTGACCAAATAAACATAATTTTGCAAAAGTCAGGAAATGTTTCCTATTTAATATTATAAATTATTCTGTTTGGCATGTTTCTGTCCAGTTGTCAACACAAAGCTTTCCTTTAAATTTTATGACATCTGCTCTTAGTTTCTCAGAACAGTAGTTCCGCTAGTCTTTTAGGAATATAACAATACAAGACATCGTTTATTGTACTTTTTTCCCTCCAAACGGTACTATTTTATTAATATAAGCAGCCCGATTTTCTGGAAAAAAATTAAGTGATACTCTGAGTGACCTGTTGCCACTGTCTAACGTTTAGAAATTATTGCTGTTAGAAATTATAACGTACTTTCAACGTATCTCTTACAGTAAGTAAATAAATCAGCTTTGTAAACAATATCTAGAATTAAGGTTAAAAGAGGTACCTTCCAGATGAATCTTGTTGTTTAAAGCAAGTTCCAGATCGGTATCAGAATATCACTGTCATATTTCTCCTGCTTTTGCTCCTTTATTTTCCTGTCTGTAGCCAGATGTCTATTTACAGAAGTAGGCCCGCACGTAAATAGCGTATTTTCAGCACACGCGAATCTATTTCCACTCTTTTCCTTACTTTCATCAACTCTGCCATTTTCATCATCGCCCTCAACCAACACATTCTTTTTATTCGCTGGGGATGAGAAATGCTGTGTAATATTACGATTCATTTCGACTCTGTAATTCTAATATAATTCAACAGTTTGCCTTAACCTCTTCAACACTAAATACGGAAGTAAAAGAACGAAAGCTCTTAACATTCACAAGCAGAACAATTTCATTAATATTGTACAGATGGACAGTCTAATCTCGTTTCGAAAAGTCTGTCAGGCTGGTTTCCCTGACACTTGAAAGGAATATCAAGATTTACAAATGCCCCAGATATAAAAGAAATCTGGTATCATTATCTGCTTTTGTTAGTAATGCCACTGATGTATAACTTTTCTGGCTTCGAATATAATTAAAAATTTGCTTTTCTTCCCCTCTGACGATTCAAATAGTTAAAGGGGACGCATCCTCGAGTGACCCCTGGAAACTCAGAAGTGATAATAAGTATCATATGATTTTGGCCTTGCTACCATCTTGCAGGGATTGTCAACCACAAACAAATAAGTTCGTACTTGCATTTTTCTATTTCTGTTTTATTTCTCTGTTACCATTATCACATCTTGCTCGTTAACTACTGTCTTTCATCTCTTTATACTAGTGTATGGTCTGCCCCCGACATTAACTTTAACTGAAGTCCATCTGTCTGCATCTTTTTAGAAGACTGCACCTTCCTGCATCTTTTTGTCTTCAGAAACGTATTGCCATTTTCTGCTTGTCTTAGCAGTTGTTGTGTATTTACTAAGACACTTAATCACTGCATGTAAAATATGTAGAATATATTTCTTGTTTAGTAATTTTCAGGTGATGACATTTGTTATCTCTAAACGTTTTTAGAGACAGAGTAATTACTAGAGCAAGATTATGGTAACATACTGCGTTCATTTGAGTGAAAGCTGATGTAATCACCGTCATGTTCCAAAGCTTTCAACATAGGCTATTTCTAGTGTTAGTTGGAAGTGCATTATCTAACTCAACATAAAAATAAAACGAAAGTCGCAATTTTCGCAATGGGTGTTCTAATGACTAAAACGCAGAACTAGAGAGTTGTTCCTTTTTACACGTGTAAGGACCTGTCCATGGTTATTACGGGTGAAATGGTGTGTTTGTATTCTGTTGGTTTCAGTGGCGGAAGAAACATTTGAAATAGTCATTAAAGAAAGGACTTTGTTCCAAAATTGACGGATATGACATCTCACCCTAGAAATGGTTCTGTTAGTAACTGCGCATTTCTGTATAGAATGGACTTCACTCGAGCCATCTTAATGGACACAAGGCTACATCGAATCATACTTCAGTTTAGAAAGGTCTTCATTCCTGGAATAAAGCCTTTTCTATAATTTTGCTACTAGTGTTAGTTCTTTCAACTACAGATCGTCAGAGTACGGAGATTACAGGACCCTATTCTTTACAAGGTAAATCTCCTCAAGATATGAGAGATATAGGAAATAAAAATCACTCTTTGTCTCCTGGACGGCAGGAACTAATACGTGACCACACAGACTATATTCCAGTACATCATTCTCAGTACTGTGCATGTGAGTACAAGTGTCTTGATGCTAGATTGTCAATAAAAGTTCAGCATGATATGTTCCTGGAGAAACATCCTGATTCGAGAATTACGTACTCTTATTAAGCTAAATACTTCAGAGGAAACTTCAGTCTTGCCTTGGGCCATCCTCAGTTGGACACTTGAGTAAAATGTGAAGTTTTGAAAGTGAAGATAATGAGTTCTTCTCTTAGTGAAGTTGCAAAACGAGTGGCTGTTGCTGAATTACTGGCTCATCAACGCCGTAGCAAAATGTTTTGTTCTGTAATGAAAGAAACCCAAGTATAGTGCCAAAAAGACAATAGCGTGTTAGACCTGTGTTTTGATTTTATGCCGAATCATTATCACACATTCCTGTCCAGAATGTATTTTATCTCGGGCAACTGTGGTTAATGGGTTAATGTTTTTTTTTTGTTAAAAATATGAAAACTTCTCTAATGTACGCGTACCATGATGGAACAGCAAAAACGGGGGCAAAGGAGGTTTGTTAATACCTATTAAACTACATAAAAGAAAATGCATCCAACAGTATTAATTACTAGTTGAGATTGTTTTCGGATGGATACACTGGATAAAATAAGTATCATTGCATGTTTACGTTGTGTGCTGCATTAGTGTATACAGGGAAATTTCAGAAAGTGACAATTCTTTCCTATAATGGGCCACTCTTTCAATGCTTGTGACAAGGATTTTCCTCTGATAAAACGGGTAGTAAGGAGAGTGGATCTTATGCACAGTATACTGTGAAGGAAAACTGTGCACGCTGCAGAAAGCTGTCACTCAAGAAAGAACTTTATTGTTGCCTACTATGAACTTATTTTGGTACTTTTAAAAACTGTTCAAGTTATTACACATACAAGATTAAATATTTTTCTCGATTCCTGAAAAATGATGATTTTGGAGTAAGGTCCTTTCTAAAATGACTGATTCAAATGTAATCAACTTCGCAGGTACTTCTTACATTATAGCTTACGTCATTTGATTCTCTATTGAGGCGTAGCGTATTTTTTACCCACATATCTTGACCTCAGACTAAAGCTTGTGAAATAAAAATCAAATAAATATTTCAGTAATCATGTAGAAAAGGAATGGAAAACAAACATTATTCCTATCGTGTGCGGTACGTGTAATACTTTAAGGGACGGCCTACTTTCTCCCCACTTGGAGCGCTAGTGTCACTCCAGGTGTCAAACGAAACATCTTTCAAGAGTAGTGAGTGTCGCGACTGTATGCGTTGTAGTGCGGTTCGCCAAGAGAATGCAATAACAGTATGAGGATCTTTGGCTTTTGGCTCACAGAGGAAGTGCGCCTGCTACTGCGCAAGCGCAGACATTCGTATTTTCTAACCAACCGGAGCCCATTTCTGACACGCGCCTCGCGTTCCCGAAGATGTGCGCTAGAGCGGACAGCGACCCGCGTCTTGGGCGGTGGTGCCGTGGGGTTTTTTCCGCTGGCTGTCGGCGCTGGCGCTATTGTAGATTGTCCCTGACATTGGGAGCACACTGCGGGTAATTGCGACATAGTCGGCCGACCGGCAGCCAGCGGTTACACAAGGCGGCCGGAGGCATTCGCGCTGCCACCACCTGCTCCGAAATACATGCGCGCGTCACGTGCACGTCGGCTAAAATTACTCGTATTTGGCCGTCATTGTCGGAACGCACCCGTGGAACACTTCCCGCCCAGTTCTCTTTGAGCTGTTGGTGGCTGACAATGTGAAAGAGAAACTTGTGCCTAAGAACGGCAATCGGGCAAATCAGCTGTACTGTATGGTCTCCTCTATAGAACTTCATGGGTGAGCAGGTAATATTCTTTTGTAGCTTCCCTGTGGCACTTGGGAGTGTAGTGTGTGTAGTTGTTTTTCTAGCGTGCCACATCTCCGTATGCCGTTATGCAGTAATGTCCTCCGAGCGTTTTCCCTACCAGTTGGCTCCATCTGATTATCTCCTTCCCCATTTTCCCTACCAGTTGGCTCCATCTGATTATCTCCTTCCCCATTTTTTCCTCTAAACGTAGCACTTGTTGTGTCAAAGTATGAAGGCAATGTGGTGCCACCCATAACACCATTGTGACATAGACGTGTAGAGTGCTGCCGTTCAGCTTCGTCAAACCAATTCGTGAGCATCAGTGACGTATGAAAATGGCGTCAAATCAGACGGCTTCTTGCACGTGTACGAGTTGTTTGAACACCTTATGTTTATTTCAAAATTTTACTTCTTGTATTCCGAAAATGTTGGTATACTTCCAATGTCATATTGTTTCCCTCATATCTAAAATTTACAAAGCATCCGTCGGATGTCGTCATGGAGCAGGTGATGGAGGGTACTTTGCCCTATTCAGTTCACGTAATAAGCGAGGGAAAGATAGCTGCATGCTTCCAAATGCCTCTCTATCTCTCTCATCCTATCCTTGGAGGAAATATAAATATTTCACTGTCCATTTAGTATATCGTTCCTCTAAATGTACGTTAAAACATACCAAGAGAAGAAAGGTTTTTACTTCTAATGGTACATATTATTTTGATATCATGCTACATTTCCGCAGAACTTCCGTGTAACTGCACGTTACGGTCCCAACATTTCTGTGATTTCATTCGTCCAGTTCCATTGCTCCTGGATTCCAAAATGTCCAGCAGTTCTCAAAAAACGATCACACACTGTTCTTGTATACAGTCTCCCGCGGCTGCTTCTTCCCATTACTCTCGCAACGAATTAAACACCGTCGATACTAAGAACACATTCAGGGAAGAGCCAAAGAAACTGGTAGACCTGCCTCATATTGTGTAGGGCCCACGCGAGCACGCAGAAGAGCCGCAACATGACGTAGCACGTTCATGTCTGGGGTGTTTGGTGGCCAGCGGAAGTGTTTAAACTCAGAAGAGTGTTCCTGATGCCACTCTGTAGCAATTGTGGACGTGTGCAGTATCGCATTGTCCTGCTGGAATAGTCCAAGATGGTTGGAATGCACAATGGACATGAATGGATACAGGTGATCAGACAGGATGATTACGTACGTGTCGTCACCTGTCAAAGTCGTATCTAGACGTACCAGGGGTCCCATAACACTCCAACTGCACACGCCGCACGCCATTACAGAGGCTCCACCAGCTTGAACAGTCCCATGCTGACATGCAGGGTCTATGGATTCATGAGGTTGTCTCCATACCCGTACACGTCCATACGCTCCATGTAATCTGGAACGAGACTTGCCCAAGCGGGCAACATGTTTCCAATCATCAACAATCCAAAGTCGATGTCGACAGGCCCAGACAAGGCGTGAACCTTTGTGTTGCACAGTCATCAAGGGTACACGAGTGGGCCTTCGGTTCCGAAAGCCCATATCGTTGGTGTTTAGTTGAATGGTTAGCACGCTGACACTTACTGATGGCCCAGCATTGAAATCTGCCGCAGTTTGCGGAAAGGTTGCACTTCAGTCATGTTGAACAATTCTCTTCAAATGGTTCAAATGGCTCTAAGCACTATGGGACTTAACATCTGAGGTCATCAGTCCCATAGACTTAGAACTAATTAAACATAACTAACCTAAGGACATCACACACATCCATGCCGGAGGCAGGATCCGAACCTGCGACCGTAGCAGCAGCGCGGTTCCGGACTGAAGCGCCTAGAACCGCTCGGCTACATAGGCCGGCTCGAACTATTCTCTTCAGTCGCCGTTGGTCCCCTTCTTGCAGGATCCTTTTCCGGCCGCAGCGATGTCGGAGATTTGATGTTTTACCAGATTCCTCATGTTCACGATACATCGGAGATGCTTTGTTCCATCGCTCGTGCGCCGATTATAACACCACGTTCAAACTCACTTAAATCTTGATAATCTGCCATTGTAGCAGCAGTGACCGATCTAAGAACTGCGCCAGACACTTGTTGTCTTATATAGGCGTTGGCGACCGTAGCGCCGTGTTTTTCCTGTTTACGTATCTCATTTTTGAATACGCATGCCTATATCAGTTTCGTTGGCACTTCAAAGTGTATTGTTTCCGTTTCCTATCGTTTCGAGACGCTGAACTCAAATCCACTGCCAGGCAAAAATAGTGAAACACACAGAAGGGTTGGCGGAAAAATAAACTCAACTTCACCCATTGAGCCAGTAGGTGATATTATTGTAGTGATTACAAAATCGAGTCTAATTAACAAAAAACGTGGCAGTATGAGGTCACATCCACTAGGCCTGGATGCGTGCATTGATACGGTTAGGAAGGGCATCATAAAACCGTTGCATCCCCTCCTGAGGCGAGCTGACTCGCAACCGTTGTAACTGGTTGTTAATACCCTGCATACTACCACTGGGAGTTGACCTCCTAGTTCGTCCTACATATATGTCCGACCGGAGGCAGATCTACGGATCTTGCTGGCCACGGAAGTACCTCATCATCACACAAACAGTTTGTAGACACACGTGCCATGTGTGGACAAGCGTTGTCCTGTTGAAGGATGGCACCACGATACTGTCACATGAGAAGTAGCATACAGCGATGCAGAAACTCCATGGCGTACCGTTACGCCTTTAGTTATCTCTCAATTAGTACCACTCGTGATCTGAAGTGATATCCGATAGCTCCTCACATCCTGACACCAGGAATAATATCAATGCGTCTTTCCAAAACACTGAAACAATGAGACTTCTTGCCAGGTCCTCGCCACACTCGACAACAATTGTCATCCGGGTTAGTTTACAACGCCATTCATCGCTGAACTGGATGCGACGCCATTCGTCAGCAGTGCACGCTTCCAGGTCACGGAACCATTCATTCCACGCACAGGCGTTTGTGTTGTGTCTGGACGACAGTTCCCTAGCCGGCTGCTGCCAGTCTCTGACCAACGGTGAGGAATGATAGGGAATGTGGCAGGGAGTCCAGCTCTCGGATGGCAGGGCGAAGATGTGAAGGAGAGACGATGCTCCTGGTGCACACTAGGACGATTCTCGCATGTAGTTGTCAGAGATGGTCGTCCGCAACCTTGACAACGAGTATGTCTGCCTTCACATTGGGCGACTGCGACATCCTACTGCCCGACAAATCTGGATATTGGACAATTCGACAAGCCTGTCGAATGGAGCCGCACAATGAGGCTACTACATTCAAACTCTTACAAGAGTGCACGACAGCTCCGTCTCGTTCACAACGATCACTCAAGACCTGACGCTGTTCAAGCCCCTTATATATGGGGGAGGTGAAAAAAAAGTTTCCCCTGTCGACTGTGGTCAGAGTTGCGTGTGAAAGGAAAAAAAAGAGAATGAGACATTAAAGATAAGACATATCTTTATGTTTGTACATAATTTCCAAGTACATTGAGACATTTTTCATACCGCTTTATAAGCTTCAAAAAGCCTTCCAGGTAAAGATCAGGGCGTTGCATACGGAAGAAGTTTTGAAAAGCTTGTTTGACGTCAGCGTTGCTCCCAAAGCGCCTTCCGCCGAGAGCCTCCTTCAAAGGAGGAAACAGATGGAAGTCACTTGGTGCGAGATCCGGACTGTAAGGCGGATGGTGTAGGCGCTCCCAACCAAGAGTTGCAATATGGTTTTGCATTGCTATCGCCGTGTGTGGTCTCGCATTGTCATCCAACAGCAGAACGCCAGATCCGAGAAGGCCACACTGCTTTTTCCGAATCACCTCTTTCAATTTCGACAGAGTAGCACAGTACCGCACAGCATTGATGGTTGCATCCTCCAGAAACTCCAGCACCAAAACTCCTTTGGCATCCCAGAAAACAGTGAGTGGCATTTTACCTGCAGACGGAGTGCTTTGGAACTTCTTTCGGACAGGTGATGACGGATGTTTCCACTCCATGGATGCGGCCTTCGATTCGGGCGTGTAATAGTGGACCCACGTTTCTTCCTCCGTCACAATCCGAAACAGAAGGTCATTGCCGGATTCATGGCAACGAACGAGCTGTTCCAGGCTGAACGCCATGTGTTGTTCCGTGTGTGCCGGGGTCAGTTGGCGGGGCACTCATCGTGCTGACTCCTTCCTGTATCGAAGAATGTCGTGGATAATCTTGTGAGCTCGCTCGTGTTCGATTCCAAGTTCTGTCACTACTTCATCGATGGTGATACGCCGGTTCGCTTTAATCGTGTCGTACACCTTCCTGACATTTGCATCTGTAGTGACCGTGCGAGTCCATCCAGGTCTCAGTTTGTCCTGCACTTGCTGACGTCCATCACTGAATTGCTGGCACCATCTCCGCACCATTTGCCTCGACATCACACCTGACGCATACACCTCAACAAGCTGGTTATGAATTTCTGTGCCTGATACTCCACGTTCCCATTCATCGCAGATAGCAGCTCTCACTTCCGCCTTTGGCCACGACTCCAAAACGCACCTTCTCTCCATAGTTCCTGGAAAAGACTGAGCGGCTGGCCTCCGCTTTGCGCAGGCACTGCGACAGCGCCATCTGCTTGATCGCCGTCGACCTCTACCCAATGGTGTATCGGTGTCTTGCACGTGCGCGTTCACCTGCCGTGTCGTCTTTCGCCCAAATCACACAGCTCTGCCCACAGTCGACAGGGGAAACTTATTTTCCAACTTCCCCTCGTATAACCTACAAGGCTTGGTAATAACACTAAACACGAACAACACTAACGCACTCTAGTGTCTGTTTTACTTGCCACAGTCAATTGCATCCCTAACCATTTACATATCCACCGAAGGTGTGTATATGTGCAAAGTTACGGGGGTGTGCTGAAAAGTAATGCCTCCGAATTTCTTGTGTGAAAATTCTTAAAGTTTTTTAAATAAAACAAACGTTATTAACGTTCTGCATATTCATTCTTCATGTCAAAATATTTATTTCTCAACAAAGTGACCGTGGCGACGAACACATTTCTCCCAACGACTGATTAGTTTGTTGATACTGTCACCTCTGCTTGCACCGTTTCATCACCGTGAAAGTTAAGTTCTCTAAGGTGTTTTTCACGTTTTGGAAACAGATGAAAATCGGATGGGATCAAGTCGGGACCACATGGAGCATGATCGATGACAGTGAACCCAAGGCGTCGGATTGTTGTAGACGTTGCAGCGCTCGTGTGTGGACTGGAATTGCCATGCTGAGGAAGCGGGTGCTCCGTGACGTCGATGTAATTGCGTTACGCACCGCCATATTAAACGCTACAATTAGGAGCTCTCTACCGACAGATGTCAGCAAATATGTAGACATGAAGAATGTAGATGTAGATTGTGAATAACGTTTATTTTATTTAAAAAGATTTAAGAGTTTTCATACAAAAAATTCGAAAGTATTACCTTTTGGAACGCCCTCGTACATTAACGTCCCTCCATGTCATCTGGGTACTCCACTTTTTTTGTCAGGCGGTACGAGTGTTTAAACCACGTGAAGAATCGAAAGGACTGTCACTGAAGTCGGATTCTGGGGGGCATTTTTATTATTGTGTCCATTACTCAGAGCTAATCACACAGTTCTCCATCTCAGTAATTCTTAGGCTGGACGTATATTTCAGCTGATCTTCCGTGTTTCCGTGTATCTGATGTGGGTCGACATTTTCAGCACTGTGTTGAACACCTTCTGAAAATCCAGAAGCACGAAATCAATACCCCCACGTCCACGCTTTGCGGGATACCGTGTTTGAAGGGTTGTCTGTTGCGCGAAGGAGCTGGCGCAGTGTGTAGACACGGGATTGCATGCGGGAGAATGGCGATTCATACCCCCGCCCGGGCATCCATGTCCAGGGCAGCTTGAGGGAAGGTTCGTGTGAAAAGGACAGAGCCGATTTCCTTTCGTAATACAACCTTACGTCTCGTCTCCAATGGCGTCATGTCGACAGTACGTTAACTTGCTTCCTTATTTCGCGGGAGGCGCACAACGTAATACGAGTATCTTGCTGACTTTTATGATAAGCTTTCCGTTCCCAATTTGCTACCTGGAAGAGTAGGCGATGTGTACCATTGGCTGTAGCTTTGTGCAAGCGTCCGTTTTCCACTTCATAAACGAGAGTGACCTGTAATCTTTCCTAGCGATCGAGGACAGTTCACTGTGAAGAAGCTCGTGTTATCTACAGAAGGTAACGATTTCATAGGGCATTCAACGGAAACCACAATAGGAGTTCCATCTAATACAGCGTGACCATTTTCTGCAATTCCATTTCACCAGAGTATTTGTTCCAATAACATCCTTCCGCTAGTTTTCTGCAGCAACCAAACGGTGATGAATTTGCGAACATACTACATGAATGCATTTTGAAACGAGGTTTAAGGTTTCAGTTTGTTGCCATGGTTGTTTCGAGAAGGCTGCAGAAGTTTCACTGGGAAGTCCATGCACATCCTCCACATAGTCCCGGTCTCTACACATGTGATTTCCATATTTTTGGAGCCTTGAAGCAACACATTCATGACCGTCGATTTGCTTCGGACGAAGAGTTGCTTTTCTCAGTACACTTACGGCTAGAGTACACTTATGGCTGCATAGGCAACCTCCAACATATTTCCGTGAAGGCACTGACCGTCTTATCTCACCGTAGGATAAATGTATTAACAGTAATGACGATTACCTTTTCCCATAAGTCTCGTTTTCATTAATTCTGATTGCTCCTTGTATATGGTACGGCCAACGGCCTTGCCACAGTAGTAACACCAGTTCCCTTCAGTTCAGTGAAGTTAAGCGCTGTCGCTAGGATGAGTCACCGTCCGGATCTGCCGAGTGCTGTTGGCAAGCGGGGTGAACTCAGCCCTTGTCAGGATAAGTTGAGGAGCTACTTGATTGAGAAGTAGCGATAACCAGTCACGAAAACTGACAACGGCGGGAGAGCAGTGCGCTGACCACGTGCCGCTCCGTATCCGTATCCACATCCGGTGACCCCCAAGGGTGAGGATGACACGGCGGCTGGTCGGTACCGTCGAGCCTTCAAGGCCTGTTCGGACGGTGTTTGTTTTTGTATGTGGTACAATATTTCGGTTTAACATAAAGCAACGTTCTACCTTCACATTTCCAAATACCTACTTCTTTGATGTAGTTTACTCCTGTTGTATATAGAAGTTCAAGTGACTCTAAGCACTACGGGGCTTAACATCTGAGGTCATCAGTCCCCTAGACTTAGAACTACTTAAACCTAACTAACCTAAGGACATCACACACATCCATGCCCGATGCAGGATTCGAACCTGCGACCGTAGCAGTCGCGCGGTTCCGGACTGAACTGCCTAGAACCGCTCGGTCACAGCGGCCGGCCTGTTGTATATAAAACCCCGACCTAAATTCTGAGCTTTATTAGAAACTACTTTTCAAATGTAGTCCTTTATAAAGGATTCCGAATCACTTAGGTTGGTTAGGTTTAAGTAGTTCTAAGTTCTAGGGGACTGATGACCTCAGAAGTTAAGTCCCATAGTGCTCAGAGCCATTTTTATCCCTGTTTATCCCTGTTATCACTACATTTCGGTATACATTGTGAGACAAGATCTACATTAACGTTTTTACATTAAAAAATACTAAAAACTACATTTTGATTGGTGTCCCTTACAGGAGCTCTCATTAGCCACTGTAGAACAGTACGAATCTCTGTTTTTATGGGTGTTGTTATTGACCTGGGAGAGACAATTCGTAGGGTATGATGTTAATTTGTCTTTCCTTAGTAGCTTTTCTTCAGGTTTGGATCAGCGTTAAGGCATGAATGCAGTCCTCTGTATTAAGACACAAAGGAATTAAAGAGAACTGCTGCGAGCGGGGATTGACGTAAATCAATCTGAAAATATGTGCCAGACCGAGATTCGAACCCAGGTCTTCTGCTTACCAGGCAGATGCGCTGACCACTGTGTTACCCGGACACAGTAGTCATTGCAACTACACGGACTACCCTACGCTTCCTTTACGTTTGAAACCCTCAACTTATCCACGCACTACTAACGTGGTGCCCCTCGCACATTATCCTCATTACTCGCGACATTTCTCCGATTCTCGTAAGAGTTCAAGCCAGGTGTGTATCTGCACTAAATAGGTCATTGGCTTGGAACTGGTGTTCCGGCCTCTGGATTTGTGATGGAAACTAGTGGTGCTAACGGTGGAAAAGGATCCAATTCTACAGGCGACTAGCTCCAAGAGCGCTGAACCTGGGGTGGTGAGTCAATTAGACGTCTGAAGTTTTTCAAGTTGCCCCCGGTGCAGGTTTGGTTCTCTCAACGTGTAAACTGCTAAGTGTCGGCTCCACTTGTTGGCGTGTCGTACCAGCAGCATGATGCGACTGGAGTCCATTATGAACATTTTTAGTCCTCAAGCGGCTCTGAAAACACCTGATAGCCAGCCTTGGTAACTCCCAAAGGTGCCCACGCAAACCTCTGTGCCCAGCAAGTAGCGGAGGTGCCGGTTTGGGTGCTGTGGGCATGTTATGGGACTTCGGAGGTCTCAGCGCGTCCTGTGTTGGCAGCCATGGAGCAGTTCCACTGGAGTACGCACCTGAATTGATGTGGTCCTATAAGACCCCAACAACTGTGTTTGGATCTCGGCCTTGGGTGTGTCTGACGGCATCTTCCATGTCTGCTTCTGATAGGTGTGGATGAAAGACTTGGCTTCACCATTGGAGGCTGGGTCTAACGGCACTGTCGTCACATGCGTTATGACATTCTGGGAGCAGAAATCCTAAAACATGCCGGATAAAAATTGCGGACCATGTCCGAAACGATTGTTTCTGGGGCCATTTTAATGGCAAATATTTTTTGCAAGGCACATATTGTCTCCCTTGTCGCGGTATTTGACATCGGCACGACATAAGAAAACTTGGAAAATGAGTATAAGACGATGAGCCACATCTCTCTGAAAAATGGGCTGGCGAAGCCCACATGGACGTGCTTTCACGAGCGCAGCAGTGTTGGTTCAAATGGCTCTATGGGACTTAACATCTGAGGTCATCAGTCCCCTAGACTTAGAACTACTTAAACCTAGCTAACCTAAGAACATCATATACTTTCATGCCCGAGGCAGGATTCGAACCTGCGACCGTAGCGTAGCAGCGTTGGCCAAGCAGTGTGCTGACTAGGTTGACGCGCAGATCTCTCAGGAGCGGGTTGATGACATGATTTCCTGTGTGATGCTGGGCCAGTAGACGTGCCGTCTTGTGAGTGCCTTCATGTGTGTCATGCCCCAGAGATCAGCATGCAGATGTTTATAACACGCAGACGCAGTGGTGACAGGCGGACGACGTGGAATCAGTACTCTCTGTACTACCTGGATCCTGTTTTTAGGGAAGATATGTGCGGAGCTCTGAAAGGGAGTGGATGGGAGGCGTTTACGCCAAACTTGGCGAATGTGTTTCGTAACTTGTTTGAGGGTGCAGTCCTCAGTTTTATGGAACGGCTTCTGACACTGTCAAAAAATATTGTATGACTGTGGCCAAGCACCATCTAAAACTTTTTACATTATGGTCTCGTCTCCAGCAATAACCAATTATACTCACGACAGATTATAAGAAATATTCTTTTCACTTCTTGCTCTATTGTACTTGTTACGATTCTGAACAAGAATTTACGGCGTATGCGATTTGTACTGTTTGAACATACACAGGATAAATAAGAGACAAATCATTTTAATAGCAAGAAAGATCGCATCTTGGATAAAAAGGAAAACAGTGTCGCAAATGATACTATTGAATATCTTCTCTGAATTTAACTGCTGTAAGATAAGTTACAGAGATTGGAATTAAAGTTCTGATCAGTAATGACAAACGCTGTAATATACTTGAGTTTGAGCTCAAAAAGTGCATATTTTCAGCGCAGATGAAAATAAACCCTAAAAGTCATGAGGAGAATTTTCTTAAAGAGCGAGGCTGCAACTGAGACTACCAACTGTATTAAACATACCGATTTACCTACAAATGCGCCAATACCCTACATATCTCTGTGAGATACATTTCAAAGCCTACTTTCCATTCTATCATGTAATATTAAGTATTTTTGACTTTCTAATCTCAGAGGAGCGTGGAAGGAGTCATGCCGTACATTTGTCGGAGCAAACCTTGCACATTTGTACATGAATAATGTGAGAAAACTATATGATATTCCTGTGTAGTCAAGCAACAATCTATTACTGAATATTTTGAATACATTTTCGCAATACGAGTGTACTAGAAGTTAGTCAGTTGACGTTATTCGGCTTTTCTCTAACTATTTCCTGCAAGCTGAAAAATATGCTATAAATCATTCTATCTTAATCTCTATAATAGATCAGAAATTCGGGAGAGCGACAGTCGCAAGAGGAAAACGTCTGCGTACGAATCCTGCCAGACAAAACTTTTTTGAACTCTTTCGTATATTAGCATCAGTAAATTCTCCAACAAAGATTTAATTTCGTTTTTAGGTAGTTCTGTGTCTCTTGATGACTTTCTACTCAGATCACTGCTAGTGAAGAATCTGAGACCAAATCACTAGTCCCGCTAGAGATCTCTAAAGAATACAACGGGTACAGCGTCGAATACTTTTAGGAAGTGTGGGAGGGCATAAGCTGTTTCGTTAATTGCATCGGTAGCTTCAAAGACACTGTTCAAAGCATGGTAGGTTTAAGGAGAAACCTTAAATTTGTATTTTTCGTATCTAAGCGTTCACCTTCGTTGATCTTGTTGTGTGGTAGCGCAGTCGACAAATAAAATTAAAATAGCCCTAGGGCAGGTAGCCAAGCTATCGGCAGCTAGAAAGCCTTGAAATCAATGAGGCGTCTGCTAAGCTGAATGATCTCTTTCGTAGACTATTTGCCTGCCGTATGAACTCGTATATTTAGGTACAACGTGAGTACATCTGAAACACAATCAATTCTAATAATGTGGTGTTGTCAGCTTCCATCGATAAGCCTTATACATCTCTGTTTTCCCTACATTTATCGTACTGAATTTTCACTACCACAAACTTGGGGGTTGTACAAATAAGTACCTTTTCAATCAAATGGCAACAACCGCGCCCAGAAAACTTTCAAATGGTCTTGCCCCACTTTTTTATTCCTTATGCGATCATTTCGTAAGGAGATACCCACAGCAGTTTTACTTTATAACAATTGGGAGTTATTCACACGTGTGGTGGAATGTCTTTTGTGCCGCAATTAATCATTTCTTTTCATCGCTCATTTCCATGATTAACGAGAGATGGATCTATTTCTGTGCACCCATACCTTAATTTCTTTTTCGTCCTTTCGTCCTTGAGGTTCTTAAGAGGATAATATGAATGTCTGTGAGTCAATCTAAAACAGTGCATCATCAACATCATTTTGCAGACAAAGATCTTACAACTTTTTGAACGACTGAATTTATCTACTTACTAGACAAGTAGCACTTTCCCAACAATGTCCAACAAAATTAAGTTTCCTCTTCGCCCTCTGTACAATTTTATCTTTGGTATAGACCGACAGAATGACGTGTAATTGAAAGATCTTCAAAAATCAGGAATACGGAATCTACCATTTGTAACGAGCCCTCTATTTGCCAGACTCTTGTTTATTTTGACTTTTGGTACTGAAGGACTGCTTACAACAACCGAAATCAATATGAAATATTTCCTAAACCATTATTTCTTCCCTCCTAGCGCGTCGGCTATCAATACTCTGCCTTTACCTAGAGCGATCCTTGCATTTCTGGGAACAAATGAGTAAAAATATTTTGTGTAATAGAAAAAAAACATCAGTTTCATTACTGAGTGGCCCTATCTCTAGTCTGATGTACTTACTTACCTAATCAGTTATCGTCCTATAGCCCATTGCAGTTCTTCAGTTGTACATCCACTTTGACAACATTAATGAGCATTCTCTCTCGAAACAGCATTTTTATATCATGGTATCCTTATATCCATATCTTATTACGTTCATTTTTTCTTGGAGCTGTTGGCCGATCTGTCAGCGGGGATCTATGCTTACATTACACTGCTCTAGATTATCTGTGACTGTAGCCATTTCTGTGCACTTCCGCCCGATATCAGTATTCTGTGCTTCAATCTTCTCGACCAGAAGAATAAAACAAAAAATGGATAATATTACTCTGCTTAATGTCCGAAATGAACAAAGCAAGAAATGTTCTCTTTTCGCCCTGTTGGAAAATGATATATATTTCTGAAGTGTGTTTACAGACAACGCAAATCAGAGGAACTTGTAGCAGCTACCAAACAGAATCTGCAGTTTCTAAGGACTGTTCAAATGAGTTAAACTGGCAACATTATCTCAGAAATACTTTAAAATGTCCCGGGTTCCAATTAAAGTTTTCTAGTTGTCAGGCGAATGCTTGAACTAAAAATCTCCCAAATATTTCCCTTGTGTCCCACTCACAGCCTCTTATAAGTAGAGAATTAAAGCAATGGCAAAAAACCAGAACGAAAAATATATACAAGGGCGTCGAGGACGATGCCAGTACAAGCTCATGTAGATCTGGGAAGGAAAGAAGCTAGTCCTTTCCAGAGGAACCATCTCAACATTGTCCGCCCCCGGTTGCTGAGTCGTCAGCGCGACAAAATGTCAATCCTAAGGGTCCGGGTTCGATTCCCGTCTGGGTTGGAGATTTTCTCCGCTCAGGGACTGGGTGTTGTGTTGTCCTAAGCATCATCATTTCATCCTCATCGAAGAGTTACTCGCCGAAGTGGCGTCAAATCGAAAAGACTTGCACCCGGAGAACGGTCTACCCAATGGGAGGCCCTAGTTCAGTTGGTTCAAAATCCTCTGGGTACTATGGGACTTAACATTTGAGGTCATCAGTCCCCTATAACTTAGAATTACTTAAACCTAACTAAGCTAAAGACATCACACATCTGAGGTCATCAGTCCCCTAGAACTTAGAACTACTTAAACCTAACTAAGCTAAGGACATCACACACATCCATGCCCGAGGCAGGATTCGAACCTGCGACCTTAGCAGCAGCATGGTTCCGGAGTGAAGCGCCTAGAACCGCTCGGCCACATCGGCCGGCAGGCCCTAGTCACACGACATGTATTTATCTCAGCATTTGCCCTAGTAGATATAGGGAAAACACCCATATCTGGTCTTCTGGACGGAGATTTGAACCCAATCTTCCCCGAAGGCGAAGACTGCGCTGCCTGACACGGTCCGGTTTATAAATAGGAACTTGTGCGGCGCACAAAGGACAACACGCTGCATAACTCTCTAATTAATTACGTAATAATTTCGCACCTAGCCGTCGAGTGTCACGTTGCTTGTTTTTGTGCCCTGAGGGACGCGTGTCGCGAAGCTGCTTTTGCAGTGATGTCTGGGACAACAGTGCCACGTGAGTGACCGGTACAGCTGCCGTGCAGTGATTAACGCCCCTGTCTTAATGAGTGCCGCTCAGTCGAGGTAAAGCGATTAGAGAGCTCAAGCGAAGAACACAGTCGCCACTTCACAGTCGTCACGCCCCTTCGCTGCCCTGAAGGCGGAACCACCTGCGACCTCCGCCTCCGGCTTCAAAACCATCAATTGGACCACAACGTGGAGATTCATCTTGTGTTCACAGTCTGACTGGGAAATCTACAATCATCTGAACGGTATGTATCACATAGTCTGTGTATCGTAATCCCATCAGGCAAACTCTTCCAAACACGGAATATTCTTCTTCTTATCCTGCATCAAGATACCTGTCTCTTCGGTACGTTCTACTCGTTGTGTGAAACATGAAGTTGGCATTTCAGCTAAAAATTGAGAAAAATGTTCGTGATACAAGAATACATTGTTAATAATGAAGCCAGTTCAGAGTATAGCTCATTGTTGACTTAAAAGTCATTGGAGACGTAGAATCATATTGGTGCTAAGCTTGATACACTACGGAATTACGATTATGGTTTATGGTGTCAGTGATGGACTATAGATATGGGTAACGCCTCTGCGTTTTTCATAGCGGCACATGTAAAGCTTTCTCGGTGTACGTGCAATGCCATTGTATACGTAGATGTATCTGTGGGGTGTGACAAATGTCTTTCCTGGGCCCAGTATTATTATTCTTATGTCAATGACATCTCGTTGGTTCTGTCCTCCTGTAAAAATCTTTCTATGCTTTACCCGAGTGCCAGACATGAAGATGTCAATACTGCAATCATCCAAATGAATGACGTTCTGTCTTCATTGGTGACATGTGAGCAAAACTTAGTACTTAAACAAAATGTGAAAAAGTACCATGTAATTTTACTGCCCCTTGAGAATTTAATGACCATTGAATTATGCGAACAGTTGTCTCGTAATTTTCTAGACGGTATCCCAGTCCAATATGGCAATGTTTAGTGAAAATTTTACACGGTTAGAAGTAACCATGAAACGTTGTGTGCGAGACATCTGCAACATCAGACTGCTTGACCGTGTCCATGTTTCGCGCAGTCGAAGTTGTGGTCAGACAAGTTTAGTGACTACCACTCTCTTCATTAGCTGAACAATTTCTGTGTGCACACACCCCAGCGTCTCACATCTGAGATCAAGTGCCCGTCACGTCATAACAGTCGCAACAAAAGTCTACCCTAGCGTCTCACATCAAAGATCAAGTACCCGCCACGTCATAATAGTCGCAAAGGTCTCCATTCTCTAGAATGCTGTTTGTGCCGATTCATATAACTAAAGTTTTCGTAATCTGCTTCTCCATTTCTGCCTCTGGAGCAAGCTGCCTCACTATTAAAAGAATAGTTCCCTTTTTAAAAAAATCTGAACCGTTTCCTTTCACCAATCTCTTAACTTTTCCCTGGAAAATTAAAGTATTTGGCCAGTTTCTCTCTGTCGAACGGCGAATCGAAAGCCCCATATTCACCCAGTTACGCTTTTTTCTCTTACCGTTTCTCTGTCACTCACACGCGATACTACTTTTTTACTTTTTTCTCCCCCCTCCCCACCACCCCCTTTCTTCTTTAAGTGTGTTTCTGTCACTTCTCTCTTTCTCTCCGTCTCCTCCGCTTACTCGCTCTCTCATCGTCCATTGCTGCCTGCGCCCAAAAGTTAGCTGCCTGGAATTTGTCTTTGTTGTTCTACTTTTCACGAACGAACAAAAATTTTTTTTCTGCTGTACCTACTACCGTTTAAAAATAGCAGCAGCAGCAGCAGCACTCTGTCTTCAGGCCACAAGTGGCCCAACGGGACCATCCGACCGCCGTGTCATCCTCATTGAGGATGCGGATAGGAGGGGCGTGTTGTCAGCACACCGTCTGCCCCGGTAGCCGAGTGGTCAGCGTGACGGACTGTCAATTCTAAGGGCCCGGGTTCGATTCCCGGCTGGGTCGGAGTTTTTCTCCGCTCAGGGACTGGGTGTTGTGTTGTCCTAATCATCATCATTTCATCCCCATCGACGCGCAGGTCGCCGAAGTGGCGTCAAATCGAAAGACCTGCACCAGGCGAACGGTCTACCCGACGGGAGAACCTAGCCACACGACATTTCCATTTTTTTACCGCTCTCCCGGTCGTTATGGTGGTTTTCTTCGACCGGAGCCGCTGCTGTTCGGTCGAGTAGCTCCCCAATTGGCATCACGAGGCTGCGTGTACCCCGAGAAATGGCGACAGCGCGTCGGCCCGGATGGTCACCCATCCAAGTGCCGACCACGCCCGACAGCGCTTAACTTCGGTGATCTGACGGGAACCGAAGTGTCGCATTTCATATTAAATGGAAGACTCCTGTGTGACGTGATGCATATAATGTGAATCGACGCACAGAAGTTTGAATTTGCTCGATAATATCGAAACTGGAGTACCGCTGGTTGGTAACTATTAATCTCCTCTGGAGAGAAATATTGGTGTTCCATGGCACGCTTGGACGTATGAGCTCCTCACGCCAATTAAAAGTCACTCGCGTCGCTGTGATGTCGAAACTAAGGTTTGGTGTACGACACTTATTGAAACACGTAGAGCCAACAGTTCAAATTATTTAGAAAACCGATGATCGTATTAAAGTAGAGTTTGTTGTCAGAAAACAAAACACTCATTCCTTCCTTTTCGCTGCCTAATTGTCACGTAATAGTGCCAGATCTTCGACCGGTCGATATCTATCAACATCTGATCGGGTCCAACGAGTACAGCAAATCGTAAGATGCAAATTTCGAATGATATTGTTGACTGGAATGTCCCACATGGTAGGTACAGCCGCCTGTAAGAAAGGGTGTTCTTCCTTGCGTATGTGTGAGAGTTGTATCGCTTGTGTATTTCCAAAGTGCAGGTGAGTGTAATGGAGGCGTGTTTAGTGCAGCGTTATGTTTTGTGCTGTATGATGGCGATGAGAGAAGGGATGCCAGCACATGGATCACTCCCCTCGAATATCGCTGTCGAGCTCGTCCCCATTCGACGGACGGATGCCCGCACTTCATCAGACACTGTGAAGAGGTTTTGACTTTAATGCAGGGCATCGACATACAGCTGGAAGATCAGGAGCTTCACGCCAACATCTCTCCTCCCCTTGCCGGCGGAATTACATCTATCACCATTTAGAACTGGCTTACGTCCGAACTGAGTGCCACCATACAGGGGTGCGATAGCGACTTCGGCTACGTAGGCAAAAAATAGCTACTCTGACTTCAGCACGTGGTCGCTATAATATGAACTGTGTATGTGTGTGTATGTGTGTGTGTGTGTGTGTGTGTGTGTGTGTGTGGTTACACAGCGTGAATCACCTAAAACAGGGGCGGGAACGGAGTGAAAACTTCGCGCCTACACGATGTGTTGCAGGCATGCGGTCCGATACTCGGCCTGTCTCGGCACATGTCGACTTTACTCGGTCCTTCTTCATACAGCGCTACATTTCACTTAGCAGTGCGATGCGACACTGTTACATCCGGCGTGTTGCGATCGGCACAAATTTCTTCAGTTATGCAGAATCGTGGTGTCAAGCTGTTACTCGTTCTCTATTTGTTAGTGGTGTACAGGAAGTTCGTCAGTCCAGTGATTGTTTGTACAAAAAGAGGCAGTCTAGCGATACATCGTCCCAGTCTTTAAAAAACGAATGGGAATCACAGAGGGGATGGATGAGAACTCTCGATATCTACTGTGCTGTCGCTTAGTCGAGGGTACCGCACGTTTGTTATGGAACGGCATTACAACGCAATACAGAAAGAATTTAATTCAGGTGACGATGAAAAAGCGTAAAATTACAACGATCGACAGACGATTTGTACAGGATTCATTTTCAGTACATTAGGATGTAATCTGCGCTAACTTAGCAATCATGAAGCACGTAATGAAATTGGTGATTGGTGAATTTCTGAAACGGCACGCGATGTTACATCGCCAGTTGCAACAGTTTTTGATGGAACTGGGTGAAGAACATGGAGACGTTATGTTACTGCGAAGAACGTTAGTTAAGTCAAGGGGTATGCCTGGGCGATTTTTCGATTTAAGACATGCTGCTGAAAGCAGGAACGAAAATTAGAACATCCAGAACTGTTTGCAGACCCCTCATTTAAGTTGACTTGACTGCACACTACCCACAGTAGGATGTTGCAAGGTAAGAAATAATCTTATTTCTGATTTGGAGGGGATGCATTTAAAAATGAAGTCGCACTGTGGAAGGGACGACCTCTGACAAGAAAACCGTCTATTTCCCTGAACTCGCTGGTATTAAAGAAAACACGAATTTTGAAGAATTCAATGCCGCGTTGAAAGAATTACGGGAATAGTTTTTAAAAAGTTTTGAAGACACTGGCAGTCTTACGTCTGTTTTTGAGCTGTTTCCGAACCCATTTGCCTTTTCAGTTGAATGTGTCCGTGTACACGTGCAGGTGGAACCGATCGATCTGCTACGCAAGTCCCATTTAAAAAACAAATACGATTACTATAAAAATACCCTCAGCTCGTGGTGTCCGGTAGCGTTCTTGTTTCCCGAGCACGGGGTCCCGGGTTCGATTCCCCGCGGGGCCAGGGATTATCACCTGCCCCGAGATGACTGGGTGTTGTTGTGTCGTCTTCATCATTATCATTCATCTTAATTACGGTCGGAGGAAGGCAACGGCAAACCATCTACACTAGGCCTTGCTTCGTTCCCTACTTCATTTCAATAAAACTGTCCAGGAGTTCTACTTTGCTTTATTCGGGCAGGCCGAGCGGAGTGGGCGCGAGGTTTGCGGTACCACGTTACGAATTGTGCAGCCCCTCCCGCCGGAGGTTCGAGTCCTCCCTCGGGTATGGGTGTGTGTGTGTTGTTCTTAGCATAAGTTAGTTTAAGTAGTGTGTAAGTCTAGCGACCGATAACCTCAGCAGTTTGGTTTCTTAGGAATTCACACAGATTTTAACATTTATTAGGGAAGAGTTTCCACGTCTCTGTAATGAGGCCGCAAAAGTGATACAGTGTTTCGATCAACATATGTGCGCGAAAGGCGTTTCCGATTATGAAAGTAACTGAGTCACCATTACGTGGCAACTCAAGATACAAAAATTTTCGGAGTGGTCTACGTCTGTCCGTAGGCCGACTGTTTGTACCAGACATAAATTTTATTACGTTTTCAGCGCGCCATAAATTATTAAATAAGACTCATTTTTTCTTTAGTTTGTGATCTATGATGTTAAGAAATACGAAACCAACCCACACAAGACGTTCAGTGTTCCTTATGCGACTGCATTGCTGCAAATGCAGCGCATTCGCAGTGTCCCCCTTTTACCACTCAAAGAACGTGACGTGACAGCGTGATGTGATAGTAGGAGATGTGTGCAGCCAGGCGACAGAAGGCCACATGTGAGCGAGAGCACTGCACGCGCGCAGTATTCTTGGCCGTCCCTAACCTACAACTATTGCTGTGAATATTTCTCAAAGGGGATCAACATTTGATGATTTGTTTTCACACAATGTAGATACACACTGCGATGTACAACTTAACTTTTGCAGTGATTCCAACAGTGACAGGAAAGACGTTCAGTAGTCTTACGTGATCTGGGGTAGTACCATGGGTACATTTCCATTAAAGTTGAGTGGCTTTATTGGCTCAGGTTTCCGAGAAGTAGCTTCAGCTGCCCAATTGGCAAGCTCCTGCTTTCTTAGAACACTGTAACAGCTTCCCTTCGCGAAATGGGTAGATGTGTCGCAAGGTAACAACCTCAGTTACGATGAAGGGCTGTACATTCCCTAAAAATAACAATGATTATACAAGTTGCTTTTTGTTTTTGAGATCTCTGTTTCTCAGTCGCACTTTCGCATGTAGTACGGGTGTTCTGCTGTCTTCAGCGACTGTATTAAATCTTATCACCTAACACACACGCGCACACACACACACACACACACACACAGAGAGAGAGAGAGAGAGAGAGAGAGAGAGAGTATGGGATACATAGAAAAACGCAGCTGAATAGCCCTTTCGC
This sequence comes from Schistocerca piceifrons, assembly GCF_021461385.2. NCBI lineage: Eukaryota > Metazoa > Arthropoda > Insecta > Orthoptera > Acrididae > Schistocerca > Schistocerca piceifrons. The sequence continues at coordinate 466,847,895 of NC_060141.1, read as the reverse complement.
TAATACACCTATTGCAAAAAAAAAAAAAAAAAATCGAACAGCAGCTCAGCGCGTTGCATGATGTCATTTCTACAATTTACAGTATAAAAGTTGTAGATTGTATAGAGGAGCCTTTTAAACACATAATGGTCTGAAATAATTTTAGACTATTAAAACCCAGCGAATTGTTTTGGATGGCACATATTCAGTAGAATCAAAAGTAGCATCCGATATACCCAATTAAAGCGAGGTGGAACCGTTAATGTACTCAATGCAAAGACAGCCCTTTTGCAGACAGTCAGCACCAGTTTTAGATTGAACACTGATGATGCTATTGTCAACATGAAGGATACAACACAGTGGATTATAAGGAAATGTTGATCGACTTAGTGGAATGGAACTACAGTACTTCTTAAATGTGGATAAATTTAAAACAGTTCGTTTTCTTAAGAACAAGGGGACAATAATCCGACACTACAAGATTACCCACTATGAAAATATATATAGTATCATGTGACATCTTTTTCAATTGCAACATATCTTTAATTCGACCTGGCACTTTGAGGATTATTGCAAACTAACACCACTGTACACTACTAAGGATCATGGTCTCGCTTACAGTTTGGTTAAGTACATTCAAAACACTGTTACTATGCTTATTTTTGGCTTTGCAATACAGTTGTCACCTCGTCATTTATGCTGCACCGAGCGATGATAGTACATACCTAAGGAGTAAGAAGATTCAAACCAGCGTCCAGCCTTTCTGGTTTACAGTATACACGGTTTCCCATAGCAGTTCAGATTAATACCGGGATGGTTCCTTCATAATAAGCTGTGTCGCATTTCCTTGCTATCCTTATCTAGCTGAGGTCAGGCTCTGCCTTATCGACAGTGATGTTGATAGAACGTATAAGCAGGACCTTTTTTTTTCTCTATACACTGTTCGGTTGAAATTGCCAGCAATTCACCATCATACATAACACTGCACCGCTCAGCATTTAAGTTTTGCTCTATAAGGCTCTTAGCCGGCCGGTGTGGCCGTGCGGTTCTAGGCGCTTCAGTCTGGAACCGCGTGACCGCTATGGTCGCAGGTTCGAATCCTGCCTCGGGCATGGATGTGTGTGATGTCCTTAGGTTAGTTAGGTTTAAGTAGTTCTAAGTTCTAGGGGACTGATGACCCAGATATTAAGCCCCATAGTGCTCAGAGCCATTTTTTTGTAAGGCTCTTAATTGCGTACAGCAGCGCAAAACCATTCATTTCCATGGCTCTGTGTTCGAGCGTCTTTGTTAAGATTGGGTGTGATGCGATCATCTTTTATTCTCTGACGTAGACAACAGAGCGCACAGCCAATGTATACTAGTTTCCTCGAACTCTTCAGTGTCTTTATATTGCATTGTAAGACACTACACCGAGAAAATTCATTCAGACTGCACGTCCATAGATAAAGCACCAGAAGCAGAGACATCTGCTGTCTGCTTAGATTAGTGCAGTTTGCCTCCTCTGCTCCTTTTACTAGCAACTATTTCGTCTTTTAGGATGGGACCCGCCATATGACGGAGCAATGAAAACGTGAGCTCACTACGACACGAAACAAAGTTTTTAAGCATTAGGATCGTCAGCGTAGAATTATAAAATGTAACTCAGCCAATCAAAGTTTCAGTTCCTTCCTTCTATTGTTTCTTCATTTTCTGACGATGTGTTTTGAGTGAAGCAATTTTTTATTACTGAGCATAGCTGAATAATCCTTTTCGCAGTGGAGAATATGTAGTAATGTGTGCTCGCCTTTGTTACGCACAATTAATCACATTTTTCATGTAAAAAGCAGTGACCGCTGCTGCGTAAGATCACAAGAGCACATGAATACCCTAACTTTCGATACCTTGCGGATTTATTGTTGTTGTTTTTTTTTTAATGCTGTTAAACGTAACACAGATGCTGCAATCTGAAAGATACGGCACTATGGGACTTAAACTACTGAGGGCATCAGTCGCCTAGAACTTGTTGTTGTTGTTGTGGTGGTCTTCAGTCCTGAGACTGGTTTGATGCAGCTCTCCATGCTACTCTATCCTGTGCAAGCTTTTTCATCTCCCAGTACCTACTGCAACCTACATCCTTCTGAATCTGCTTAGTGTATTCATCTCTTGGTCTCCCTCTACGATTTTTACCCTCCATGCTGCCGTCCAATACTAAATTGGTGATCCATTGATGCCTCAGAACATGTCCTACCAACCGATCCCTTCTTCTGGTCAAGTTGTGCCACAAACTTCTCTTCTCCCCAATCCTATTCAATACTTCCTCATTAGTTATGTGATCTACCCATCTAATCTTCAGCATTCTTCTGTAGCACCACATTTCGAAAGCTTCTATTCTCTTCTTGTCCAAACTATTTATCGTCCATGTTTCACTTCCATACATGGCTACACTCCATACAAATACTTTCAGAAATGACTTCCTGACACTTAAATCAATACTGGATGTTAACAAATTTCTCTTCTTCAGAAACGCTTTCCTTGCCATTGCCAGCCTACATTTTATATCCTCTCTACTTCGACCATCATCAGTTATTTTGCTCCCCAAATAGCAAAACTCCTTTACTACTTTAAGTGCCTCATTTCCTAATCTAATTCCTTCAGCATCACCTGACTTAATTAGACTACATTCCATTATCCTTGTTTTGCTTTTGTTGATGTTCATCTTATATCCTCCTTTCAAGACACTGTCCATTCCATTCAACTGCTCTTCCAAGTCCTTTGCTGTCTCTGACAGAATTACAATGTCATCGGCGAACCTCAAAGTTTTTATTTCTTCTCCATGAATTTTAATACCCACTCCGAATTTTTCTTTTGTTTCCTTTACTGCTTGCTCAATATACAGATTGAACAACATCGGGGAGAGGCTACAACCCTGTCTTACTCCCTTCCCAACCACTGCTTCCCTTTCATGTCCCTCGACTCATATAACTGCCATCTGGTTTCTGTACAAATTGTAAATAGCCTTTCGCTCCCTGTATTTTACCCCTGCCACCTTTAGAATTTGAAAGAGAGTATTCCAGTCAACATTGTCAAAAGCTTTCTCTAAGTCTACAAATGCTAGAAACGTAGGTTTGCCTTTCCTTAATCTTTCTTCTAAGATAAGTCGTAAGGTGAGTATTGCCTCACGTGTTCCAGTGTTTCTACGGAATCCAAACTGATCTTCCCCGAGGTTGGCTTCTACTAGTTTTTCCATTCGTCTGTAAAGAATTCGTGTTAGTATTTTGCAGCTGTGACTTATTAAGCTGATAGTTCGGTAATTTTCACATCTGTCAACACCTGCTTTCTTTGGGATTGGAATTATTATATTCTTCTTGAAGTCTGAGGGTATTTCGCCTGTTTCATACATCTTGCTCACCAGATGGTAGAGTTTTGTCACGACTGGCTCTCCCACGGCCGTCAGTAGTTCCAATGGAATATTGTCTACTCCGGGGGCCTTGTTTCGACTCAGGTCTTTCAGTGCTCTGTCAAACTCTTCACGCAGTATCATATCTCCCATTTCATCTTCATCTACATCCTCTTCCATTTCCATAATATTGTCCTCAAGTACATCGCCCTTGTATAGACCCTCTATATACTCCTTCCACCTTTCTGCTTTCCCTTCTTTGCTTAGAACTGGGTTTCCATCTGAGCTCTTGATATTCATACAAGTCGTTCTCTTATCTCCAAAGGTCTCTTTAATTTTCCTGTAGGCGGTATCTCTCTTACCCCTAGTGAGATAGGCCTCTACATCCTTACATTTGTCCTCTAGCCATCCCTGCTTAGCCATTTTGCACTTCCTGTCGATCTCATTTTTGAGACGTTTGTATTCCTTTTTGCCTGTTTCACTTACTGCATTTTTATATTTTCTCCTTTCATCAATTAAATTCAATATTTCTTCTGTTACCCAAGGATTTCTACTAGCCCTCTTCTTTTTACCTACTTGATCCTCTGCTGCCTTCACTACTTCATCCCTCAAAGCTACCCATTCTTCTTCTACTGTATTTATTTCCCCCATTCCTGTCAATTGCTCCCTTATGCTCTCCCTGAATCTCTGTACAACCTCTGGTTCTTTTAGTTTATCCAGGTCCCATCTCCTTAAATTCCCACCTTTTTGCAGTTTCTTCAGTTTTAATCTACAGGTCATAACCAATAGATTGTGGTCAGAGTCCACATCTGCCCCTGGAAATGTCTTACAATTTAAAACCTGGTTCCTAAATCTCTGTCTTACCATTATATAATCTATCTGATACCTTTTAGTATCTCCAGGGTTCTTCCATGTATACAACCTTCCTTCATGATTCTTAAACCAAGTGTTAGTTATGATTATATTGTGCTCTGTGCAAAATTCGACCAGGCGGCTTCCTCTTTCATTTCTGTCCCCCAATCCATATTCACCTACTATGTTTCCTTCTCTCCCTTTTCCTACACTCGAATTCCAGTCACCCATGACTATTAAATTTTCGTCTCCCTTTACAATCTGAATAATTTCTTTTATTTCATCATACATTTCTTCAATTTCTTCGTCATCTGCAGAGCTAGTTGGCATATAAACTTGTACTACTGTAGTAGGCGTGGGCTTCGTATCTATCTTGGCCACAATAATGCGTTCACAATGCTGTTTGTAGTAGCTTACCCGCATTCCTATTTTCCTATTCATTATTAAACCTACTCCTGCATTACCCCTATTTGATTTTGTGTTTATAACCCTGTAGTCACCTGACCAGAAGTCTTGTTCCTCCTGCCACCGAACTTCACTAATTCCCACTATATCTAACTTGAACCTATCCATTTCCCTTTTTAAATTTTCTAACCTACCTGCCCGATGAAGGGATCTGACATTCCACGCTCCGATCCGTAGAACGCCAGTTTTCTTTCTCCTGATAACGACATCCTCTTGAGTAGTCCCCGCCCGGAGATCCGAATGGGGGACTATTTTACCTCCGGAATATTTTACCCAAGAGGACGCCATCATCATGTAATCATACAGTAAAGCTGCATGCCCTCGGGAAAAATTACGGCTGTAGTTTCCCCTTGCTTTCAGCCGTTCGCAGTACCAGCACAGCAAGGCCGTTTTGGTTATTGTTACAAGGCCAGATCAGTCAATCATCCAGACTGTTGCCCTTGCAACTACTGAAAAGGCTGCTGCCCTTCTTCAGGAACCACATGTTTGTCTGGCCTCTCAACAGATACCCCTCCGTTGTGGTTGCACCTACGGTACAGCTATCTGTATCGCTGAGGCACGCAAGCCTCCCCACCAACGGCAAGGTCCATGGTTCATGGGGGCGGCCTAGAACTTAGAGCTACTTAAACCTAACTAACGTTAGGACATCACACACATCCATGCCCGACGCAGGATTCGAACCTGCGGCCGTAGCGGTCGCGCAGTTCCAGACTGTAGCGCCTAGAACCGCTCGGCTACTCCGGCCGACATGGCACTTAAATCTACCACGCTATTGCTCCTCTAGACTCCGTGAAACGTGGAATCGGGGTAGCGAGCACACTAGTTGTGCACGTTTTAAGGAGCTTTTACGCATGCGCAACTCGCGTGAAGTTATTGCCGTACAAGCCAAACACATACGGATTTGATAAACAATGTACACGGTTCACGATGTGCACAACTAGCCATAGCCAATCAACTATAAGTTTACGTCAGTGCCACCAGGTGGTAGCACACTGCAGCAGACTTTTATCCCTATTCGCTCGGCATAAATCCCACTAGATGAGAGCACACTCCTCAGACGTGCTAATTCACTCACTATACACTGTAGTAAAATTATATTGGACGTCATACATGTTAAAAGTTTTACTGACAGTAAAACTGTTTTGTTGATTTCTGAATGAGTTGTAGTACTTTAAGTTATGAATTTTATCACGCAGCAATCCATTTGAGGTGCTGAGAATCATAACGGGCTAAAGCACCATCACCGTCGACTGTAAAATTGTAGCATTTATTCATGCTTCTGAAATCTGTTGATCTTATGGTGAATCAGTTTTATCTGTTCTGTAGACCCTCATGGTACATATGAAAATTCACGAAAAGTTGTATTACTAGTTTGCTGGTATTCGCTTAAATGTGGGATCGACAGCGGTGTGCTTTAAACCCTTTAGACCCGTTGTCGGACGTCTGTTCTATTCCAGAATTGCACCAACCATAGTCTGGAAATATTTTTACAAAGTGACGTAGCAAAGAAGTACTGTGCTTCGTTTGTTTTAAAAGATTAAAAATTTGTCCTCCATTTCCATGAAATAATAAAAGAACGAAATTTGGTAACAGTAATAAAGTAAAAACTTGGCAACAATTCATTCGTAGTATACAATAAAATTAGAAAGTAGCTGATGTGCTGCCTGTGTCTACAAATATGCCTTCACCTGCTTGTGCCGGCCGGAGTGGCCGAGCGGTTGTAGGTGCTTCAGTCTGGAACCGCGCGAACGCTACGGCCGCAGGTTCGAATCCTGCCTCGGGCATGGATGTATGTGGTGTCCTTAGGTTAGTTAGGTTTAAGTAGTTTCAGTTCAGTTCTATGGGACTGATGACCTCAGCTGTTAAGACCCATAGTGCTCAGAGCCATTTGAACCATTTTTTCACCTGCTTGTAGCCTTTGAAAACGAACAAATTAACGCGAAAAACAGTTCATGAATTTCACTTTACACCCTTCAGCACTGACTATTCGTAATGTCCCAATAATGGTAAAGCCCCAAATACAACACAACTTTTGATTGGAGTTCCAAAAAAATTAGAATCAGTAGGGCAACAGAGGTGTTTTTTTTTCTTTTGTAGAGTCCTACCACTTTTCACTTTTTGAGGGAAGCAGCGTACGGTTGACGGACTAAGCTTACTTTTATTTACCTATTTAATTTAATATTTTGGTTCTATGGGTACTGAAACTGAGGGAATCAAAATTTTTCGATCTTTGTTAGACTTCTACGATTATTACAAGAAATAATAGGAATAAAAAAACCAAACATCGGTTATTACAGAAACCGGTTATTTTGAGCGGTTTCAACAGTGACGTTAACAGGCGTGGAAAATAACGGATAGAACAGAAAGCCGGTTGTTTCAGTGTTAACCGCCATCCCAACCACGAACGTAGGGCATCTGCAAAATTGTGAACTTTTCCCACCAGCACTTAGTTCACAAAACGTGTTTAATTGTACAAATTTAAAAAAAAGTCGTAGCGGCATGTGTACTTGTTTTGAGACTGATCTCGTCGAAAGCAGCAAAAATAGTCTTCCTGTACATGTACGAAATTTTTTCCTTGTTTTGTAATAAAATACTGTCCATGATGCGTCGTATTAGCCTGTTCTGCATGCTAAATTTCACCGAATCACACGTCGCGTCGCTGGCCGCGGTGGTCTAGCGGTTCTAGGCGCTCAGTCCGGAACAGCGCGACTGCTACGGTCGCAGGTTCGAATCCTGCCTCGGGCATGGATGTGTGTGATGTCCTTAGGTTAGTTAGGTTTAAGTAGTTCTAAGTCCAAGGGACTGATGGCCACAGATGTTAAGTCCCATAGTGCTCAGAGCCATTTGAACCACACGTCGCGTCTCTGCAGCAGGCTGGTCGCTAAGCAGAATTTGACATACCTCAGTGGCGAAACACGTAACAACTTGTTTAAAGTAGCTGTCGGTCGTAAAACAAAGAAATATAAGATTTTCTTATTAATCTTTAAAAAAATCTATCTGCCAACAAAATCACGCGATCCTAAGACCACTTTCTTTTTTAAACAATTAAGTGCCCTTTATAAACAAACCGCTGGCGGGAAAGGTGTGTGTGAATTCCTAAGGGACTAAACTGCTGAAGTCATCGGTCCCTAGACTTACACACTACTTAAACTAACTTAAAGTAACTTTATGCTAAGAACAGCACACACACACCCATGCCGGAGCGAGGACTCGAAACTCAGGTGTGAGGGCCGCACAATCCGTGACATGGCGCCGCACGTATAGGAAATTGGAAATTGCACTCCAATTAAATAACGAACGCATATTCTTTATCTATCTTTACTGTATATCGTTAATTCTCGTAAAACGCATCTATTTTGACAGACTTGGCTTACTGTGATGTACTGAAACAGAGACGAAAATATTATTGCATGTGGCCCACGAGGGTCTAGGCGCCCATATATATATATATATATATATATATATATATATATATATATATATATATATATATATATATATACACTGTACATCTTACAGAATTGCAGCTGTTAACTATATATACATTTATTCAATCATGTCAATAATGGTATTTGAAATAAACAGTGATATATATATATATATATATGGGGGCCTAGACCCTCGTGGGCCACTTGCAATAAGTTTTTCGTCTCTGTTTCAGTACATCACAGTAAGCCAAGTCTGTCAAAATAGATGCGTTTTACGAGAATTAATAATATACAGTAAAGATAGATAAAGAATATCCGTTCGTTATTTAACTGGAGTGCAATTTCCAATTTCCTATACGTACGATGAACCGAATCTGTATTAACTGCAGTGAAGTAATAACTTCAATAATCAGCCCTACCACAATAAAGGACAAGATAAGTAACATTCTGCTGAAGATTACGCAGAACTTTGTAGAAATGCTTCGTGAACTAATCAGAAGCCAGCTTCAAGGTACATCTTATTTTCAACATTTGAGGCAGTTTTGTAGCCTAATGCTACGGCTGGAAAAACAGCACGTCCATAGGCAAACAAATGCGCATCAAATCGCGTTAAGTGGCGCCATGAGACTATACATAGGGGCACCACACCAACATCTGACAATCCGGTTGCAGTCCACGCGGCGATGTGATTGAAGGTCACTGTTCGAATCATCAGAAGGCAGCTTACGCCAGCCGTCGTAATATGGTTGATAAATTCCTATCGTCAATGCGACTAAGAATGCGAAAAGTACCACCTTTACATATTACTTCCCTTCATCACTTATTTTATGCGCATTCGGGAGGACGACGGTTCAATCCCGTCTCCGGCCATCCTGATTTAGGTTTTCCGTGATTTCCCTAAATCGCTTCAGGTAAATGCCGGGATGGTTCCTTTGAAAGGGCACGGCCGATTTCCTTCCCCATCCTTCCCTCACCCGAGCATTGGCTCCGTCTCTAATGACCTCGTTGTCGACGGGACGTTAAACACTAATCTCCTCCTCCTCCTTATTTTATGTTAGCTGTCATATATATGACAGCTAACACTGTTTATTTCACATACCATTATTGACATGACTGAATATATGTATTTACAGTTAACAGTTGCAATTCTGTAAGATGTACAGTATGGTTCTAAAAAGTATAGATATGTTTTCTGTAAACTAAGTTACTGCAAACATACCTTTTTATTGCAAAATTTAGTAGAATGACTATTTCAAACACTCAATGTACAAACGCATTAATTTCTGCTTGAGTTATAGCATGGCTTCCGACGACAATATTTTCATAAAAAATCATTTTAGAAACTGAAATTGCGTAACTGTTGTTTCCGTAATTAATGATTTGGGAGCACGCTTTCCGAAACTGTCCGACTCCATAGTTGAGTGGTCAGAGCAGCTAACTGCTATGCGAGAGATCTGGATTCGATTCCTGGTAATACCAGATATTCTTCCTTAGAGTGAGGATAGGAGCGGGGTGCTCCATACCGCATCCAATGACGCCATTGGCCGAAGATCACACGGCGGTCGATCGGGTCCGTCTACGGCCTCAACGCAGAACCTTAAATTTCCTTTTCCGGAAATGACATCAAACCGTTTTTATGGAATTCCTATAAAAGTGGATTTACGTAAAGTAATGATAATCTGTAAACCAGCAGCAACCCTACTTGAGCGCAATGAAAATTATAAACTAATATTCAAGCGAAGTTAAATATCGAAGTATTGTCAGTAATTTACTAAATGTATCTTCTATACGAAACCCGTGTATCGGGATGAGTATCAGTTGTGGGATCGATCACTTCACTATAGTGCTTCCAGGTCTGCTACATTACACTGCGAAACCCATTCCTCCATCACGGCTTCTGCTCTGATCGCTGAAGCTACGGGCGTTATCGTAATAATCTGAATGTTGAGTGCTGTATCCCAGTGTTTGCATTGAGCGAGGTACCACAGTGCTCGAGACACAGGACTTGCGTTCTGGGGGACTAGGTTTCAAATCCTCGTCCATCTGTCGCGATTTAAGTACCGGGGTTTCCGTAAATCTATAAAGATAAACGCTCCACGTCTTCCTTGGTTGTAAGGTAACTGCCGGAAATCTCTTCGTATCTAATCCTAATTAGGAACCCCTCTGCCCTACTACCAGTTTGCCTGATAATTGACTGAAAGTAGCCGCAACCCTGTAATGGGCCATATCTCGTCAACGGGAAGGTCTTAGATATGGAGAGCAGATTCGGATTGTGGAAGGACGGGGAACGAATTCGACTATGACCTTTCGAAGAAACCTCCCGTCATTTGACTTACGCGATTCGAAAATCTATAGCTGGCTAGAGGGAGAGTTGAATCGCCGTCTTACGAAAGCGAGTCCATAGTAGCATGAAACTTAATAATAACAACATTAAAACAACTGTGAAACACTACTTGCCAATAGCTCCTAGCGTGTAGATTAAAACAGCAACATAACAACACTAACACAGCACTACGACGCACAATTACTTATCACAGTTCATACGATACAGGGTCACTTCCTATTGGAAATGCAACGGGCAAACCACATTTGTTGGACCTCGCAGTTCATTGCGGAATATTTGAAATCAAATCTGTCCGAACGGCTGCTGCTTGTCTATGGCACTAGCTTTTCAGTAATAACGTTGTGCGCGTGGATTTCGTCTGCTTTTCAGCCTAAATTTATTAAAATTTCTCGCAAGATATATTTCGCAATGGTTTCGCCAACGTTGTGCAGATGTCGTCTTCAGTCGTAAAGTTGACGTATGCAGTCCTGGTTCGTCACGGGAAGTTTATAGCGTTAAGTCTAGCGATATTTCGCTTCAGACATAGCATCATCAGTATTAACGCCAGAATCTCATGGCTTGGAGCCATCGTTTTCTATTACTTCCGTTACACTGGTCTAACTTGGATATACTATTAACTGAATTTGAATATAACTTGAGTCAGATATTCACATATATTCGTACAGTAATAAGTAATGGAAGTGTTTTCCATTGTCTACCTCAAAAGCCAACACTTTTGTGATACGTTAAGAACCTTGCGGGTTCACCACCGTTGGTTCTATTTTTGCAAGTTACTTTTGTAGCAGTGCCCAACGCAAGTGTACATTTCGATTATAAGATTCATGTCCCGGGAGAAATTGACTTCACCACAGTCTCTCGTACCGTGTTAAGTTAATCTGACCAACTTGAGGATGAGCCCTGGGGTATTGCCTTGTGGTAGCGATCACCGATCACGACACAGCTCACAATCAATTATTGCTACTAACCTGTGATTTATTTTATTAAAGATTATGTATATACGGGATCCTCCATGGGATTGTGCCTCGTGTTAACCTATTAGCAATATACAGTGTGATTAAGTTGACCCTACTGATGTTTTATGCAACCCGCAATTATATCTAGTATTCAAAAACTACGCGCGAGATTTTCATATTGTCTCTCTCGTTTCGTGCAAACTCCGACCTCTACTGGAGTACTGCTATGCGGTGTGGGTTCCGCATCAGATAGGATTGACGGAGAAGACTGAAAAAGTTCAATGAAGGGCACCTCGTTTTGTACTATCGCGAAACAGGGGAGAGAGTGCCATGGGTATGATGCACGATATGGGGTGGCAGCCATTAAAAGAAAGGCGTTTTTCGCTACGGCAGGACCTTCTCATGAAATTTCAATCACCAACTTTCTCCTCATATAGTGAAAATATTTTTTCGGCGCCCACCCACATAGGGAGAAATGATCATCATAATAAAATAAGAGGAATCAGAGCTTGCACGGAAAGATTTAGATGTTCCCTTTAGGCGCATGCTCTTCGAGATTGGAACGATAGAGAAGTAGCTTCAAGGAGGTTCGATGAACACTCTGTCAGGCACTCAGTTGTGAATTGCAGAGTACATGTAGATGCAGATGCACAAAAAAAAATGAACAGGATCATTTTTTTTAAATTTATGTAGTTAAATTATGCATGGGGATTCGTGTTCGCTGGAGGTCACTGCACTGTTATCGAGTTAACCAAGAAAACGTCGAAGAATTTATGGTGTCACCACGAGACAAAAACCCCATAAACAGAACCCCCTTCCAGGCTCAAAAAAAAGTACACATGATTTTCTAGGCTGGAATAGTTTGCTTGAACTTCACTTTCTTGGTTGATATTGAGTGCCGCCATTCCATGGATAGCTGCTTACGTCGCCCATGTTTCGTCACCTGTGACAGTTGGCTTAAAAACTCATCACTTGCTTCACTGTACCGCACTAGGAAATTCAAACAACTGGCTAAATGTTTGCTCCCATCCACCTCAATTAGAATTTTCGGTAACCAGTGTGAGCATAACTTTCGGTAATTTAAACGTTGTGTAATAACTGTATAAAGCACAATTTTTGACACTTGAGGAAACTGCCTATGCCAGATCTGCACCAAATCGTCAGTAACGACTGAAAGTGGTCAACGCCTTTCCTTCCACCACGTGCCTCGTCATGTACATTCGTACGGCCATCTTTAAAAGCACTCATCCATTGCCGTACCATATCATTCATACACTTCACTGATCTTACGATGAATTTCAGCAGCTTTTACGCCTGTAGCTCTAAGAAAAAGAATCACAAACCGTGTTTCATTGTCGGCGGAATTCTCAATCGTAGGAAGTATTTCGAGTACAACAAACAAAAGCAAACAAGCCGAATTAACTGTAATGGCGTCTGTGGCTTGCCAACAGAGTGGGGTACACAGCGCATGCGCCAGATGCCGACAGCGGCACTGCAACTGCGGAGTTTCAAAACAACATTTGCCTTAAAAAACATGCCTGGTATTTCCTTTTTCTGTTCGTAATGCACTACGATCTTTTACTTCACGAAAATCGAAAAATCTTTCATCTATCTTCACGACACAACGCTTCCCAGTGACATCTGAGCTAAATAACCTCTTTTTGTAATGTCCTGTGTTACTGCTAACAGGTTTCCGCTGTTTAGTTTTCCAGTTTTCTCCTTACGTCCCCGAAAAGCTACATTATTGGATGCCAGTGCTAATGCGACATTCTCAAAACGCTCAAGAACCTGTTTCCATACGTTCTCACTGTTCTTTGGTTTTGAATCGATACCTCCTCATAAACGTTTATCTTACGCCACGAACTGCAAACAACACGAGCGTTCAAACTTGCGTGGCTAGTTTCGTGCCTCACTATTCTTTTGGTTAGCCATTTGCTCTCGAACCCCATCCCTCTACACAGGAGCCATTCTAGAAGTCGGTCAAAGGGGGGGGGGGGGGCTAAGGGGGAGGGGGAGGAGATTTGGGAGAATGGAATATCGCTTAACAAAAGGAGAGTTGGGTCCTCCACCGACAAATTGGTAAAATTTGGTGTTGCTTAAAGTAGTTTTCGCTAACTGTTTTGGCGTTCAGGGTAAAAAATGTGCATTAATAAATAATAAGAGGCCCATTTTAAGTTAAATGATATTTATTGATTTAGATAGTAAGCTATTTGTCGCTCTTATTCTTTTGTTAAAATGTGTTTGAAATACAATGCAACCTATATTGCTACATAATTACAAAAAAAAAAAAGATTGAAGCTGTTGGAGTTTCGAGAACATACCTTCACTGAGGAGGCAAGCAGTATATTTCTCTCTCCTACGTATATCCCGCAAAGAGACGATGAGGATAAAATCAGAGAGATTAGAGACCACACAGAGTCATACCGACAATCCTTCTTTCCACGAGCAATACGAGACTGGAATAGAAGGGAGAAGCTATAGAGGTACTCAAGGTACCCTCCGCTTGCGGAGTATGGATGTAGATGTAGATGTAGAGTAATACATTCGCTGATTTCTGAAGTAATTTTATCTAATGTAAAATGATACTCCATGGGGGGGGGGGGGGGGGGCTATAGTACCCATAGCCCCCACCCCTTGCCACCGCCCCTGCCCCTAAGCTGACGACGAATTCTGTCCTCCAATGAACCAATACTGTTTAGGGTAAAGAAAGTATTTTTTAAATGAGTGACAACCATTGTCTCCGAATTGTTTTTTCCTGTCAATGCGAACTTTTGTAATATATTGTGGGGAACGGCTTGATTTCCTGCTTAGCACCTTTGAGCAATGGACCCGCTGGCTGATAAGAATTTTGACTGACAAAGAACGTTTTATCTTCATCATCTACGTTTAACTGATAACCTGCACGACCATTTGAATTGTATGCGACATTAATAGGGCTAAATGAATTTATGGCAATTTTGTACACCCTCCTTTTTTGGTTTCACATTTGCTGATATCACTTTTCACGTCAGAAGTGCTCTCACTTGTGACACTGTAAACTTCTGTAACCGTTAAGCCAGCACTGCCACCAGGAAGAGAAAAAGATACTTATATTCACCAGTTTGTTTGTTTCTTTTTCTAACTCTCGCATCTTCTTTCTATCCTGTACGCCAGTTAGATGTTCGTACTTCACTATAGAAGGTTGCATTTTTCTTTGAAAGTACGGAGATAAATACGAAAAAATATTAGATTTTAAACTATGCAAGTAAAGTTCGAAAAATATCATATTACTTAACGATAAACCTGCGCCTGAAACTGAGTTGGCTATTGACTTCGTTACTACACCACATCAAATTATTGAATAATTAACGTTGTTGACGAGTAAAGGAGTGAAAATGGTTAAATGATTAGAAAAAATGTGCGTAATACGAAAGTACACTACACATCAAGATAGAATAATCTTTTCCCTAAATGTGATATTTTAGTATACATTTTCATTAATGTCTCTTTTGTAATAACTAATATGGGTCGCTCTTCTGTGACGACCCGGGTGCATGGAGCAAACCAAGTGTTACGAGAGACGACAGGAACAAGAAATGTTTTCACGCGTTTACACCTGAGCTAAAATCAACGTTGACCGATTCTACTCAATCGTTTTGGTTTGACCATTTCTGCGCAGGCTGGCATTTGGCTTACTGTTTATCTTATACAGATTGCCCCTCGTGGGCAAATTGGCGTTCGTATGGTGGGTGCTTCCCTAAGCGAGGTAACCAAGTGTTTGGTGTTTCAAGGCGCATCGTGTCGAAGATTTACGGGCAAAGTGAAAAAAAAAAAATCTCAGCTAAGTCGCAAAGCGGACGAAAGTGGTTGCTGAGTGATCATGACAGACGGTCATTGAACGGGATTGTGACGAAAAATAAGAGGACGACAGCTGAAACTGTCACAGCAGAACTGAATTTCGCATCCGCGAATCCTGTCGGCACCAAAACAACACGAAGGGAGCTCCATAAGCAGTAAATTGCAGCGCGAGCTGTCATTCCAAAACTACCCGTCAATGATACAAATGCGCGTAACAGTGAAACATGGTTCCTAAGCCATAAAACCCGGACTGTGATGCAATAGATGGATGTCATTTGCTCGGATGGGACTTGTTTCACACTGTTTCCGGCTTCTAGGCGAGGCTACGTCCCAGTGTGACATATGGTGCGGGTTTCTGCCTAATCAGGTCAGTCCTATGGTAAGAGGGTAATCCCAAAAGTAAGGTCTCCTATATTTTTATAAGTACAGTACTCTGTATGTGTGGCAGTTGGTCACACTGTTATGAAGAGTGTTTCACGCGCTGTGTGTAAACATGCGCACGCCGCGCTGAGGCACTCAATCTCGGCTTGGCAGCCGTTGACAATGGAGCTCCCGTTGGATATTACCGCCAAATGCGAATTGCGCGCAGTTATTCGGTTTTTCAACGCAAAGGGCACTGTGCCGATTGAAATCTATCGCCAATTGACTGAAGTGTGTGGTGAGTCGTGCATGGATGACAAAAAATGTTCGTAAGTGGTGTAGAGAGTTTGCAGCTGGCCGGACCGAAAATCACGACGAACAAAAGAGCGGGAGACCGTCAATTTCCGAGGAGACAGTGTTGAAGGTTCAGCAAAGCATTCGTGAATATAGGCGGACCACCCTGGATGATTTCTGCACGTTGGTTCCTGAGGTTTCCCGAAGCACGGCTCACAGAATTTTAACGGAAACATTGAACTACCGGAAGGTGTGCGCAAGATGGGTGCCACGCATGCTGACTGAGCATCACATGCGGTAAAGAGTTGATGCTTCCTGCGCATTTCTTCACCGCCTTGCAGCTGAACAGGACAACTTTCTGGACTCAATCGTGACGGGTGACGAAACCTGGGCATATCACTTTACACCTGAGACCAAGCAACAATCACGCCAGTGGCGGTATCCTTCTTCGCCAAAGCTGCGGAAATTCAAACAAACACAATCTGCCGGTAAAGTCATGACAACCGTTTTTTGGGATCGGAAAGGGGTATTGTTGGTCGACTTTATGCCCACTGGGGCCACAATTAAAGCTGACAGGCACTGTGAGATTCTGAAAAAACTCAAACGGGCAATTCAGAACCGGAGAAGAGGATTTTGAGCAAGGGCTACACATTTTCCATGACAACACTCGCCCACACATCGCTCGCCAAACCGTTGCTCTCCTGCAACAGTTTCAGTGGAACATAATCACCTACCCACCCTATAGTCCTGATTTGGCGCCCTGTGACTATCACCTGTTCCCTAGGTTAAAAGAACATTTAGCCGGAAAGCGATTCAGCTCCGACGACGAGGTGAAAGAAGAGGTTCATAACTTTCTGAATAGCATGGCAGCGAGCTAGTATGACATGGGCATACAAAAACTGCCACAGCGTCTACAAAAATGCACCGACAGAAATGGTGATTACGTCGAAAAATAGCTAAATGTTCAAGCTGTAAACTGATGTAAACCATTGTAGAAATAAACAGGTCTATGTACGTATAAAAAAAATAGGAGACCTTACATTTGGGATTACCCTCGTACAATAATAGTTTCTCAATGGTGATGCTGTGTTCTAAGACGACGACGCCTTTGTTCACACAGCCGGCCGTGGTGACCGAGCGGTTCTAGGTGCTCCAGTCCGGAACCGCGCTGCTGCTACGGTCGCAGGTTCGAATCCTGCCTCGGGCATAGATGTGTATGATGTCCTTAGGTTTAAGTAGTTCTAAGTCTAGGGGACTGATGACCTGAGATGTTGAGTCCCATAGTGCTCAGAGCCATTTGAACCTTGTTCACACAGCTCGCTCGCATCATCCACGACTGGTTTTATGAGATCGAGGGTGCATTGTCGCGCCTCCACAGGCCACTTCAGTGACCAGATCTCACGATTATTGAGCCTTTGTGGCCACGTTGGAGAGAATGGTGCGTAATCGCTTTTCACCTTCATCATCGTTGCCTGAAATCGCCTCTATTTTGCAGGAAGAATGGTATAAGATTTCCTTGAAATCCATACAGGGCCAGTATAATACATTCCGAGAAGACTGGAAGCTGTTTTGAATGCCAATGGGTTTCCTACAACGCATTAAACATGGTAATGTGTTGTGTTCCCGTTTTTCTGTCCAGCTCGCGAAATGTTCATTGTGGTAAAACAAGCGAAATTCGAGCGCATATCGAGATGTACCGACGGTCTCATCGTGCACACTATTCGTGATTGAATCAGTAAGGTATTGTGGAATCTCTTTGGACGGTGGTAGGGGGGGGGGGGGGGAGGAGAGAGAGGGGAGGAAGCGAGGTGATATGGTGCTTGAGTATCTGGATTACCCTCCACCACACGCTGTAAAGTGTGTTACGGTGAATAGACGGTAAAACCTGTAAATTACATCTTAAATTATGAGAGGGTAAAAAGTTTTGAAGAATCCATAACTGAAAGATCCAACGTTTGCGTAAGATCGAAACATAAATCGATAAAAGGCAGCAAACGTATCCTCGGTTGTACCTACGAGCTACTTGATACACGTTCGGAAATGCACAGCCTGTTGTGGCAGCGTTAAGTTTAGCCAGTTTCCTCTCCGGCAGCTTCCACTCTTTATCCGCACAGACATGCAGCTGTCGCGGATGTTCTTTGAGCGGCGTGCGGCACTTAGTACTTGTTAGTATTGTTGCTGTCAAGGGCGCTTCTTAGTAAGGGCTACCGGCAGCTTCCTTTATTGCGTCCAGCTGGCGGTTGCATCAGCCGTTCCGCCTCCACATTCAGTTTTCATTCTCTTCGCTTTTTCTTCGCCGGGGGGCAACTTAAGTGACAATCACGAACTCGTTCAAAGGAGGGTAATTTGTAATGTTGTTCAGTCTGGCGTCATTTTACAGAACATATAATCTTTTTCTTTCATTTCTACGCAATAACGCTTCACACGGCGCAGCGATGTGTATTAAAAGATTTAGAGAACCTCTTTGTAGTGTATAAACTTCAAGTATTATCTTTCCGCTATCGAAAGTGAAGGAAACAATTCAGTTTTGGCATTTTACCTTCATAATTTGCCCACCTTTTACCACATTTACTTTATGATTAAACGAGCATCCCAGGTTTACTTCTCGCAATAAGCAGCAAAGTGGCGTGGTAGTTAAGAGTAGTCGCATCTGTAACAACATTCACTGGTTCCAGAACGTTTCAGTATGACTTCTTTCTGATCGTTACTCGATTCACAACTTATTAAAGCTGCACTAATTAAAATTTAAATATATTTATTCAATGCAAACCAAAACTTGGTATGTTGTATGAAACATGGCCAATAATAAATCATTCAGTTTGTATCTACAGAATACGCTCTATTGGTAACAGTATTTACTTCCAGTCATACAAGAGTGTTACTATGATCAGAACTGGCGGGATGAGGGAGGTGTTCATGGATGGAAGACGGACGGAAGAAACGAAAAAAAAAAATTACTACAAAATCTCAAAGCGATGTTAAACTATCGCCAACATACGACGCTATCGCTTTATGATGAATACCTACTGTTTATAATGTAGGTAACTGAAACAGAATAGCTTCTATAAGGTTTACACACATTATTTTCCGATTCAGATACGAGAGAATACTTTGTATATCCCCATTTAATGATTTTAGAAATTGGATGATAAGACGAGAAAAATCATCCTGTTGTGGAAGTACAACGCCACTGGATGATTTTAGAAATCCAGAACTATTGACATATTCCATTACAAACAGAATAACCGCGGGATGCAAATAATTTTGAAATTTCATGACGAATGGCTCTCTATACATTTGCTACTAATCAGTATCCATTACCTATCCTGGGTTTATTCAGAGTAGTACGGTTGTCTGCCGTGAAAAGAATGCACGTTTGGTTAGCGAAGAGTGTATCTTTTCCTGGGATACGCCCTTGCATGCACAAAACTAGAGAAAAGTTCTGTGAAGAATCATACTCATTACACGGACCTGTATATGTTCGACGCCAACGTGCAGCAATCACTCACAGACGGCAGGTGACACCACTAGCAGTGGATGGTATATAAAGCGTGCTGAGGGGATGCAGAAAACAGTGCAGTCGTTTCCAGAATGAGATTTTCACTCTGCAGCGGAGTGTGCGCTGATATGAAACTTCCTGGCAGATTAAAACTGTGTGCCTGGACCCGAGACTCGAACTCGGGATCTTTCTTTCGCGGGCAAAAGTGCTCTACCAACTGAGCTACCCAAGCACTGACTCACGCCCTCGTCCTCACAGCCTTATCTTCTGCCAGTACCTCGCCTCCTAGCCTTGCAACATGGTGAGAAGCTCATGTCACCTTGCAGAACTAGTCCTTTCTTGAAAGGATATTGCGGAGACATGGCTTAACCATGGAAGGTAGGAGGCGAGGTACTGGCAGAAGTAGGCTGTGAGGACGGGGCGTGAGTCGTGCTTGGGTAGCTCAGTTGGTAGAGATTTTGCCCGCGAAAGGCAAAGATCCCGAGTTCGAGTCTCGGTCCCGGCATACAGCTTTAATCTGCCTGGAAGTTTCAGTGGAGTCGTTGTCGTGATGCGACTGGATCTCCACTGAGTGACGACAGGTGGTCTTTTCAGATGAATCACGTTTTATGCTCCATCGGAGAGAAAGGCAACAGCCTGCAACGATTTTCGGAAGGTTCGACACAGGGGAGGGAGCGCTATGGTCCAAGGAATTTTTTCTCCTGGTATTCACTGGATGATCTCGTCATTCTGAGAGAACAGTTTATTTATTTAATCGTATGGTTAGCCCCCCCCCCCCCCCCCTCCCTCGCGTCGGGCAGGCCGTTCGCCGGGTGCCGGTCTTTCAACGCCACTTCGGCCGGCTGCCTGCAGTCGATGGGGATGATGATGAGGACAGCACAACACCCAGTCCCTGGGCGGAGAAAGTCGGGAATCGAACCCGGGCCCAGAGGATGAACAATCCGTCACGCTGACCATTCAGCTACCGGGAGCGGACTAGGAGAACAGTGGATCAACACAAGTGTGCATACACCCCTTGGGGACCACCCCCACACCTACACGCAGTTTTCTTTTTCCTCGACAAAATGTCATCTACCAGTAGAACAATGCAACGTGTCACGTAGCTCACAGTGTACGTGCGTGGTTCAAAGAACAGCGGGATGAGGCTACCGTACTCCTCTGGGCACCAAACTGGAGTTTGAACCCAGTCTAGAATCTGTGGGATCACGTCGATTGGGCTGTTCGCACCGTGGATCGTCAATCGAGAAGCTGGCGCAGGTGGCCACGGCAGGGGAGTTGGCATGCCTCCACATGCTGTCAGTACCTTTCAGAACCTCACTGGACCGTCTTCCTGCACGTTTCGCAAGGGTCCGCTCTGCAAAAGGTGGTTGGTCACTCTTTTGACAGGTGCTCACATTAATGAATGGTTCAAGTGGCTCTGAGCACTATGGGACTTAACATCTGAGGTCATCAGCCCTCCTAGAAACTTAGGACTACTTAAACTTAACTAACCTAAGGACATCAAACACATCCATGCCCGAGGCCGGATTCGAGCCTGCGACACTAGCAGTCGCGCGGTTCCGGACTGAAGCGCCTAGAATCGCTCGGCCACCGCGGCCGGCTCACATTAATGAGACTGGACAGTGAACAACTGGGGGGCATATCGTGTTAGATGGATACAATAAGCTGTAAATTTCACTGACTAATCCAGTCACAGCTGCTAAATAATAAAGATGGTCATGACTGTTTCGGGCTATTTATATAATTTACGAAAAATTGAAAATCAGAAATATGTAGAGAGAACAATGCTATGATTAGATACATATAATTGTGTACTATATAAAAGAAGCATACCTCGATTAGCGGGCTGGAATTCAATGTTTCACAACGATGCCATAAAAGGCAGTGAGATACTAAATTCTGGGTGGGAAATTGTGCAGGTAAGTATCAAGCTGTATATGGATGTAAAATGACAAATGATCAGATGGGGTCAGTGACAGAAAGAAATCAAACCCGGGCCTTATTTAAAGAAAGGTCTCAGGTGTTTTTGATGAACCCTGGAAAACCTAAATCACAATGGTCGAAAGAGCAGTCGGCTAACCACTGCCTCATGTTGTATGGTCCAGAATTAAAATACAAATCTCTGACTTCCACAGATATAACCATTTACTTAGATTCACCAGAGTGCACCTCCCGATCCAGTTGCCGCGCGGTTGAGGGGGCATCGTTTACGGTTCGTGCGGCTCTGCCCCGTCGGAGATTCGAGTCCTCCCTCGGGCATCGGTGTGTGTGTTATCCATAGCGTAAGTTAGATTAAATAGTGTGTAGGCTTAGGGACCGATGACCTCAGCAGTTTGGTCCCATAAGACCTTACAACAAATTTCCAATTTTCCGAACCAGTTCTGAACGTCAATCACTCGTTTGCTCTCTTCAACCATGGATTGATTTGATGCAACTCTCCATGTTACTCTATCCCGTGCAAGCCTCCTCATCTCCGAGTAACTACTGCAACCTACATTCTTCTGAATTCGCTTACCTTACTCATCTCTTGGTCTCCCTCTACTTTTTTTACCCCCCCCCCCCCCCCCCATTTCCCTGCAATACTAAATTGCTGATCCTTTGATGTCTCAGAACGTGTCCTGTCAGTTGATCCCGTCTTTTAGAGTCAAGTTGTCAAGTTGCGCCACAGATTTCTCTGCTCCCCAGTTCTATGCGGTATTACGCGATCTAATGTCCGATATTTGTCAAACTTAAAAATTGGCTGGTTACTGCATTTATTCAAGTACTTCAGTCCACAAGCATGAGGCTCAGCCATTATAATACGGACAAATTGAATTGTGGAAATAGTTTTCATATAATGCGTATTAATTGACTAAACATTCGTTCCATTAACACTGATGTCCATCATCATCATTATCATCATCACTGGTTCTGCCCCAACGGGTACGAAAAATCTCTTGTATTCGTTGTATTACGGAAATAATGAGCCTCTGAATATCATTTTGAGAATTTCTTCCCATGCCCATAACACATGCTGTGTCAGTACGTGAAAGTTGCTACCTAGAGGCTACTATGGAAGTATACTTCTTCCCATCGCATCCCTGAAATGCACTATTGGTTAAATATCAGGAGACAAGGGAGGATAGTGAAGGATCCGAGTGTTTGTGGTGTGAAATGCAGTGTGTGTTCTTGCATTATTTTGCTGGAATATTCCATTTTGTACCCTGGCCATGAATGGTATGAGAGAGGAGTTTTATTATTTTTGCCACATACTGATGAGCACTCAATCTCTCTTCAACAATCATAAAATCAGTCCTGTTGTCATATCCGATAGCTTCCCGCACCAAGATTTTGGGAGTTGGAGAGGAACTGGTTTCGAGAATCGTTGTCTCCTGCAACATTTACCCAGGTCTTCTCAGACGTTGACGTCGATCCGACCGCCACAAACAGAACCGGGACTGTCGCTGAAGACCGCACAATGCCACATGACGTTCCTGTCAACTCTGACTTAACAGCGTATAAGTGTCAGCGGTAAACGACACAAGGCAGAGCCAGTAGAACAATCCTACGATCTTTTCATGGAGTGAACCTATTGGAAGGACCCACCACACTTTTCTCCAGAGTCCATTTAGTCGCCCCTCGGTCTGTAGCCAACTCTCAGTGTGCGGACTGTCGTTATGGCGCTCCCATCGTCTGTTATTACGGTCAGTTCTTCACAATTGTGTGCTCTACGATTCCACTGTATTTTATCCAGAAAAAAGCTAGGACTGTGAGGATTTAGAGCTTTAGACTCCCATCCCATCTGTTAACTCTGAATTGACGAATATCAGCTCTTATTAGGTCATGGCAGTGGTTCAACATTTCTCTAAGTCCAATAGATGGTGATAGCTGCTGATCTCTAACTGAAAAGTTCCAGTAACGTTAGATACACCCAATAGGTCTCGTGTCCTCACGTCTTTCTTCATATGTATGAATGGCTTTTTCCTGTACTAAAAGTAAGCTCACATAAGAATGATATTTTAATGAACGTATCACACTGGTATACACGGTGGTCCATTGATCTTTACCGGGCCAAATATCTCACGAAATAAACGCCAAACGAAAAAACTAGAAAGAACGAAACTTTTTTAGCTTGAAGGCGGAAACCCGATGGCGCTATGGTTGGCCCGCTGGATGGTGCTGCCATAGGTCAAACGGATATCAGCTGCGTTTTTTAAATAGGAACCCCCATCTTTTATTACATATTCGTGTAGTACGTAAAGAAATATGAATATTTTAGTTGGACCACTTTTTTCGCTTAGTGATAGATGGTGCTGTGATAGTCACAAACATATGGCTCACAATTTTAGACGAACAGTTGGTAACAGTTAGGTTTTTAAAATTAAAATACAGAACGTAGGTACGTTTGAACATTTTATTTCCGTTGTTCCAATGTGATACATGTACCTTTGTGAACTTACCATTTCTGAGAACGAATGCTGTTACAGCGTGATTATCTGTAAATACCACATTAATGCTCAAAATTATGTCCGTCAGCCTCAATGTATTTGACAATACGTTTAACTACATTCCTCTCAACAGCGAGTAGTTCGTCTTCCGTAATGTTCGCACATGCATTGACAATGCGCTGACGCATGTTGTCAGGCGTTGTCTGTGTATCACTATAGAAAATATCCTTCAACTTTCCCCACAGGATGATATCCGGACCATGGTATGGTGCTTCGACGACCAATCCACCTGTCATGAAATATGCTATTCAATACTGCTTCAACCGCACGCGAGCTATGTGCCGGACATCCATCACGTTGGAAGTACATCGCCATTCTGTCATGCAGTGAAATATCTTGTAGTAACATCGGTAGAACATTTCGTAGGAAACCACCATACATTGCACCATTTAGATTGCCATCGATAAAATGGGGGCCAATTATCCTTCATCCCATAATGCCGCACCATACATTAACCCGCCAAGGTCGCTGATGTTCCACTTGCCGCAGCCATCGTGGATTTTCTGTTGCCCAATAGTGCATATTATGCCGGTTTACGTTACCGCTGTTGGTGAATGACGCTTCGACCCTAAATAGAACGTGCAAAAAATCTGTCATCGTCCCGTAATTTATCTTGTGCCCAGTGGCAGAACTGTACACGACGTTCAAAGTCGTCGCCATGTCATTTCTGGTGCATTGAAATATGGTACGGGTGCAATCGATGTTGATGTAGCATTCTCAACACCGACGATTTTGAGATTCCCGATTCTCGCGCAGTTTGTCTGCTACTGATGTGCGGATTAGCCGCAACAGCAGCTAAAACACCTACTTGGGCATCATCATTTGTTGCAGGCCGTGGTTGACGTTTCACATGTGGCTGAACACTTCCTGTTTCCTTAAATAACGTAACTATCTGGCGAACAGTCCGGACACTTGGATGATGTCGTCCAGGATGCTGAGCATCATACATAGCACACGCCCGTTGGGCGTTTTGATCACAATAGCCATACGTCAACACGATATCGACCTTTCCGCTATTGGTTAACGGTCCGTTGTAACACTGGTAATGTATCCGAAGCAAATACCGTCCGTACTGGCGGAATGTTACGTGATACCACGTACTTATACGTTTGTGACTATTACAGCGCCATCTATCACAAAGCGAAAAAAGTGGTCCAACTAAAACATTCATATTTGTTTACGTACCACACGGGAGTTCCTATTTAAAAAAAACGCAGTTGATATCCGTTTGACCTACTACAGCCCCATCTAGCGGGCCAACCATAGCGCCATCTGGTTTCCCCCGTCAAGCTAGATGAGTTTCGTTCTTTGTAGTTTGATGCTTATTTCGTGAGATATTTGGCCAGGTCACTATCAATGGACCACCCTGCAGAACTACTGGAGTATTGGTTTGGTGGTGTTCGGTAAAGGTGTTCGTAGTGTAATACTCCTCCATTTCCGTTAGATGTGGAGCACTTCCTGGACTTAAAAAGAATGGGAAATGTATCAACTGTGACTTCACTGATGCAACCATATTCGCATTCGCAAGGCTGATTTACTAAAAATTGCGAAAGACATAAATCTGATGGCTCGACGAGAACCTGCGTCTCCATAGTGCGCCGTCGATCTAGATTTGAGGCAAAAGACAGGTGTACACTCTAAAGGATTAAATATGGGTCTGAATCTCCGCCTGTCTCATGATCTGAAGCACAGATGTGTAAAATTTATATATCTGCTGCAAAATTCTTTTCGAATATCGTTCGCAATCTTATCTAAGCTTTACAGCGAACAGTATTAGCGGCGACGTCACGTACCCGCGATGCCATCGCTCCTTTTTTTGTTTAGCAACATCTCATTGTGGCATAGTCTTATAGTAAGTATGTTTTAAATAGCGGTTTCAAGGGAACGCTGATTGGGTCTTCCCTACGCTGGCTGTGTGTACGCCATCATTTACAATGCACACAGTGTGTATTCTACATCTACATCTATGTCTCTACTTCGCTAGCTACCGTGCTGTATGTCATGGCAGGTACATATTCAACCTGTCTAATTTCTTATCAGCCCCCCCTCCCCCACATCTCTCCACCCTATTCTATTCCAGTCGCAGATGGTAAACAGGAAGAAAAATTGTTGGTATCCTGCAGTATGAGCCTGAATTTCTCTAATTTTTGTGTTTTGGCCATTATGGGAGACATATATTTGAGGCAGCAATATTCGCACAATGCAAGCTGCCGCTTGTTGCTGTGGATGATGCGAGAGCGACTGTAAAGACATTACCCACTTACAGCGGCCCCCATCAACCACTGCGACGAGCGTCAACTTATACTGCACAAATGCGTAGTGTTTTTCCTTACATGTTTTTGATGGTGGACTCTCAAAGTTACAAAAGCTCTCAGTCATTCACAACGTATTCCTTGTAAAGTTATCACTAAGAATGTGCAGTGTTGGCAAATCGTCGATGCTGATTTAGATTTCACAATCGACCTATAAATATCGAATGCCAGTAATAATACATCGAAAAATATCGATGTTAAACAAATATTTAGAATGGCGTAAAAGGCAACATGCAAAAACATCTACTCTCTTATTTATTAATCAACAAATATAGCAATAATTAACAGCACATATCATAAAACTTTTTGTCTACAGACTGAAATCCTCTTTTATTTCCTTTTGTTACTTACAGTAACGACCCAGGTAAAAACTGATTCTTATCCTACTACTCATTCCACATTTAACGTAATATGGAATTATCCAACATTTTTGTAGTGTATTTCGATCCAAAGTAAGTGTCAAAACATGAGAAAAAAGTATCAGCAACAGGTGATAGGACTCATCAGCTAGTACGACGTTCCAGCACTGCGCATTATTCCTTTCGTTAATGCTCGGAGCCAGGTGGCGCAGTGGTTAGCACACTGGTCTCGCATTTGGGGCCAGGCGGGGTAGCCGCGCGGTCTTGGGCGCTTAGTTACGGTTCGTGCGGCTCGCCCCCCCCCCCCCCCCTCTCCCCCGTCGGAGGTTGGAGTCCTCCCTAGGGCATGTGTGTGTATTGTCCATAGCGTAAGTTAGTTTCAGGTAGATTAAGTAGTGTGTAAGCCTAGGGACCGATGACCTCAGCAGTTTGGTCCCATAAGACCTTACCACTACGAGAAATCGTATTTGGGAGGCCGACGGCTCAAACTCTCGTCCGGTCACTCTGATTTAGGTTTTCCGTGATTTTTCTGAATTGCTTCGGGTAAATGCCGGGATGATCCCTTGGAAAGAGCATGGTCGTCTTCCTTCCCCATCCTTCCCAAGTCCGATGGGACCGATGACCTCGCAGTTTGGTCCCCGCCCCAAATCAACCAACCAACCATCATCGTTAAAAGAGACCGCGTGTAAATGAAAGGGAGTTGAAAGTGTACACTGTTTGAAATAACTATCTTTCAAAGTAATAAGCAATAAGAATAAAATTATTCGAAAACTGGTAGAACACAAATAACTGAAAAACCTTAATGTGGATGTGTTGAAGCCATTTTGACAATTTTTCGACCGTGACTGTCTCAAGAAATGTGTAAAGACTTTTTTAAATTACCGCTACCAGTTACAAACTTTGTCAACTATTGTGTTACTCATTTATTTAGCGACATGTTTCGACTGCACTACGGAACTGTTCGTGATCGTGTTTCCAAGTTACTGCTATGTTAGTGACAATTTGTGAACAGTGACCAGGAGAGGCACGGAAGTGGAGGCACCCCAGTGCATCACTACGAGACTGCTACACCAGAAGAAAAAAGGTGACCACAGCATTTACGAAAAGACTATGTAACATCAGTATGGCCTTATTTTAAAGCTGTTTTTGTAGTGCCGTTTAGCCTGAAGATAAGGTTTACCTCGAAACATGTCGCTAAATAAATAAGTAATACAATAGTTGACAAAGTCTGTGACTGGTAGCGATAATTAAAAAAAAATCTTTACATATTGGATGTGTTGGTTTCGTTTACACTGATGAGCCAAAACATTATGACCACCTGCTTAATAGCTAGTTTGTCCGTCTTTGGAACGAAATACATCACTGATTCTGCGTATCAGGGATTCGACAGGTTGTTGGCAGATTTGTCGAGGTATGTGGCGTTAGATGTCAACGTACAAGTGATGTAATTCACGTAAATAACGGGCCGCTGATTTGCGTATGCGGTGATGGCGGCCGATAGCGACCCAGATGGGTTCTATGGGATTTACATCAGGCGAATCTGGTCGCCAAGATGTCAACTTGAGTTCATTGCAACGCTACTCAAACCACTGTAGCGTGGTTCTCGCTCTGGGACACGGACAACTATACTGCTGAGAGATGACATCACCGTCGGGGAAAATATCAAGAATGAAGGGATGTAGGTAGTTCGCAGCTGCAGCGTGTCTTCGATTACTACCATAGGTCCCATTCTAGCGCACGAGAATGTCTCACATAGTGTAATACTACTCCGACTGGACTGCGTCCGTGGTGTGCTGCACATTTGGAGCCGCCGTTCACCTCGATGACGGCGTTTGTGAAGATGACCATGGACGTAGTGCAGCAAAAACATGATACACCCGAAGAGCCGACACTTTTCCATTGATCGACGGTCGAATCTCGATGGTCCTGTGCCCACTGCAAGCGTAACTGATGATGTCGTTGGCTCAGCGTGTGAACACGTAGCGGTGGTCCGCTGCAGAGCTCCATGTTCAACAATGTACTAGGAACAGTGTGCTCCGAAACACTTCTTCGTGCACCAGCATTGTGGTCTTTCAGCAGAGATGACACAGATAACCACCTACCCTGTTTTACAGAGCAGAAAAGCCACCAAATACCAGGTTCTGTGAAGAGTCGCGGGCGCCCAACCATTTAGCACCTAGCGATAATTTCACTGTCCTTCTACCTCTTTCCGTTGATGCTCACGACAATAGCACGTGAACATTCAATCAGCTTCGCCGTTTTCGAGATAGTCGTTCACAGGCTCTTTTGTCACAGTTGCTTATCTCAATGAATTTCCCCATTTGCAGCCCATGTCTTCGCTAGGATGGTCCCCCATCTTTCTCTGCTCTGCTTACATACTTTCCTTACCGCATGATGTGCCCGCACCACCACCAGGCGATGTTGCGGTAAGCAGTGGTCATAATATTCTGCCTTGCCAGTGTGTACTTATGTGGATCAAAGGCAGTCTTACGTATCATGAACAGAAAATGTGCAGTATGTACGTAATTTGAAGTATTATTTTAGCAATTAAAAAGAAATATTCCAAGCAATGTGGGCACATAGTAATTGTCACCACGAAAGCGTGTACTGGTACTGACTGAATAATGAAAATCATAGTCAACACTTAGCTACAACAATAACCAGTATCCTGCTTTTTTACGTTGCTGATATGAAACTTCACAGGTTGAGGGGGTATCTGATGTTATTTTAGTGCATGCAAAATTGAGTCAGAACTTGCCACTGTAAGCCCAGTTATCAGTATGACTTTGCATTCTGTCTGGTCTGCATGCATCCACTAGTTTGGATGGGAAGAGCATCATAAAGCTATTGCATCCTCTTCTGAGGCAATCTGGTCCACAACTGTTGTAACTGGCTCTAGATATCCTGGATACTGACTCTGGGACCGGGTTGACATTCTAATTGGTTCCACGCATGTTGTATTGAGGACAGATCTGGAAACCTTGTTGGTCATGGAAGTACCTCAACATCACGCAGACATTTTTGGAGACACGTGCCATGTGTTGAAGAGCATTGCCTTCTTGAAAAATGTCACCACAGAGGTAACACATGAGGACAGAGGACATTTGCCATGAGATTTCCCTCTGTCACTATGCAATGACCTGAAGTAATACGCGATGGCTTCCCACACCTTGATCACAGGAGTAAGACCACTACATCTGTTCATAACATTGGAAGAATGAGACGTCCCCCCTAAGGTCGAGTTCATACTCACCGATGATGGTCTTCCTGGTTAACGCAGAACTGCAAGTCATTGCTAAGCCCCACTCGACGCAATTCATCATCAGTCCATGCTTCCTGGTCACGGCACCATTCTACACTCAGCAGTTTATGTTGTGGTGTTAACGGCAGCCTATGCATGGGGCGGTAATTCCCTTGTCTGGCTGCTGCTGATCTCCGACCAATGGTGTGGGATGTCACAAAATGTCCAAGGGAGTCCATTAATTGTTCACGAATGGCTGTAGCAGATGTGAAGGTGTCGTGATGTAGTTGGTGCTTAATAAGGCGATCTTCTATTGTGGTGGTCAGACGTGGTCGACCGGAACGTTGACGATGAGTATGGCTGCCCTCATGTGCCCACTCATTGTCTGTCCAATGCCGCACCACGCTCACTCTCAACTGCCCCACAAATCTGTACATTGCACCGATCGACCAGCCGTCCAAATGGTGACCAACAATGATGCCTGCCTCAAACTCTGCCCAGTGCTGATAACGGTGTCTCACACGAGAATGCGGCATCCTTGTATCTTTCACAATTATCACTCAGTATCTGACGCTGTTCACGTCCGTTTCATACTCTATTACTCCTGATAACAACACTAAACACGTAAAACACTAGCCTAATGAGATATGGTGACCATTTCACCTGTCACAGAGACATTACAGCTCTAATCATTTACGTACCCACTGATGGTGTACGTGTACAAAGTTACGAGGGGCGTTTGAAAAGTCCTTGCAAAGTCCGAGAGATGGCACCACCGGCCATGTTTAGTTAGTAGCATCTTTGGAAAGAATGAACACCAAGTTTCAGCCATATTGGTCTATTTCTTTGGGTTTGGCATTCGCGTGAATCAAGGAAGTCGAGTGATCGTCAAAAAATGGACGAAAAAGAATTCCGTATGGTGATTAAACGTTACTTTATGAAAGGCAAAACGCCTCAGGAGACTAAAGAGAAGCTTGATAAACATTACGGTGACTATGCACCTTCGATTAGAACAATTTATGTGGTTTCAAAATTTTCGGAGTGGCCATACGGGCACAAGTGATGCTAAACGTTCTGGACGCCCTGTGGAGGTTACGACTCCAGAAATCATTGATAAAATCCATGATATGGTGATGGATGACAGAAGAATTAAGGTGCGTCAGATTGCTAGTGCTGTGGGCATCTCGAATGAACGGGTATATAATATTTTGCATAAACATTTGGACATGAGAAAGCTGTCCGCAAGATGAGTTCCACGATTGCTCACGCTTGACCAAAAATGGAATCGTGTGAAGTGT
Source organism: Schistocerca piceifrons (assembly GCF_021461385.2). Lineage (NCBI taxonomy): Eukaryota > Metazoa > Arthropoda > Insecta > Orthoptera > Acrididae > Schistocerca > Schistocerca piceifrons. The sequence continues at coordinate 466,816,811 of NC_060141.1, read as the reverse complement.
TGCAAGGATGGTTTGCAGCTGTTCATGAAGAATCCACAGAACTTAAAGCGTCGTTTCGTCACTGTGGATGAAACATGGATACATTACTATACTCCTGAGACCAAACAACAATCTAAACAATGGGTTACCAAGGGGGAACCTGCACCAAAAAAGGTGAAGACCATTCCTTGGGCTGTAAAGCTTATGGCGACTGTCTTTTGGGATTCGCAAGGGATAATCCTCATCGACTATCTGGAAAAGGGTAAAACTATTACAGGTGCATATTATTCATCGTTATTGGACCGCCTGAAAACCGAACTGCAAAAAAAACGCCGGCGATTGGACAGCAAAAAAGTCCTCTTCCATCACGACAATGCAACAGCACACACCTGAGCAGTTTTGGTCGCAAAATTGTTGGAAACAGGATTCCCACTCGTTTCAAATCCCCTCTATTCTCTAGACTTGGCTCCCTCGGACTACTATTTGTTCCCCAATTTGAAGAAATGGCTGGTGGGACAAAGAATTTATTCAAACGAGGAGGTGGTTGCAGCAACTAATAGCTATTTTGCAGACTTGGACAATTCCTATTATTCGGAAGGGATCAACAAATTAGAACAGTGTTGGACGAAGTGTATAAGTCTACAAGGAGACTATGTCGAAAAATAAAAAAGGATTACCCCAAACAAGTAAGTAGTTTTTTATTTTTGCACGGACTTTTCAAACGCCCCTCGTACGTCCATGTCTTCTGGATATTTCGCTTTTTTTTTTTTTTTTTTTTTTTGGTTAGGCAGCGAATGTAGCCATTGCATCCCAAGTCAATCCAAAAAGAGGCTCAAAAATTCAAGTGGTTCAAATGGCTCTGAGCACTATGGGACTCAACATCTTAGGTCATAAGTCCCCTAGAACTTAGAACTACTTAAACCTAACTAACCTAAGGACATCACACACACCCATGCCTGAGGCAGGATTCGAACCTGCGTCCGTAGCAGTCCCGCGGTTTCGGACTGAAGCGCCAGAACCGCACGGCCACCGCGGCCGGCAAAAGAGAGGCTCCCACATACCTCAAGATTGTGAATAATTCCAGTAACTTATCGCCGATCGCATAGTCAAACGATTCTCCTCTATTTACACGCGTTACTAATGTAATTAATTACTAATTTATTCACGTTTACGGTCAGCTAACAAAGTTCTACCAGGCACTGATTACCTGCAGGTCTCTCTGTGTTTTCGTAACGAGTTTCTAATTATGTCTGTGTTCGTTCCTTTGCCTGCCGTTTAATAAAGTGTAAGTTACTTACGGCAAAAGTGGAAAACGGCAAAATATTCGCGTGAACGCTTATAGGAAATCAGCTGGCAATCACGCTTCGACTGACACGTGCCAAATCCGTGTTCGTTAATTTGATGCGCAGATGCGACTATGCCCGGCTCGCGTTCTCGTGTCGCAAGCAGGTGATTTGCGCCTTAACGCTGTCCCAGGATTAGGAACTTACGGCAACAAGAACCTTCCGTCAAGTAACTCCCAGCGTCATGTTCACTGTGCAACACAAGTGCATGCAGAAAAAGAAATGATTTGCTACGGGCAAAGTAGTGATGGAAGTGCGAAACTATTAAATGTTACAGGCGTTGCACCTTGTCGGTAAGCGTTCGTTTTTCGCTGACTAGGAGTGCTGTAATCATTCCCTAATACCTTCTCAACGGAAATGTGCAGTATCATTATTTTCACCTCAGATAATTTTAATGTATAGTTGATCATTTAGAGGACTCGTCACTCTCATGAATCAAAGAGTTAACTGGTTCATGTGTGATATCTTTTCTATAGAAATCCTTACATTTATCGTGTTTCAGACGACTTACGGATGTTATAATAAGCCCGGATCTTGGCATTTCAATATGTCATTTCATTAAAAAAAAACACACACACACACACACAATTTTCCGTGACATCTACAAATGGCAATGTAACACGATCCTCAGAACAAGTTATTAACCTGTCTCACGGTTTGTCCTTTGTGTTTCAGATAAAGATGCCACGTCTAGAGAAAACCAACCTGACGAAGGAGCAGAACAATGTCGAGTGCCTGGGGTTGACTAATCTCGGTTTTGATAATCATAGGTAAGACAAAAAAAAGGTTCAAATGTGTGTGAAATCTTATGGGACTTAACTGCTAAGGTCATCAGTCCCTAAGCTTACACACTACTTAATTTAAAAATTCAAATTATCCTAAGGACAAACACACACACCCAAGCCCGAGGGAGGACTCGAACCTCTGCCGGGACCAGCCCCACGGTACAGATAAGACAGAATATATTTTAAGAGACAAGTAGATGAATACGCACTATACTGAGAGAAAGCCTGTGTGTGTGTGTGTGTGTGTGTGTGTGTGTGTGTGTGTGCGTGTGTGTGTGTATGTGTGTGTGCGTGCGTGCGTTCAGATGCCATCCTTAAATGTGAGAGGAGGGAAGCATTTTAATTACCACTGATACTGAGTGAGAAAAAAATATACAGTTTCTCAAGTTCTAACTATAGTTGGACAGTGGTAATAGTGAATTCACAATTATACTATCGGAGCAACTTAATAATCAGGGCCTCTACCCTTCACAAGTAAGAAGACGAGTGAAACTAGAAAATTTCAGTTAATGAATATTCACATAAAAACTTAGCTTGTCCATATGATGAGATACTCACCTTTGATATCCTCAGAAAGTCCTTGAATATCGGGTCGCTGTTATTTTAAATAAAACACAGAGTACAACACTTTTCTTGTCATTCATTGTGACTGATTATCAAGTACATAGGTGGAATATCATTGGCCGTCTGACAACCTCCGAAAGACTCTCACATAAACAGCTCCCGAAAGACTCTCACATAAACAGCTCCCGAAAGACAATAATAGAGATCCACCTCGTTGCTCATGCGCCACTTCCTTTTATATAAAACAAATCAATCGAATACATTGTTGAATGTAAGATTTACAAAGTACCGATTGTAAGTCATGAGATAATTTTGGTTATATACATCAAAAAATGGGTCACATATTGGTCTAGTGCTCTGCTATTCAATTTGGAAAAGTTTACTTAATTTCATATACAATTTCAATGAATTTACAATACAACAATTTAAATTAGATTTATTTAATTATAAACAAATCACTTTGAATAAAATATTATTTACAGTATTTCGGTTTGCTCTCAAGTAGAGCTATCATTTTACATGGGTATAATGAATGAACATCGTGGCTTTTCAGAAATAAGGGAGAGGTAAATTTTCAAGAGTATATGGTGCAACATGACTCCACAGTTCATATCACGATATTTGAACAGTTTACCTTCCATTAAGAACATGGATGCACCCACCGACTCAGCCGTCCTTTATCGCAGGTTTTATTTGGCAAATCCAGATTTCGGCTAGTGCCTAGCCATTATCAGTGCTAAAAAATACAAGAAGTGCATGCATGGTCAGGCGAGACTATAAAAAGTTACAACTCGTGGCATAACCCATATGGCTTATATTTATTTTATTTAGCGTATGGCATTTAGACACAATTGTTATTACAATCAATATGCAAAATTGTAATAATTTGGCATTAGATATTCTTACAATTATTACAATAGTTATACAGAATTATACAAAATTATACAAAATTACACATAATACACATGTTACAGTAGTTATACAAAGTTATAGTAGTTTGGAAGTAATTACAAACAAACATCTAATGAGTTAATATATGCAATTGATTCTGGAGTCGCCATCAGGAAATCTTCTGGAGTCCCATCATAGGCTGTCCTGGGGCAGTCTTCTATTATGTGCTGGATGGATTGATTTTCTCCACATTGACATAGCGGCGATTCTGTCATGCCCCACTGATAGAGGGAATAGGCGCATCTGCCATGTTTAGTATGGCTTATACATTAGATTACATACCACTATTTTATAGCCTCAATGCATGTCAGTCATAGTTCTTTGGATACTACTGTATAATGAAGGTAGGCTGTGTGGAGAACATATCGATTGGCTACCTGGCGCCCTCTGCAAAAAAAGGACGACTGATTGCTGTGCTCTACAATTTATAAAACTAAATTTCAAAGTTGGATTATTAACAATACAGACATAGTGCAGCGACTCAGCGGGACGCATATACGGGATGATACTCGAAGATATGCAAATATTTTAATATGTTATTCTACAAGTAAAACTGAAGCCGTAGCCCGTAGTTGCTAATATAAATCGGATAGCACATTAATGTGAAATTTAATCTGAGATAGTAAACTCATCAGTAGTAATTTTTTAAAGGACAGTTTACTCCTGGAACTTGATATTGACATAGCAGTATAAAGTTCAGAAAGTTAAAATTTCGAGCTAAAATGACCTCTTCAGAGGATGTTGACATGAGGAAGGAATTTCAGAGAGTAGTGGGAAGATAGTCCCATTTCAATATACAACGTTATCAAGCTACTATTAATTTATAAACAAACGATGATACCCAGCAGCACGACATAGTTTTTTTTCAGTCCTCATTCCCTATCCAAGATAGCAGCATACCCTCAGATCTATGATGCATCCAGAACACCATGGGCTGAGGCTGAAGGGTTTCCAATCTGGAATGTTAGGAAGGAATTTCCTGTTCCTTCATTTACGTTAAAACCAAAGGAAACCTCCAGATAGGATTATGCTTGCCTAGTGTGTGTGTGTGTGTGTGTGTGTGTGTGTGTGTGTGTGTCTGTGTGTGTGTGATAGAGAGAGAGAGAGGAGGGGGGGGGGGGGAGGGGGAGACGGAGAGACACATAGAGAGACGGCTTACTCCCGTTAGTTGCTGATATAAATCGGATAGCATATTAATGTGAAATTTAACCAGAGTCAGAGGAACGAACGAACGAACTTCCAGTTCATGCATTTGCATTAAAACGAAGAGAAACCTCCAGAAAAAAATATGCTAGCCTAGTGTGTGTGTGTGTGTGTGTGTGTGTGTGTGAGAGAGAGAGAGAGAGAGAGAGAGAGAGACGATTTCCAGTTCCTGCAGGTACGTTAAATCCATGGAAAACTTCCAGAAAAAAGGCTGTGTGTGTGTTTGTCTGTTTACGTGTCTCAACGTGCCTTGTACTACATATGCTGAAGTTTACCTGCTTGCGTAGTACTAGTTTCTGTATTTCTGTAACAAGTTGTGCAAGTGTATCAGTAGATTTAAGGAATTTCTCGGTAAATATGCATATGCTATCCTGAAGATTCACTGGACGTGGACACTGGATTTGCTATTACGAACTCTTCAGAATCAAATGACGTACTGCGATAATTGGCATATGGGAGCGGATAAAGACGCTTGCAGCGGACATTTAGGGTGAGTTTTGAATGGTCTAGAGCAGTGGTCGTCAAACTTTTTTGCTCAAAAGCCAATACTGACATAGTGCAGCGACTCAGCGGGCCGCATATACGGGATGATACTCGAAGATATGCAAATATTTTAATATGTTATTCTACAAGTAAAACTGAAGAAAAAAGTTCATATAAACATAGGTCCGCAAATGCTTAGTTACGGAGTTACAGGTTAAAGGAAAGCACGATTTCCATTTATTTTGTTGTTGTTGGTGTGGTGAATCTAATAAAACATGTCCCATACGTGTATCTGCAGTAGTTTTCCATAACACCCACAGAAGCAAAGATTATTATACATTTGTTTACTTTTCATTAAAAATGTTGAAACGTTTATGTCATTGTTGGCAACCGTTAGTGAGTTGTATCACTCGTTTCGTAACCTTGAAACGAGTTAGTTTTCTGTATTGTTCAGTGAAAGATCATAATAACAGCAGTGTATTTAAGTGAAACTACATAGTAACTATTTTAGTTTACAAGATTATTTATGAAGTGGCGATGCCTTTCAAATTTGCGGGAGAGGAATACGCCGATGTGGTGTTTACTTATGGCAAATGTGATGATAATGTTACGGCTGCAGTTAAGGAAAACCGCGTACTTCATCGAACTCGGAGGCTTCCGCATGCACGAACCGTTAGAGTAGTACTACAAATGTTACGGGTGACAGATTCTTTACTTAGCGTTCATAATCAGTACGAGCGTTCTGTACATGAAGACGATGATGAGGATATTATGGATGCTGTTCAACGTAGCCCGGGTACTAGTACACGACGTATATCTCAACGATTAAGCATTTCACAATCTAAGGTATGGTGTACACTGAAACACAGTAATATGAATCCTTACCATTAACAAAAAGTGCATCATTTACGTTCAGGAGATCCTGCCCTTCGCTTGGAGTTGTGCAACTGGTTAAATACTAATCAGCAGGTACATAAATGCATTTTATTTATTGATGACGTACAGTTTACTCGAAATGGTATAAACTACATAACGAGCACGGCCAGCCGGGGTGGCCGAGCGGTTCTAGACGCTACAGTCTGGAACCGAGCGACCGCTACGGTCGCAGTTTCGAATCCTGCCGCGGGCATGGATGTGTGTGATGTCCTTAGGTTAGCTAGGTTTAAGTAGTTCTAAGTTCAATGGGACTGATGACCTTAGAAGTTAAGTCCCATAGTGCTCAGAGCCATTTGAACCCTTTGAACGAGCACGTGTGGTCTAAAGCAAACCCACATGCTACGCAATTCCCAGCAGCGACTTAGCATAACTGGAAAATTACTGCAGATACACGTCTGGGACATTCATCAGATCAATAACAGGAAAATAAATGGAAATCGTGCTTTACTTTAATCTCGTACAGTTTTGCGATGGCTTCGTATTACCGATGTTCCTAAATTTAAGGCAAAATCTTTTATTAGCCGTAAATCCGTAGCTCAGTATTTGCGGACCTATGTTTACATGAACTTTTTTCTTTAGTTTTACCTGTAGAATAACGTATTACAAAAAATTTGCATATCTTCGTGAATCACCCTATGTACCGATTTTGTTAGTAATTGGTGGTTTACATAAATTAGTATATTATGAGATCCCAATAGACTAGTTACAGTAAGAGTGCCGTAATTTGCTGCCGGCCTCGATGTTGATGTTTGGCTTGTGGGGCGCTCAACTGCGGTTATCAGCGCCCGTACAAATTCCCAACCTTGCTCAGTCCAATCTCACCACTTTCATGAATGACGATGAAATGATGAGGACAACACAAACATCCAGTCGTCTCGAGGCAGGTGAAACTCTCTGAACCCGCCGCGGTCGGCCTCGTTAAAATTCTGCACCATTCACAATATAGCTTGTCGACCCTTCTGTTTCATATTGCTGCCATCCTCAGCGACCCCAAAGTTGTGACAGCCTTATTGGGTGACGAAGTGATGTTGTGTTATCTTTATGAGCGGATGATTACATGATTAATAACAGTAACTGTACTGATTTTTAATGCATTTGCAATAGGAGACAATCACAAATTTCTTAAAATTAAAAAAATCTTTTAAATTTTTTAATTATCTAGAATGTATACATTGTAAAATATTTGAATGTGATGATTCGTTTAGTTGACTAAGCAACCGTGCTAAGATCACTTACGGAAAGTGAAAACTCTGCATTTTCTGTGTAGCTAGGATCGTGTCCTTATATGTAACAAATGGCTCTGAGCACTACGGGACTTAACATCTGAGGTAATCAATCCTCTAGAACTTTGAACTACTTAAACCTAACTAACCTAAGGACATCACACACATCCATGCCCGAGGCAGGATTTGGACCTGCGGCCGTAGCGATCGCGCTGTTCCAGACTGAAGCGCAGTATATGTAACACTTTTAATATAATACTCAATAAACAACAATGTAAAACCACATATTTCAAAACCATGCATAATGAGATTGCATTCAATTATAAAATGTGCATACAAAAAAAATAAGAAATTTATATTTGATGGGTTTCTCATTTTCTGACAATGTCAGATCTAATTAACAGTCTCAAATGTTTACAGGACTTTTCAAAAAATAGTTCAAATGGCTCTGAGCACAATGGGACTTAACGTCTGAGGTCATCGGTCCCCTAGAACTTACAACTACTTAAACCTAACTAACCGAAGGACTGTTGCGCCTAGAACCGTTCGGCCACTCCGGCCGGCACAGGATTTTTAAATGTAATTTTTCTCCTGCTCACTGCGTTTTGCTACAACTACCTTAGTTTAATTTCATAATCCCTCCAACAAGTCCGTACAAATTAAGATGACACTCGGTGTGATGGCTGATGGGAGCGGCCGTATATAAATTTCTTTTTGGGTCATTCCATGCCAAGTGGTCTAAACCTTCCCACCATCATGTCTCCAATTTTCTTCAAATTTTATCTGTAGCACTAGTCAAGTGCTAAATTAAGTTTCTCAAGATTTCAAGCCTCTAGCTGCAATACTTGCTGATCTACACCCCCTTGTCTGAAGGGTAGTAAGTTCGCATGCGCGCGACATCAGACAAAATGCCATTTTTGGGGTCTCATAAAATTGAAACCAATTCATAAGAATGGTTAGTAAGATGAGACCCTGTACAGTTTTTTGTGCTGATTCAAACGAAATTAATTATAAGATTACTGATGCAAAATCCGGTCAAACAAGTCGACTCAAAGTGTACCCCTAATTCTGTCGTGACTTAATGCGACAAATTTTGACCAATATTCAGACTGCAATAATTTCCTTGCAGATAAAGATATGGACTTGAACTTTTTACCAAGTCTTATCTTTGTGCTGGACATAATACAGCTGGATTTCCAACTACCCAGGCTTTATAGTCGCCTTGCAAAATCTCTTCAAATTTGGCAGTGTCAGCGCAAATGGCTTTATTTACCAAAGTTCAAAGCCCATTACTACAAAATAGTCAGCCTGGATTTAATTGTGAATAGTATCATCTGAAAGAGAAACTCTTGCTCTACAAGATGGATATATTTTTCTTTTGCAACGCTTCCATTAAGTGCTTATTTACTCAGGTCAAAGTATCTTATATTTTGTGTGCGCAGTGCCCTGCGTTGGTCCATGATGGCTGAGCCATTACTGGTTATCACAATAAAACCAGCATCCCCATCGCCATAGGGGCCACGCCCGATAGCCATGCAGTAACAGCCACGGGTGGGTATCTTTACTGCAGGTTCCCAAGCCTGATTACAGGGTGTCTTTACCACAGGATCCCAAGCCTGATTGTGGGTTTCTTTATGCAGGTTCCCAAGCCTGTCTTCCTCAGTTACTTCATCATTCTGGAAGCATCGTTGATTTGCAAGAGAATGCTTTCAGGAAAACTGTATTGCCGACCAGATGATGTCACTGATGGAGCTGGAATAACACCAATGATAAGTTGTTCTGGAATCCAGCAAGTATCACGTCTTAAGGGCCAATAAAATGAACTTGCAGGACCATGAGGATGCATAAAGCTTATGAAAGCATCTTTCTGTTCGACTGAGATTTCAACGATGTTTCCAATCCACCATTTCTTTTCATAAATGCAAGCAACATACTGCCCAGGCTGAAGATCCATGACTTGAACTACTACTTCAGCAGCACTAATTTTGGCCAAAAAAGATGTCGCATCATTAGAAACTCTACTGACCTTAATTGTCGTCATATCAATGGGCAAAAAATGGTGGTTTTCTCTTGTGCCAGCTAGAGTGTGCCCTTGCAGGAATCTTTCTTCTTGAGAAGCTTTTTCTTCTTCAACTTCCTCTTTGCTGATGAAAAAGAATTTGATTCCATTGATATTATCATTGCAGAAGTTGAAAAGATCTTTGGGTGTTAGAATCTGGTTTTCATATGGACGTTGCAAACTTGCTCTTGCTGCCAACCGTTTTGTTGTGCCTCCAATGCCATCACAAGGCGACTTTCCATGGCTTGTTCCAAAGAAATTCCATTCTGCTGTTATTTCAAAATCTTCTTTGTGATAGCATAAGTTGAGAAAATTCTTGAAATTCTTATATTGTGCAGCTGAACCATCACTGAAGTAGTGGATGTGGCTTATTTTGGAAAATTGCATCTTCAGGTAATTGATTACTTTTCCAATGTAAACATGGACAGTAATCGTATCGTGTCGAAGGCAGTCACTAATAACACAAAGATTCACACATTGCACCTCTTCGTTTTCACAGTAGTAGACTACAAATGGATGAACTGTTGCTTGACTGTTTTCCCAGTGAAAGCCTTGCACTGCATCTTGAACAATAAATGAATAGTTTTCAGCAAAATCCATTAGTATTATGAATTCGCCTTCTTTCAAATCAGTTTTGAGAGCTTTCAGGTGCTGGCTTTGATGCTTGGCAATGTAGTGATGACAAGACAGGTTCCAAATTTTTGCTGCAATATCTTCAACATACTCTTCTGTTGAAAGCTGCTTTGTTTCTAAAGTATCCCTGTCGGTATGAATCCATTGTTTGTACTCAATCAGTTCTTCAGGGTCATTATCTTCAAAATATGTTGCAATAACTGCTTCTACACCTTCTGGACCAGGGCAGTTTTCACAACGATGAAGCATACAATCCTTGTTTTCCAAGCTGCAAACAGCTTTGCTAAGAATTTCCTTGTAGTCTTCATTGATTGATGCACCAGTGAGCATAAGCTTGACATTTTGGTGTATTGTACAGACACAAACTGAGTGCATTCCAGCAGAGCCAACTGTAACACACCATTTTGGTCTAAGCTCGCAAAACTTTGAGAAGCCAATTTCTGGTCCATTTTGCTTCTGATAAGACACGTACATTTCCTTCAAATTGCAAAGCAACAACCGCTTTTGCTTGTACACCTTTGTTCCTGAAATTCTCACAGGCACACAGTCTTTCTTCCCTGGACAAAGTCTGCTGAATTCGTCATCTTGAAAAAAGTCATGTACTTTCTGGACAACTTCATCTGAAAGCTTCCTTCCTTGCCGATTTGCTGGAAAAGCTAGAACACCTTGCTCATTCTTCAGTTTTCTCGCTTGCTTTACCATTCTTTCTGATACATTAAATGCTGTTGTCGTATCTTTAATTGTCCAGCTTCTTGGAACCAAGGTCAATATTTGAACTTTTGTCCTACGATTTGACACTTTACATTTTTCTTTCAACTCTTCTATAAGATTATCAAGATCTGCACAATTATTGCATGGGCGACTTTTACTTGAACTTGGCTGTTCATCGTAATTGATTCCTACAGCAGCAGCAATTTGATTCCCAATTAAACTTTGTGCATCCAAGATCTTTCTTTTTGCATAGCTTTGCTTATCTCTTTTACTTAGTTGTCTTCTTTTCAATGGTGAAGCACCAATAAATGATAAACTTTTGTTGATGGCTGGTTCAGTTTCATCCGTTGTGAAATCTTGTTCAGATTGGGTTGATAGTGATGATGAATCTTCTAGCTTTTGGTTCAGTGCCGACATGCAGCGAGGGCAAAGCTTCTGACCAGGTTTTATATCAATCACTTCTTTTTTCTTTAACAGGCAAAGTTTGGCAGCTGTTTCATTATCAAGCAGTCTAAGTCCAGCTTTTACATTGTGATTCCTCTTCTTGAATGGATTGCAACATTTCTTTTGCATCGCTTGATATTCATGTAGGAAGAGGGCTTCATGGTGGAAGCAAATGATGGAATTTTCGTCAAGTTTGGCTTCTGAACGCGAAACAAGCAATTTCTGGTCACATTCTGTGAAATCACTAAACGCTTTGAATCCAGTCTTCTTAGCATAGAAGATAACATGGCACTTCGATGCAGCAGCATCTTTTCCAATTGAACAGGGGGCCAACGATTCTTCTTCTTCATTAACTTCTGACATCTCTCACTGGCCAATCACTGAATAAAACACGAATGAAATATCCAATTATATCAGTAATTCTAAGCGACTATTAAGATTCAAATTCCTAGAAATGAAGAAAAATTAGTGCATCGCGCATACAAAATATAACAACTTTGATGTGAGTTAATGAGTACTTAATGGTCGCGTTGCAAAAAAAAACAAATGTCAGTCTTGTAGAGCAAGAGTTTCTCTTTTAGGTGATACTATTCACAAGCAGATTCAGGCCAACTATTTTTTAGTAATTGGCTTGAAACTTTGGTAAATTTTACCGTTTGTGCTGACACTGCCTAATTTGAAGAGATACTGCAGGGCGACCATATGGCCTGGATCATTGCAAATCCGGCTGCATTATGTCTAGCACAAGCATGAAGCTTGGCCAAAAGTTCAAGTCCATATCTTCAACTGCAAGGAAATCATTGCAGTCTTAATATTGGTCAAAATTTGTCGCGTTGTGTCACGACAAATTTTGAAGTATACTTTGAGTCGAGTTATTTGACCGGGGTTTGCATGAGTAATGTTATACATAATTTCGTTGGAATCAGCAAAAAAAACTGTACAGGGTCGCATCTTACTAACCATTCTTATGAATTAGTTTCGATTTTATTAGACTCCAAATATGACATTTTTTTTATGTTGCATGCACACGGACTAAGTACACTTCAGACAAGGGGGTCTAGATCAGCAGCTATTGCAGCTAGAGGCCTGAAATCTTGGGAAACTTACTTCAACACTTGACTAAAGCTACAGTTAAAATTTGACGAAAATTGGAGACCATGATGGTGGGAACTTTTTTCAGTTTTAGACCACTTGGTGTGGAATGACCCTTTTACGATCGCTCCCAGCAGCCACCGCGCCGAGCGTCGTCTTAGTTTGCAAAGATTTTTTTAGTGCCGCACTTGCATATGGCCACTTCTATAATGCATATTCACGAATCCATGTTGCTTTCGCATCAAACTTAGTACCATAGCAGCTGAGCGGTAAGAGTCGCGCACACACGTTGAGTTCTCAGCACTGAAGACAAACAATGAAACATTCCCCCTCTCACTTCCTCTTACCACGCTGCCCCTGAGGTAAGGGGCCAACTTTGCTTAGCTCAAGGCCGAATTCAAGAAAGTCAACAAAAATTAAGCACTTCTTGAAACATTACTGACTCTGTGGTTTTGTTTGTTCCTGAGGAGGAATATTACACTCCTAAGCTCTTACCGTTAGTTGACGTTTTTGGGTTCGGCTGTTAGATGCTACACGTATATAATTATACAATATGGGTGAGAATCACGGACCGCACGAAAACTTTTTGATGACGACTGATCTGAAGGAAGTTAATCTGGTGTTGTGTTTTGCTTGTACCGTGTTTCCTTGGTAGTATCTGCTTCTCACGAAAGACGCTTTGGCGACAATAAGAAGGTTTGTTTGTTTTACGAGTACTGTCGCAGTTTAGTGGGTGTTTCGAAGGTGTAGACGAAATAAACTGGATGTAACTCCAATGGACAATGGAGGCAATTGAGGACAAGAAAATTTCCTTCAAAGCAATGGTCTCGTCCGACCTACAGTTCTTGTAAAGATTCTCGCTTTATATGAGGAAAAGTAATATCACCTTGCAGCTCCTACATGTATTTGTTTCGCAAGCTCGTTTCAAAGCACTATAGCATCATTTTCAATGGAAAAAAACAGTAATTCTACAAGTACCGGGTAGCGTAAATATGTCAATTCAGAGAAATGTCCCATCGACAAGTCTGTAAACAATATTAGCGCCCTTACAAATGGCAAAAAATAAGCCCACGTACAAATACGAAAAATTGCAAGTGACCAACCAAAATCTTCTGTAGTCAGATGCATTAGATGAGTACATATGAGCTTCGAATGTCAACTGAATACCCTGTGTGTGTCTATATATTATTTCTGTGCCAATATTTGACATCACCATTGCTCTAAAGGTAAGTTGTCTTTCTCGTTGGCATCCATCTGGTCCTAATGCCTACTTTGGAAATACAGAAGGGTCCGATTCCACCCGTCTGCTTTGACCCATGACATCACAAATATGGCGGAAACGACCATACATTACGACTCCAATATGGCGCCTATGACGTCATTACGTAAATATGACCACAAACACGAAAATACATTGAAAAACCAACACACAAACGTTCCACAAAAAACCTAATGAAACTAACGGGAGAAACGTGAGAAATTGGGGGTTTTTGGGGACAAAGTAAATATAAACAAATTTAGACACACACCACCATACCAAACCACACAAAACGACAAAAAACGAGCCCACAAATTGGAATCGAACATATTCCTTGACTTATATAGCTCAACATCAACTCCAGATCCCACAAATAACACTTCTCTTGACCTATACAGCTCAACAAAAGCTGCCGATCCCACAAATTGGAATCGAACACTTCCCTTGACCTGTACAGGTTAACAGAAACTACCGATACCAAATAATAAAACCCAAAACTACAACCACGTCCACAATGATCACGACCTCACAAAACACAACAAACCAACAAAATTGGAATCGAACACTTCCCTTGACCTGTTATCCTTACGACATCTCCACATACAGCCGTCCCTGGTCCGAGACGCCAGAACTTTAGTAAGCCTCATTTCTTCACGACATACTGAACACTTCATGACTTCATCCAAAAATTTTATTAGAGACAACGCACTGGTCCCCATCATCGCCGACAACTGAAAACTGTTGACCTTGTCAGTCATATCCATACCCACCAAAGACAAAAAAAGCAATTTACCAAAATTCACACACAATGAACAGAAAAAAACTACAATAACGTCGAAATAACAAAACTAAAATCGTTAACTCACTGAAAAATATTCCGCTGAAAGCACAGTCCCGGTACCACACACGTGCAATGCTATCACGCAAATGAGTCTCATACGCCACGTAATGCGCTTCCCATAAACACACCACCAGAGAGAACCACCCACCACAACAATACGCCACCTATATACGCGCCACACACGCAAACTAAACCAAAAACATCACCTAACACACCACGAGAGAGCACCACCGACCACGTCAAAACGACAGCTACAAACATGCCACTCTCACAAACTACATTCTACGCCGTCATGATGTCACACTCCACAACACCCTTACGTCACGGGTCAAAGCCGACGGATGGGATTGGACGCTTCGGTTGACCCCCTACCTTCCTTCGGCGATCTGCTGTATTCTTGCTTCCTCATTTCCTCCGTGTCAACATTCTTATGTATACTTGCTTCCTGTCTTCTTCCATTGCATCTTCACCAGTTTCAGTGTTTGAGAATTCATCTCCTAACTTTCATTTGAGATTTGTTTAACCTCAGGTAGGGACATACTCAAGGGCCAGATTAAGACACAAGTGACACAAGCCACTGTTTGTGGCACCAAGCTGAGAGCAACGGCAGAGGTGCCACGACTGAAGTCTATACAGGAGGTTTCACAGTCAGTAGCTTGCAAGATTTGTATACAGTGTGTATCACAATTAGTAGAGAAAACTGGCATGAGTGAAAGTGTACAAGGGAAAAGTGGGCGGAAGGGAGGCTCCACAAATGATAAATTACTTGTGTGGAAAATGTTCTCTAACCGGTGCTGGGGGGTACCCTTTGAAACAGAGGATACTTTTCATTTCTGCCTGAAGACAGTCTATCTGGTGAACCCACTTTGTCTTTACAGTTCCCTGTTTTGTTTCTTTGATAACAGATAGGTACAAAAATCAAGTGTATCAAAGCAATATCTGGAGCAAAATACATCAGAGATACTGTGATCCCTCTGTTCTAACATTTATAGCTATGTAAAGTGTCTGATGGATTTTAGATTTGCCAAATTTAATTTTATTTAGTTTTGTGGCCAGTTGCCCTTCCTGCCACCACTGTTGCTTACTAACCTAAGGAAGGAAAGTCATGTGTGCTGTCAGCCAGTGAATCGTAAATTTTGTCCTGTGCGTTAATTGATTGTGAATCGTAATTTCTTATGTGGAGACTGGGAACCACCCAGCATTTTCCAAAAAGAGTGCAAGAAGTCGCCTGAAAGCCATAATCAATCTTGCCAATGTGCCAGACCAACAGGTGTTAGTCTGTTATGTAGATTCGATCTAGTTATGATACGAGGGATATTTCACATAGTAACAATATTTTCTTTTTTCATAACATTGTACATATCCTTAGTTTCTGCAATAGTAGTTGAACTGCACATAAGATTATGTGAAATATTAAATTTCAGGGAATGGTCTGTTTCCAGGCCACCTGGACAACCTAATGGCGACAGCGCTATGCATGATGTGGAATTGGGCTCACCGAGTGATGACTCGAGCAGCCGAGATGGAGTGTTCACAATAACTGGACATCAGAACAACATCTCCAAAGAGCAACCACATGCCAAGACTGATGCAGCTGAGCACCAGGAGTATGATCCCCATGACCATCGAAAGCTTGATGCTCCTACGACGTGAGTACTTGAACACCTATAACTTTAACAGGCTCCTCCTGTTCTTTCCTGTAGATCATTTGCGTGGAGAACAGAAGAATATGTAATTAGTTAGTTTATAGGTATTTGAAATAATCCATTTGTTGCACACTAATATCCTTTTCATTCACAAATTGGTACATAATACTTTAACTAGTATTTTAATTTTATAACAACAGGAAGTCATTTACTCTTCTGTGCCATACATTCATGAGTAGGTAATTGAATTGGAGATAGCTGCTGTTTTGGAGAGCAATAGCCCTTCTGCAAGCACGAAAAACAGAATAATTCAATGCATTGCATGACTAGCATTCACCAGTCCTTGTACTGGCTGTCAGTGTGGCATTATAGTGCAGGATGAACAAAAATCACAGTTTCAGTGCTTTTCATCATGACCAGATCTTGCCATGCCTGCTGCATGGGATATTCCATTTCAGTGACCGTGTGGTCACCCACCACTGCCAGAATGGAGTCTCATGCCTAACTAATAACAATTGCCATTGACCATGTGGTTAGTCAGACCACAGTGCAGAGAATCACTCGCCAGCTCACTCCTGAGCAACAACAAAAGGTGAGCAGACATGCCAACCTGAGTCTTCTCTTCTTTTAGTCTACAAAACCACTGTCCCACTACAGTATCTCTACCCATAGCTCAACACAAACTACAGAGACTAGCATGGGCACAGGAACACCACCATTAGATGCCCAAAAACATTGACAAGTTGAAAACCACATGGGCCAGTACACCCCTCTTGCAACATGGTACTGTCCAGATAGTTGGTAAAAATATACTTGTATGAGGAATAAATAAATTAATAAATGTCATATGGCTACAAGCATTTCTCTATTATGCAACTTCGGCAGTGTGCATGACAATCACTGTTTATTTTATCAAGCGGACTCTCATATGGCCTACTGGACGTGCTGGGGCCATTTCACACCTTTCTGTAATAGAAAAATCTGAGCTGTTCAGAGGGAATGAAATGTGGTCCATGGTATATCTGCCATCATCTCTCATTCACAAACAATATCAAAGCCTACGGCCCAGTTATATGCATCCATTTCCTGTTCTGTAGCCCACCTATACCTGCTTCTAAGCAAACATCTTTAATTCAGTTGCTCCTGATATATTTACTGAGGACAAGATTATGAAGTTTCTTTCAGAAGAAGGCACTCACTTCACATAGTTTATTAATGTTGTGGTCACACAGAACCTGGTAAAATTATTATGATTGTTTGTGAGAAGCAGTTACATATCAACTAGACAGTAGTTTAATGATCTAAGGATAGCTCACTAAGGAGAATCAGTTTGTCACAGCTAAAAGGGGCCGTCCTTTTGACAGCACACCCGACAGCAGTTATGAGATATGCAGTAGAAGGTTCACGGATCAAATATGGTGATCAATAAAATGTCTTACATGCTGATTTGCACGTATAGCTCAGAATTATTTGTCCAGGAATCAAACAGGTAATATACCATAATGACATGTTGGAGCCAGCTGTATAGTAAATACTGGTATCTCCTATTTTCCTCTGTGGAATAAATGAACCATAAAAGCACTCCATTTCAGGCCACAATTGGCCCATCCAACCGCCGTGTTATCCTCAGGTGAGGATGCGGATAGGAGGGGCGTGTGGTCAGCACACTGCTCTCCCGGTCGTTATGATGGTTTTCTTTGACCGGAGCCACTACTATTCGGTCGAGTAGCTCCTCAATTGGCATCACGAGGCTGAGTGCACCCCGAAAAATGGCAACAGCACATGGCGGCTGGATGGTCACCCATCCAAGCGCCGGCCACGCCCAACAGTGCTTAACTTCGGTGATCTCACAGGAACCAGTGTATCCACTGCGGCAAGGCCATTGCCTAAATGAACCATGTTATGTCTAAATTTCCTTTTGTTGGTATTTGTGTTTGTGCAGAGTGGTTCACTCACCAAAACACAAGGGTGTGCATACATGCAAGCATGCCACACTCCCTCCACACACAGCTTCTCTTTACACATATTGATTAAATTAAAAGATGACATCTCTTAATTGTGTTCTTTTCAGGTGCAATAGCTCAATCATTTTGTTGCTCCTCTGCTACCCACTGCTAAATTCACGTTTGATTAAGAAGAAGCACATGATTATTATACAAATGCCACATCAGCTGTATTTTATTTGGAAGGGGAGACTAATCAAAATATGCTTTCTAGTTGCTGCATTTGAATCATTGTTCTGTCTGGTCACCACTTATCAGTCAAATAAGGAAACTACTTAACTGGTGACAGTAGCTAACAGTAGAAACCAATAACAAATAAGAATGATGTAAATTTAACACTAAAATCCCAATCACCCTCACTGCTGACCACATAACTATTGTTACAAACTTCAAACTCCAACACTAATAACTGCACATTTCTTTCATGTGATTATTGTTCTTCAAAATGTCTAAAACCTGCTATACACAACTCACTAGCACCATATATTCTTTCAGTTTGCCACAGCAGAAATAGCCAGGAAGGGGGATGACCTATGAAAGCACCAGCTGAATTGGATTTTTTTCATGTACCTTCTGTAGTTGCTTGACTGATACTAAGCTCCATGTCAGAATAAATGGGCACCAAATTGTTTGATGCAGTATCTGTTGCTGAACCTATAAGAGAATTTTACATCTGTAACATAAGAACTCACCCCATTACTTCCAAAACACAAGTACTTTCAGACTGTACAGATTTGAAGTCAATCTTCAACTTGTATGTGCCCTTACTCACTAAAACAGGCTTAACGTATATCAGTTTCTCTGTAATCTCACCTTTTTATTGCTTTGACACTTTTGTTTTATTGTTTTTGCTTTATTCATTTTCACCTGCTCCTACTCTTGACCTTCTTGTATCACTTTTTCATTCTATCTGTTGTCCTTTGTGTCCGTCTGAATACTAAGCTTACTCCTGAGCTTTATGTCTTTTCTTTGCTCTATCAAGAAATGTTAACATAATTTGTTGTTAATACTGACAGAGTCCTATGATTTCATTTCATTGGACTGGATTTCATCACATACATGATAGAGGAATTACCATTTGTAGGGAGAGAGAAAGGGAGAATTTACTGTTGACTGTTGGTAGCTACAGATATTTATAAGAATATAAACATTTCACTGAATCTTTACATACCACTTATATTAAATTGCAGATGTAATTAATACATTTTTTTCACTGTGACATTCAGAAAGCTGCAAAATAAGTGTTCTATACTCTTAATACATTTGTACCAATATTTAGAGTCTTTACACACTTGTAAGTGTTCTATGGCAGGGCAGGTTGAGTTTCAGTTTTGAATACTGGATAAATAGCTTACAGGAATAATCCAGTTCCACAAGCTTTAACTCTGCTGGTAATTAAAATCTTCCTCAATGCTATAGAAACTTTGAGTTAACATCATCTTCCATAATCTTTCTGTAACACCAAGCATTTTTTTTAAATGCAAAGCACAGAAAAAAGTTTGTGCAAGATTCAGTACACTTTTCTGGTACAAGCATTTCGCTTGACTATCTCTTTGAGTATCATACCGATTTCTGGTGTCACTTCAGTGTTTAGTGCCAAGAACCATACTCCAAAAAATTCTGTACAAGACATTTATTCAATAATACAGTCCCCTTACTTCACTTTTATGTTATTTTTTACTTTATTCCTTATATGTTTGGCATTCAACCATACGGTTTTATTTTCATTTACAACTAAATAGTTGACCCTAAACTTTACTTTTGTACATCTGTTTCACCCAATCCCTTGATAAAAACACTTGTTGTCATCTGCTGAAGTGTTGTCTCTGCCCCTGCTAAATTTTTTGGTAAATCATGTAATAAGACCAAGAACAATAGAAGAACCAAAATAGAACCTTAGGGTACACTCTACTTAACATTATGCTATGTCAAGTAAAACTGTCTGCTTCATGAGATATTTTGACACTTTGATACCTATCGTGTGAAATGACTTAAACCAGCCATGGACCACTCCTCAGATGTCTTCATTTTATCTAAAAATAACCCAACATCTATTTTATATTTATCAGCTACTATTAGAACCTTTTCCAAGAACTGATGTACAATTGTTTTAGTTGACCCATTCTTTTTAAAACCGTTCTGTTGAGTGCTGATGTTAAATCTTTCCTCTTACAATGTATTATGTGCAGTTTTTCTCTCCAATGTCTTTAACCTTTTCCTGTCACATTCCTCAGGAAAATAAATTGCTCAAGAGATACCAGCACACAAAGTTGGAGGAGCAACATCTGTTTTGTCATTTGTGTTTCATAACCCAACTCCACCATCACTGTTTTAAAAATTGATACATAGACATTTATCTTCATTTTCAAAAAGAGTGTTTACCTTCAGTAAAATGTCCTATGGCTGCCATATTGATATAATACATTCCCAACTTTCATTCAGCTTTGTGTTTTTCTCAGAGTAACTAATCTATCAGTCCATATTCTTTTAAGCCATAAGAGAACAGTTACTAGTCACTGGCAGCTATGTAAGTCAGCTGAGCAACATTCACATTTTAAAAAGTAATTTGGGAAGTTCCAACATACTGATGGAGGGTAGGACCAGCAACTCAGATACCAATTTTCTTTTAAATTTTCTTCCAATATCTGTCACAGTTGCAATAACAGTCATTCTTTTGAGGTGACTAGTTTTGGACCATCAGGTCCATTTTCAAACAATGGCCTTATACGTATCTGTAATCATAAAGTCTCATCAATGTACATGTAACCAAATATTCATTACTCTTCGCTGGTAATCATTACATAAATACGAAATGACAAACTTTACATAAATATACAATGCTATTTCTTTACAATTGGTCGAATGAGAAAAGAAAAAAAAAAAAAGGTTCCAAATGGGAAGAAACAGAATTGTAACTGCTCACAAAGTAAATGGGTCGACATATTAAGCTTGAAATAATTAAATATGCAGTAGTAAAACCCCTTATAAAAGTGTAATATGCAAATAATCTCTCCCTAACTGTAGACCAGCATACCTCCTTCCTGTGCTCTTAAAAAATTTTGAAGAGGCAGCTTTTATCAGAATACTGAATGACTTTTCTGACACTAACCTTTTAACAGTAGATAAAGTTGACTTCCAGAAAGACTTATCTACAGGAGAAAGAAATATATGATATTCCAAACATAGATATAAACAAGAAAAGTTAAAAACTGACATCTCCCATGATTGCTTCAAGGCCTTCACTTGAGTAGATCATAAACTTATACTAGCAAAAATAAAATGTTAAAAGTGACTTTGTGCAATTTTCTGGTACATTAACTGTTGTTATCCTTCTCCGGTCTGCAGCTGAATCATGGAAGCATCTGAATACAATATTTCCACATGACAACCATCTTCAGGTGAGATTTCCATATGACACTTGTCTTCAGGTGAGAATGCTGTATACTAATCTTGCTGGAACTGATTCTTATTGTGAAGGGCATGGAACACCAACAGCTCTTATACCAGAAATCATTGCTGCTGCCATCTGATGCAAGTGAAGGTACAGTGTCCTAGTGGCAATAACAGACAAAATGAAGAATCATCATCGAGTACTACTGTCAATATATTATGCACGACAAATCAGTGACTTGTTTTTTTAATGTCAGATAAAACAGGGTCCCAAATCTTGCTTAAAGGGTAACCCTTGTCTCTGTTTATAATGTTCTCTATCTTCTAATTTTGATAGGTTTCATTAAAACACAGTCCCAATAGTGAGACACACAAGCAACCATTTGCGTCTTATCAGGACACAGCTACAGGTAGCTAGCACTGGTTCATAGCAAACACCTTAACCCATAATCTTGTAAAGCCTCATATTGAGCAATTTTAAATTCATACAAATGACCTGCATGTCCTATATGTTGAGATCACTGGGCCCACAGTAGATAAAATGGCTTGTGTTCCTAGGTACTGAGATGGATAATGAAATTAAGTGAAAGCAACATGGATAAATTAACCAAAAACCCAGTTCTGGTGTGTTTGACTCAAAAATCTCCCTCACTGTGTTGACCTGCAGATGTGACTGCTAGAATGTTTTTGCTCACTACTTCTCCATGGTGTAATCTTCAGGCTCAATGTATCTATGCTCAAAAAAGCATTTATTCACTGTAAGTAAGAAGCAAGCAGTAAGAATATTATTCATAGCCATAGACTGGTGCATCGTTGTCTAGGGTTCAGAATGGTTTTTTGTAATTTGGTGCAAAAGTCCTTAACAAGTTGTCAGTAGTCACCTTTACTGTAATGTAACATGCATTTAAAACTGTAATAAATTACAAAATAAGCATAACCTATATCGATGATTTAATCAAATAGATGCTCAATAAATAAATCACACTGGAAATTGGAAATCCCCAGACATTCAATAATGAAGTAAGAGAGAACCTTATGCAACTCCTTCAACAGTTATCAGAATATAAAGATTTGTATAATGAATGTTAACTGGATTATTTGCACATGTTGTTAGCTTTTGCAGTATACAGAAATCAGTGAAAATTCATATGTTTAGTATGAAGTAAAAGACATAAAATAGCAACTCAGTGGATGAGGAGTGGCTTTGATTTGCATGATCATTAATGTGAAAACTTTGTCATTAATCATAATTTGTTGTCAATGCACACTACAGAAGTTGCCACAGTGGTTGCTTCTGTCTGTGAATATATAACTTGACTAATTTCTCATCACTATAAGCTCTCATTCATGGTAGGCTTTACTGAACATGACATGTGAATAAATGAATGTACAATGAATGAATACATGAATGTACACTATGTGATCAAAAGTATCTGGATACCTGACTGAAAATGACTTAAAAAGTTCGTGGCACCCTCCATCAGTAATGGTGGAATTCAATATGGTGTTGGCCCACCCTTAGCCTTGATGACCACTTCCACTCTCCCAGGCATACATTCAATCAGGTGCTGGACGGTTTCTTGAGGAATGGCAACCCATTCCTCACAGAGTGCTGCACTGAGGAGAGGTGTCGACGTCATTCGGTGAGACCTGGCATGAAGTCAGCATTCCAAAACATCCCAAAGGTGTTCTATAGGATTCAGGTCAGGACTCTGAGCAGGTTAGTCCATTATGGGGATGTTATTGTCATGTAACCACTCACAGGCCGTGCTTTATGAACAGGTGCTCCATCGTGTTGAAAGATGCAGTCGCCATCCCCGAATTACTCTTAAACAGTGGGAAGCAAGAAAGTGCTTAAAACATCTATGTTGGCCGGTGCTGTGATAGTGCTATGCAAAACAACAAGGGGTGCAAGCCCCCTCCCTGAAAAACACGATCACACTGTAACACCACCGCCTCTGAATTTTACTGTTGGCTCTACACATGCTGGCAGTTGATGTTCAGCAGGCATTCACCATACCCACACCCTGCCATTGGATCGCCACATTGTGTACCGTTATTCATCACTCCACACAATGTTTTTTCACTGCTCAGTTGTCCAATGTTTATGCTCCTTACACCATGCGAGGCGTCATTTGGCATTTACAGGCGTGATGTGTGGCTTATAAGTAGCAGCTCGAACATGAAATCCAAGTTTTCTCACCTCCCGCCTAACTGTCATAGTACTTGCAGTGGAGCCTGGTGCAGTTTGGAATTCCCTGTGTGATTGTCTGGATAGTTGTCTGCGTATTATGCACTATGACCCTCTTCAGCTGTTGACAGTACCTGTCAGTCAGACAAGGTCAGCCTTTACGCTTTTGTGCTGTGTATGTCCCTTCGCATTTCCACTTCACTATCACATCGGAAACAGAGGACCTAGCGATGTTTAGGAGTGTGATAATCTCACGTACAGACATATGACACAAGTGAGACCCAATCACCTGACCATGTTCAAAGTCCGTGACTTCTGTGGAGCGCCCAACTCTGCTCTCTCATGATACCTAATGACTACTGAGGATGCTCATGTGGAGTACCTGGCAGCAGGTGATAGCACAATGCACCTAATATAAAAAATGTATGTTTTTGGGGGAGTCGGGATACTTTCAATCACATAGTGTACAAATTTATACAGAGTCTGCCAGAGTAAACCAGTGCATCTGTATTTGCTTGATTATTATTAGGTTCCATCTGTTTTGCTACTGTTGGAAATTAATTGCTGAATTTGTGACCACTGACTTCAGTGTGTCCTAATTTCTGTCATAGGAACTCAATTTCTTCCATGTAAATGTTTTTATTTTTTTAACAATGATCCCAGATTTTTTTTTTTGCTTTATTCTTAAGGGTGTATTACATTTTGTGCATAGTGTCTGTTTTGCATTTTTTATAACAATAATAATTTTACCCTAGCTGTGGTAGCTTGTTTTCAGCTATTAGTAACAACATGCACTCTGAATTAGGTAGAGCCCTCTTTTCCTCACTCAGTATACATTAATACAAGTTGTCATCCATCCATTTAGCTCTCTCTGTTTAATCTCTTCTTAATCTTCCACCAGGGAAAAAACAGGATTTGAAGCCCTCCAGGAAGTATTCAGTCTTTTGTTCTGCAGTGCCTGCTTCGTAAATTACTATCAAATTTTCTTTCTATAGTTTCTTTCTAAACAGCAGTTTTAGCAATGACATAATTGCAACACCAGGCAGCATTATCACAAATACATCTCCTGATATAGCATAATACTGGGTCATCAAATGATGGCTGTTATGTAGCTGATATTGGTACTGGAAATAAAATGTATATGAATCCTTCCAAAGGTGGTGATAGCAGCTGTTTGCTTACATTGTTTACAAGCACAAGTGTCCATTACATTTCTATTATTTTGTGGCACACGCCCTTATTTATTTAACAGTTTTTGAAACAGTTTGAGGGACTTATTTGCAGCTTTGTTAATGGCATGAAAAGAATGTTTCAATGCAAAAAACAGGGAAAGGCAACCACTCATCCTATACAAATTGGTGTGTGCAGCATAGAAACACATAACAAAGCCGTATTCATATGGATGTTTCAAAATGTATTCATCATTATAATGTTAAATGAGTGGAGCAAGTCCATGTATTGTTGGTTTTGAAGCAGATGTAGCACTGTTCTGCAGTAATGACTGTTATAATAGGAAACAAAACATTTCTGTACACCTTTTACATGATAATTCTAAAACTGAATTTGAAAATTCTACTATAAATTGTTTTACTGACCATCAGACAACATATTTTCACAGGAATATGGAGACCCTTGTGCACATCTTAAAAGGCAGTCTCGGTACAGGCATTTTGGCCATGCCAATGGCCTTCCACAATGCTGGACTCATTGTTGGGACTGTAGGAACTGTAATTGTTGGCATAATCTGCACATACTGTTTGCATGTATTAGTAAGTACCTATGTTTATCGCTTAAAATCTTTTATCAATTTCAGTATACTGCTTCATTAAGTTATGCACCGCTGATAAACCATGGTTCATCTCTGGACCTTCATTCTTTATTTCATTTGAATTACACATGCAATCTGCTAATAATAACTAAATGGAAACTTTCAGTTTGCTGCTCACTGATTTGTATGTAGATTGAAGTAAACATTGTTAATTGCTTTTATTTGTAGTAAAATGGTTTTCAGGACATCAATGACAATTTCACTCTGTTAGATCACCATCTACTCTGCCACATTATTCCGTGTTCATAAGATAAGATTAAACAGATGATCATTCCATCAACACTGATTAATAGTGCTCCATCTGTATATGCTATAGTCGAATTCATGAGTGATGATGGTTCATGTAGGTCAAGGCATAGGGGGGATTGCAGTGCTGCCAGTTCCAGGTGACAGCTGCCGTACGCACATATATGTGCTTTGCTTTTGAAGGAAGTGTGTATCCTGCTAATTGTGTGTCTCATTCCCTTATGTAAACTTAGTCACTTCTTTTTATCGCTGCTATCAGTGATGACAATTCCCAACAAATGGAACAAAAATGCACTATGATCACATTTAATACTTCATTGCTTACAAGATTCACAGCGGATTGCTCAGAGTATTATTGAACACTCATTGAGTGTTGGATAATTCGTGACACAGGTTTGCAGAAGAAGCCTAAACTTGATCACCACCGCTCATGATCCCAACTACAACTATATGCAATCTATAATTTAAGATTATTGTGCTGAGAGAGTGTAGTGCTTAACTCCCAGCAACTGAAGTATATTTTGCACTTAGAGATCCCTTGTTAGAATCTAACAATGGAAAATCCAGGAGGGAATGAAACAATGTTATGAGAAGGAAAGTGGCTGCTCACCATATAGTGGAGATGCCGAGTCACAGATAGGCATAACAAAAACACTCTCACAATTACAGATTTAGGCTGTTAAGGCCTTCATCAAAAATAGACACCACACACACACACACACACACACACAAATGGTTCAAAGCACATTGAATCATATTTAACAGATAGAAAGCAAAGGGTAGTTGTAATTTCAAGTACAGGGAATTGTTTCACAGGGAGTCCCAAAAGCTTCCATGTTACACCCAATCCTCTTTTTATTTTATATAAATGATTTACCTCTGATTATAAGATCCAACTCAGTTTTATTTGCAGATGACACATCTGCACTCATTGAAGGACAAATTCCCGATAGAGCCATTGACACCCTAAACAGCTCAGAACACGGGTTTGATCTAAATGGACTAAACATGACAAAGATCCAATCAACACAGAATAAAACTAAAAATTCAAAATCAAATACCTTCCAAATTACCTGTAAAAATCAAGAACCTCTCAAATTCATGGGGTATTTCTAGGGAAAGTTACTTGGCAAACTAGTTAAATGATCTTGCATTTGTAATGACAGTATTGCCCTAAGAAAGAGACATGGACACTATAAAAGTTGTTTATCACAGCTACTTTGAATCTGTTCTAAGATATGGAATATTCTTTTTGAAGAATGCAAGCAATGCAAATAGGTTAATGTTATTACAAGAAATGTATTATTTGAAATATTTGTAATATTAAGGTTAGGGATACATGGCAAACACTGTTCAGGGATCTACATTTTTGACTGTTCCAAGTATTTATACTTATGAACTCTTTATTTTTATACAAAAATTCAGAATTATTTGTAGAAAACCGTTTTCAAGGTATCTTCAGTACAAGATACAAGGATAATTTGTGTTACCATCCCACAGATTACAACTGTTTTTCCAGATTCCTCCAGACTATGGAAATTTATAACATATTAAAAGTGAAAAGCTTTCACAGTATGGACCTAGGTTTACTGAAAAGAAAATTACTTTATTCCTGTGAGAAAATGTTATTATTCAGTCACTGAAGTGTAATGTAATAAACCTATACAGATACTTGTAAATTAAGATTGATTTTAGTATGAGGGTGGTTTGAAAAGTTCTCAGAACCACCACGAGAGGTCAGCGCTAGCACAAAAAAAAAAAATCTAGATTCGAGCAATGAGTCATAAAAAAAAGTATGAAAGCATGGGATATTCATGCCGATTTCCAGAATACACTGGGGGACTCTGCACCTTCAACTGTTGCCAAGTGGACAAATGAATTAAAATTTGGTTGGGAGAGCCTAGATTATTATCTGTGCAGTAGTTGGCTAAGATGTGTCATTACTCCAGAAATCATTGCAAAAGTGCACAAAATGGTCATGGAGGATCGCCAATTGAAAGTGCATGAAATTGCTCATGCTTGCCAGATGTCATCTTAAAGGATATATCACATTTTAACTGAAAAATTAGAAATCAAAAAATTATCTGCAAAGATGGGTACCACAACTCTTTGGTGTTGGATCAGAAACGCATGAGAATGGTCATACCGGAACAATGTTTGACCCATTTTAGGAAAAATGGACAAGATTTTTTGTGCTGGTTTCTGACCACGAATGAAGCTTGGATGCACTACTATAACCCAGAGTCAAAACAAAAGTCAAAGCGGTGAAAACACGCTGATTCTCTGCCACCAAAGAAAGCAAAGACAATTCCTTCGGCGGGAAAGGTCATGGCATCAGTGTTCTGAGTTGCGAAGGAAATTCTGTTTGTCGATTATCTCCCCACCAGGCAAAAACTGGACAAATTGTAACAAAAGATAAGTGAAAAGAGGCCAGGTTTAGCAATGAAGAAAGTCATCTTCCATCAAGACAATGCACACCTGCACGCATGCCATTGCCATGGCAAAATTACACCAATTAAGGTATGAATTGTTGTCACACCCACCTTATTCACCTGATATGGCTCCATCAAACTTCCATCTCTTCCCAAAAGTGAAAATTTTTCTTGGTGGACAAATATTCACTTCAAACAAAGAATTGATAGCCGGAGTTGACAACTATTTTGCAGGCCTTGAGGAAACTCATCAAGGCACTGGAACATCACTGGACCAAGCGCATTAACCTACAAGGAGACTACATTGAAAAAATAAAAAAGTTTCAGTGATGTAATAATTTTTTTTTCTGTTCTGTTCTGAGAACAGTTCAAATTGCTCTCCTATTTTCTCTGACACATTATATTTCTCTCAGTTATATTACTTATACTGACAAGTCTCCTGTACATTAAATCAATTAGTTATTTATGGCCGCGCGGGATTAGCCGAGCGGTCTATGGCACTGCAGTCATGGACTGTGCCGCTGATCCCGGCGGGCATGGGTGTGTGTGTTTGTCATTAGGATAATTTAGGTTAAGTAGTGTGTAAGCTTAGGGACTGAGGACCTTAGAAGTTAAGTCCCATAAGATTTCACACACATTTGAACATTTGAGTTATTTATGTACAAAATGAGTTAGTAATATTCTGATTCTGTAATGAGTCAAACCTAACATTAAAAACTACAAGAAAATCACAAATATTTAATCTACTCTCTGTGTTAACAATAAGGTATCACCATTTTACTTAATGATATTCATGCTGATACCAGCAAAATTTAACCAAATAATTAAAAAAGAAACTGCTAGTAAAAAAGATGTTCCTTTCTCAGTTACATTAACAGGTGCTCTTTTAGGTTAATAATTACTTGATAACATACAAATTATGAAGAGGAAAATGATTACCTGCTTTTGTAAACACAGAGTTCAGTTGTCAGTAGATTACTACCAATATTTGTCATGCTGCTTTACAATGAACATTGCTAGTTGCCATAGTTTCCATGTAGCTACCAGCACTTTTTAATCAGATATTCAGATAATTTATGGAAAGAGTGTGTAATGAGATCTTTTAAATTTTCTTTTGAATGGCCTGGGATTCCCAGTTCCTTGTTTTATGTTTCTCAGTTCCTTGTTTTATGTTCGACAGGAACTGAATACTTTTGTACCATAATACATAACTACACTCTGAACAGCAGACATGAAGGCAAAGTCCATAAAAATTAGTCCTGAGTCTTGTATTATGATAGCATAGATCACAGTTCAGCTGAAGCTTACTCTAGAAGATAAAAACAGTTAAGGAGCACATATACTAGGAAGTGAAGTGTAAGAACTCTAATATTGGAGTCTGAGTTTTTGGAAGTTAAGAACAATTTCTTTGTTAGAGAAATTCAGTCAGATAGGAAACAAGTACTGCTAACAAATACAGTACTTCTCACCATGAGCATCACCCACATAAATGATTGCATTTCTGGGCGAGGTAAATGTTTCGTTCCGTAGATGTAACTGATTACATTAATATTGAAGTTTGATAACTTACACCCAAAAGTTACACATACCTCATCTCCAAAATTAATATGAATTCTGTACAACCATCTACAGACCACTGAAAAGCAGTTTTTGCGATACACTTACAGAAAAAAATCACAACATCAAGGAGGAGCTATCAAAAATGAATGAAAGTAGGTAAGCATCTGGAAGATGATGTCTGTTCAGATTTCACGTCCGTCGCATAACTCCAGAGTGGTGCTAGTAATGAACTGACATTAGTCAAGAATGCCTTTAAGGCAACAAAGATGCCATTATCAACACCTCACTCAGTTTGAATGAGGTTGCGTAATAGGGCTGTGAGAAGCTGGAGGATCCTTCTATGATACTGCAGAAAGACTTGGCAGGATTGTAGCCAGTGAACATGATTGCTGGCGGAGGTGATCATGAGAATATACTGTTGCAAGAAGACCAAGCTCCGCATGGCCAGGTGTCACTACCAAGAGGGAAGACCATTTGTTTTGTATATGGCTCTGGTGCATCTTACTGCAGCTATGGCAGCAATTTGAACAGCAGTTGATAGCACAGTGACACAAAGAACTGTTATAAATCAGTTACTTCAAGGACAGCTCTTCCACTGAACCCAAACCAGTGTTGTTGGCAACTTCAGTGGTGTCAAGCAAGAGCTCATGAAAGGCAGGGTGGGGGTCTGTTGAATTTTCTGAAGAAAGGTGGTTCTGCCTCAGTGCCAGTGATGGCCTTGTGTTGGTTAGAAGGAAGCCAGTTAAGGGCATGCAACCAACGTGTCTGCATGACATGCCCTGATTGCAAATTTGTATCTTAATCTGAAGATTCGACCTGTTGTGCTGCCATTCATGAACAGTATTCCAGGGAATGTTTTCCAACAGGCTTGCTCACATACTGCTGTTGTAGCCCAACATTCTCTAAGGGTGTCGACATGTTGCCTAGGCTTGCTTGATTGCCAGATCTGTCCTCAGTTGAGCACATAAGGGACATCATCAGATGGCAACTCCAGTGTCATCCACACCCAGCTTTAATTGCCCCTGTATAGACCATCAAATGCAACTGAGATGGAACTCCATCCCCGAAACTGACATCCAACAGCTGTACAACACAGTGCATGCATATTTTCATGCTTGCATTCAGTGTTCTGGTAGTTACACCAGTTATTAATGTACCAGCATTTCACATTTGGCTTATCTCTTGAGGCCATGGTCGAGGGGTAGTGTCTTTGATTAGTAGTCAAAGCATCTTTGTTTCTGGGTTCTAACCCCACCACTGCTTAAATTTTGAATAAAAATCATCAGCTTCTGGTAAAATAAGTCACCCTCATTCTGCCAATGGCCTTGTCAAAGAGGACAGAGGAGTGGACAGAGGTTCAGGGCACTCTCTTGCCCTTGGGGTGGGAAACAGCCCCTAAAAGCAGAAGAATCAGCAATGATCAATAGCATGAACATGCAGAAGGTAGTGGACACCAATTCAGTAAGGCACATGATGTAACCACAGGACATAAGACCTGTAATTGAAAAGTGTCATGATGATCTCGGCATTGGCAAAAGATTTCAGAATAAACCCCCTTCAGATCTCCTTTAGGGCACTGCCAAGGGGGAGGTGACCATGAGGAAAAGATTGAATAACAAATGAAATAATGAAGTTCAACGAGTCAAGGTGTGGAATGTCCGAAGTTTGAATGTGGTAGGCAAGCTAGGAAATCTGAAGATTGAAATGCAAAGACTCAGTCTAGATATAGTGGAGGTCAGAGAAGTGAAATGGAAAGAATTCAGGGATTTCTGGTCAGATGAGTATTGGATAATATCAACAACAGAAGAGAATGGTATAATGGGAGTAGCATTTGTTATGAATAGACAGGTATAACAGAAAGTGTGTTACTGTGAACAATTCAGTGG
Source organism: Schistocerca piceifrons (assembly GCF_021461385.2). Classification (NCBI taxonomy): domain Eukaryota; kingdom Metazoa; phylum Arthropoda; class Insecta; order Orthoptera; family Acrididae; genus Schistocerca; species Schistocerca piceifrons. The sequence goes on along the minus strand of NC_060141.1, from coordinate 466,785,124 downwards.
TAGGGTTGTTCTCTCAGAATCAACAGCAAACCAACAATGAGAACAATAGTTCAGGTATACATGCTGATGTCACAAGCTGAAAATGAAGAAATGGAGAAAGTATGTGAGGATATTGAATGGGTAGTTCTGTGTGTAAACGGAGAGGAAAATCTAATAATTATGGGAGATTGGAATGCAGTTGTGGTAATAGCAAGTACTCTGTTCAGGAATAACAAGGGAGGGAGGCATATTTGGAAAAGGCTTGGAGATATGGGAAGTTAGATTACAACGTGGTCAGGCAGAGATTCCGAAATCTGATACTGGGTTGTAAGGCATACCCAGGAGCAGATATAGATTCAGATCACAATTTAGTAGTGATGAAGTGTTAGCTGAAGCTGAAGAGACCATCCAGGAAGAATCAATATGCAAAAAAATGGGATATGGAAGTAGTAAAGAATGAAGAAGTACAATTGAATATCTCTATGGCTGTAGATGCTGTGCTAAGGAGTAACTCAATAGGCAGTTCAACTGAAGAGGAATGGAAATCTCTAAAACAGGAAATCACAAAAGTTGGAAAGAAAAACATGGGTACAAAGAAGACAAGTGCAAAGAAATGATGGTTAACAGAAGAAATCCTTCAGTTGACTGACAAAAGAAGGAAGTACAAAATTGTTCAGGGAAATTCAGGAGTAAGAAATACAACTCACTTAGATGAAATAAATAGAAAGTGCAGGGAAGCTAAGATGAAATAGCTGCTTAAAAACTTGTAGAAATTGAACAAAAAACAATTGTTGGAAAGACAGATGCAGCATATACAAATGTCAAAACAACCTTAGATGAAATTAAAAGCTAGAGTAGTAACATTTTAGAATGCAGTGGGAATTCCACTGTTAAATACAGAGGAAAGAGCAGACAGATGGAAATAGTATGTTGAAGGCCTCTGTAGGGGAAAAAGTTGAGTGGTGTGATTGAAGAAGAACAGGAGTCAATAGGGAAGAGATGGGGGATCCAGTATTAGAATCAGAATTTAAAAGAACATTGGAGGATTTAAGTTGAAATAAGAGCAGAAGGGATAGATAACATTCCATCAGAATTTCTAAAATCACTGGGGGAAATGGCAACAAAACGACTATTTATGTTGATGTGCAGAATGTATGAGTTGGGCAGTATACTATCAAACTTTAGGAAAAATGTCATCCACACAATTCCAAAGGCTGCAAGAGCTGACAAGTGCAAGAATTATTGCATAATCAGCTTAACAGCTAAATGCATCCAAGTTGATGACAAGAATAGTATAGAGAAGAATGGAAAAGAGAACTGAGTATATATTAGATGATGATCACATTGGCATTAGGAAAGGTAAAGGTACCAGAGGTGCAGTTCTGACATTACAGTTGATAATGAAAGCAAGACAACAACAAAATCAAGATATGTTCATAGGATACTACAAACTGGAAAAAGCAGTCAACAATGTGAAATGGAGCGAGATGTTCCAAATTCTGAGGAAAATAGGGGTAAGCTACAGGGAAAGATGGGCAATATACAACATGTACAAGAGCCAACAGGGAATAACAAGAGTGGTACATCAAACAGAAAGTTCTTGGATTAAAAAGGGTGTAAGACAAGGATGTAGTCTCTTGCCTCTACTGTTCAATTTATACATCCAAGAAACAATGATGGGAATAAAACAAAGGTTAAACAGTCGAATTAAAATTTAATCGAACAATGGAAAATCCAGGATGGAATGTAACATTGCGACACTATTTTTGTTGTGCCCATTTGTGACTCAGGACCTCCGCTATATGGAAATTATAATTTAATATGAATGGATGCCAATGATAAGATTGCCTGATGACATTGCTACCTTCGGTGAAAGTGAAGAAGAATTACAAGATCTGATGAATGGAATGAACAAATTGCTGAGTACAGAATACAGATTGAGAGTAAATTGAAGACAGATGAAAGTAATAAGAAGAAGCAGAAATGAGAACAGCAAAAAAGTTAACATTAGGATTGATGGTCATGCATTAGATGAAGTTAAGGAATTCTGCTACCTAGGCAGCAAAATAACCTATGGCAGATGAGGCAAGGAGGACAGCAAAAACAGATTATCAATGGCAAAAAAGGCATTCCTGATCAAGAGAGGTTAAACATAGGCCTTAATTTGAGGAAGAAATTTCTGAAAATGTACGTTTTGATCACAGGATTGTATGGTGGTGGAACATGGACTGTGGGAAAACCAGAAAAGAAGAGAATCTAGGCATTTTGGATGTGGTGCTAAAGAAAATTAGGTGGACTGATAAGGTAAGGAATGAGGAGATTTCATTCCCATATGTAACATGTCGCAACTTTGTTCCCAATATTTGGACCACATTGTAGGATTAATTGCCTTCATGATATCACTGTACACAGTTTACACAGTAACATACTTGTGAACAGTCCAAGGGAAACATTCATACTGCAGCTATATGATTCACACAACTTGAGCACTTGTTAGTGCAGCTACAACATACCATTGTCAGATGACACTAGCAGACAAGTGAGGAGTTTTACATGAAAATGACACAGACCACTGTTGTTTTTATGATCAAGTGTTAGTCTAAGCATAGTTTCGTGCGCTCCTGAGTGTTCAAGATCAAAGTTTTGCGTTGTTAGTTATGTGAATAATGCTAAGTTGCACTATGGTTCGGAGCCACCAACGTACACTGTTGTTCTGAGAGAACACACTCCCCATGTTGTTAGGAGGTATCCTACTTGTCTTTCAAACATAATGGAACCCCAGCTCACTGTCCACAAATTACTCATGAACACCTATATCACATGTTCTCTGAAAAGTAGATGGCAAAAATAAAATAAAAGTGTTATGTTTTATGGCCAGTTCATTCACGTCATCTGACCTCATTTCATGTTTTATAGTTGGGTAATAGGAACAGTCATGTGTATGAGACACCTGCTGAGGCTGAAGAGGACCTCCTGAAAAGAATCCTCACTGCTGACAATATAATTTGACTGACTGTGGGATTTCCTATCTTGAACTGATACATTTCCCTTTCAGTATCATCTGTGAATGTTTCATCACAATAACACCTGGTATCATAACAAGACAAGCTTATAACTCACACTATCACCATTTAATGTTTTATTACCTTGATGTGACCCTGTTTTTTAGATGGAAACTGTAAAATCTGGTCTGTGAGAGCTCTGATATCACATGCATGATTTTTGTCTTCCAGAAGCAAATTCCAAATTGGAACCGTGCTTCTCAGAGCCATAACTGACTATCACCGAATCAAAACTGAGGGTGTGTCCAGTAATAAGGCAAAGCTTTCGACCGACTTGAGTATTAATTACAAACATTATTAACCTTTGTATTTCATTATCAGAATTGATCAGATACCTTTGAAGTGTCGCTTGTGCTTGAAAAGCTTCCTGATCAGTATCAGAACTGTGTGATCATTAGACCTTGTATCACTACTGTGTTTGCTAATTGTGAAGAATATGATAATATAAGAGACGTTAATACCTGAAATTTAACTTCCAATTATAAATCTCTTAACAATCCTTTACACTTTAGAGGATAACAGATGTGAGGAGCAAGTCTACTTGAGAAATTAAATGCACACGTCCCACACATACGTAAGAAAGAAGACAAAATTTGCTAGACTTTAAACTAATTTGGATGAATCACCACACTGCAATTTGCACATAAGCAAAAATTATCACTATCATAAAGCATTGGAAGATGCCAAAAATTTTACAAATTCTTAATTTTTAACAATGTAAAATCCAGGATGGAATGTGACAGTATTAGAAAAGGAGATGCTGGGTTGCAGATAGGCACAACAAAAAGACTGTCACAAATAATGCTTTCAGCCAGTAAGGCCCTCATCGAAAACATACCACACACACACACGCACACACACACACACACACACACACACACACACACACACACACACACACAGATAGAGAGAGAGAGAGAGAGAGAGAGAGAGAGAGAGAGAGAGAGACGCGCGTGCACAGGTGCAACTCACACACACATCTGCAGTCTCAGGTGACTGAAACTACACTACGAGCAGCAGCACCAGTACACTTCGAGCAGCAGCACAAGTGCATGATGGCGGTGGCGACTGGATGGGCGTAAGGAAGGGACTGGGTCAGGGAGGGGTACTAGGATGGGGGTGGCAGACATCGAAGTGCTGCAGGTTAGACTGAGGGCAGGGGGGAGTAGTGGAAAAGGAGAGCAGCAAAAAGACTGGGTGCAATGGTGGAATGAGGGATGTGTAATGCTGGGATGGGAACAGGGAAGGGGCTGGATGAATGATGACAGTGACTGATGAAGGTTGAGGCCAGGAGGCTTACAGGAATGTAGGATGTATTGCAGGGAAGTTCCCACCTATGCAGTTCAGAAAAGCTGGTGTTGGTGTAAAGGTTACTCATGGCACAGGCTGTGATGCAGGCATTGGAATGAGGGATGTCATGTTTGGTAGCATGCTGAGCAGCAGGGTTGTCCACTTGTTTCTTGGCCACAGTTTGTTGGTGGTCATTCATGCAGATAGACAGCTTGTTGGTTGTCATACTCGCGTAGAATGCAGCACAGTGGTTGCAGCTTAGCTTGCAGATCACATCACTGGTTTTACAGGTAGCCCTGCCCTTGATGGGATATGTAATGTTGTGACCGGACTGGAGTAGGTGGTGGTGGAAGGATGTATGGGACAGATCTTGCATTGAGGTCTTTTACAGGGGATGAGCCGTGAGGTAAGGGGTTAGGAGCAGGGATTGTGTGGGGATGGATGAGTATATTGTGTAGGTTTGGTGGACGGTGGAATACCACTGTGGGAGGGACGGGAAAGATGGTGGACAGGACATTTCTCATTTCAGGACACGGCGAGAGGTAATTGAAACCCTGGTCGAGAATGTAATTCAGTTGCTCCAGTGCTGGGTGTTACTGAGTTACGAGGGAAATGTTCCTCTGGAGCCAGATGGTGGGATGTTGGGAGGTGGCGGGAGACTTGAAAGATAAAGTACGAGAGATTTGTTTTTGTACAGAGTTGGGAGGATAATTACAGTCGGTGAAGGCTTCAGTGACAGCCTCAGTATATTTCGAGAGGGACCACTTGTCACTGCAGATGTGACGACCATGGGTAGTTATGCTGAACGGAGGGGACTTCTTGGTATGGAATGGGTGGCAGCTGTAGAAGTAGAGATATTGCTGGTGGTTAGTGAATTTGATATGGATGGAGGTACTGATATAGCCATCTTTGAAGGTGGCTTGTTGGGTTGAGTAGGACCATGGAAGCAAATGGGGGAGAAGTTGTTGAGGTTCTGGAGGAATGTGGATAGGGTGTCCACACTATTGATCCAGATTGCAAACAAGTCATCAATGAATCTGATCCAGATGAGTGGTTTAGGATTCTGAGTGTTTAGGAAGGATTTCTCTAGATCAGGGGTTCCCAACAAAATTTTCTTGAGGACCCCCTCATCGAGCATGATTGGTACCTTGTCATATCACAGTATCAAGTACCTAACAAGCCAAATTAAGGGTGTTTTTATACGTTTTCTATTTTTGGTGCTTAGAAAAAACATTGACATATCCATTATTGAAAAAATATTACCCTTAAAACTTTTTCAATTTAGCCATCATTGTTAATGTTAAATTTTTGATTATTGCTCAAACTCTTTGTTTTGAAATCTTTGTGTTTAGTATAACAAACTCCTTAAAAAAATAAAAATTGAGTATGAACTGAAAATGACAAGAAACAGTTAAAATTGAGTGTATTGGTCTTTCAAGTGTACAACACTTGAGATGGCATTGAGAAGACGTGTGAAAAATAAAAAAAAACACTAATTTCATACATGGTATTATTTATTTGAAAAAGTACAGTTACAAGAAAGTACTACATCAGTATACAGTTAGTTTTAATTTTCAGTTCAATCTGACCTTTGAGTCCATTATTTCTGAAATATTAGGTTCCAAACTTGAAACTTTCATTCTGAAATCCGACCGCATGTCGGGCCAATTCGTATATTTGTTTTTCATGAAACACATGGAACAAAATGCTTGCTCACACTGATATGTGGTTGCAAATGGAAGGATATTTTTAATTGCCTTATCTCCCAGTTTCTTGTAGTCCTTGCGTGCTGATGCCCAGAAGTCTATAATTTTATCACCGGTGAAAATGTTTATCATCGTACCACAGCTGGACAGATCCACAAGTTGATCTTACTCTTCTTCAGTGAGGCCTTGGATTTTGTCTATTTCTTCAGCTGAAGGGATTTCGAATCCATCTGTCATCAGGGTCAGGTTCAGGGAAATACTCTCTAAAAGTGGTGGCTAGGCTGCGTAGATACTCGGCTACATTGATCTTGATCTGGTCAGGCAAAATCTCCTCTAATGACTCCAAGAATTGTTTTAAAGTAGAAAAGTTAGTTTGTGACATGTTTTCTATCCTTGACACCCAATCTGTCACTTTTTGACCATAGCACTAATTTTATCCTCAACTTTGAACATGTCTACATGTTTTCGTTGTAAACTCAAGTTTAACACATTCAAGTGTTCAAACACATTAGCTAAGTACGCAACTGTGCAAAGCTAAGAGAAGTTAGAGTGAAAATCCGCGTACTTTGTGTCAAGAAGGAAGATACAAACCTCGTCTCTAAGTTCAAAAAATCTTGACAAGATCCTATCTCGAGAGAGCCATCTTACTTCCGTATGAATAAGAAGTTTCTCATGCTCACTGCCGATCTCTTTACACAACAAAGAAAATAATATGGATTGCAGATTTGAGTTTTAATGTAGTTGACGATTGAACTACTTCATTAAGTATCTTTTGCAAAGGTTCAGGCAATCTTTTGGCTACTAAGGCTTCACAATGGATACAACAGTGAGTCCATTTCACCTCAGGGGCTACTGCTTTGATACTAGCTAGAAGTCCTGTTTTTTGCCAGCCATTGACTTTGCTCCATCCGTCGACAAGTGTACACATTTTTTCCAGGTGACAACGTGTTCATTGAGATAATTATTTAATGCAGTAAAAATATTGTCTGCTGTTGTTTGCAGTAGTTCACATGAAAAAGAAAATCTTCGAACACTTGGTCCTCCCATAATAATCGTGCGAAAACCAACATTATAGCTTTTTTTGATATGTCTGTGCTTTCATCCAATTGTAGAATGTACATGTCACTCACGCAAAGTCTAGCCAGCAATGTTTCTTTGATGTTAACTGCCATATCAGTAATTCATCTTTGAACAGTATTATTGGCTCTAGGAAGACGTTAGACGCAGAAGTTAGCGTTCGCTAAAGCTCTGCTCATGCAGGAAGCAGCCAAAACAAAAAAATCTGTTATCATACGAAATATATTTAATATATTTTTTATTCTAATAGCATCTTGCGGACACCTCTGGCATAGCTCCCCTTGGGGTCCGCGGACCACCTGTTGGGAACCACTGCTCTAGATAGCCCATGAATAGCTTGGCATAGGATGGTGCCATGCGGGTGCCCATAGCCATACCCAGATTTGTTTGCAGGTGATGCCTTCAAAGGAGAAGTTATTGTGGGTGAGGATATAGTGGGTCATGGCAGCCAGGAATGAGGTTGTTGGTTTGGAATCCATTGGGCATTGGGAAAGGTAGTGTTCAATAGCAGTAAGGCCATTGGCATTAGGGATGTTAGTATAAAGGGAGGTGGCATCAATAGTGATGAGCAGGGCCACCATGTGGTAAAAGGATAGGAACTATGGAGAGTCAGTGGAGGAAATGGTTGGTACCTTTTATATTGGAGGATATGTTCCAGGTAATACGTTGAAGGTGTTGGTCTATGAGAGCAGAGATTCTCTCAGTGGGAGCACAGTAACCAGCCACAATAGGGCATCCTGTGTGGTTTGGTTTATGGATTTGAGGAAGCATATAGAAGGTAGGAGTGCAGGTAGTGGTAGGGGTGAGCTGAGAGATGGACTCTGGGGAGAGGTTCTGGGATGGGCCTAAGGATTTGAGGAGGGACTGGAGATCCTGCTGGATTTCTGGAATGTGGTCACTGTGGCAAGGTTTGTAGGTGGAAGTATCTGACAGCTAATAGTCCTTCTGCCAGGTAATCCTTGCAATTCAAAATGACAGTGGTGGAGCCTTTGTCCTCAGGTAGGATTATAAGGTCAGGATTAGTTTTTAGATAGGAGACTGCAGCTCTTTCTGCAGATATAAGGTTAGTTTGCATGTTGAGGGATTTGGGGAATATTTGGATATTTACTTCCTTCACCAAATATTACAGTTGTTACGCACTTGCTGCCTGTGGTATCACAAATGAAAATTTGTGGAGTGTACCTCGATCAATCATCTGATTCTTCCTTTAGACAAAGGCTGTCTTCTTAAATATGAATTCATAATCCACACATTCCTCTCAAAATCTTGTAATATATGAAATATCGTATATAGAGCACATTTTGTGACAAATTACTAACCCCTTCCATCCGTACTGTTGCTTGCAGTCCCTATGCTACAAGTCAATCAAAACCTTCACTAATGCCTTTATACTTAAAGATATCATCCCTTCTTTCTCCAGAAACAATGTATGACACTATATTCTCCTAAAATCGACCACAAATGGTTCATGTATGCAACAACAAAGATTTGTTTACAGGATCATCTTGAGCCTTCTAGACATGGAATAATAACTACAGCAACACAAACAATGGATCTTTTGAAATAATAAAAAATGTATTGTCGCAGAACATATGCTTATGTGAAGGAGTATGAGTCAGGGAGCTAAAACTAAATGTATTATTACTCAGTGCAGCTACAAAATCTTCATTATCAATGTTAATGCACTTATTATTATTACTTCACAATTTTGTTGAATTATTTTGGTATTGCAGATCATATACTGTATTTTGTAGTAATATCTTAAGTCTAGAACACAAATTCCATCTCCATAAACAGATTTAATGCCCATTACTGTACTTTATAGAGGTTTATTGAACATTCATGTTGAAATAGAGTAGGTGTTTAGTGTTAAAAAAATTCTTATGAGTTTTAGTGAATTCAAATAAAAATTAACTGAATTCACAATTTCATTTTTTTTTCTTCCCCAGATCCGGACACAATACCAGATGTGCCGACAACGAAAGGTGCCTCTACTGAGTTACACTAAGACAATGAAGCTTGCTCTTGAAGAGGGTCCGCCATTCCTCCGAAAGACTGCTCCTTATGCAGGGTCAGTCTGCATCTCTAGCACTAAGGTTTTATGAGCTCCCTCAGCTTCATCTAAATTATGAGACAGGATTGCTACCCAGTATACCTTCAGTACATGAAATTTCAAAACTGCGTAGAGACATGTATAAAAGTGAAAACACTATCCTAGCTTTTGGAACTAACAGTTTCTTCATCACCGAGGACAGAGGGATACATTGGGGAAGGTAAAAAAGAATGGGCATGCAATAATGATAAGTCCCTCTCATCCTAGGGTCTGAGTGAACTGCCTTTTCTTTTCTACCCTAACTCTCTCTCTCTCTTCCCCAAGAAAGGAGCTATCTATTCCGTAAGCTAGGATAATGTATGTGCTTTTTATATGTGTGTATCAGCAATACTGAAATTTCAGATGGTGAATGTAAGTACTGTCTTATAATTTTATAACTTTCTCAAGTGAATTTTCTTTTCTACACAAAAATCTTTCAACTTCATCAGTTATATAATTTGTTTCACCAGTAAGTAATTATATTGAACTTGTGTGTGTGTGCTTTTTCTACTTTTTTTGTCAAGTGAGACAAGTGAGAATTGTAACATAGCTATTAGACAATGTGTAATGTGTGATAAAAGGACGTGCACCACACATTCGACATAAGAAATAGAATTACATGATTTGACTTTATATTAAATGATGAAATGATGTTAATAATTGTGCAGCAGAAGTATTGCACAGTTGATGGATATATAACAAGAACTGCAAAATATGTGTATTTTCTAGAAGTAATGTGTACAATGTGTATGATATAGAAGCTGGCTATATTTCCAGAACTGTAAATATATTGTGCCATTTTAGGTTTTCCTGGCATGGGAAAATTTTTTGTATTTCTTGGCTGTTCAGTAAAATACTGCTGTTTGCTGTGTACAACATCAAAAGGCCAGAAAAACATTTGAAAATACTTCTCTCTGTTTATCGGTAGCCCTCTTACAGTGAAATCAGTTAATTGGTATGAGAATGTATTAACGAAAATAGTCATTATGCAGTTCATTTCTTCATTGCTCATTCAATATAATTCACAATTTTCCTCTAATGATAGTCATCTTTTACTTGATAGCATATTTACACCAGCTTAAATCTGTATTCATTTCTGACACTGCATGAATTAAAATTTGAGCAATTTTTTTATTTCTGTTACACAGCTTTACACTTACATAAAACAGCTGAAATATTCACAGTGTTTAATAATTTGACACAGATTGAGTGAGAAAATCAGTTAACAAATTATAATTGTAATAAGAACAAAACTACTACTTTGCCAACTGAACTTCTCCTTGAAGAATAGTACTACATACTATGTTTGCATTGCATGCAACATTCAAAATGATATTGAGATTTGCATTCTTTATAATTTGCAAGAGAAAACACTGCTTTCCACATCATACAAAGTTATGCCAAGTAAATCATGCAGAAAAATATGTTACCTGACTTTAATTTTTGTAATACAGATGCAGCAGCGTAGTAATTTTCAAGAAAACTAGTATCAGAAGAACTGAAGAATCATGTGACTGGCTAATCTATTAGATGAAAAATATTTCTTTTGAAGACAACTAATCATGCTGAAGAATGACCAGCATTAAGTGTTACATAAACATATCTGAAATAATAACGACATAATGCTTCAAATAACCTACAGAAACTGAAATCCAGGAGTAATTCTGTTTTCACATACATTAAAAGTCACAATGAAGATATCAAATTTATTGTTTCAGGTTCGCTGTAAACTTCTTTTTGGCAACATATCAGCTAGGCATATGTTGTGTCTATATTGTATTTGTGGCATCCAATATCAAGCAGGTTTGTACTATTACAAAATGTTAATAATGTAGAAGTAATTATACAAAATGCACCAGTGTAAAACACACAATGTCTGTTGGATCTTGTGAGTTAAAAAGTCATTTACTTTCTTTCAGGTTGTTGATCTCTACTTTGAAGAGATAAGTGTGAGGCTATACATGCTGATGCTTCTGTTGCCTCTTATCCTGATGAACTGGGTCAGGAATCTCAAGCTGCTAGCCCCATTTTCCACACTTGCTAATGTTGTAACATTCGTGGGACTTGGAATTGTTTTATATTTCTTATTTGATGACATTCCAAATCCAGCGATAAGAAATTATGTTGGAGAGCTTCGAAATTTTCCACTTTTTATTGGCACCACATTGTTTGCACTTGAGGCTGTTGGTGTGGTAAGTAATAAGTAGTCTAATAACTGTTACATCAGTTAATAACATTTTATGTTTGTGGTTCATTGTGGTTTCAAGTATTTCTTATCAAGTGAAACATGGCTGTTTTCTTTTAAGAATTTACAATTGCATAAGAGGAAATAAATACTTTTTATTGTGTAATAGTGACCTGCAGTGCTCATTGTCTATATGTTATTTCTTATAGTTACTACAGATAGCTCACTAATGAAGTGGAGAAGGGACATAAAAAAAATAAAGAAAGAAATGGATAGGATAATTGGAAAGAAGAATAAAAGGAATAAATAGCAATGATGACTGGGTATTGCAGGCAAAATATATAAAATTTAGCAAGTTCAGGAGTTTCCCATAACATTAAGGTGCAATGTTGTGTGGGAAACAGGCATAAGGAAAACAGGGCTCATCTTTTCAAGGGAGAAGCAGTCTTGGACTAATGTATACACACACACACACACACACACACACACACACACATACACACACACACACACACACACACACACACACACACACACACACACCAAATAAAAATATACGCTTCACCATTTATCTCTCTTTTTGTCCTTGAATGTGTGGCAACACTACAGTATGCTTTGGCACAATAAGTGAATGAAATCAATGGGGATGATAATAAGCACTTTTGCCACTGTTAGCATAGTTGTGCTGTTATTTACAGTTTTTGTTTACTTTCCGTTCTTTGCCTTTCTATGCTTGCACAGTAAAGTTCACTATCGAATACTGAATGATATTTATTGTGACCACGAGAAGAAGATAGTTTTCAATAATGGTGACCACAAAAAAGGAAAAGAAGCAAAGGATAACAGAGAAATGTATCATTGGAAACAACAGATCTGTTGACACAAGCACCAGAAGAGGGAATCAGAAATGGAACTGCCCAACCATGGACCACCAAACATTACTTTTATTTCACTGCAAAATGACACAACACATGTAAATATTCAATAAGAGAGCCCTTAAGGGCAAAATGGAAATAGTAAGCTTCCTGCATTCTGCTCGATGTGACCTCCACTTTGGGTTATGCAAGATAAAGGCATATTTCAACAGCTTGGGGTGTTTGATAACATGGGTATATATATAATATTGTGATTTTGCATCAGAATTTATAAGTGATTGCAGAATGTGAAGAAATATTGCAAAAGCAAAGTTACACTACGCTACAAGAAGCTATTTTATGGCACTAAACATTGTCACCAGAATGGTTACTACACGGATGATAAGACTCTATCACAAGTGCTCAAAATTTTACATACATTAGAAGGCCCAGAACTTCTACTTGAACAGTCTTGACACATATTATGGCCTTGTAAACTTCTAGGCAACATCCACACCATCACTGCAGAACAAACTGACATGCTATTGCAAGACTTAGCAGAGAAGGCATACACCATTGCAAACCACTTCAGTGAAGTTACTGTATGTGCAAAAATCAGCAACACTGAAGACAAGGATGCAGAAATGGGTGAGGAAGTGGAAGCTCACATCACCTATCCTGTAACATGCACAAATACATCTCACTAACAGCACACATCAGATGAACCCACCATGGAGCAGCCAGCAACTGAAGTGGTAAAACTAAATATGCAGGTAGCCACAGACTGACAGCAACTATGAGGTAGCAGTTTGAAAAATGTATCAAAGGCTTTTTGGCAATTCACCCTCAATTCACTCAACTTTGCACTTACCCATTTCAAAGACAGGTACTAAAGGGTGCTAATGCCCATCTGCAACAGCACAAGTGCCCAGACCAGAGTGTGAGAAGAAGAAGATATACAAACACCACATTAGCAGCAGTCAAATAGTCACATTAATTGTTTATTCATGACCAATTATGTGGTGACAAGTTTCTTATTGATAAAGGTTCAAAAGTCAGTGTTAGTCCAAGAGGTGTTCATGACACACTGATGTTTGGTGCTATACCTGGATTCTAACTGCTATACAACATGGATTTTTGTGATTGCAGATGTGCCTGATCACATAATTGAGGCAGACTTTTTACATCATTATCAGCTTCATTAGTACAAGTACCCACAGAACAGATACCACTTCCATGCCTTTCACACTAGATCAAACATCGGGTGATGTGCTCACGGCTTTCCACATGAATATGTCTGGCTTTTTTACCACATCATCTGCACCAGAGTATATTGATTTGTTTCTGTACCTGCAATAACATGAGCGGCACACATGTGCATCATGTAAGAAGAAAACTGGGAGTCATGACCCACATACGGTAGGCAAAATCATGGTGTCATCTGAGAAGCCACCATTTTATAATCTACTCCTAGACTTTCTAGCAATTGCTGAACCCTTCTGTACAACCACAAAACATTCACACAATGCTCAGCATCACATCCATACAAAAAGCGTTCAACCCATTGAAGTCTGCCCCGGCGTCAGCATCCAGAGAGGCTACTTGCAGCACACACAGAATTCAACTGGCTGCTGAAAGCAAGTATCAGGACCAAACTGGATAGTCAGTGGGCCTCCCTGATCTACACAGTTCATAAAAAGGATAATATAAAGGACTTAACAGATGCATAATTCCATACCACTACACTGCACCCATTGTAACTGATTTTAACAGCACTGTTAGTAACACAAAAATATTCGGTGTGGTAGACTGCAGTAAGGTATATTCACTAATTCCCATGGCAGCTGACATTAAGAAAACACAATAAGGCATATTCACAAATTCCCCTGGCGCCAGCTGACATTAAGAAAAAGTCAGAGACTCACCATTTGGCTTGTATGAGTACCACCTTATGCCATTTGATTTCAGGATGCTACACATACTTGGCAACAAGTCAAGCACAAAAATCATTACAGAATTACTGTTTGTTTTTTGTTACATGGATTACATTCTCATATTTTCATATACAATAGAATAGCACGTATACAGTAGAATAGCATGCAGCACACATGTGACAGCTTTTCAGTCACATGCAAGAATATGGCATAATTATCAACATATCAAAGTTTGTATTGGGAAAATTCAAGGTGAAATTCCTGAAATACTTTGTCTCCCCAGCAGCATAGTCACCATTGCCAGAGCAGGCCAAAGTAGTTGACAGATGCCTCTTTCCAAAACTTACAAGAGTGTTTGCAGATTCTTAGGCATGCTGAACTAGTATCAGTGGCACCTGCCTCATTTAGCTGCTGTCAAAGAGCCAGTCACAGCATTACTCATTGGCAAGAACGCTGCAAGGAATTGTAAGGTACCATGAACTGTGGTTACCGAGACAGCTTTCCAGGATCTCAAAAAACATCCGGCACAGGTAATGATGCTGGGTCAGCGTAGACTGAGCATCCCCTTGGCACTTATGGCAGATGTAAGCCAAACAGCAGTGAGAGCAGCACTGCAACAAAGAGTCAATGGCTCAAGCAGTCACTTAGGTAACTGCCAAAATGGAGGGCAACTGACCACAAAGTTGCTTGCTATTTATTTAACAATTAAACATTTCGGCTAATCCATTTAAGGGAGACATTTTGCAGTTTTTACTGATCACCAGCCACTGGTAGCCATTTTTTAGCATGACATTGATCTCAACTCAGAATGTCAGCATCTATTCATTGGGCATAGACAATGTTAAAACAATGTGACTATCTCCTTTTGTACAGTCTCATACAGGAGCAGTGAACAGCAGTGCAGCTCAAGTATGTGTCAGTCTAGGATGCTTCGGATAGTATTTGTTGTGATGTAGCAAGAGGTAAGCAGTGACCCTACATGTCAGAGAAATACCACCAGGAAGTTTTCAACATGTTTCAAAACTTAGCACTCTTAGGAATCTGAGTGACAGTCTCTGTTAAAGTCATATGGCCAGGAATGCTGAAAAATTGTCGCATATGGGCATGTACATTCCTGACTTTCCAGCATTATAAGATTTACAGGCATGTCTTTACACCTGTTGCACACTTCCCAATGTCATCCATCAGATTTTCACAGATACATTTGGAGATTTTCACAGATACATTTGGACATGGTTGGTTCTCTATGTTTGGTGTACCATGAGATGTAATTCCAGATCCAGAGATGTAACTTGGGATCCAGCGAGCAATGGAATGGTAGAGTGATTCCACTGTATATTCAAAATGGACTTAATGTGCAGTTCATCACCATGGTTGGTTGGTTGGTTGGTTGGTTGGTTGGTTTGGGGAAGGAGACCAGACAGCGTGGTCATTGGTCTCATCAGATTAGGGAAGGAAGTCGGCCGTGCCCTTTCAGAGGAACCATCCCTGCATTTGCCTAGAGTGATTTAGGGAAATCACGGAAAACCTAAATCAGGATGGCCGGACGCGGGATTGAACCGTCATCCTCCTGAATGCGAGTCCAGTGTCTAACCACTGCGCCACCTCGCTCGGTCATCACCATGGTCTGAAGCATTGCAACTGGTTCTAATCAGGTTGAAAATTCAGTGAAGGACATCCAGTAGTAACCAGCACATATGGTCTATTGTGAACAGTTGAGGGTTCTGGGAAAACTGATCTTGCCAGCACCTGCTCAACCAGTCATATGGGAGCTATGCAACCAGTTTGCACTACAGCTCAGTCCCAGCATGAGATCCATTCATCATACCACTCCTATCAGACATGGAGGCCGACAGGTGTTTCTGCATAAAGGCAAAGCAAAAATGGTCCATGTGTGACTCAAGGACAATGCTATATGCCCCCCTCTGTTTCACCATATTCAGTACCATACAGAGTAATCGTGCATGGGGGCCATACTTTCATGACTGAAAAAGATGCTAAACAGGAGACAGTGTCAAAAAGTGACTGAAGCCTGTATATACTGATGAAGATATGTCCCCTTCACATATCACAACATCACACCCCAAGGAGGATCAGAGACTTTAGCACTGGTAGAAGACACTTAAGTGTCTACCTCAGATCAGGAGCAGTCTTCACCTGCAACAGCCATTTTCTTGAGGACAGCCAGACATGTTAAATGCAACAGGAGCAACACCACAGTACACTCGCTGCGATAAGTGAACAAATCATCATGGATGATGATAAGCGTCTCTGCCCCTGTTGACACAGTTATTGTTGTTATTTATAGTTGTTGTTTAGTTTCTGTGCTTTGCCTTTCTATGCTTGCACAATAAAGTTCATTATCAAATACTGAACAGTACTTATCATGAATATGAGAATAAGACAGCGTTTCCATACATGTGTTGTTAACAGTTTGCTTGCTGATATTTTTCGATACGGATTCTTCTGAAATAATCCTCTTGTCTCTGATATCCCAAGTGTTTTCCATGATATATTATCTTTACTGTAAATGCTTCAAGGCCATCAAAATCTGCCTGACTACCTGCCACTATAGCTACAGTCATCCAAGAACTACCTCTGAAAACTTCACTTGCAAGAACAGGGGAATTGGAAAGACATCCTCTAAATACATAGGAACCTTCAATAATCTATTTTTTACTTGTGGCATCGGCAGCCTCAACTGTAATTGCTTTTAGCTCCCATTCACAGGAAAGTACGGTTGACGTCTGCTATAATATCACCCTGGTGTTGCCAACTCGTGAGCAGTGGAAGCCAGGTCCAAAGCAAACACCTGCCATAAGCGATAACAGCATGCCACTCTGATCCAGATATGTATGGAGAGGAACTTCTGACCACTTTAAATACCCTGTTGCTCAAGCAGCACGCTTTTCATAGGAAGTGAAACTGCAGGTAGCACGTGCCAGCCATATAAAACTAGTGGGCGGTGCCCAGGTGACTTCGGTTTCATGCAGCTCAGAGGCCCGTAATGATTGCTTGTCACAGCAATTCCAACAGTCCAGAGACTGCCTCAGGGTAGCCCAGAGAGCTACAATACCATGAAGAATAGCTTCTCTGCTTTTTTTTTTTTTTTATTTTATTTTATTTTTTTTAATCTTCTGAGAACCTTGTCTGTAATACAATGTTGCACCACGTGACAAAGTAATGTTACAGTTGACATAACCAATTTTACACCAAATAAAGTTGTACTCGTCGCCATTTATCTTCCTTTCCCTCCTTGTATTAATGCAAAGGGATTTGTCAATTGTTATTGTTCCATAAGGATTCCTCTGAAATAATCCTCCAATAAGGGTGCATTCAACCTTATGACACCAATTGGGCAGCTAAAAAAATGAACTCTGCCCCAACAGGCCATGAAGGCCCAGCGATACCGACTGGCCGCCTTGTCATCCTCAATGCACAGGCATCACTGTATGTGGACATGAAATGGCGTGTGGTCAGCACATTGCTCTCTTGGTCATATGCCAGTTTACAAGACTGGAGCCACTACTTCTTAATCAACTAGCTCCTCAGTTTGCCTCACAAGGGCTGAGTGCACCCCGCTTGTCAACAGCACTCGACAGACCAGATGGTCACCCATCCAAGTGCTAGCCCAGCCCGACAGTGATCTTACAGGAACTGGTGTTAACCATAGCAGCAAGGCTCAATTTGAGGAGCTACTTGACCAAATAGTAGTGGCTCCATGGTCTGGGAAGACTGCAAAATGGCTGGGAAAGCAGTAAGGTGATCGTATGCCTCCCCATATTGCATCCACATGGTGTCACAAGGCAGAGGACAACATGGCATCTGGTAGACATCCATTGTGCCTTCACGTCTCGATGATGAACTCATTTTATAAAGTGCTTGATTTTAAAAAGTTCCAGTCCTGTGACCTTCTGAGGTGTTTCTGAAATTTAGGCTTCTTAAAATATTACTTTAATGCTTTTCTGAGAAGTTTCAAAGTGTGAATACAACATTTGCACTTGGTAAAATCCAAACACGCTAATTAAGTTAATTATTTTTTCTCAATTTACAATTTGCAACAAAAATAAATTATAGTAAGGTGAACACACAAGTAAATTTGAACTATAAGATATTGAAAAAGGAAAAAAAAATTAAACTTTTTAACTTGCAGTTCACACAACTGTCCAAAGCTTTGAAAGATCTTTGTTCTATGTTTCTCCTTTACATCTTTCCCTGCAGTTGGTGTCCATAACAGAGTACTTTCTACGAAGCAGCCGAGCTTACACACATCTTGAAGGGTCAAAATAAAGTCAGTGATGGTCCATTCAACTTCGCAGTTGAACTTCTTAGTTTTAGGTCACTTCAACTGCAGCAACAGTTCTACCGTACCACATCTCAAAATCTTCAGTTCTGATTTTTTTTGTACACACATTCACTCTCAACTACACAAACACCCAAAAGCTCACACCCAAGGCTGTGGGTGTGGGTGAGGGTGTTTGGGTGTCTGTGTGGCTGAGTGTGAATGTACTTTTACTAGAGAAAAAGTAAGAGTTCGAAAGGACATGTAAATACTGTATTCTGTTGAGTGTTACGGTCAACTGAGTGGTTGCCTTTCCTTTATTTTTCATATTTGTTCATCCAGGAATTTCCATTGTTGTTGTATGTATACACATACTTCTGCAGTTACAGACATGATTGAATGTACATTAGTCCAACAAACTCTGAATAAAGAAGGAAGGAAACACAGAGTTTATCCTCCCTTCAACATCAAAGCATTCGACATTGAGCATTAGCTCAGAATGATTGAAGGGTGGGGAAGGAAATTGGCCATGCCCTTTCAAATGAATGTGAATCAAGATGGTCAGACATGGATTTGAACTATCGTCTCCTGAATGTGAATCCAATAGGGCTAACCATTGTGCCATGTCATTCAGTTCCTCTGAAGAGAGAAGTCCACTTTTCCTCAAGTGTGTTTCCCGCTTCCCACTTCTCACTGCCTGTTTCATCCTAATGGTGAGAGAAACTCCTGAACTTGCTCATTCTACATTTTGCATTCAGAAAGGCTGCTTTTGACATTATGCGCTACAGATTAAGTGGATCAACTGAAGATTTCATGCTTAAAAATAAATAAATTTGCATCAACCACAATTTCACAAGTTTCCTAGGACTGAGGCTACCGTCTCAAAATGTGACAGAGTATAATTGCTAAAATGTTTATAAAGTTTAATTTAGTATTTAAACATATTAAGGAGCTTCTGATGATATTCAGAACAATGCAGTCTCTCGGTATCTTTCCATCAGAGCAATATGCACATGGAAATCAAATGTGTAGTAATGTTTTTGCTACACTGTTGAACAATTGAATAAAACACAGCATCTTAGTAGCCTCATTACAGCTTCAATTAAACCAGACATCAGAAGCACTGGGGTCCCTCAATGATTCATGATTGCTGCACATTTGCCACCAAATCTCAGAAATTGCTTTGATAAGTTTCTAAGGTATGCACTTCATTTCAACTTCATCCTTCATCTTTTGGGTGATAAGGCCTCACCATCCTCTGCTTTCTCTGCAACTATAAATTTCTGAGAATTGTTTTTGGAAACCTTCTGGTGTCCATAGGTGACGAAGCACTGTGAAGAAACATTCTTGTGTTCACATGTAAAGGATGTTTCTCCACACAGTTGAGAGAAGAGGAATTTTTGGGTAAGACTTCCTCAGACTCTCAATAAGTCCATCCCTATTGATTAAATACTGATAATTGGCAGTACTTGATAGGGTAATGTTTCAAAACAAATCATAAAACAAAAATGCACTCCTGAGGTGTCCTCTGTGAGTTGTTTATACTGCCCACAGGTCATAGTTTGCAAGCTACTCTTGGTGCCTGGCAGTCATGAACATGGAAGCCTGCATCCCTCAACACTTTTGAAGTTAGATTCATTCTCAGTAGAGATCACTAAGGAGATAGGTTTTCCATAGACGTTACATTTTGTTGCAATATATATGCTGGCAACAGTATTCTTTGTGTTCTCTTATCACTAATTTCACTCTTTGTTTCAAATGTGTGTGACTTTCATGCTCTTGCATATGTTCTTTTATTGCTCTTCTAGTTTCATCAATGTACAACTTGTCACAACAGTGCAACATTTCACAAATTCCTGAAGTGTCTTTGACTGAAAAACATGGTTTTTTAGCCATTTCTATAAAGAATTTTACCTGTCTAGTTTATTACCATGGAGATATACAGCAGCCTCGCATAGTGAGAAGAAGGTTTTTCATCATTATTTGCACTTTCAAAGAACATAGTTTTAAAGCCTTATCTGTAGAAATGCTCTCATACTCATTTGTCATTATTATCCCCCTTAATTGATCTATTTTCAGTTTCAAGCTGTCACTAACACAGGAAGCCTGTGGAGACAGTTTGGTCAACACTTCCTGCTTCTGAACTAGATGGCAATGCGAAGCAGAGTCTAAATATTTAATTATGTTATTAGGCATCCAGTAAGCTCAGTGGGCCAGAGAAATCTCAGAACTTCTGTAAACCAGAAGGGAGACCACCTCACTCTTCAACTCCTAGGAAAAGTTGATTTTAGGGTGGATAGTGACTAAGAACTTGTAAAATCTATGTACCTCTTTAATGATATGTGACCAACAAAATAAACAAGTCACCTATATAATAGAGCCAACAAGATAGCTATCTTTCAGCACTGCTTAACACCTGCTGTTTGAAATGGCTCCATAAAATAATAAGCAGAATCTGATGAAAAAAGTCATCCTATAGCAACACTGTCAGTTTTGTCATAAAATTCCTCTTGGCATATAAAATAAATTGACCAAAGGCTGAATGCAACTGCATCATGAAAGTCTGGAGCAACTTTATACTCAGTGATCTCCATTGCATCCAGTGCCAGGGTGTTGACAAATAATACCTTCACATCAAAAATCACCAGAATATCAATCATGGAGGTTTTCTGCATGCATGATATTTTGATAAAATGCCTGAGTGGAAAAATCAGATAACAAAAAGGAGCCTTCTTCCTGCTCTGAAAGGCTACTTGATGTCTCCAGGCTAATGGTCTGGATAATTGAAACTCTTTGGAGGAATTGCATGAACCTACATTTTTTACACACAGCATTGCAGGAGTTTATGAAGAGACTGAGGCTGTGCCAACTGTTTGTAGATGAAACTAGGTCAACACAAGAACGTGTTACAGAGCATAAACATCAAACAACTCTGAAGTAAAGTGTGAAATCTAAGGTAGTGGTGTGCAGAGAATACTATGGCAAGTATATAGAATTTAACAACATATCAGTATTTGACCAACAACAATGGCTGACCAGAGAGAGCCTGAGCAGCTTTTACCAAACAATTTTCCCTTCAAGAAAAGTGAGATAACACTTTATATGTGAACCTGACATGGCTTTCCAGTGTTTACACACAGCATTGCAGGAGTTTATGAAGAGACTGAGGCTGTGCCAACTGTTTGTAGATGAAACTAGGTCAATACAAGAATGTGTTACAGAGCATGAACATCAAACAACTCTGAAGTAAAGTGTGAAATCTAGGGTAGTGGTGTGCAGAGAATACTATGGCAAGTATATAGAATTTAACAACATATCAGTATTTGACCAACAACAATGGCTGACCAGAGAGAGCCTGAGCAGCTTTTACCAAACAATTTTCCCTTCCAGAAAAGTGAGATAACACTTTATATGTGAACCTGACATGGCTTTCCAGTGTTTCTTTAACACAGACTTCAGAAGACTCCTCAAGAAGATCCCTTCAGGGAGTTATTGTTGAAGAAGCAGAAGATGTCAGGGCCTAATCACAAAGAAGATTTTTCTTTCTCTGACAATGGCCATGAAAGCCTGCAAACAATAAGTATCCTCTCACCCATGGAATGTTACTCTTACATAACATGGGAGGGAGGGGGTGATAATTGCTAAGGCCTCCAGCAGGGTGCTATGGGCAAATAACAATGCACATGTCCTGCTTATGGATTCATGTATTACTTGCCTTGAGGGACAATGAACATTGTCCTAGAAGTTCCATTTCATCTCGTGTAAATACTTTTCTTCAAAGTGTACCACCAGTAGTGTGAAATGTGGCTTACTAGTAATGGTAGTTCACCACCTAACCTGCTTTCTACTCAGTCATACCCAAGATACAACACACCTCACCAGTCACATTTTGTGTTTGCAATGATGGCATCAAGTGAGATGTTGCACCAAGTGAGATGTTGAAGTTATTATGACACTGGACTCCTGTTCAAGATGAGTGAGATTAAAGTGTCTGTACATCACTTGTTTCTCACTGTAAGTGAATGCTTTGATGTTTCTTTCAAAATAGCCAAGACAAAATTCCTACATCACCCTTGCCTTGCTAACTGACAGTTATTGTTTGTATGTTGATGATGGCACCTGACACTGGTGGAACAGTTTTTCTAAGAGGCAGGTTTCCATAGTGGACCATTAACAAACTGGCTTGTGAGAATCCCAGACCCTGCATGAGTAGAAAGATAAGTGCAAATATGAATCCTCATCATCAGTCAAGCATCATAAAATACCATTCAGCTGACCAGTGAGGATTCTGACAACAGCACAATGCAGTGCCATCGTGGACTGTTCAAGAACTTAGATGGTACAAAAAATATCTTCTCAAAATTGGAATCCACAGCTCATCATTGCATATAAACTTTGTAATGTAGTCAGTTTTTATTGTATTTGGGTGGGTGGGTGGGGGTGGGGGATATTTTTACTCTTACTCAAAATATCTGTTTCACACTTCACAGTGAAATCTAATGTTAAAACCAAATACTTTGATTTACTTAACAAGAACTCAGAAACTGTTCCTTAAATACTACAGAACTGCCAATTTTCTTTTCTTTCTGCAAGTTGCAACATAAAAGTGACAGTATTTTAGGCACTTTGCTTTTATTTCTCATTCTGGTCATATTTTCAGACAGTAAATAAGTAAAGTATCACATATTCTTTGCAGTATTCATAATAGTTTTTTGAATGTTACTCCATATTTTGTAGAGTTATTATACTTGTAAATTTATCTTAATGTAAAAGACTACAAAAAAGTGGCAATTCATTTTTTTGAATTATACATAAAATGAACTGAAGAAATTTTGGTTCAACATTAACTGAAGAAACAGACTTATATTCACTCTGGTTTTTTATGTACACAGATAATTGCTGTTGAAGGCAACATGAAGAACCCTGTTGCATTTGGTGGATACACTGGTGTCCTAAACAGAGGCATGGCTGTTGTTGTTGCCTTATACGTCATTGTTGGTTTTGTAGGATATGTTAAATATGGTGAAAACATTTTGGGTAGCGTAACGCTTAATCTAGATACCCACAGCAAGTAAGTAAACTTACATACACAGATTGACTGTGT
Organism: Schistocerca piceifrons; assembly: GCF_021461385.2. Lineage (NCBI taxonomy): Eukaryota > Metazoa > Arthropoda > Insecta > Orthoptera > Acrididae > Schistocerca > Schistocerca piceifrons. The sequence goes on along the minus strand of NC_060141.1, from coordinate 466,761,559 downwards.
TTCTCCTGCGGAGATAATTTTCTTCTTAAATATTTAACAAAGCATTTCTGTTTATCTTAGATTGTTTCTTCCTATGATAAAACTCGCATGATAAAAATTTCAAACAAAGTATTACCCATCATATACCTGGTGTCCCTCCTAAGAGTCATCAGGCACATTTTCTCTTTATGTTTCGGCAGATATTTGCAATTTAGTTTCTTCACTGTGTTGCTGGAGTCATGCCAACCAAATACGAGGTGCATTCAAGTTCTAAGGCCTCTAATTTTTTTTCTAATTAACTACTCACCCAAAATCGATGAAACTGGCGTTACTTCTCGACGTAATCGGCCTGCAGACGTACACATTTTTCACAACGCTGACGCCATGATTCCATGGCAGCGGCAAAGGCTTCTTTAGGAGTCTGTTTTGACCACTGGAAAATCGCTGAGGCAATAGCAGCACGGCTGGTGAATGTGCGGCCACGGAGAGTGTCTTTCATTGTTGGAAAAAGCCAAAAGTCACTAGGAGCCAGGTCAGGTGAGTAGGGAGCATGAGGAATCACTTCAAAGTTGTTATCACGAAGAAACTGTTGCGTAAAGTTAGCTCGATGTGCGGGTGCGTTGTCTTGGTGAAACGGCACACACGCAGCCCTTCCCGGACGTTTTTGTTGCAGTGCAGGAAGGAATTTGTTCTTCAAAACATTTTCTTAGGATGCACCTGTTACCGTAGTGCCCTTTGGAACGCAATGGGTAAAGATTATGCCCTCGCTGTCCCAGAACACGGACACCATCATTTTTCAGCACTGGCGGTTACCCGAAATTTTTTTGGTGGCGGTGAATCTGTGTGCTTCCATTGAGCTGACTGGCGCTTTGATTCTGGATTGAAAAATGGCATCCACGTCTCATCCATTGTCACAACCAACGAAAAGAAAGTCCCATTCATGCTGTCGTTGCGCGTCAACATTGCTTGGCAACATGCCACACGGGCAACCATGTGGTCGTCCGTCAGCATTCGTGGCACCGACCTGGATGACACTTTTCGCATTTTCAGGTCGTCATGCAGGATTGTGTGCACAGAACCCACAGAAATGCCACCTCTGGAGGCGATCTGTTCAACAGTCATTCGGCGATCCCCCAAAACAATTCTCTCCACTTTCTCGATCATGTCGTCAGACCGGCTTGTGCGAGCCCAAGGTTGTTTCGGTTTGTTGTCACATGATGTTCTGCCTTCATTAAACTGTCACACCCACGAACACACTTTCGACACATCCATAACTCCATCACCACATGTCTCCTTCAACTGTCGATGAATTTCAATTGGTTTCACACCACGAAAATTCAGAAAACGAGTGATTACACGCTGTTCAAGTAAGGAAAACGTCGCCATTTTAAGTATTTAAAACAGTTCTCATTCTCGCCGCTGGCGGTAAGATTCCATCTGCCATACGGTGCTGCCATCTCTGGGACGTATTGACAATGAATGCGGCCTTATTTTAAAACAATGCGCATGTTTCTATCTCTTTCCAGTCCGGAGAAAAAAAAATCGGAGGCCTTAGGACTTGAATGCACCTCGTACTGCTCTTTACCTCTTTCATGTGACAATCAGTGTCGAAAGTATTGATCTGTTTTCCGCTAAAACAAATTGATTTTGAAAGCGGAATTTTATGTGCTTATGCAATAGAGTTGCCCCAAGTTAGTCCAGTGTGATATTTGTTTTATTGACATGCATTAACAGGAACAGTAAAATACAAAGAATAGCCAGTACTCCAGCAGTTACTGAGCAGTCCTGCTTTAGCAGAGTGTGGGTCAGGGCGATGCTGTACTGATGGAGTAGTGGTTTTGTTCATGTTAGCACATATCAATAAAATGAATATCACATTAGACTAATGTGGGACTGCTGTATTGAATGGTCATGTGAAATTCTGTTTTAAAAACAGTATTGTTTGCAATAGGAACCAAACAGACACTTTGTGTCAGCAATAGGCACTGCTTGAAAGATGTGATGAGCAGTATTAGTTCAGACTGACTATGAAAAATAAAATTTCAGATATCTGCTGAAACAAAGGAGAGAAATGTGCCTGATGAGTCTTACAAGGGATACATTGTAAGTGAGGGTAACACAGAACATATTGAGAAACTAACATAAGTTCTTATCTTCCTTAAAACTTACCTTCCTGTTTCCTCAAAGCCCACATCTTACATGTAACTGTGTATACCCTCTCACTACTTGTTGGATACTTTATTTATTTATTCATCCATGGAACAATAAATATTGTATGGATGTCGTCAGATTACAACACATGAGCACACATACATTTACAATTAAACAGGTTTCTCATATTTTGTGTAGTTTTTATAACTAGTCATACACATATTTATAATTACATAATATTTTGGTGATAATGTCATATGTCGCTAATAATCTACATCTATGTTAAATATTCTTTTACAGTATAACAACTTTTACTTACTAAAAAGGTTTTAAGCTTTTGTCTGAAAGTGAGGGGCTCATTTATTTCTTTAATTTCTTGTGGTAATTTGTTATACAGTTTTATCCCATTATAAAATATACTTTTTTGCGTCTTTGCCTTGTTCTTTCTATCTAGATGGAGGTGGTGACAAGCTCTTGTTTCATGGTCATGTATTAGGCTGTTTGTGTTGTACATGTTGAGATTTTTCTTAATGAACATTATGTTCTGAAAGATATACTCACAAGAAACAGTTAGAATTCCTAGCTTTCTAAATAATTCTAGACAGTGGGCCCTATTGTTGCTATTTGTTATTATCCTTATGGCTCTTTTTTGTACTTTGAACACAGTTTGTATGTTACTGGCACTTGTTCCCCAAAACATGATCCCATAGCTGAGGACTGAGTGTAGATATCCGTAATATGTTATTTTAAGACAGGTATTATTGCATACCGGTGCAAGGATTCTAAGAGCATAGCATGCTGTGGATAATTTCTTTGCCAAAATGTTAACATGGTTTGTCCATTTCAGTTGGCTGTCTACATTCATCTCTAAGAATTTGGTACTTGTTACACATTCTAATTCATTATTATTAACTTTTATTCTAGTGGCATTGTGTTTTTTGTTCAATTGGAAGTTAATATAGTTAGTTTTCTTTACATTTAGGGTTACTTTATTTTTTAATGACCAGTTGTGGACATCATTGAGAGCCTCATTTGCTCTTTCTGACAGTTGTGTTGGATTTTCACCTGTTATTACTATGTTTGTGTCATCAGCAAAAAGTATTTTTTCGCCATGTCTGATACTTTGTGGGAAGTCGTTAATGTATATAAGAAACAATATTGGGCCTAATACACTTCCCTGTGGCACGCCTATATTCACATTTTCTGGGTCAGACAGGTGTTTTATAAGGGAATTGTTTGAAACTTGTGATATCTCAACTCGCTGAACTCTGTTTTCCAAGTATGATTTGAACCACTTCTTTGTCACACCTCTTATTCCTATTTGCCCTAATTTATGAAGTAAGATTTTGTGGTCAACTGTATCAAAGGCCTTAGACAAGTCTAAAAAGATACCACTTACATTTTCACCTTTGTCCAGTGCTTCTAAAATTACTTTAGTGAACTGTGCTATAGCATATTGTGTGCCTTTTCCGGGCCTAAAACCAAATTGGTCATTGGAAAGAAGATTATATTTAATCAGGTAATTTAGCAGTCTCTTTTTGACTAGTATTTCTATTATTTTAGAAATGATAGACAGTATAGAGATCGGCCTGTAGTTCTCTACATTTTCCACATCTCCGTTTTTAAGGATAGGTATAACTTTTGCTTGTTTTAGGTACTCCGGAAAGTATCCAGATTCGAAAGATTCATTAATTATGTCTGTTAATGGGCCCTTTATGGAGTCTATACAATCTTTAATTACGCAGACTGGGATTTCATCAAGTCCTACTGAAGCTTTATTTTTTAGTTGGTGTACTACTAGTGCCACTTCCCTTTCTGTAGTTGGCAAGAGCACCATTGAGTTTGTTAGCTGGTTCTGAGTAGGTAAATCATACGTATCTGGAAATTTCTGCTGTAGTTTTTTTGCAATACTACTGAAATATGAGTTTACAAAATCAGCTAATTTTTTGGGGTTACCTACTGGTACATTTTTGTTTTTAAATAGATTGATTATTTTTTATGGAGTTGAGATATCTAAGAGTTTCTGAGGATTTTTTGATACCTGTAGTCACCCACTGATTTCTCTTTGTAGTTTTAATTTGATAAAGAGTTTTGGGAAACATCTCTTCAAATCTGAGTTTAAAAATTGACATGAACTTGATAAATTTCTGATTTGCGTTGGTTTCTGCATAGACTTCCCTCCAATCTTCATATTCTAGCTGGGATTTAAACTGATGCAGGGCTGATTCGGAAAACATTCTTTTGTATGTACAAAGTTTGGGAGTAGTTTCTACATGAATGTTAGTTTTTAAGATCTGGCAGAGGTGGTCTGCTAGGCCCAGGTTTTGGACAACAATATGACATTTTTACAATATCTGTAGCTACATGATCTATAGATGACTAGGATTGATTCGTTATTCTAGTTGGACAATTAACAAGGGAGGATATTCCATAACAGCTTAGAATATTCACATATATGTTGCTAGCCTTATCAGGCTTCATCATATTAATGTTTAAGTCACCACAAATAATTACATTTGCTTTTGGTCCAGAAACCTTGTCTAAGCTTTGATTCAGTTTTGAGAAGAATATATCAATGTCTCCACTGGGAGAGCGGTACACACAAAATATGACTAATTTTTTTGCTATGCCAGGTCCTATTATTTCAACAGCGGAAAGTTCGAAATGTTTGTCCTCACCTAGATCTAAAAGATCATATCTTACCTTAAATGACATACCTTTTTTTACATAGATACATGAACCTCCACCATTCATTGAGATTCTGCTATAGTAACATGCAAGGTCAAATGAGGCTAATGCAATGTGTTCAATTTGCTTCCCTTTGCACCAGTGTTCAGTGATACACAAAATTTGGCTATCAAATTTTTCCAGTTCTACTTCTAGCTGTTGTGCTTTGTTCTTTATGGCTTGAGTGTTTTGGTGAAACACTGTTAGGCTTTTGTTTTCACTTATCTTGGTGGCACCTTTCCCTTTAGACCTGATGCTAAAAAATCCTTTAGATGAGCTGGTGGCATGGTTATTCTTCTGTTTATGACAGTGGAGGTGAGTCTGTTGCCAGTTTGACTTGGAAGTTGGTGTATCTGAAGGTATCTGCCTTATGTTAGTCTTGTAACTGAGGCCGGGTACCAAAAATCCTGCAGAGTTGTAAGTTTCCTGGTTCTTGTGCTTCTTCTGTTTGCTTCTGTTACTGCTGATGATGGTGAAGCTGGTGAAAAGTCTTTCACTGTTGAAGACTGAGGAGCGGCCAATACTGATGAAAGGTCATTGGCTGTTGGCACATCAGGCATTTTTTTCTTGTTAATGATGCAGTTGCGTAGTATGTAGCTGCATCTGCTGAAGCTGCTTTGGAAACTTCTGTCCTAGTTGAATCATTTATCTCAGCTGGTTTTGAAGAAAGTGGAGATTCTAGTGCTGGACCTGTTGTCAGTGATTCAGTTTCATTTTCTTGTTGGAAATTTTCAGTTGCTGTGTTTGGTGGTGGAAGTGGTATGGTCGTGCTATTCTTGTCCTTAACTGCCTTCACTGCATTAAGGATTTCTCGACTAATGAATGATTTTCCGAGTTTATTTCTGTGAGGCCCATGCCTTGTAAAATGACTTCTCTCTGCGGATGGTACGTCCACATATGTGGCATTTGGGAGGCTTCGGCAGATTTTCTCAAATTTCCTGTTAGTAACTGTGATTTCTTTGTTGACACAGGATTCTTCTATAAGATCATGTCTTTGTGGGATACTGGCAATGAAGAAGTTGACATCTGTAATTTTGTGTAATGTACTTCTTAGAGCTCTTGTGGTGAGTTTGCCCTCGTTCCTATAAATATCATTAGCACCTCCTATTATTAGACAGTTGCTTGCCAGCCTCAAAGAGTGTTCACAGTCTTTTAAAACTTCGCGCAAAGGGGCACCCGGTTTCGTTATTCCACTAACCTTGAATATAGTTTGCATGTTACACAAAATGTCGGCTAAGCCCTTTCCATGACTGTCTGAAAGTATGAAAATATCTTCTTTTTTCTTCTTACCTGTATTGGTAGATATCTTGTTTGCACGATAAGTATGTTCCATGTATTTTCTGGTATTTCCTTTCTTGTTTTTACAGGACTTCGTAGGCCTACTGAAATGATTTGTGGTCGCTGCATTTGATGAAAGTACTTCCTTTCTTTGGCTCTTTTCACATATTTCGTATTCATCACACGTTAAAAATTCAAACTTATTTGCTTGTGGGAGACGAAAGTTGTTTTCGTTACGATTAACACGACAAAACTTTTTAGGCCTAATAAAGTTACCGTTTTGTTCGTTTGCAACCGTTTCACTACCCTTTGAATGGTCTATCACTTCTTCCAGCTTCTGTACACTATCTATCACTGATTCAAGCTTCTCTACATATAGTTTAGCTAACATAAGATCATATTTTAATGAAGAAGTCGTGCATTCTTCTTCACATTCCGTTTGTAAACACACGATATAACGATAGTTACAGTGCACATTTTCACAGTCACAGGTCATGTTTTTTTCCTCTAAGACATTTAAACATTGACGATGGATCCATTTCTGTGACCACGAACATAATTTAACACCATATTTCACCTTCTTACTGCATTTTACACACACAGGATTTAAAAACTCGTAATTTTCCGCGGATCGGTTTATTAGTACGTCTACACGCGTTAATGAAGAAGTCGTGCATTCTTCTTCGCATTCCGTTTGTAAACACACGATATAACGATAGTTACAGTGCACATTTCCACAGTCACAGGTCATGTTTTTTTCCTCTAAGACATTTAAACATTGACGATGGATCCATTTCTGTGACCACGAACATAATTTAACACCATATTTCACCTTCTTACTGCATTTTACACACACAGGATTTAAAAACTCGTAATTTTCCGCGGATCGGTTTATTAGTACGTCTACATGCGCCGCCATCTTTGATATCAACACATCATCATGATGTAGGGACACAATACATCTTGTCCACTTCTGTAACTCAGTGGTCAGCTAGGCTGGCTACTAAGCAGAGGACTCAAGTTAGATTCACAGCACTGCAAGGGATTTTTCCTTGTTTGGGAGGGGGGGGGGGGGGGGTGTGGAATTGGAACAGGGTGCACTCAGTGTCATGATGCCAGTGGAGGAGCTACTTAAAAAAGGAGTAGCAGCTCCAAGCTCAAGAAAGCTGACTGTGACTGGGAGAACGGTGTGATGACTCCTTGCCCCTTCATATCCCATCAAAATGATGCCATTGACAGAGGATGACATGGCATTTAGTGACTCCTGATCTGGCCATCTGGGCCAGGATGCAAAGTCAGTCCGCTTCTCCCTCCCACCTCCACTCCACCCCAACCCCTTATCTTTTTCTTCACCGTTTACAATGATTAATATCTGTGAAAAATGCCAAGCTGCACCATGGTTCAGAGACAATGTTAACGTATATGTACTGCTGTAATTGTCTGGGCAAGTCAGTAGAACAGATAAAGGCAAGATCATACCACCTCAAACAGAAATGTGTCTAAGAAAGCATGACAGCATCAAAAGCAACCTTCAAGTTTGGGACAAATTTACATTTTAAGGCCACATGCTGAAACTCTGATGCCCATGGGTGGTTTCTGAAACCAGATCTGAATTGTTTGATGTATTTCAGAAGTAACTAAATTCAGAATCTTCAGCAAAAATAATATGTTTAAGACACTAATAGAGCTACATCTACATCCACACTCAGGAAACCAGTGTGATGTTTATGACAGAGGGCATATCCTGTTGTACCAGTTACCAAGGCATTACTCTTGTTCCATTCACATGTAGAGATTGGGAAGAATGATTGCTTAAACACCTCTATGCAGAGTGACTAGTCTTATCTTGCCATTGTGATGGCTATCAGAATAGCATGTAGGAAGTTATACTATATTTCTAGATTCATCTACATCTACAGAGATACCCTGTGAGGTACTATATATTGTGTGGCACAGTGTACCTTATACCACTACTAGCAGTCCCTTTCCTGTTTTACTTGCAAATGGAGCAAGGGAAGAACCATTGCTGTATGCCTCCATAGGGACACTTTATTTCTCTTATCTCATCTCTGCAGCATGTACATTGGTGGCAGTAGAATTTTTTGTTCCACGGTCTGTTGCAAATGCCAGTTGTCTAAACTTTCTCAGTAGATTTATTGATTTGATTTATTGATCCATTTCATCTACAGCTGCACAATGTGCAAGAGATACTTGGATTTTTTTTGTTAATATTAACAGTTTTACATATAATATACCTTTGTACATAATAACACACATTAATATATCAATTAATGATGAATACTTAAATAAATGTTGTTATGCTATATACAGAGAGATAAAATACAAATGATCTTCTGAATGAGACTACATTGGGTAAACACACAAAAATTTAGTTTTGTAGGTATTCATTTACTGTGTAAAAGCAGTGATCAACCAAGTACGACTTCAGTTTAGATTTGAAGTGACCAATGTTTTGTATGTGTTTAATGGTATCTGATAAGGCATTGTATAGTTTGATACTAGGATGGATAAGGCTGTTTTGAAATAAATTTGTGTTGGCACTTTGAACATGTACATCCAATTTTTGTCTCATATCATAGCTGTGTATTGTGTGATTTTGAGTGATGAGTGGTCTTTTTGTATGTAAGTTTTGCTTTAAATACATTGTATTTTCAAGTATATATATGCAAGGAAGTGGCAGGATCATCCTTTTTTGAAACAATGGTCTAGATGATTTGCGATTATCTACCCCTTCCATTATTCTTATGACTTTTTTAAAATTTTGAATGTTTTGATGGCATCTCCAGAATTTCCCCAGAACATAATCCCATTCCGGAGGTGAGAGTGTACAACTGCATAATATACACACTGAAAGGTGTTGTAGCTGGTACAATTTTTTAATGTATGCAGCACAAAACAAGAAGTACTTAATTTTTTGTTCATTTGCTTAATATGAGCTTTCCATTTCAAGTTGTCTTGAAGTCCAAGAAATTTGGTACAGGCTGTTTTGGCAATTGTCTGTCCGTATAACTCTAGATTGGGTGATATCAGATTTTTTGTTTGTGCTATTTTAAAGACATATCCATAGCTACAGTTTTTTCAGTGTTTATTATTAAGTCATTGTCATCAAAGTAACATGTTAGCCTGTCAGTGGTTTCTTTTATGTTTTTTACAAGAGTTTCTTCTGAGTTTCCTGTAATTAGAACATTCGTATCATCAGCATATTGAAATATTTTACTGCTGTCATTGCTTATGTTTAGGTCATTTACATAGAGTAAGAACAGAACAGGACCCATTACTGATCCTTGTGGCACTCCATATTTAACAGTCAGTAGCTTGGAATTATATTTCCTAATGACATTGTCCCTTTATTGATCTATTACCATATATTGTTCCCTGTTTTTAAGATAAGAGCTGAGCCAGTTGTTAGCTGTTCCCCTAATTCCAAGATTTTCTAGCTTGTGAATAGCATTTTGTGAAAGACTAATCTTCCCTCCAGAGATTCCCATTTGAGTTCACAGAGCATTTCCATAATACTCTCAGGTCATTCATCTCAGGTCATTTGAACTTACCAGTAACAAATTTAGCAGCACACCTCTGAATTGCTTCTGTGTCTTGCTTTAAATTGAAGTGATGAGGATTTCAAACACCCAGTACTCAGGAGTGGGTTGCACGAGTGTTCTATACAGAGTCTCCTTTGTAGATGAGCTACAGTGAAGTCAACAATTTGCCTTCCCTACTGCTGATCTTACTGCCATAGCATAAGCAGAATCATTTCCAAATCTGAAAGCAGGATTCATCACTTGAAATACAACACATATCATTGAAATCATGTTTATTACAAATATCAGCATACAGCCAAATAACAAATAATTGCTGTTGGTTAAGTCTGAACTGATGACCTACAGCTCACCAGGCAGTGACACTAACCAGAACACTACACTACATGCACCACAGCTCATGGCATTATGTATTCATTTAATTTCATATAGCTTTGCAGTGTTATGCCCAGACATTTAATCCATATGACTCTGCCTAGACATTTAATCTATATGACTGCCAAGCAGCACATGACTAATGCAGTAATCAAACATCACAAGGCTCTCTTTCTTAATCATCTGTGTCAATGTACATTGACCTACATTTGGACTTAGCTGTCATTCATTGCACCAATAAGAATTCTGATTCACCCAATATCCTCCTGTAGTCATTTAAAGACAACACTTTTCCATCCTCAGCAAACAGATGGACATTGCTGCTCACTCCATCTATCAGACTGTTTATGTATATAGAGATCAAGAGTGGTCTTACTTCACTTTGGCACTCCTTAGGATACCTATGTCTCTGATGAACACTTGCCATCTAAGACAACATATAGAGTTCTACTACTTGAAAAGTCTTCATGCTACTCACAAACTTGAGGGCTTATTCAATATGCATGGATATTTGTTAAGAGCCTGCCTGGGGGCACTATGTCAAACATTTTCTGGAAATCTGGGACCATGGAATTTTCCTGTTACCTTGGTTTGTAAGATATCATATGAAAAAGGGGCAAGCTGAGTTATGCATCATCAATGCTTTCTAAGTCAATGCTGATTTGTTGACAGAAGCATTTCTCTCTCAAGGAAATTTATAATATTTGAACTTTGAATATGCTCAAGAGTTCTGCTGCGAATCAATATTAAGGATAATGCCTTTAGCTTTGTGGGTCTGTTCTTTTACCCTTCTTATGTATAGGAGTCACCTGTACTTTTTTTCAGTTGCATGGAACTTTGCACTGGTTGGGAGTTTTGCAGTAAATGCAAGCTATTTTTTATTTTATTTTATTTATTTATTTGGTCCTGTTGATTACATATTATACAGCCAGTGTACAAGTAATATAGGACAAGTCAATTGATGCAATTATAGTAGTACATTAACATTTATATATCACATTGCACAGACATTGGTTTATTTTACAAGAACAATTACTTGCATGCAGTATTAAAGCCTGCATTATGCCAAAAACAGATTAAGTGATTGTTTAAAATAGTAGAATAAGTGACAGTGCATATTTTTATGCTACTGACATATATAAGGAAGTAAATTTTCTTCATGGTCATGGTTTGAATGAATACAAGTTTTAACTGCATTCCTTAAGAAGAGGTTTAAGTGAATGCTTAAGAGAGTGGGATACATGGGAGTTCACATTTTCTCATAATGAAACAGATAAATTTACATTTTATCACCACAATTTCAGTTAAAATACAAGTAACAACATCACACTTTATCTTTAAGGGAGTGCTTTTCTTAGGCATTTCCCCCACTCTTGTACATCATAACTCTGAAGTATTCACTCATTTTATAGAAAGTTTGTTCGATGAGAAATAATTTTAGTTTCCTTTTGAAAACCTGTACATTATTTATTTCCTTTTTTATATTGATGGGGAGCTTATTGAAGACCTTTATACCTGACTCAGTAACTCCTCTATGTACTTTAGTGAGAGATGCAGAGCCTTGATGAAAATTTTTCACCTGTCTTGTGTCATGGTTGTGGATGTCACAATTTTTCTGAAACAGTTCCCTCTTGTTGGCTACAAATAACATCAGTGAGTATATATACTGACCTGTGATGGTAAGTATCCTGAGAGATTTGAAGAGACCTCTGCAAGATGTCCCATTAGGGACCCCACATATTAGCCTCACTGCTCGTTTTTGTATTCTGAAGACTTTTTCAACACCTGCAGCATTTCCCCAGAAGATTATGCCATAGGAGAGAACAGAATGGAAATGTGCAAAGTATGACAACAACATTGTTTCTCTCTCTGTCTACTAACTGATGGAGAGCTCTTAGTGCAAAGCACGAGGAGCTAAGTTTCTTGACCAGCTGATCAATTTGTTCTTTCCATCTTAGGTGACTGTCTATCTGGATACCTAGGAATTTTGTATGTGTGGTTTCATTGATTTTGTGATTGTTAACATCTATTTCAGGAGCTTTAATTTTTTTATTTTTTGTCAGAAACTGTATCATATTGGTTTTTGAAATATTTAAGGTTAGGCTATTCGCAGTGAACCATTTGTGTACTTGAGTAGAGACTGTCACGGCTGTATCCTGCATTGTTGAGTTGGGTCCTTTTATGAGGATACTTGTGCTTGGTAGATCATTAAGGTAGATCAGGAAAATTAATGGCCCAAGAATTGAGCCCTGTGGGACTCCATACTTTATATTTCCCCAGTCTGATATTAATGCTGTTCCTGTCCCCCTTAAGACAACCCTCTGCTTCCTGTTCTGTAAGTAAAGATTCTGTCCAAGTCAAAGATTTCTCTTTAATGCCATAATGTGGAAGCTTTTTTAAGAGTGTGTTGTGATCTACACAATCAAATGCGATAAGAGACCAATGGCAAAGAGTATTTACTTTTAAACAGGATAGGGATTCCATATGGATCTGACAACTTATTTGTTTTCAGTTCCTTTTAGTTGCTTCTCACTGTTTCCAGTTCCTTTTAGTTGCTTCTCAAGACCCTGAATGCTTGTTTCTATACCCTCTGGATGGCAGTTTGGGAGGTGGTCTAGTAATGAATTGTATGTATGTTCCTCTTACATGAATGATTTTTTTTTAACTGCAGAATTTAAAAATTCAGCTTTCATATTTCTACTTTCTATTGCCACAGTAGACTGATGGACAAGTCACTAAATTGAAGCTTACTAGTTCCTTAGTAGGACCAGCATTTTCTTGGGTTCTTGGTAAGATCTTTCTCCAATATATGACAGATGTTGTCATAAGCTTCACACATCAACCTTTTTATAGAAATAAAAACTTCTATTAACTTTTTCTTCTTGAAAATTGGTGAATCATTTCTGTCCTTAATCCACTTACTTAACATACATTTTCAGAGTGAGATTAAAAATCAGTTTAAGTTTCACCCATAACTCCTCTATAATTTCATCGTACCATAACTAAGTAATGCCCAGTCATTGTATAAGTAGGATGCTAACAACTACTTTTCTGGTGTTTCCAGCCTAAAAAACTCCCCTAGCCTCTTTGATGGATTTATTAACTTAAGTGATCTTTGTTGCTATGATGACATGATGGTCACTAATCTCTATCTTTATAGTGGCACTTCGCAAGGTCCTCTTTGTAGCTACCAGGTGTAAAATATTTCCATTGCATATGGAATGTTGAACTAGCTGCTCAAGGCAGTTTTAGGAGAATATGTTCAGAACTACATCTCAACTGTCTGCCCATATCATCTGTAATGAATCCATACATGTCCCAGTCTACATTTGCTCAACTAAAGTTGGTTCTTGAAACTGTGTAAGTAGGCTTTTGCATAAAAGCTAGCACACAATGTCCATGGCTGAAACAAACCTGTGACAATTTGTGCTGCCCTTATTTTTATACATTCAGTATCCCCTGCTAGTCCTATCTGGTACAGATCTCACGCTTTTGAACAATATTATTGGATGGGCTGCTTGAGGATTTTGTAAGCAAGAGCAATTTGTAAGCAATCTCCTTAGTAGATCAAACTGTATCTCCCTAGTATACTACCCATGAACCAAAGTCTGCTACTTTCTTCACATATAACTGATCCTATGTGATCATTCCATTTCACGTCCCTACAAATTTACACTCAATTATTTGTGTGAGTGTACAATTTCAACTGTGACTCATTGATATTGTAGTCATAGGTTACTCTGACATTTCATTTTGTGAAGTGCGAAGTTTTACATTTGTGGACAATTGAAGCAAATGTTCAGTCACCATATCACTGAAATTATATCAAGATCTGATAGTATTTATGCTGTTCATTTTCAAAGTATTTTGTTATAAATAACTATCATTTCTGAAAAGTCTGAGATTACTGGTAATATTGTCTGCAAGGACATTAATATAAACTTGAACACAGTCGCAACACACTTTCCTCAGTGTTATTTCTACATTTGTCAGTGATTCTTGTAACACTTCTCTTAAAATGATGTAACAAGTAGCCAAAGTTTATATTTCAGTGATGAATTTTCAACATTCAGATTTGTGTTGTTTGAATGCAGATTTAAAGTGAATATGTTCAATTTAATAATTTCCTAATCTAAAACTTACATTATTATATAATGGCTTCATTGTCTTCTGCAGGGTTGAGTGTGTTGGCTCAGAGACTGAATTGTGAAGAACTGTAATTATCTTTACAAATTGGTGTGGATCATGCAGGTGGCATCAGCTATTAAACCATCTTAAAACAATTTTCTTTTGAGTTCTTTGGTATATACACTGCTCAACAAAAGTTTGGGATACTATCATAAAATGTAGTCTATGATACTAAATGTCTCATTTACCTTGGCACTTCATGCATTACCCAGTCAGAGACCATACACTGGATCTACAGCTACATCTACATCCATACTCCGCAAGCCACCTGACAGTGTGTGGTGTTACTGGCATGCTTTCTGGCCATTTTCCAGTTGTGTACAAATACTTCTGCTCCAGTGGCACACCATGAGCAGTCCAGTATCAACAGCAGCTTCAGTCAGTGTTCAGCACTGCAGTAACATGCCACACAGAGGCACACAACACTTTGATAGAGTCAGGATAGTAGCTTTATTTTTCAGTAGGTCATACTCAGCAAGATTTGCTTATTGGTTGCATGTAATTCAAAATGGTATGTCTCAGGCGTGGAGAAAGTACAGAGAAATGGGAAATATGAACAACAGACCTTGCAGTGGTTGTCCTTGTATGACAACATCAATGCAGGATCATTTCCTCCAACTGTCAGCTCACAGGCACCCAACATCAGCTGCCAGAAATATTGGAAATGATTTCTCCTGGGTAACAGGGATTTGTGTCTCAGACCAAACAATGCACAGAAGACTGCATCATGGTGGTGTTCATTCCAGAAGATCAATGAGAGGTTTTGCACTGAACCAATCGAACTGATGCAGTAAAAGGATGTTGGCTCTTGCATATCAACATTGGACCATTGCAGAATGGAGTAATGTCATGTTTGGTGACAAAACCCAGATTGGTTTGTGACCAGACACTAGACAGAGTTTGGAGAAGTGGTGGATGATAGCAGGAAGTCCATCTGTTTGTAGGTGGAAGTGTAATTCTGGGTGTCAATAATGATGGGATGGCGGACCCCTGTAATTCCCATCTATAGCAATTTATGGGCCCCTGATCCCTCCAAAAGGTCCTACAAACAATTGTAAGACACTACAGATGTGAAGTTGGTGACTATTTCATCCTAATCAATGACAATGCAAGACCACACCATACTCTAGCAGTGATTCGGTATCTTCAAAGATGCAACATCAACTGAATACATTGCCCAGCACAGTCTCCAGATATGAAAGCGATTGAGCATGCATGGGACATGTTGTAGGTGGCCATTGCACACTGTCTGAATCCACCTGGCAATCTCCAAGACCTCACCGAAGCTGCCATTGAGGAGTGGGACTTCATACCTCAAGGTAATCATGATCCAGAGCATGCCGCGTACAGTAGAAGGACTCATTCATATGTGGAGAGGACGAACTTGCAACTAAAGACTGATAATCATCACCATGAGATAAAGATTTCCGCTATTTTTGTTTTCATGATGTACTCTTAAGATAGAGCCTGCTTCATTTGTAATGATGCTTTGTAACTAACCAAAACTGTTCTTGTTTCCAGAAGGAATTTTGTTTATTTTGTATTGTACAAATCTCAGTGGGTGTACTATAAGAAGTATTACAGCAAACTCTATGATATTCCAAACTTTTGTTGAGATGTGTATTTTGCCTTCAAAATAATCTTGTAAACAACGATATACTTCATCTCCACAACAGTTACATTGCTACTTCTTTATAGAAAAATAAACTGCCTGTGATCAGTTTTAAATTTAAGTTGGAAAAACAGAGAAATTTACAAAAAAGTACTTACAACTTTAAAATAGTCCACCATCATGTGCAGGGCCTGAGCAATAAATGTGAACAATTAGATGTGTTTGTAAGTGGAAACTATGCCTGATGTGCTTGCTATTCGTGAACACTGCTAATCTGATGCCAAATTAGAACATTTTAAACCTCTAAACATGGTACTGGCTAATAAGTATTGCAGGTCTTCCATCAGAAGTGGGGGTGTGTCAGTGTATGTAAAAAGTACATTTGATTTTAACTCTGTAAATGTTAGTAAATATTCATTAGAAGGGACATTTGAGTTATGTGCAGCATGTATAAAGATACCAAGTGATGAAATTTATGTTATGTGTTTATATAGACCCTAAGTGGAAACTTTGAAGTTTTCTTGACAAAGTTCTGTGACATGATGCCACTCCTGAATAAGTTAGTAATTATAGGAAATTTCAGCATAAATGTATTAGCAGATAAGTTACACACTAGAATATTCAGGTATACTCTACTTGAATATAATCTAAGATACCTTATAAACACTGCAACCAGGAACACTGAAACATGCCAGTCTGCAATAGCTCACATAATCACTGGTATTCATCTTTATGATCTTACATCTTCTGTTATAAGTGCTTTGTCCATCTTCTGTTATAAGTGCTTTGTCAGATCATGCAGTAGAATTAGGTGTGAACATAGAAAAGGCTCCTGCACACAGTTTCTGTGGATATATTAGGATGAATACAGGCCAAACTATAACTCATTTGAATAACATACTAAGCAATGTGGATTGGAACAGTATTCTAGCAACACATTACAGTTATGGTAAATACTCAAGTGAACTATATTACATTCTCAACCAAGCCTGCCCATTAATTAAAGAAAAAAATTCAGTCACACACCGTAACCCAAAGCTGGGTACCAAGTTCAGTCACTGAGGCTAGAGAAAAACTAAGATGGTATGAGTTTGCTATGTTAAATGAGTTGAGCAATAAAAAATTAAAAGAAGAATTCAAAAAGTATCAGAAATACTATATAGACCTCCTAAATTCTGAAACATGGAAACGTTTTGAAAGTGTCATTCAAAACTCAAGTAATATTTCCAAAACATCATGGTTACAAGTAAACAGAGAAACAGGTAAATCTGGGAAACATACAACTGAAAATCACTTGCTGATAAATGGCACAACAGAAACTGATCAGAATAAGGCAGCAGATCTATCTAACAAATACTTTGCCTCTGTTGGCTGCAGCATAAACAATCATCTTAAAAATCACAAATACAAATTCAGAGGAACACCAGTGTCAGAAAGTATATTTTTGACACCAACCAGTGAAGAAGAAATAATTAAAGTAGTGAATAGCTTGAAAAATCTCTTACAGCAGGATGTGATGGTCTTAGTCTGAACACTCTTAAGAAATGTATTCATAAAATTGCATCACGTTTATCAGCAATTATCAACTTTGAAATGAAAGGTGGTCTATTTCCAGATGAGTTGAAAATTGTTCGAGCTGCGCCTATTTTTTGAAAAGGAAACAGAAATCTGGTAGAAAACTTTCGATCTATATCTGTTCTTCCAATAACGTCCAAAGTCTTTGAGAAAGTAATATACATAAGAATCTGGAATTTGCTGGTAACCAGAAAGTGATTTCTAAGGAGCAGTATAGGTCTGTCAAGGGGTCATCCACCATTACAGCAGCATCCAACTTAATCAAATATGTCACTCAAGCAATGGACAGTAAAGAACATGTATGTGGCATCTTTCTAGACTTACAAAAAGCATTTGATTGTGTTGATATGTCTATATTGCTGGAAAAACTGTGGACCTTCAGGTTTCATTATTTCAAAAGATAATTAAATTTAGGTAATTTAATATACATTACTGGAAATTCAGAATGCTTGCCTTTCTGTTAATGTGGGCCATTCTACGGAATTATGCTGATTATCTCACAAAGTTTTGCAAGTATGACACTATAATGCTAACTTTAATTAATTGTAACTTTTAATTAACATGGTCTATAGTCAAACTAATGTCATTTCTGGAATCTAATCTGAAGGAATAACCTAAAATAAATTTAAGTGGGGGGAGAGCTTAATTACACATTAGAAGTATCATTAAACATGGCGCATATTACTTACATAACAATATTGAATAGCAGAAAATCAAAGAAAGGAAAAAGAACCTAGTTATTAGCAGAAGTCAAAACATAACACATGGGAAGAATCCAACAGCTGTGTCACAAAGTAACCTGTGGAAGCTGACTCATTCCACATCCCTGATGGCTCCCATTCATGATGGGATTTACAGAACACAGTGTATGAATGAATCAATGAATGTTTATTTAATGGATGTATAAATAGCTATCATGTACTTGTAATTCTAAGACTTCACCTTTAACATTTTACTTCTAACAATTTCATTAGCACCTGTCTCAAGTATGTTGACCTGTCTCCGGTATATTGTTACACAGTGTGCAAAATATCTCTGAAAATAGAATAATAACTGTAAATGAAGCTTAAGCCTCATACTGACCCTCTAAAAGATCACTAATTTGATGTTAATTGAAATTTCTTTCTCTTTCAGGCTTGCGCAAAGTGTAAAAATCATGTTTGCATTCGCCATATTCATCACTTATGCTCTGCAGTGTTATGTGCCATTAGAGATTCTGTGGTATAAAGGGCTAAAACGACGCTTTGAGAAGTGTTCAAAGAAAAAGCAACTATTTTATGAATATGTTGTTCGAACAGCGATTGTAATTGCAACATGTAAGTTATTATTTCTGAAATGTTTAAGAAAGGAACAGTTTACAAATATCAGTGACTTGAACACATTTTGATTATCAGTAGTAGAGATTCTGTCATCATACAGACATTAACAGAACAAGAGCATACAATGAAGGCTTTCATGACTGAATGGTACTGTTGTTGATAATTCTTCCGGGTTATATGGCCGTGGTCCATGGAATTCTTCTATTCCTAACGTTTCGTCCAATACTACGTTGGACATCCTCAGAGGTATGGCTGGTCCTCTGAGTCCTGCTGACTGACGAGTCCGGCATCAGAGAGCGGCCTAAATACAGAGAAAAGTGGGCGTGGTTTACCTTGCACATAGTAGCAGAGAGAAAACTAGTCAAAGATAAAATGTAACTATTGATAATAGTCCATCATAGATAAAAATCACTTATCGATTCTGTAACACCACTGTCCATATCTTGCTTAATTTCAAGGCCTCTTCTTTTCTATTAAAATTATCTTCATGTTTATAAATTTCAATAGCCTCCCTATACAGTCATGGATAATAATTCATGGCAGCACTTAAAACTGTAGTTTCAGAAAACTTAACTACATGGTCACCTGACTGAAGTGCATGTTCTTGCAGTGGCCGATTTATCTATTTTTCCCAGTTGGCAAAGACTTTTATGCTCCTTTACCCTCATATTCACACTTCTTTTTGTAGTACCAATATAGACCTTGCCACAAGTACACAGAATTTTATACACACCGCTAGATGATAATGGTGGCCTTCTATCTTTAACAGAATGAAGTACTTGTCCTATTTTTCTGGTAGGTTTGAATACCGGTTTCACTTATATTTCAGCAAAATTTTGCCGATTCGATCTGCAACCTTACTAATGAAAGGTAAAGATACCGTGTTCTTCCATTGCTGTGTACCATCCTTGTCCTTTGGCCTGCTGTAATTAGGTCTTAAAAACTCTATTAATTTCTTTGTTTGAATACCCATTCTTTTCGAAGGCCTGTTTCAGATGATTCAGTTCCATATCCAGATGTTCCGTTTTGCCCTGTCCACTAAACTTTTGATTACACCTCTTTTTTGTTGCGGGTGATGATTGGAGTTCTTATATAAGTATCTATCAGTATGTGCTCTTCCAAAACACTTTATGTTTTAGACTGCCATTGGTCTGTCTCATGACTAACACATCGAGAAACGAAATAGCCTGGTCTTTTTCCACTTCAATAGTAAACAGAATTTTAGGGTTTATGCTATTAAGATAATCAAAAATTCGTCTAAGGCTTTTTTACCGTGTGTCCAAACCATGAATGTGTCGTCTACATAACGATACCAACAACATGGTTTCTTATTTGCTTTATTCAACGCTAATTGTTCAAATTTCTCCATGTAAAAATTGGCAATCGCAGGGCTCAATAGGTTACCCATGGCAACACGATCCACTTGCTCATAAAACTCCTCATCCCACTGAAACTGGCTAGATGTGAGACAGTGTCTAAACAGAGCGGTCAAATCTTCAGGGAAAACTTTCATTATGTAAACCATAACTTCATTGACTGGAATCATAGTAAACAGAGATACAATATCAAAACTGACCAGAATGTTTTCAGGAGCCAAGGTTAGACCTTCAATTTTCTCAATAAAATGATGTGAATCCCTCACATAAGAATCAGTCTTACCAATGTATGGTTGTAGAAGAGTAGCTAGATACCTAGATATTTGATAAGTAGGGAAATCAATTGCACTAACAATGGGTCTCAGAGGGAGATTTATTTTGTGAACTTTAGGTAAACCATAAAGTCTGGGACACTTAGCTTCACTCCTTAGCAAAACTTTTTTTATCCTTCTGTGGAATGGAAGTAGAAGACTTTATCAATGTATTAGTTTTCCTCAAAATAACAGCTGCCGGGTCTCTTCTAAGTTTATTGTAATATCCCGCCGCTAATAGATCCAAATCTTACTTCTATAGTCCTCTTTGTTCATCACCATAGTGGCATTGCCTTTATCAGATGGAAGAACAACTATTCCTTCGTCCGCATTTAAATCCCTGAGGGCCTTTCTCTCCCCCTTAGTTAAGTTACTCTCCAATGGCTTATTATGGCATAAGACCCTTGTGATTTCAATACGAATTGCATTAGCAGTTGCCTTAGGGAGGGTTCGAATCCCTGCTTCCACATTCGCAATAATCTCTTCCACTGGTACGTGCTTAGGAATAATAGCATAATTACCTCCTTTGCGGTTCTCACAAATGACGGACTATTATCAATAGTTACATTTTATCTTTGACTAGTTTTCTCTCTGCTACTATGTGCAAGCTAGACCACGCCCACTTTCCTTGGTATTTAGGCCGCTCTCCGACACCCGACTCGTCAGTCGGCAGGACTCAGCAGGACCAGCCATACCTCTGAGGATGTCCAACGTAGTATTGGACGAAACGTTAGGAATAGAAGAATTCCATAGACCACGGCCAGATAACCCAGAAGAATTATCAACAACAGTAAACAAGAGCAATTTCAAATAGTTGCAAAAAATACTAATGTTTCCCTTTTTTTAATTATTATTTGTTTCATGAATCCTTAGGTGTAAGTATCTTATTTAGGTGATGATATTTTATTTCTTTTCAAAAATAAATCAACTGCATGCATGTTTTATTTACATGCAATGCCAATGTTACAGTTAAGTTTCTGTGTATAAAATGACCAGCATCTCACCTAATATTTCTGGTAACAAATAAAGGTTTACATTAAAAATGAAAGCACTTAATAACATATTTAAGTCAGCAACTAATTTTAAGCCACAGAAGAAATTCCAATGTATAAACCCCCCCCCCCCCCCTCCTTTAGCAAATTTGTGATTAACAGCTTTTTTAAAAAATATGGGCAATATTTGTTTCCTTAATCCTGTAGAAACCAAAATTTATGTTTCAGTTGTAGTACGGAATAATCAACATTTGAAACATTTAGCTTTAGCTGGTTGGTTCCTATTATGTTAAAGAATGAAATCATATCTATGTGTAGAGATGAATAGTGAAAAATATTAATATTTGGCTACTTTATTAGAGGAAGGATAAGAAGAGAAATAAAGAAAATACGTGTTATTTCAGTAACATAATCAGTAGGAATTTTAAAAAAGACAGGTTTTGTTATTTTTAAACTGTCATGAAATCAAGACTGTGAAAGATATGACACTGGAAAAAAGGAAGAATAAAAAGCCAGAATTTGAACATAAAGAAGAGCCCTAATAATGACACTGTAGGAAAAGATATATTGCTACTTACTGTAAAGATGACACCTTAAAGTTGCAGATAGGCACAGTTAAAAGACACTGACATGTAAGCTTTCAGCCACAGCCTTCATCAGAACAAGAAAGTGAAACACACACCATCAGTTAACACAAACAAGCACACTTCAGACACACATGACTGCTAACTCTAGCAGCTCAGGCCAGAATGGCATTCTGCCAGAGTTGGCAGTCAGGGTATCCCAGGACGAATGGTCAGTATTCAGGGATATGATAGGAACAATCATTCAAAGTAAAGAAGTCTAGTAACCATGGACTCTTAAATGCATATCTTAAGAGCTATGAGCACTACTTCGGAACAAATGCCCATAGCTCTTTTGGTGTTCGTTTTAGAGCACACATTTACTGGACATTTTTTCTTATTTTGGCCTGTACTACCTACTCCAAAAATATGGAAAGCAAAAACTGTGCAGTAGAAGAGAAGATGAAGCAATGCTCATAGTTCTTAAGCTATGAATTTCAGAACCTGTGTTTACTAGACTTTTTGCCCTGAACGATTGTTCGCCGTCATGACCCTGAATACTGAGCTTTCCTCCTGGAACACCCTGTATACTCCACAATAATATAAACTATCAGGTGAGAGCAAAAAAAAAAATCTTGTAAATCCATGATTTAACTCATAAATCAAAACATAGGAAAAATATTTCACTGAT
The DNA here is from genome assembly GCF_021461385.2 of Schistocerca piceifrons. Lineage (NCBI taxonomy): Eukaryota > Metazoa > Arthropoda > Insecta > Orthoptera > Acrididae > Schistocerca > Schistocerca piceifrons. The sequence continues at coordinate 466,738,862 of NC_060141.1, read as the reverse complement.
CAGAGTGCACACAGGTAAGAAATTTCCGTACAGATTAAACTTACTTTTTATATGCGATGTTTTTACCAACTGAGATGTCTAGGCACTGCTTGCAGAAGCAGAAGCCACGCACACAGTTTAATCTGTCAAAGAATTTTCTGTGATCAGTGATGTTTACTACTAATGTAATAATATGTGGAAACTTGAGGTCACACATAAATAATTAGAAGACTGAAGATGGAAAAGTATGCTAGGCTGAGGAACAGACTTGAATCTTTACATTTTGATAGCAGCACCAATCTATGAGTAAATGAAGCATGCATTAAAGACTGTTAATTTTGTGGTCTCTGAGATAAGGATCTGGATTTAAAGCCCATCTGGAACATACATTTAATATGAAGTGCACACTTTAGTGTGAGCACAGTGTTGCAGCCTGCATGTTACTTATTGTGTGTAGAAATTGGAGGAATGAAAATAAGTAAGGCAAAAATAGAGTTCACGGATGTGCAGTGCAGTCATGAAGATGACTGTACATGACAAGACTATTTGAATGCTTTGTTTATCATCAAGCTGGTAACAATCAAGGGGAAAAAGGCTGGATATAATGAGAATCGTCAGTTTGGAAGAAAATGGACACAAACTCTCATGAGAAAATGAACAGCGATGAGGACACTGAGATTTGCGTTTGCATATAAGAGCCAGGGAAAAGTTAGAAGCAACTCATTAAAGAGAAACCAAACATTGACACAGAGTCTGACAGATATGGAATTTGGCTAGGGCATGATAAAAGAAGAGGTAAAGAGTCATAACAGATAGGCTTCTATAAGGAAAAAGATGACAGCAAGTCATAATATATAAGCATCAGAGATTATATCGTTAAATGTGCATGTTTGGTGGAGATGGCTAATACACTCCACACCTATACGCAGGGAACTACATACGTAAAGGTTTAGTAACAATTAGTTTCACAAGTCCATATGATTTTCAGAAATTGTTAATAATTGTGTATAACCATGATTAAAGCCAAAATTGTTATGTCATGATCACTTACATTTTTTATTAGATTCACAATGACAATATTGCCACATGTATTTCATTTCTGTTTTATTATTGTGAACAATATTTTAGTATTTTTCATAGTAATTTCTCTTGAAATTATTGCTCAATGTAATAATGTTGTCTTCTTTACAGTTCTCCTGGCAGTGGCAATACCTCGACTGGAATTATTTATTTCACTATTTGGAGCCTTGTGTCTAGCAGCAGTTGGCATTGTTTTCCCACCATTGGTTGAGATCTGCTATTTGTGGCCCATCGGTTATGGTTTCTGCAGATGGATCCTCATTAAAAACATACTCCTTATGATCTTTGGCACTTTGGGACTTGTCATTGGTACCTACACAAGTCTCAATGACATTATCGTTTCCATGCTGTGACATGTGATGCTATTGATGTATACAGACAGTGTGGTACACTTATGAGATTTTTTCAGTGATACTGCTTTACAGAGAGCAGAGCATGTCTAAGCATGTGTACCTTCTGAAAGTTACTGAAGAACAGCTGTGTTATTGGGAATATGTTCTCCTGACATGCAAATAGATCGTACTATCACAAAAGAACATCACTGCTGAAGTTTCGTCATGGGATAATACTTTTACAAGGTGGAGGAAATTGCTGTTATAAACACTCATGCGAGAATTTTTACTTGTATTGTACATACCACCTTACTTATTTTGCAGTTCACATAGTTAAACAGCATAGAGACTATTTACCAGTTTAACAACGATAACTGGTGTTGCATGTCAGGAGAGAGCACATTGATTACTGCCTGAACACAGTGTGCACTGCTATTCTTTTGTTACTACTAGGGATTACGTTGTAATCATGTGAAACGTTATTGATCTGTACAGATCGTATTATGAGTAAGGCAAGGTGATCTATGTATATACTATGCCTACCATGGCATTAAATTAATTATGTGCTTTAATAAAGCTATGCATAATATAGTACAAAAGATGAGAAACTGTGATTTTGACCAATGGAAAACACAGTTTTTTTTCCTAAGTGAAGCTAACAGCTGTTAAAACATTCCCGCACCTGTGAAACTAAAGTTATTTTATTAGGCAATTTTCTTGTAAAAAATAATAGAGAATATATGCTAAAATTAAAATGAACAACTATGGTAAATAATTGTTTTTCACTGCTATTTCCATTTCATCAATTAAAATGTTGATGCTGTGCTGTAGTGCACATTTGTCTAAATTTGTTTCTGGTTTTGAATGGCAATAAAGTCACTGTTGATATGTAAGTATTAAGTTATAGGATTAAGTTACAGGGTTAATATGTATCTCAATTTCATTTGCTTACAACTAAATTTGACAAATTACAGCCAGCTACAATTGTAACACTGTTTTCCATTGATGCAGGAACTTTTAAAACTCAGTTTTCGTTCCTTTTCAATACACAAAGACAAATGAATTTCCAAATTTTTAAATATGAAGATTGTGAGAGATCTCAGTTTTTTTAGTGAATATACTTTTGTGAGTTATCAGTAAGGTCCTTTTTAACCAACATAAATGTAAAAGTGGTATAATACATAATTAATTTACAGTCCAAAGCTGTTGAAATCTAATACTAACATGTCAGTAACTTCTTAAGATATTTTTTATTACCATTGTATAATGAGCATGTAACTGAAAACAGATTGAATGAATGTGGAAGTGTAAGGTGATGCAGAAGCATAATGCTAGTCATATTTACAAAAAATTTAATTCAAATGTAACTCTAGTCATCTCAATTTTCAAACACCATGGTTTCCCTAACCACATTGGGCAGATGTCATGATGGTTCATCCTGTATGACCATTTCCAGATTCATTTAAACTTTAAATAGAATCTTTTTGAGCATTTGACCACAACATTTTGTAAAACTACAAAGAAATTATAAAAAAAGTCCATGCTTTGGTAGACTTGCAATGATTCTTTCCATCACCCTGAAGAAGATACAATTCAGTTGAATTACTAGCTTTTGTTTTGTAACTGCTGAATGAACCCTGGAATCTCTAGGTTGTAATATCAGTAATGTAAGGAAAAGATAGATTGCTACTTACCATAAACATGACATATAAGTTGCAGACAGCCACAACAAAAAGATATTTACACATTAGCTTTTGGCCAAAGCCTTCATCAGAAAAGGAGACAAACACACATTAATTCACACAGGCAAGCACATATCTTGCACACATGACTCCAATCGCTGGTAGCTCCAGTTTGCTTTCCCTGTCGCTGTAGTCGTTTTGTGAAAATATGTGGGAGGAAGTAATATATTGCCTGGCTCTTCACTCTTGGAATTTCAGTAATAAACCTCTTCATGATGCACAATGCTTCTCTGGTAGCATCTGCCACTGGAGTCTGAGCATTTCCATAATACTGTCATCCTGACTATATGATCCTGTAACTCTCTGTTGTATCTTGTCTATCTCTTCTATTAATCCAATGCAGTAAGTGTCCAATATTCATGAGCAATACTCAAGAGTCAGTCAAACAAGTGTTTCATGAACCACTTGTTTGTGGATGAATTACATTTCATTAAGGTTCTTCCTATTAGTATCAGCCTGACCTCCACTTTCCCTACAATTTGTTAATTTGGCCATTCCAGTTTAGATCACTCCAGATAAATACTCCAGGTATTTTATGGTTGTTACTATTTCCAGCAATTAGCTGTCAATAGTGTAACAGAACATTAACAGATTTTCTCACCTATTTGTGGGTAATATGTTACATTTATTTACATTCAGGTCAACTACAAGCCCCTGCACCAATTATTAAGTGACCTAGGTCTTCCTCCAGTTTACTACGGTTTCCTGGCATTGTCTTCTTATAGACAACTGCATCGTCACAAACAACCTCCTAGAGCTTCCAATGTAAGCCACTAGATCATTTATATTTATTGTTAAGTCCTACCACATTCCCTTGGGGTACTCCCGAAATTACTTTTACATCTGCCACCTTTGTTCCATCACAAGTGTTATGTTGAGTCCCAACTCTAAGGAATTCTTGAATACAGTCACAAACATGATACAGTGCTTGGTAAACTATATTTTGTTCACTAAATGGCAGTATAGAACTGTATCTATGTCTTTCTGAAATCAAAGAACAAAGTTTCAAACCAGGTGCCAGTGTCTACAGCACTCTGGATCTTGTGGATCAAAAGAATGAGCTGTGTTCCACAAGCTCTCTATTTGTGTAATCTATGTTGAAGTTTGTAAAGAATATTTTCATTCTCCAAACTATCGTAACACATGCGCATATAACACACTCTGTAATTCTACAACAGTTTGAGATAAGTTGTATAGGACTATAACTAATGCATCTGCCCCATGATTCTTCTCCAAAATGGAAATGACCAGTCCTGTTCTCCATTTGTTAGGAAGCGTTTGTTGCTCCAATGACCTACAATGAACTACTAGTCAAAGGAGAACAAGCTATTTCACATAATCTCGATAGACTGTACAGGTATCTCATCAGATTCACATGCATTTCCACTATTAAAGAACAATAATTGCTTTTCTATTCCACGATTACTTATATCAATATATACCATTTTGGTGTTCAGGCAGGAATTGAAAGGAGGAATTGTATTACTACCTTGCACAGTTAAATAGTTTTGGAAGTCTGAATTCATTGGTGTAGTTCCCATTCCGTGGTATGACCTTTAAAAATAAATCTAAATTGAGTGTAAATATTGTATGCATCTCTGATGGGCACTTGGACCTTGAGTCAGCCCTGCTTATAGTCAGTAACTTCCCTATCAAGCAAACATGATCAATTCCAGCTACAAATACCACTAAGAATTTAATTAAAATTAATAAATTAGTATTTTGCTTCAGATAACTTTTGAAGCTTGTTGCAGACCTCAACAGAATTGTAGCAGAAAGTCACAGTACCGATACTTAGCTTTTGATTGTTGATTTGATGATGATCTCTTTCCTGCATTTAAAGAAATACAGGCCTGCAATTTTTATTGGCATATAGGATCTCCTTCGAGTGCTTTATTGAATGATTAATGCAGTTTTCATTAATAATAACATTTCAGTTTGACTGAGCAATTTTTCTTCATTATAGACGGAACTCAAACACATATAACAAAACTGTAAAGAACTAAAAAGAGCTGAAGAAAGCAGAACTGTGGTAGATAGTACAGCCATATATATGATATTTATAACAATGGAGTTATTTCATGACACTGTTTCAATTCATATCTCATTAGACTTGTAATTAAAAGTTACCGTGTGACAAAACCTTGAGTACAATATTGCGTTTTACAAAGGAAGAAAAATATTTGATGTAACCAAAGTTTTGTAGAAATTTATTTATACAAATTTCAATAAATATGGTATTTCAAACTGTTAGTTACAAATAACATTAAATTTTGTACAATTACAAAATTATTTCTGGAAGATCTCATGTAGGAACTGTACAATTCCAGTTGGCTAATTTCTTATTACATAATGGAATATACTATGAAACATAATGAACGTTACCTAGGTTTTGAAACATTAAATGTGCATGACTTTAGCTGTGCTGTGACATCAAAATAGTTATACTTTTAAGTTTAACGAAATTTTGTACGTATAATATTAAATAACCAATGACGAAATGGTAACTGTAGTTGTTAAAATTTTCATATCTGTCATCAGGGATTGAATGCTTCACTGTTGGAGAGTATTGGGTGTTAACCGAAGGGAATCTCCATCTGATATATTGCAACTGCCTTTTTAAAACAATTTTATAATTCAGTAAATACAGGAATACACCTTTACCCTATGCTTTATTTTCGTCATCACCTATGAAATTTAATTTTTGAGTTTCATTCCCACTAAAGCATGGAATTAATTATATGTGAATGGATTGGGAAGTTTTCTCTCCCAAATCACATGACCTCAGTCCACGTGAGCACATTGGAAGATCACTGAGCAAATTTGCACACCTATCTTCTATTTCTCACCAGTCTTCATGAAATGAAACTGTATGATTCCAGAGACCTTTTCCAGTATTAAAATCTATTATGTATAATTATACAGACAGAAGTGACGAATGAAAATTTGTACCAAAGCTGGTAATCATATCTGGGCCACCTGCTCACTACGCAGATGTGCTGACCATTCTCACCATTCACACCTCACCCCACTTAGTATTCCCCCTAAACTTTGTTTCGTCTGATGCTGAGTTGCTACTCCAACACAGTTGGAGAGCCTCTGCAATGCTGTTTGAGTTTAGGGAGAATGTAAAGTGGGCTGAGACATGCATGAGAATTTGAACTGAGGAGGGAAGTCCACACAAATTTTCATTTATCCCTTCAGTCCGTATACATATAATCTTCATGAGTTGCGGATAGCAGCCATGCAGTCATGAATAGTGATGGTGTCACACTGCTTTAAGTGTCTCATGGTGCAATTATGACAGTGCATTTGGCTTTCATTATGAAAAGAAAGATGATTTTTATTGAATTTTTGTATTCTGTCCCTCACTACTATAACAGCACGCTTGGTGCCTAAGTTCACAATTTCTATCCTTATCTGAGTGGGTTTTCCTCTGTGTGCAGTGTAACTGAGGGAAACAACACATCACATGGGCTCAAAACAGTTACTTAATTATGCTAATTCCTTCACAGTTCTCCATTCCTTGCAGCTCTCTACTGTACATCTCAAGGCTAAGGGATTAGCATGAATGCAGGATCACTGCCACTGAATGCTCGGAGCATGGATAAAGACATCCTTGCCAAAACTGAAGCACTGTTGAGGCTGGAGTTAGAGGTATTCTTCTGTGGAGATGTACACATAGGATAAAATTGATTCCCTGTTAATTCTGCAATTGCCCTTCACCATCAAATGATACAGGAATCTACTATCTGATCAAATGTACTAGTTTGTTTACTTATAGCATCCCACAGGGGATCTGTACCATCAACGAGACAATGCATATCCTCGTCACTCCTGAATTCTGTAAATTTTCTGAGGAACAGTTTACAGGCATGAGGTTGTGCCATCTCCCCCCCTACTCCCCCTCCTCCTCACGCCTGTCGTTACTTGAACACCATCCTACTGCACATCTGTAACATATTAAGCCCAATGTGTCCAACTCTGATCAATATCTCTGAATTGGAGGCAATAGTTATGCATTCATGGACCTGGATAACTCCTTAATGTTGTTTGTGTTTCATAGAGTCCATTTCATGATGCACTGCCATTGTCATAAAGGCAAAAGTTAGTGGTGCATGCTTATAAGTAGGTGAGACTAAATCAGTTGCTCTTGAATGTAGTACATAGCAGTGGAATTGTAGTTCAATGTAACAAAATGGACAGATATACTTTGAAGATCTACTTACCTTTTGCTAAAACAATGGAAAATCCAGGTTGGAATATCAACAGTATTGTGAAAAGAATGGATTGCTACTCATGGTGAGCTGCAGACAGGCACAACAAAAAGATTGTTACACATTGAGCTTTTGGGCAAAGCCTTCATCAGAAGTGTAGTAACCAAGTAATACGTGAAACCAATCCAAGTAACACAATTGTAGCTTTATTCATAAACCTCTGAACACTAATGGAAACAAGCCATTTGTGTCTCCACAAATAACAAGACAAAATAATCATACAGAAGATGCAATAGAAGTCATACACATTACAACTGATGTGAGCAGTACAAACTAAAAGAAAATAGTAGAGTGAGTCGCCACAGCTCTGCACCTATATAGGCATAATTTGCCGGAAGACGGTGGGGCTGAGACCATGCTGTGTGCACACTTCCTACAGGCAGCACCTAATGGCTGGCTCACGCTGATACAGTTGGCAGTTGATTTAAGTTCACACATGCAGTGTCACTACCCTTGGTGCACTCACAATCACGTACACTATTAGCAGGATACAGCAAGAAGACAAAACACACACACATTCACACAAGCAGGTACACATCACACAGACATTCTGGCTGCAGCACCCGGAGATAGTGATCGTATGTGTGTGAGGAGTGTCTGCTTATATGAATGTGTGTGTTTCCTCTTCAGAAGAAGGCCTTGGCCAAAAACTCAATATGTAACAGTCTTTCCATTGTACCTATCTGCAACTTAATGTACCATCTTTACCTTTTGTTGATGTAGACCTTGACTTATTCACTTTCCTGCAGGTTCTCTATAATAATTTGATCTGTGTGCCAAAACTCAGTGAATAAAGGTTAACATCTGAAAGAACATAAACATTCTTTGTCCACATAGTTTTCTTTTGTATGTCCGTCCTATTAGCAGGGTGTCTCTGGGACGATAGCCGTTTACTGTCAAGAAAAAAAATAAAAACACCTACAGCTGTCCTTATGATTTTATTTTATTTTGTCGCCACCACTTTTGATGCTTCATTGTGTCATCTTCAGGCTGTTTTGATGTGGTACAGGTCGATATGATCCCCATGCATAACCCATCAGTTGCCAGCATTACTGGATTCGCAGATAATGTGTCGGAACTCCAACCATCAACTGGCAACTGATGGTTTGTGCATGGGTATTGTATCAACCTGTACTGCATCAAAACAGCCTGAAGATGACGCAGTGAAGTGTCGAAACTGGTAGCGACAAAATAAAATAAAATAAGGATGGCTGCAGGTGTTTTTGTTTTTTCACTTAGTTTTCTGTCCAGTTTATGCGAATGAAGTAATAGATAAGTCTTGAAGATTGTATCATGCATTATGAATGGGACAATTTTGCGGAAAAATAAGCAGAAAACAGAATAACAGAAAACTGAGACCTAGAGATATTGAGGCACCTCCTCAACAGTGAGTTTTAAGAACTGCTGTTTTGAGTCACTCATTCAGATGACTACAATCTACTGAATCAATAAAAGCTGTTTCTTGTTTAATAATTTATTCTAATTCTGAAAATAATAATGTAGAAATAACTTATGTTAGACAGCATCTTACACTTCTGTTAACAAATTATTGACTTTTATGATGACAACACAGCTGCACCAAGGCCAAAAATTGTTTAAAATAAATGCAACAGCAGCCAAGACCTGTATTATGGGTATGTATGATGACATGATCAGGTGTTACGTGGTGATCAGATCCAAGAGTTAAAGTAAAAATTGTCATTGTACACAGGTAGAGAGGTATAGAAATAAGGGGAATTTTACATTTTACTGCTGTTTAGCTTGCAGCTAAGTTATAGTGCTCTTCTATTCCAAACCATCCCTCATGAGTTAAGAAATTACCCACTACTGGAAAGTTGTAAGAAGGGAACTAGTAAAGGTAAGCACTCACTGTATAGTGGAAGCTTTGAAAGACAGAAAGCCCACTGCTGGGACAATATAACTGGATGAGATAAAGTACATTTGTAAGTGTGTTTTTGTTACTTCAAAGACTAAGCAACAACTTCAGCCTTGATTATGTACATGTTAAACACTCAGTACCTCAGCGACACAGTTAATGTTTACCCACACACCTTCCACTACAAAATAAAAGTTTTACAGTTGCATCTAGAAGAAGGGCATAATTTTAATAATTTTGTTTCATAACAAAACAGTAGCTTTCTTAAGGCCATAGAAAGACAGAAAACACACCTCTTACGTATCCCAGGAAATTAGTTTTCATGTTGGAATCTATTGTTTTAGAGAACGGTGAGAATGATGAGATGAACAGATAATTTTCCATATTTTCTGTGTCGCTTTTCTTATAGAAAGGTAGGACATTGGTATGGTTTGGGAGCTCTGGGAGGAAACCTGCGATGAAAGACTCATACAGGTTATACACTAGGGGGTCTTTTATACTGTTATACACTCCTACAATAAGCACACAGGCTCTCTTAAACCATCTGGTGTTTTATTTTTTATGTTGTGCATTTCACTGCAGTGTTCCTCCAAAGCAGTGGCTTGCTACAACAAAGAGTTCAAAATGTGGTTCATTGTTTTTAAAGGACATATTGTTGCAAATTCCTGTTGTATTTTGGTCACAAGGCTGTTGAAGTATTTGTTTGCAAAATTTGCTAATTTTTTGACCCATTTTTTATGATACATACGTGATTTGTAATTATACATATTTTGCTATCTGTCTAATGTCTGATAAGCTCGAAGTCTGCTCTGAGTCTTCGGAACATACTTTGTGACTGATGTTCTTTTATCTATAACCGACAGCGCCATATGTTTCACTCAATGAAACAATATCACCTTTAACTTCATTGATAAACCCTTTCTTGACATGTATACTTGGTGTTTTATAGTTGATGGACTATTATGGTGTGTTATAATATATGACTTTGAAATGTTTTATTTCAGATCTTCTGTACGAATGTTCTGTAATGGAATGAAGTGAGCTAAGGCTGCAGTTCCACTTGTAGTTGCTGCATTTTGTTCCATAAAATTTAATATTCTGGTGAAGAACTGAAATACAACGAGCACCCCATGGCTAGGACACCTCATTTTTTTAAATTTATGCTTCATTTGTTCATTACAATGTTAACAATGTTTCTGCCAACTCTTTAGACCCCTATCTCCATTAGTGCTTTTGTTGTTGTTATTGTTGTTGTTGGTGCTCTTCTCAGTGCTGACACTGATGCTACTATTCATATCACGTTTAGATCACCAAACGTAACAGTAGTACCAGTTTATTGGCCAGTTAATATTATTGGGATGGTGCTGAGACAAAGTTACCTTTGCCGTCTTGTGATATACAGATTCTGATAGTGTCAGATGAAATGGATAAACAATTCCACACACTGAATATTTGTTTTCAGATGACTACTGACCACAGGCTCAGTAGTTATTTGCTCACATTCTGATTAAAATGAAGTTACAGTGTCAGGAGTTTCTGCACCATGCTTTAATGTTGGTAATAGTGTGGCAATGAGACAGCCAATCATGAGTCAGATGCAGGTAACGAATAAGAATGTTGTCTTTATTTTCTTCATTTTGTAAATGAATCTAACTTATATTTAATTTTTGTTGTGATGAAACCAACTTTTTCACCTTTTTAGCTTTTGTAAATGAAGTTAGTTAATAATTTTGTTTTTGTGTAGGCATTTAGAACTTATATTATGTGCAGTTAGCGAAGACGGTTACTGTGAATTATGAGGTTGGTCAGTTATTTACTTATATTTCACTGTGTTGTTTATTTGTGGCCTTATGCTAGGAATTTTTGTGATTGATGGCCATCCATACTGTTTTCAGTTTAATTTGCAGGTTGAAGTAGTACAGTTGGTTTTTTCAGCATTGCTGCTAGGTACAAAACTTATGCAAAAAATTTACTACTGAAATGCTCCTTATAAGCAGAAACGATCATTCAGGTGGTATTCAATGGTGTTGTCTAAGAGAGGGCTTACTTATCTCTCGTCTCGGTACACGCAAATGTAGTTGGTTTCCTAGTAGTTGTTATCAGTTGGCAATATTTTGAAGCTGGTATTTATGTGGGTCAGCAAGCATTCCAGTACTTTCATAGCTTCAAAACTACATGTGGTGGAATCCACTGAGGTAGACTGAAGGAGTTTTTATAGAGAGATGTGCGTTTTGGACTGTGTTTGTCATGGAAACCTTCTTAGTGGTGAAGAGAAAGTCATCGAGATTGACGAATCCAAATTTGGGAAGAGAAAAATTTCATAGAGGCAAGCATGTTGTTGAAAGGTGGGTCTTTGGGGAAGTGGAAAGAGGCAGCAATAAGTGCTTCTTTGAAATAGTACCAAGGAGAATGAAACATATTCTTCTCAAGATTTTGAAGGAGTATATATTTCCAGGAAGTACTGTTATTTCTGACTAATTTTCTTCATATAACTACCTTTGCAATGAAGATTTTGTTTGTTTCTTGGTGAACCATAGCCTGTGCTTCAAAGGCTCAGAGATAAGTTGCACACCAATAGTATTGAGGGCATGTAGAGTCTCAACAAATGATCTTTCTGTAATCGGAATAAGTGTAAGAACACTTCTGAGTCTTATTTATTCAAGTACATGTGAAGTAGACATAGTAGCCAAGAGAGTGAAATGTTTATGGCATACCTTGAAACTATGAAAAGAGCTTATAATCCCACCATGTAAACCTGTTGCAATTTCTTAAGATGTCACAGTCTGTGGTTAGGCTGGGACTTTATAGAACAATTTTCTTGTAAAAAAAAAAAAAAAAAAAAAAAAAAAAAAAAAAAAAAAAAAAAAAAGTCTTGCTCACAAAAAATACTTTACCATTTTCTAAGAATATATGACAATTTTTGAGGTTGTGGTTGGGCAGGAACCTAATAGTACAGCTTAAATTACTGCAAGTGAAACGAACAGCAGTCATACTTTCAGTCTTGTTTGTCACAAATGCTTTGGTGTTTGAAAAGAATACATGATGATATTCAAGGTTGTGGTTATGCAGTAATCTAATAACACAACTCGAATTACTGCAAGTAAAACGAACACTATCAACTTGTGTGGAAGTTCATTTAGAGTGTCTCAAGCAACTACAATGCTGATAGTTACTACAATGCTGATAGTTACTTCACATAGGCTGAAATCAGATTTTTTTACAGTATGAAAAAATTAGAAACTGCAACATGTGGCAATTTTTTGTGTGTGGTTATGCAGGAAGCTAATTACGTAACTTACATTACTGTGATATGCATAGTCCTGCTTGCCACAATTGCTTCATTCTGTTCTCTTAACGTATAATTCTTGTGGTTGTGGTTAGGCAAGAGCCTAAATTACTACAAATGAAATGATTCATTCTGATGATTACCGACATGTTCATGTCTTTTATAATCTGCTGACACCATAACTGCTCTTTCACTCACTTTGTTCAACAGCATCATCTGGTTTGTGAAGTACACTCACATCATCTTCTTAACAGAGCTTGCTGAACACTCTGCTCAGTTTATTTTTTTGCATTAACATATTGTATAGTTAAGGGCACAGAAGCATAAAATTATACAATGGGAGTAGGATTCATTGTGAACAGGAAAGTAGGGCAGAGAATGTGTTTGAACAGTTCAGTGACAGTGTTGTTCTCTTCAGACTCCCAATGGGTGATGTCTGGTCAATCAGGGCATTTAATATTTGATCAGTGAAAGTGTATATAACATTCTACGTTGAAAAGCTATTCTGAAAATCAAACTGACTTTGATCAGTGAAAGCGTATATAACATTCTATGTTGAAAGGCTATTCTGAAAATCAAACTGACATTTTGTTAGTACTTCATTTTTACAAATCTATATCTACATCTATACTCTGCAAGAGGGTATGTCCCATTGTACCAACTGATAGGCTTTCTTCTGTTCCATTCACATATGGAGTGCAGGAAGGGTGATTGTTTGTGTGCGTCTGTGCGTGCAGTAATTATTCTAATCTTAGCCTCATGATCCCTATGTGAGAAATACATGGCAGCTTGTAATATATCCCTAGAGTAATCATTTAAAGCCAGATCTTGAAACTTTGTTAATAGACTCTCTTGAAGCAGTTTATCTTCAAGAGTCTTCCAATTCAGTTCCTTCAGAATCTCTGCGACACTCTTCCATGGATTAAACAAACCAGTGACCATTTGTGCTGCCCTTCTCTGTATATGTTCAATATACCCAGTTAGCCCTATCTGGTATGGGTTCCACACACTTGAGCGTTATTCCAGAACCAGTCACAAGAGTGATTTGCAAGCAATCTCCTCTGTAGATTGATTGCATTTCCCCAGTATTCTACCAATAAACGGAAGTCTACCACCTGCTTTACCCACAACTGATCCTATGTGATAATTGCATTTCGTATCCCTACAAAGTGAACCTACTCTTGAATACATTACTTTTTCAAGAATTAGGATCAAAGCTATCACAAGTGAGATTGGGCAGTAGTTGTTAGCATCAGACCTATCCCCCTTTTTATATGATGGTTTAAATAGCATATTTCAGTCTATCTGGAAAAATGTCCTGTTCCAGTGAGCTACTATTTATCTGCTGGGAAGAAGCATTTAGTACTCTGTTGGAAGTGCCATCAATTCCATACAAGCTTTTACTTTTAAGTGAATTTATTGTTTTCCTAATTTCAGTAGCAGAGGTGGGTTGAACTTCAGTTTTATCAAATTGCATACATATTGCCTGTTCCATACATAGACTCACATTTTCTGATGAACAACTTGATTCCATGTTCTATACAACACTTAAAAAATGATTATTAAAAATATTTTCTACTTTTGACTTTTTGTTAACAAACTTTTCACTGAGTTTGCTAGAGATATGAGAAATACATTCTTCCTGTGCTCTTGGTTGCATTGTTTTCATTTTAACAATATTCCAAATTGTTTTAATTTTATTATCAGAGATACTAATTTCAGATATAAGCACATTCTTCTCGACTTTTAAGTAACTTTTCTTAATACAGTGCAGTAGTTTTTATAATGTTTGACTGTTTCTGGGTCATATTTCTGTCCCTTTAGTAAGGCACAGCTTTTTAGATGGTTTCTTACACTTAGATTTCACTGTTTTCTTAGTGAAAGTGTTTTCAAATATACTCTTAACAGTATCATGAAATAAGTTAAATTTTAACTTAGTGTCAGGTGCCCTGTGCACCTCATCCCAGTCTAACTGTTGTAAGCTTTCCTTCCAAATTTGCAACTGTTAAATTGTTAATTGTATCCACGATATTAGAGGACGGTTTTGCACTACTGCATGGAGCTATGTCATATATTATAACTAGCTTGCTTCATGATCAGAAAGACCATTCTTAAGATGAAAAGCTTTTGTTTGATTAAATTTATCTTGGTCTATTAAGACATTATTTACCAGTGTGCTAGTTTCCTGTACTACCCGAATAGGAAAATAAATATGTCAAATTGAAAGAACCAAGAAATAATTCAAGGTCATTCTTTCTAATAGACTCTTTCAGAAAATATACACTGAAATCCTTGCAAACATTAATTTGCTTCCCTCTGTCTGATAGATAGCACAACAAAGAATCCAAGTTTTTCAGAAATAAATGATAATTTCCCAAGGGGGACCTATAAATGTCTACAGTTATAAAAGTACCATTATTTAGTGTAAGCTCACTGGCAAAAGGTTCCACACATCAAAAAAAGTTTTGCATCACCTCGATTTCCATCCTTTTTATTGCTCATGAAAACCACACATTGCATGTTGTACCACCATATAGTGACACTTTCAGAGGTGGTTGTCCAGATTGCTGTACACACCAGTACCTCTAATAGCCAGTAGCACATGCTCTTGCATTGATGCAAGCCTGTATTCATTGTGGCATACTAGCCACAAGTTCATCAAGGCACTGTTGGTACATGTTATCCCACTCCTCAATGGCGATTCAGTGTGGATCCCTCAGAGTGGTTGGTGGGTCACATCGTCCATAAATAGTGCTTTTCAATCTATCCCAGGCATTTTTGGTAGGGTTCATGTCTGAAGAACATGTTGGCCACTCTAGTCGAGCAGTATCATTATCCTGAAGGAAGTCATTCACAAGATGTGCACGATGGGGGAAGGGGGTGTTGTGAATTGTTGTCCATGAAGACAAATGCCTCGCCAATAGGCTGCTGATGTGGTTGTACTATTGGTTGGAGGATGGCATTCACGTATTGTACAGCTGTTATGGCACCTTCCATGACCAACAGTGGCGTACGTCAGTCCCACATAATGCCACCCCAAAACAGCATGGAACGAAGTTGCATATCATGCAGCCTATTGCTCACAGTTTGAGTTGTAACACGACATCCTGAGCCTGCACAAAAATCATTATTCAACACTGTGACATTGGTGTCAGGTTTCCTCCAAGCCATAATCCGTACGTAGTGGTCATCCACTGCAGTAGTAGCCCTTGTGCAGCCTGAGCGAGGCATGTCATCGACAGTTCCTCTCTCTCTGTATCTCGTCCATGTCCGAACAACTTCGCTTTGGTTCACTCCAGAACGCATGGACACTTCCCTTGTTGAGAGCCCTTCCTGACACAAAGTAACAATGTGGACATGATTGAACCATGGTACTGACCATCTAGGCATGGTTGGACTACAGATAACACAAGCCGTCTACCTCCTTCCTGGTGGAATGATTGGAACTGATTGGCTGTCGGACCCCCTCCGTCTAATAGGTGCTGCTCATGCATGGTTGTTTACATCTTTGGGTGGGTTTAGTAACATCTCTGAACAGTCAAAGGCACTGTGTCTGTGATACAATATCCACAGTCAATGTCTGTCTTCAGGAGTTCTGGGAACCAGGGTGAGAAAAACTTTTTTTGATGTGTGTGTGTGTTGCTCTACATGAATTTTTTTAGTTTCTAAATTCTTCACATTAAGATAAATTTTAACATATACACCAACTCCTCTCACCATAATGTCTCTACTCATATGTGCTGGAAGCTGATACCCACCTACATTTACCTTTTCCATATCTGTGACTAATCTGTTCCACCCCTAGTTTCTAAATCTTCTAAACAAATAAGAAGCTCATCTACTTTGTTTTTAAATCCCTGATATTCTGATGCATTAAACTAACGTTATTTTTCACTCTTCTTTCATGATAATCTTGTGATACACTAACGTTATTTTTCACTGTGCTCCTATGAGATGAGAGTATTATGATATTTTAACATCTGTAGTATCCACCTGTCTGAGCTTCTCATTAAGCTTAATTTCATTCAATGTTGAATTGCTGAACACTGATCTTAGTGAAAAAAAGAGGTACTCCCATGAGTTTCAGCGCCCTCTCTTAAAGATTTTACTGTCATCCCAGCCAATTTACCGTTCCCTCTCCTATTGAGTTGCAGCCTGTACCTTGTGAGGTACCTACCAATCAACAGGAACCAAATCCAAGTCTGACAAAGTATGCACTGAAAGCAGCTAATATAACTCCATATTGACCCTCTAGACAGAGCTGCTCAAATGGGGCTGATCATACTGCATGTAAGCACAAACCAAGCCAACATTTGTATGGTTCACTGCAGATTCTACGTATTTTTACCAGGCCGCACTCAATACTGTAGCCCTGATCCCTGTTTTCTGCTCCACTCACTATCACAACATGATCCTGCTTTGTAAAACCCTTGCACAGTGATCCAACATCCTCTATCACTTGGTTAAGACAGGCACTGGGCTCAAAAAAACTTGTGACCTGGTACCTGTCACCTAATTTTTCCTGCAAGATCTGGGCCACATCTCTTCCACTTAGTTCCGAAGTCTGGTATTATAACAAGAACTTGTTGTAACACTGTCATAGAATCAACAACTTGTGACACAAATGTTTTGATGTAATGTAAATACTTCAGGAATAAAGGAGACAGTTCACCAAAAAGCATAAGCATTGAGTCATTAACAGGCGTACACAAAAAATAAGAAAACTTGATAGCTTTTGGAGGAAATTTTTCACAGTGCTGGTTGGATTCACAGTGCCAGTGCTGCTGTTTGGCAGGTTGACTAGACTGATGAGGGCACTGTGTTGAGATGAGTGGGTACAGGGAGAACAAGGCAGGAGAAAGGAACAGGGATTGCTGGTGGGTGGCTACCGCTCAGGGGGAAGCAGCCAGTTTGCCAGCTAGGAATGTAGGAGCAAGAAGTGGCAGGCACATGGGCTAGGCAAGTTACGCACTAGTGCCAGAGCCAGTGAGGAGCAGTGGACACAGAAGATGGTGTAGGGACGTGAATCAGGAGAGAGTGGTAGGACGGAGGAAGGGGAAACTGTTGGGTGGAGGGTGTGGGGGCCGTGGATTACTGGAGACAGAGACCAGGGTGAGCATGGGAGTGGAGAAAAACTCCCATCTGTGTAGTTCAGAGAAGTTGTTAGTGGACTGGGTTGTGAAGCAGCCATCGAAATAGAGCAAGTTCTCCTTAGCCACATGTTGTGGTTCTGAGTGGCCAACTCTGATCTTGGCCACAATTTGGCAGTGACCATTCATCCTGGTGAACAGCTGGATGGCAGTCCCATCAACATAGAAAGCTGTGCAGTGTTTGCAGTGGAGATCTTATTTTATGTGGTGCTTTCACAGGTGGCCTGGCATCTGATGGTGGAGGATAAGCCTGTAACAGGATTGGGGTAGGATGTGCTGGATAAGCTAACTGGTCAGGTCTTGGACCTGGGTCTTCCACAGTAATATGATCCCTGTGGCAAGAAGTAGAGAGAGGGAGTGGCATAGGTATGGTCTAGGACTCTATATGAAAAACTAAAAGCGATCAAGGGTGTAGCCTGGGGTGATTTTGAGACGTGTGTGTAACTTTTACTACAATTCTGGTTTTAACACTTTCTTTGTATGCTATGCCACATGATTAACCATTGTCTGGTGAAAATTTCATACTGTTATCTCACCTAAGCCACTAAGTAAAGGGTAAAAAGGTGTCTGGAAATTACCACATGAAATGGGATAAATCTCAGACATTCATAGGATAATTTTAAAACACCAGCTTCCTGGGTTATTTATAGGAGTGTTAGCAGTAATAACTGCACCAACTGCAAAACAGAATGGATATTGACAAAACACTACTTTAAGACTTTTATTAGACAATCCAGATCTACATCTCCATCTATACTCTGCCAACCACTGTGAGGTGTGTGGCAGAGGGTATCTCCCACTTTACCAGTTACAAGGGTTTCTTCCTGTTCCATTGACGTATGGAGCGTGGGATAAATGATTGTTTGAACATCTCTGTGCCTGCAGTAATTATTCTAATCTTATGCTCGTGATACTCTGTGATATTTAGGACACTGCAGAATATTCCTAGAGTCATCATTTAAAGCTGATTCTTGAAACTTTGTTCCCAGACTTTCTTGGGATAGCTTATGTCTATCTTCAAGAGTCTGCCCTTTCAGTTCCTTCAAAATCTCTGTGATACTCTCCTACAGATTAAACAAACCAGTGAACATTTGTGCTGCCCTTCTCTGTATAAATTCAATATCCCCTGTTACTCCTATTTGGTATGGATTCCCACAATTGTATAAATTCAATATCCCCTGTTAGTCTTATTTGGTATGGACTCCCACGACTGTATAAATTCAATATCCCCTGTCAGTCCTATTTGGTATGGACTCCCACGATTGGGCAATATTCTAGAACTGGTTGCACGAGTGATTTGTAAGTAATCTCCTCCGTAGATAGGGTGCCCTTACCCCAAAGTCGACCACTTGCTTTACTCACAATTTCATATCCCTCAAAAGCATTACACCCAGGTATTTGTATGAGTTGACTGATCCCAGCAGTGACTCACTGATAATATAGTCATAGGATACTACTTTTTTTTCATTTTGTGAAGTTCACAATTTTACATTTCTGAACATTTAAAGCAGTTTATCAATACTTGCACCACTTTGAAATCTCATCAAGATCTGACAGAATAATTAAGCAGTTTCTTTCAGACATTACTTCATCATAGATAACAGAATCATCTGCAAAAAAAGTCTGTTGCTATTAACATCATCTGCAAGGTCATTGATATACAACACGAACAGCAAGGGTCCCAAAACACTTCTCTGGGACACACCTGAAGTTACTTCCACACCTGGCATCTGACATTCAAGATAACATGCTGCGTCCTTCGTACCAAGCACATAAGCGGGAGATCCTGGGTTCGCGTCCCAGTTGGGGCACACATTTTCAGCTGTTCCCATTGATGTATATCAACAACGCCTGTCGGCAGCTAAGGGTTTTGATTTAATCATCATTTCATTCTAGAGAAGCTGCACGGTCATCAATGGTATCTGTTTTTTGAGAACAGATACCATCTTCATATAGTTAAAGGCTACCTGGTCATTGCCTTCTTCTGTGCGATGCGCATGCTTTGCCCGAACTCTTACGGGACCTGTCGGCTTAGTCGGCGCGAGTAATGAGTGAATGGGCAAATATCTATTAGGAACACTACGAATGTAGGTTGTGGATAGTTGGGAATGTGGGTCTCACGGGAGGCGTGCAAGAGATAAGTCCCTGCAGTTGCACTATGCTCTGTGCCCTCAGTGGCTCAGATGGATAGAGCATGTGCCGTGTAAGCAGGAAATCCCGGATTTGAGTCCCGATCGGGGCACACATTTCCAGCTGTCCCCATTGATGTATATCAGCAACACCTGTCGGCAGGTAAGGGTTTCAATTTAATTATCATTTCGTTCTAGAGAAGCTGCACAGCTATCAATGGTATCTGTTCTTCTGGGAACAGATACCATCTTCATATAGTTAAAGGCTACCTGACCACTGACCTTCTTCTGTGCAAATGTGCACACTTTGCCCGAACTCCTACAGGACTCGTCAGCTTAGTCTGGCGCAAGTAACGAGTGAATGGGCAAATATCTATTAGGAACACTACAAATGTAGGTTGTGGACAGTTCGAAATGTGGGTCTCACGGGAAGCATGCAAGGGATAAGTCCCTGCAGTCGCACTATCCTCTGTGCCCTCAGTGAGTCAGATGGATAGAGCATCTGCCATGTAAGCCGGAGATCCCGGGTTCGAGTCCCAGTCAGGGTACACATTTTCAGCTGTCGCTATTGATGTATACCAACAACATCTGTCGGCAGCTAAGGATTTCAATTTAATTATCATTTCACTAATGTTATGACATTACCACGTATATACATTTCTGTGTCTTTTAGACATCAAGTAGAACTTTTCCAATTTTATTGTAAATTCTGGTGTACATAGCTATAACACAAGGCAATGTAACAATGTAAAAAGAATACTGTTTTGATTCTAAAATTCAAAACAGTTTTAAGATCACATCCGTTATGGTGTTCGACAAACTATCAAATTCAATTAAGGTAATGGAGCAGAAAAAATTTAAAGACACTGCCAAGAATTTGCTAATTCAGAATTTTTTTTATACTCTGGAGAAATTCTGTAACCATAAATTCTCAATGTACCTACTTATAATTTTACCATAATTTAAATTGCTCATTTTTGTATGTATTTGTGCAGTCTTTATATGCGTGTAATTTTATTCTTCATTGGCAGTAAAAATAAAACAAAGTACTAGTAATAGGAATCATGGACCTTGCCGTTGGTGGGGAGGCTGGCGTACCTCAGCGATACAGATGGCCATACCGTAGGTGCAACCACAACGGAGAGGTATCTGTTGAGAGGCCAGACAAACGTGTGGTTCCTGAAGAGGGCCAGCAGCCTTTTCAGTAGTTGCAGCGGCAACAGTCTGGATGATTGACTGATATGGCCCTGTAACAATAACCAAAACGGCCTTGCTGTGCTGGTACTGCGAACGGCTGAAAGCAAGGGGAAACTACAGCCGTAATTTTTCCCGAGGGCATGCAGCTTTACTGTATGGTTAAATGATGATGGCGTCCTCTTGGATAAAATATTCTGGAGGTAAAATAGACCCCCATTTGGATCTCCGGGCGGGGACTACTCAAGAGGATGTCGTTATCAGGAGAAAGAAAACTGGCGTTTTACGGATCGGAGCGTGGAATGTCAGATCCCTTAATCGGGCAGGTAGGTTAGGAAATTTAAAAAGGGAAATGGATAGGTTAAAGTTAGATATAGTGGGAATTAGTGAAGTTCGGTGGCAGGAGGAACAAGACTTTTGGTCAGGTGAATACAGGGTTATAAATACAAAATCAAATAGGGGTAATGCAGGAGTAGGTTTAATAATGAATAAAAAAATAGGAGTGCGGGTAAGCTACTACAAACAGCATAGTGAACGCATTGTTGTGGCCAAGACAGACACAAAGTCCACACCTACTACAGTAGTACAAGTTTATATGCCAACTAGCTCTACAGACGATGAAGAAATTGATGAAATGTATGATGAGATAAAAGAAATTATTCAGGCAGTGAAGGGAGACAAAAATTTAATAGTCATGGGAGACCGGAATTCGAGAGTAGGAAAAGGGAGAGAAGGAAACATACTAGGTGAATATGGATTGGGGCTAAGAAATGAAAGAGGAAGCCGCCTGGTAGAATTTTGCGCAGAGCATAACTTAATCATAGCTAACACTTGGTTTAAGAATCATGAAAGAAGGTTGTGTACATGGAAGAATCCTGGAGATACTAAAAGGTATCAGATAGATTATATAATGGTAAGACAGAGATTTAGGAACCAGGTTTTAAATTGCAAGACATTTCCAGGGGCAGATGTAGACTCTGACCACAATCTATTGGTTATGAACTGTAGATTAAAACTAAAGAAACTGCAAAAAGGTGGGAATTTAAGGAGATGGGGCCTGGATAAACTGACTAAACCAGAGGTTGTAGAGAGTTTCAGGGAGAGCATAAGGGAACAATTGACAGGAATGGGGAAAGAAATACTGTAGAAGAAGAATGGGTAGCTTTGAGGGATGAAATAGTGAAGGCAGCAGAGGATCAAGTAGGTAAAAAGACGAGGGCTTGTAGAAATCCTTGGGTAACAGAAGAAATATTGAATTTAATTGATGAAAGGAGAAAATACAAAAATGCAATAAATGAAGCAGGCAAAATGGAATATAAGCGTCTCAAAAATAAGATCGACAGGAAGTGCAAAATGGCTAAGCAGGGATGGCTAGAGGACAAATGTAAGGATGTAGAGGCTTATCTCACTAGGGGTAAGATAGATACTGCCTACAGGAAAATTAAAGACACCTTTGGAGAAAGGAGAACCACTTGCATGAATATCAAGAACTTTGATGGAAACCCAGTTCTAAGCAAAGAAGGGAAAGCAGAAAGGTGGAAGGAGTATATAGAGGGTCTATACAAGGGCAATGTACTTGAGGACAATATTATGGAAATGGAAGAGGATGTAGATGAAGTTTAAATGGAGATATTATATTGCGTTAAGAGTTCGACAGAGCACTGAAAGACCTGAGTCAAAACAAGGCCCCCGGAGTAGACAACATTCCATTAGAACTACTGACAGCCTTGGGAGAGCCAGTCCTGACAAAACTCTACCATCTGGTGAGCAAGATGTATGAGACAGGCAAAATACCCTCAGTCTTCAAGAAGAATATAATAATCCCAATCCCAAAGAAAGCAGGTGTTGACAGATGTGAAAATTACCGAACTATCAGTTTAATAAGTCACAGCTGAAAAATACTAACATGAATTCTTTACAGACGAATGGAAAAACTGATAGAAGCTGACCTCAGGGAAGATCAGTTTGGATTCCGTAGAAATGTTGGAACACGTGAGGCAATACTGACCCTAAGACTTATCTTAGAAGAAAGATTAAGGAAAGGCAAACCTACATTTCTAGCATTTGTAGACTTAGAGAAAGCTTTTGACAATGTTGATTGGAATACTCTCTTTCAAATTCTGTAGATGGCAGGGGTAAAATACAGAGAGCGAAAGGCTATTTACAATTTGTACAGAAACCAGACGGCAGTTTTAAGAGTCGAGGGACATGAAAGGGGAGCAGTGGTTGGGAAGGGAGTGAGACAGGGTTGTAGCCTATGCCCAAAGTTATTCAATCTGTATATTGAGCGAGCAAGAAAGGAAACAAAAGAAAAGTTCGGAGTAGGTATTAAAATCCATGGAGAAGAAATAAAAACTTTGAGGTTCGCCGATGACATTGTAATTCTGTCAGAGACAGCAAAGGACTTGGAAGAGCAGTTGAATGGAATGGACAGTGTATTGTAAGGAGGGTATAAGATGAACATGAACAAAAGCAAAACGAGGATAATGGAATGTAGTCGAATTAACTCGGGTGATGCTGAGGGAATTAGATTAGGAAATGAGACACTTAAAGTAGTAAATGAGTTTTGCTATTTGGGGAGCAAAATAACTGATGATGGTTGAAGTAGAGAGGATATAAAATGTAGACTGGCAATGGCAAGGAAAGCATTTCTGAAGAAGAAAAATTCGTTAACATCGAATATAGATTTAAATGTCAGGAAGTCGTTTCTGAAAGTATTTGTATGGAGTGTAACCATGTATGGAAGTGAAACGTGGACGATAAATAGCTTAGACAAGAAGAGAATAAAAGCTTTCGAAATTTGGTGCTACAGAAGAATGCTGAAGATTAGATGGGTAGATCACATAACTAATGAGGATGTATTGAATAGAACTGGGGAGAAGAGGAGCTTGTGGCACAACTTGACTAGAAGAAGGGATCGGTTGGTAGGACATGTTCTGAGACATTGAGGGATCACCAATTTAGTATTGGAGGGCAGCGTGGAGTGTAAAAATCATAGAGGGAGACCAAGAGATGAATACACTAAGCAGATTCACAAGGATGTAGGCTGCAGTAGGTACTGGGAGATGAAGAAGCTTGCACAGGATAGAGTAGCATGGAGAGCTGCATCAAACCAGTCTCAGGACTGAAGACCACAGCAGCAGCAGCAACGTGTTTTGGGGACTAAGCAGTAGATTCCGCATCTAAATCTTTTGTTGAAAAATCGGGGAAATCTAGCCAGAGTGCTAAAAAAATATCTTTTCATACAACTAAGAACACAGTCTGCCTACCTCCAGAGGAGGGCAGACCATTTCCTAAAGCAGGTCCAAGAAAGAACACTAAAGGTGCTAGGAAAAGATGTATTAGTAGAATTTTGACTGACACACACATCAAAAGAGCCATTGAAGAGGAGCATGCTGAACATCTAAGGAGAAGAAATGAGAAGAATGTTGCATAAATAGTGAAAGAACCCTCGTAACATCTGAAGATGAGGATGATTTTGAAGAGTTTCCAGACTTCATTGATCTGTCACAACAAGAGCCCACACAAGATGGAGATTATGTTCTTGTGAAATTTGATGCGAGGAAGAGTGAGGGATGCTTTTATGCTGGTAAAATATTAAATTTGTAAACAGTGATGAAGTAAAATCGCAGTTTTTGAGAAGAGTGACACCCAAATCAAAGTATTTACATTTTCCTAACATTGATGACACTAGTGTTGTTATGTTAAGATATGCTAAAAAATTACCCAGTCCAGTTTTAACTGGGGGAACACAATGTCTTGCCTCTAAGATAATGCTTCCTGTGAAATTTTCAACACTTTATGTATGTTAGAACAATACACCTTGTATGTTTTGTACCCGAATGTTCAGCTTGACATAATTAAAACACTGTATTTCAGTTTTTGCTTGTTTATTTGTGTCTCTGTAGTTTATTTTACCATTTCTGCCTCACTGGTTCAAACATCCCTCACCACAGGTCAAGCATCCCATAGGCAGGGAGATTTGATCCATATGTTCTGATCTAAAGTTACTTGTGTAGGATGAAGAACATTTTTATGAAACAGGTAGATACTGTAAATATTCAGAAATTATAATCCATTAGTAGACAGAAATCATCGAAAAACGAACAGATTTACAACATGTTTTGTAAAAATTGGGTCATACCTCCCCAGTTTCTCCTACTGATTTGCAGATGTTCGTTACCAAACGTGCGTTGTTCTCTGCTTTATATAGTCTTCTTTGACCCTGGGCTGTACTTCCAGTATCTTTGTTTTGTTGCATTATTTTCATTGTTTTTTTTTATTACTTAACTTGCAGTCTGCCAAAACTATCTTCATTTGAAATAAATAATAAATAGTCTTACTAGAAAGGTGATGAGGAACACTCGAATGGCTCACAGTGCAAAAGTAATACCAGCAGTTCGAGATATTAAAAGAAAGTCTCTAAACATACGAACAATTTAATTGAACGAAAAAATACAAAAAGTTAATGTGCTGGATTGTACAAACTCACAACACTTTTAATGAAATTCATGGCCAAGTCTTTTTCCACTTCCTGTTCTTTTCTCCACATGTATTCGAACAGTTAAGAATCGAAGTACTCTGATGAAACTTGAGTCCGATGCAACGACAGTTTTATTCCAAACCATGCACCTTCAGTGGAATTCGTGTGGGCACCGGTTTTCGGGTTTTTGAAATTGATAGCGCTGTTGACACAAAAATGAAAAGTTAGGCAGTGGAAGTGTTACTATGGAAACAGACGAATCAGTCCTTGGAAAAAGGAAATATGACAAAGGGAAACCTGTTGGAGGCAAATGAGTATTTGGTGCTATCGAATGTGGTAGTGGCAAGCATTGTTTTCGTGTTGTTACCGAATGAAAGATTTTCACGCAACGCTCGATGCTTATCAAAACAGCGGCAACATCTTTGTTACAGAGCACAGAACAGCAAGTGTTGATAACACTGAATATTTGTGTGTTGCTTTAACTGTGAGTAATTCATTGGGTTAAATCAGTCTGTAGAAATCCTCCTACAGAAAATTTATGTAATTGTTAGAATATGAGATGAAAAAAATGAAATGCTCGTATGGCATTGTTGGTCGGGATGTCCCATTCGGGTTCGGCCGCCAAGTGCAAGTGTTATTTCAGTCGGCGCCACATCGGGCGACTTGTGGCCTGTGATGAGGATGAAATGATGATGAGGACAACACAACACCCAGTCCCTGAGTGGAGAATATCTCGAACCCGGCCGGGAATCGAACCCGGGCTTATTGCAAGGGAAGCAAGCACGTTACTACCCAGCTAAGCAGGCGGGATTCTACCTTATATTTAGCAAAATTTTTGTGTGAATTTCAATAGGTAATACACCGTTTCCTTGTAAGTTGTTGTTTCGCAATTAACTTACATTTTTTTACTGTAAACGTAGTTTTCACATGGTATCAGACACGCCAATTCCATATAATTTTGGAAAAATGCACTATCAGATCAAAAGTATCTGGACACCTTCTAGTGGACATTAATATGGAGCGTGTCAACCCTTCGCTTTTATAACTGCTTGTATTCTGCTGGGGTCTTAATGTCTATGAAGGACTGGCAGTCAATGAGACATCAGAATGCTTGGAGAGGAATTGTAGCTTCTTCTTTCTTAAGAGCCCCAACCAGAGACGGTGGTAATGTTGGACGCTGAGGTTTGGGATGAAATTGACGTTATAACTCATCCCAGTGATGTTCTGTTAGGTTCAGGTCGGGACTCTGCGCAGGCTAGTCCATTTCAGGAATGTTATTGTTCACAAACCATTGACTAACAGATGCAGCTTGATGACAGAGTGTACTATCGTACTGACACGAACAGTCGTCGTTTTCAATCTCTTCCACGGTTGTACGCAGTGCACAATATTGTAAAATGTGTTGAAATCCTTTCGCATTTAGCATTTTCTTAAGCGCAGTAAGAGGATCATACTCTAACCACGAAAAACGTCCTCATACCATAACAGCAGCTTCTCCGTACTTCACCGTTCACAGTACACAAGGCGGCAGGTAGCTGCTTCAGGCATTCGTCAAACGCAAGCCCATCCATCGGACTGCCACAAGGTACAGCGTGCTACATCACTCCAAATCACTAGGTGCCAATCATCTACTGTCCAGCGGCGTCGCTTTTACCACCTCAAGCGTCGTATAGCACCGACTACAGAAATGTACCAGGAGCTACGCGACAATTATACCTCATTCTTTTTAACCCCTGACGCTAGCAGGACTACTTCATAGCACTCTGGCACTCATTAATGATCCATGCAATTTTTTACAACGACTCTCCGCTCGTTGGTCCCTGTCCGTCATTACATGAGTCCTGCTTTGTCTTGGTTTAGTTATGGTTATTCCTTCATGTATCCACTCTACAAACACATCACTAGCAGTGTAGGCTTTCACGGCCGGTGTTGTCTTCAGTTGAAACTTCCGGGCCGAGAGGCCGTGGTCGATGTATAAAATTTCCACCTAACGTTTAGTCTCCATCTGCGGGAGACATCTTCTGAGGTCGTCCGGCTACTGCCACTGAGGCTCCAGGTACTCTCGCATTTACAGAACGCGTAGAGGGCACCAACATTCGCCCTCTATGCGCTCTATAAATGCGAGAGTACCTGGCAGTAGCCGGATGACCTCAGACGGTGTCTCCAGCAGATGGAGACGAAACGTTAGGTGAAAATTTTATACATCGAACACGGCCTCTCAGCCCGGAAGTTTCAACTGAAGACATCACCAGCAGTCAACATGTCCAGATTTAGAAGGGTTGAAAGTCCCTGATGGATTTGTTACTCAGGTGTCATCCAGTGACTTGTCAACATTCGAAATCAATGAAGTCTCGGGCCGACTCACCTAGCTGTTACTACTTCTCTACTGACTACACCCACCGCTTGTTCTGACGGGTAGCAAACCCCTGTATATCCAGACCCGTGGCTTGCTTGTCACTTTCCTTGTGTCAGAGCTGTAGTTTACGGATGATGGTTACGATCGTTTGAAATTAGAATTTGTAATTATGATGAATTTATGAGTCCGATTTTGCCTACTGAAATTTAGAAGTTGAATTGTAGAAAATTTTGGATTTTTGCTGAATGATTTAGGGTGTTTTCTGAATGTTGGACTGATTGCAAATACGAGT
Organism: Schistocerca piceifrons; assembly: GCF_021461385.2. Lineage (NCBI taxonomy): Eukaryota > Metazoa > Arthropoda > Insecta > Orthoptera > Acrididae > Schistocerca > Schistocerca piceifrons. The sequence goes on along the minus strand of NC_060141.1, from coordinate 466,710,686 downwards.
GCTTGGAAGGAAGTGGGATGCGACCATACCCTTCCGAAAAATGCGTTTTGCATTTCCTGTATCTTCCTGATATTTTTATCTGCAGCCAGATCCAGACTCCGAATATGGTGACTGGTGGAATGAACGTTTGAAACAGTCCGATTTTCATCTTCATTGGAAGTCCATTGCCTTTAACGGAGGAGTGCCTTCGATAACGTAGTTCATGACCTCGATTAAAGACATATTCCACGTGTTTCTGAAATATTTATTTGGGAGCCAAGAATTATTCCTAAATATCTGGCTTCTCTGCCATACGATAATGGACCTCTGCGAGTAGTAGCACTTTAATTATAACTAACTGGTACTTTGAATTTGAAAGAACAGAGTTGCTTAGTGTACATGTATCGACGTTGTCAGTTTGTTTGGTGTTTCAATGACAATGGCATGCAACTTGACGATAGAATACACTATTCTTGGTGGGACATTAACAATTGGACAAAATCAATTCCCAGCGATCAGTACTGTCGAACACTGAATTGGGTTTAAGTTAAGGAAAGAAGGATGTGGCTACTTATTCGCCAATTATCCTCTTCGTTATTTACTTATTCCTACACAGTATTACCCACGGCATATTATATATGGATAAACAAAAGGGTAACGTTAATCTTCACCCTTACAACTGTCGAAGCTGTTTACAATTTTGAAAACCTTCATGAAGACATACGTTGACACACTCGAATTACTGATAGTACTGATGGTTAGAAACAAAACAAAGGATAATCAAAGATAAATTAAAACATTTAAAAATAAACAGTCGAGATTGCAATAATATTTATTTATTTACCAGTTCCGGCTTATCTACAAGCCATCCTCAGATTTTTTTCCCTTTCGCTGGTGCTGGCGGCTCCTCGGAATTTTCGTGACGCCAAAACAACTGTCTGTATAAGTCTGTTTTTATTTTCTCTCACGAGGCGTTTCGAGGACTTGCACCATTATCATCAGGTGGATCAGTGGATTGCATTACATATTTGTTTGCTGGATACAGTCAGTTGTGTGTTTTGTGTTTCATTTACTGCAAATAAGGTATAATCAGCACTTGTTAACATTATTTGGTATATGAAACCGCATTCCAACAAGGACGACATAAGATTAAGGAAAATAAAAACTGTAGGAAAACAGACAAAGCTAGGTTTTGAAGATGTATATTCAATGGGGAATTAATACAAGTCAGTAAAAGAAGGTGGGTAATATTTTGAAGCAAATAAAAAAAAAGGAAGGATGATTTGGATTTAACGTTATGCAAAGGCTCCAATGAATCATAAAAATGATGAGGTCATTAGGAATTAGGTAGAAGCTCATGATAAAGAAGGAAACCAAGCACGTAATTTTCAAAGCATCATATCAGCATATCCCTTTAGGCTTAAACGATGTGTGAAAACCACTGAAAAGCTAAATCTGGAAGATTGGGTGGGATTTTAGCCAAGCTCTTCTCGAACCCAGTGCCTTAATCACTGCAGCACTTAGACCAGTAGGAAACAACAGTTGTCAACTTACTCATAAAAACACAAAATGATCACAGCAGAGGTGCTACACGTTGTTTCTTCTCACAAAGTCCGCAGGGATGGGAGCGACATTTTGAAATCACCTGTATGATGATGTAGCTTGCGGTTCGAGGTATCACACCATATATCCATTCACCCTGGTGGTCCCTCACATGTGATCGACAAAAAATAATTTCAAAATTTCTTCTAATTCACTAGAGCTTTGAAATTGTTGTCAGTAACAATGTAGCCTAGTGGTGCCGGCACGGTAGCTCAGCGTGTTCGGTCAGAGGGTTAGCTACCCTCTGAAATTAAAAAAAAAAAAAAGTGGTTAAGTTATCGACTGATATGCTCAAGGATGCGGGTTCGAATCATGATGGGTGCAATTTCGCCCATTTTGCATCTTTATTGAAAAGACTGCAATCATCAATTTTATTCAAATAATTGTTCAACTCTTCCTAGAACTGCACTTACTCCTTATTTACTGTCATTTTTCCTCCCATTTATCCTTTCTTTAATTTGCCCATGTTTATAATTTTACGTATATACTTCGATTTACTTTTTTCCTTTCCATCATTTTACATTTTTTCTTGCTTTTCCAATCGTTATTTGTAATAGGTGTTTTACTTGAATTTCGTTTTCTTATAAAACCTTCTGTCCTTTAAATCTTCATCTGCATTTTTTTTGTCCATGGTGTGAGAAGAATTTATGTTTTAAATGTTTCTAAGGAGATTATCATCCTAAAAATATGTACATTTTGTAACATAAAATGCATTTTTGACCAATTACACAGCCAATATAGATTATTTTGTTTTTTGTTTTTAACTGAGAGACCGGTATTTTTTAAAAGTTTACATATTACGATAGACATATAATTAAAATCAACTGGACAATCATCCCAAATGGGAAAAAGAATGAAAAAGGAAGTAAAAAATGAGAGCAAATAAAAAAGTTAAAATGACGATTAAAATGGTGTTGCAAAGTGTTAGAAACGAAACAAAAATTACGTTTTAACAAATTAATTGAGTAAAAATAACGGTCAAAGTCCTTTCAATAAAGATGTAAAAAAAAGATAACGCCCATATAGACTCAAACCTACAACCGGCCATATAAATTAACCGCTTTCTTAACTCATATTTTTATTGCCTTATTATGGTTTCTTTACATATTTAGTTAATAAATCGAAATTAGGATGCAAATGAAATAATTTACGAAAGTTAGAAGCTGACACATTTAGAGAAAAAGAAACGTTATCTCCGCAAAAACTAATTTGCCTTCCTCTCGCTATCCTTTTCCATCTTTCTTAAATGCAATTTCTATATGTCAGAGAAATAAGTTTTCAGATAATCATATTGTTTTTGTTTGCCAAAATGCTGTCTCAATTTACACTTGGGATTCTATCTGTTGTTAGTGCCACATCTAATGACTACATAGATCATGTAATCCCCCTGTAGCCACATCACTGTTTTTTTTTTTTAGTGAAGTTTTGTACTTGGTCATAGTAGTGTAGTTAATGTAGTTTGCTTCCGCATTTCTCGTGAGCGCTTCTGATCTCTTTTTCACTCCTTGTCAATTGTTTATCTGCAGATTCCAAGAGCATTTAACCTAAGACTACGGTGCTGTTGTGAAATCAATTATATTTCAAGGCTTCTGGTGCATCGCCAGAAATTCTGAAATTCGTTTTTGTCGAAACGAGAGCCCACCAGGACTGCAGAGTGTGATACTTGGGATCCTAAGGTACACCACCCCGTATGTAGTTTCGGAATGTCGGCTCTGCTGTGGTAGTCCCCTGTGTGTCACACATGATTCGCCGCCACTGCCAGGAACGATCCACTGCAAGTTTTGGCATAAGCTAGTCCACGCCTGATGTAGTGAACTATGCAGGAACAGTCTAATAATTGTTACATTTTCCTCTCAGATACATGAAGACTTCTAAAGTGACATACCGGGTATACTTTCGTAATACACGTTATTCTGACTCGATAAGACATATGCGTTCACCCATAAACGTAAAACTTATACTTCTTGCTCTGTTATTCTCTTTACTGCCATGCAGTACTCTCAGTTAATTGTTGTTGTCATTTGCTACATGCATTACGACTGCTGCGACACTAAAACGGGAAATGGGATTGCAATACGAAGCGCTTTCGCATCTAAACTGCAAGTCGGTAACGATAGTGTGGCGGGATTATTAAACACTGATTGCATTAGACGACAAATTTTCAGCGCACAGTCGTCATAAACAAGGGGCTGACATTAGCACACTATCCTTCTTGCTTTCTTATACGCCGTACTCTCAGTTAACTGTTGCTGCCATTTGCTATCTGGATTACTGCAGCTGTGACACTAAAACAGTGGATGAGTAGGGGGGGGGGGGGGTCAATACAATGCGCTTACTAATGTAATCTGTTAAGTATGATGGATCGGCAACACAAAGCGCTTTCTAATGTAAGCTGTAAGACGGAACCGATAGTATGGTGAGACTATTAAACGTTGACTGCCTTAGACATTAGACAAACGTTTAGTGCAGAATCGTCATAACCGGGAGCTGACAGTAGCTCATGCTGTTAACATTTTCTTCAAGAACTGGTCCGACGTTTACGGTCAAGTGTAAAACACTATTTCAGCAACGTTTCACAGTTCTGCATCTTTGTCTGTTGTATCCCTGATCATTCATAGGAGAAAAATATGTAATTTTATTTATATTTTTCTCTTAAATTAAGCGTGCAGAATGTGAGCCCACTCTGCCAGACATAAAATAAATGAAAACCCTTTGTTGCAAATCTGAGCTAAGTAAATGTACGATTCGCTTGAACTGATTGTTGAGGCAGTTGGCTTATACTGAAGATGACAACAGTTCACTTTCAATCGCGTTTCACCTTTGTATGAACTGTTGGATAAGATATGTTCGTAGTATGACAGAGCGAAATTTTGAAGTAGTTAAGAACTTCTATTGGTGTTTGCTATGAACAGAACTCGTGTCAGTGTCGAAACATCCGATCTTGGTCTCACGTAGTTTCTGTAAATCATTTAATGTGAATGCTATGATGGTTGTCATGTGTAATGATCGCGGTGTTTGTGGCATATGAAACACTGATCATCCTTTCCAAGGTACAGCAAAAACATCAAGACGAACTGCGTATGGCCAATCTTCGTTTCAACTTAATCGTGGCATTCCTAAACAAACAACAGGGATGAGCTTAACTTTTTTCAAAATCAACTTCAGGGAACCGCTTCTTCAGCGTACGTCTAAGTTATTTACACAGTCTTACTCTCTCGGCATGGGTTGAGTTACTTGTCGGAAATAGCCTTCACTGCTGTCAAGCAGTTGGAAGCTGCTATGGATCAGTGTTTTGGGTGAGCTTCAGAGAGTCACTTACCAGACATATAAAACGTACCTCCAACACTACCGGTATCCTCTCCCGTAGATGCTGTCTCCTCTCCAGGACAGATACAAGCTATTACTACTCGTCAACTTGACTGTGAGTGGCTAATCGGTGGCAGGTCTAGGTGCCCTGCACAGAGGGAACTCGTGATACTACTCTCATACACTTACCTGCAAGTTTTAGATTCTGTCTGCCACTGTAACTGAAACTGACCTAATGCTAAATGCTTCACCTGATGGGAAGCATGTTGTGTTCTGTGTCTGGGGGAAGCAAGTGAAAAATGGTTGGGGACTATTAATCATCTGCAGTTCGAGCGTAACGCTAATAATACTACCTCTTATGGAAGTAGCAGGAAGGGAAGGGAGGATCATGTAAAAGGCCTGGTGGCTTCTTTCAACATGCTGAAGCGCAGTTTTCCAGGAATTATTGAGGGAACAGCGTGAAACCAGTTGCATATTGTGGCTCACATTGAAACAAATGATGCCTGTGGTCTGAGCTCAGAGGTCACAGTTGGATTATTCCAGTGATTGATAGACAATGCATAGAACACCGGCCTTGCTCATGGAGTTCCATCGAATCTCTCAGAAGTGCAGAAGTGATCGTATCCCCAGCCCCCGCCCTTGCCCCCTGGTTCTGAGTCAACTGGATGGCTTGAACCACTGACTTCGATGGACTGTGACAACCTAGGCTGCAACTACTTGGGGTTGAGAACTGTAGGGTCCCCCTAAATGTGTCAGAAGTGTACTGGCTACCTAGTTAGCTGACTGTGTGTGGGATGTGCTGCAGTAATTCCTTATACAGTAGGCGACTCTCTATCCAGTCCAGATGATGACAGCTGTGGAGGCTTCAAAGTATTTGGGTAAGACGAAAATAAATGCCATACCCCTCACTCCCAGAGATGAGATTACTAAAACCCTGGTGATCAACTGCTGAAGCATTTGCAATAAAGTCCCAGAATTTGAAGCAATCATAAAAAGTAGTGGAGTTCCCAAAATAGTAAGTACAGAAAGATGGCTAAAATCTGAAATTTACAGCGGTGAGATTTTTGGGATGAATGTGTGTATCGAAAGGATAAGCTAAGGGCGAGTAGAGGTGATCTGGTTGTTGTAGCAGACAAGAGACTGTAAAGCTCCTCGTCTTCTTAATGATGTCTTTTCTTTGTTTATTTTTTGGATTGATTTTTGGGGTTATCAGACTCAAATAGCCTATGGGAACTTGACATAGAGAACACTCTTCATCAAGAAATAAACCTGACCATGTACTTAATATGAGCACGTGTCTCTTTTGGTTTTTCAAATGTTAAAGTTACTCAGTTAAAGGATGGAAAATGTCACTTTGAAATAATGACAGTACGAGTCAAATTACTTTTTTTGTTGTCCCTTTTTCACGTAAGATACTTCCCTAACAATACCAAGGCTCATCCAGTCTCATTTTTCTGTAACGTATTACTTTAGGTGGGGTCTTTGGGACGCCTGTGTTTAAAACCGATATTTATGGCACAAATCATTTGAAAATCTTAATTTAAATTATATATCATTTATTTTTACAGTTATGAATGTGTTGTTTGAACACTGCTTGTTGACTTTGTTGCACTATTTTCCTTTTTATCACATAGAATCAAATATTTTGTGCGATTTTTTAAGTGGTACTCATGGGGGAAATGTTAGAAAGTATCACTGTAGCAAGTAAATTTTCACATGGAACTAAATTCCAGAGTTTAAACTTTTACATAAAAACTGCACTCGACAAGTACAAAAAGAAAGTTCGCAAAATTGACTTTCTGTGCTGGGACCTACAATTTCTTTATCATCATTCAAACCACATTCGATTTTTACCTACAGTTTACGTATTTTGAAGGAGAAACAGAAAGGTCCCCATCACAGCTGCCTAAAAATTCGTACCGCGAATGATCCTCTAGTTTGGCAGCAAATTGTGCTCACTAGCAGAACTGTGATCACTCGCTCTTGTAAAATGGTCGTCGTTTTCATAGATTTGTTGATCTATATCGCTGATATTTTCCTCCATGCACCGAGTAAAACTTTAATCAAACGTATGATCGTTAAACCTGACACATTTCTGCAACTACATTTTGTACGATAATGAAGGAAACAGGTACGTAGCTCGCGATGTGCTGTCTAGGAGACCCTAATATGTGTCAACAACACGTGTCAACAGCAAACAGAGAAGGTGATACTGCAACCGAAAACAAAGCATAGTAGGACGGGCAATTTAAGAAGTTGTATAGAGCGGGGCGTAGAAACATCCCGCCAGAACGGACCTTGGCGAGCCGATTCGAAAATTTTCGCGCGGCCTGAGAGACTACTCATCGTAAGTTAAGGGTTAACAGTAATGTTTGTTTCACGTTCACACTGAAGTAACCATTGCTACATTACGTTTCCGCATTAATTAAACAGGTAATCACTGATCACGGAAGCCTTTTCAATTTACGTTCTGCTATCAATATGCCTTTCCATGACAGTCACTGATTCTCAAACACGACACTGTATCAACCATAAATCCCTTAATTATTCAAGCACCCCTTTCCGCGAAATAAAATCATTCTGAAAATCGACGTAACACTTCCAACAATTAATACCACTTTCTACAAAATTCTTCCTACTACTTACCCGCGACATGGCTGCCGGCGACCGCTCCGCGTGAGAGCCCAACACAGTGATTCGCTTTCTGCACGTGCTACCACAGTGCTTGACAGCTAGCCGTGGGGCATTGTTATCATTATGCCGCAAGACAATACTCCCTCAGAGAAAAGGCGCCCTCGGCTCCGAAAGTCCCAGCAGCCAGCGATAAGCAAGATGTACAATATCGATACGTTACATCAAAGATAGCAGTACTCCTTACAAAACTACTGCACTGCAATCACAACAGATGTATTGAGACTGGTACTCTGTGAACAACAACTACCAAAGATCTGTCAATAGACTTCTTTTTCAGGTCTGTTGCCTGACTGATTGAAGTCTGTTAGTATGTGTGTAGAATACAGCTACAATTATCGGTACAACTGAGTGTAGTTGAACAAAAAAGAAAGAATAGTGAATTACATCAAATATATGTACCTACTTCTCTCGATTTGTTTGGTAATACAATCTGTCTCTTTCTATCTTGTGCTAACCGTTTAATTCCTCCGTATTCAATACAACAGACACCATTGATTAATTTCTTTCACATGAAGCAATCTTTTTCTGTCTCAACATTCCCCCTGCCCCGTTCCTCTTCTATCTCTCCTTCCATAGTTATCTCTTGATCACTTTTGCAGACATCCTACTAACTTGTCTCCTTTTCTGTTAAGCTTACTCTGGATATTATGCTCCATTTTTACAGTCCAGAAAGGTTTTCCTTAATGCTACGTCGACATTTCATACGTTTGTAGCTCTCTGTCTCAAACACAGGGAAACGTGTGAAAATAATTATGCGGTAATGAATATGCCGTTGCTAATGAGCTGGGGTTCAAACACAATCTCCTGGCTGTCGCGAAGGGTCACCTTCATCGTTTAGGCCTACTGAAGACGCCTCCAGTACCGACTTAATACTTCAAAATCACTGATATCACCCTTCTGCTATATACAAACATTACATTCAGAGTTTCATCCATGGGGTATGTGGGAAATTTTCATTTGTTACCGTAGGTTAAAAATGCTGCCATAAATGGATAAATGAATTGGTTTCATTGGAGTAAATGTTTCCATTGATATTAACATAATTGGAGTTGAGGTAAAGTCTGACTCCTCAAAGGTGCTATTTTGACCTATCCCATTAGAGAACTTTAATGTTAGGAAGTAGGTCTAATAGGAAACATCAGAGACATTGAACATCCGAGCCGATCTGGGTGCCATCAGACAACAAGCATGGTTACTCTTAGGTAGGGATGTGTACCGGCAGGACGTATTGGTATTGGTCTCAGGTTCTATTGATCACAGAGATAAGGGGTCAAGTGTTTTGGGCCGGCCGCGGTGGCCGAACGGTTCTAGGCGCTTCAGTCTGGAACCGCGCGACCACTACGGTCGCAGGTTCGAATCCTGCCTCGTGCATGGGTGTGTGTGATGTCCTTAGGTTAGTTAGGTTTAAGTAGTTCTAAGTTCTAGGGGACTGATGACCTCAGAAGTTAAGTCCCATAGTGCTCAGAGCCATTTCAACCAAGTGTTTTGGACAGCCCTTGGCCTAGTGACCATTTGTATACCTATCGGAAGAAGGGTCGTACTGTGGCTATCCTACAGTATAGGGTCAAAATTTCAAATTTACACACTTCCTCCAGCCCAGGCAAATCGGTTGGTTCTTTTGCGTTAGGTGTGGTCTAGGATGGGCCTTAGGTGGCTTATAAAGGTAACATTTGTTTATGGGTGATTCCTGAAAAACGCCGAAAAACCATGATTTTTGGGAATGACAGTATCACCTGTGGGGATAGCAAATTCTATAATTTCTGTATACTGCAGACCGTAGAAATTTTTATCATCGATGTTTAAGACAATATTCTCGGGCAACTTTGAAGCTTTTTTCGATATCATTATCCGTTGCCGAGATCCAGAGGTTCAAAGTTACCGTATTTACGAAGAAAACTGGAAAAGCCGGGTCTTAGCCCTCTTTGCAGCGTGAGCCGCACTTATCTAAACAACTAACCATTTCAAATGAATCAAATTTTAACAGAAGATTATTTAGACATTTATCAACAAATGCTACTTTCCCCATTTTCGAAAACCTTTGTCCATTATCAATAAATACCCGAAAAAAGCGTTTTTTTTCTACCAGAAGTACAAATTGCGAGGATGCCCACTTCCGTAATTTATACGCTTGTTGTAGCTGGGATTCACAGTCACAAAAAATATTTTGAAGGATATCATCTTTACGCCAGTGACTGTTATAAGTTTTTATTACACTACTTCAATTTAGGCCTTAACCATTATCAAGTGCTGCTGATAAATACAGATTGTTTAAGAAAATTATTTTACAGATTCATTATGTATCTCGACGTTATGCCGATTATACAAAACATTTAACTATGTATCCATGTTACTTACATATTATGGCTTTAATTCATGTCAGTGTAATGTAAGCTGACACATTTGCGTGTCGTTGTCAATCCTGTTAAATACATATTCATGGCAAATCGGAGAAATTTTTACCAAATGTCCCCAAGATGATGTTCTCAGGGAACCTTGTAACTTTTTTCGGTATCATTGTTGTTACCGAGATCCAGAGGTTTAAATTACCGTACTTACTCACATAAAATATGTGTAATATCCTGCCTGAGGCGTAAATGTAGTTATAATCGATGTAGTGAAGACATGGGATCATTGGAAGGGTTGTGAGGTCACCAAACTATGTTTTTAGTCACCACTTTGCGTGATTAAAACTTTATGAAGCGCTCTTTCTGTGTAATGGCACTTCGCACCTGTACTGCCCTGATCAGCAAATTATTCGATAGCGGCATAAGCATCATCATCATCATCATCATCATTTAAGACTGATTATGCCTTTCAGCGTTCAGTCTGGAGCATAGCCCCCCTTATAAAATTCCTCCATGAACCCCTATTCAGTGCTAACATTGGTGCCTCTTCTGATGTTAAACCTATTACTTCAAAATCATTCTTAACCGAATCCAGGTACTTCTCCTTGATCTGCCCCGACTCCTCCTACCCTCTACTGCTGAGCCCATGAGTCTCTTGGGTAACCTTGTTTCTCCCATGCGTGTAACATGACCCCACCATCTAAGCCTGTTCGCCCTGACTGCTACATCTATAGAGTTCATTCCCAGTTTTTCTTTGATTTCCTCATTGTGGACACCCTTCTGCCATTGGTCCCATCTACTAGTACCTGCAATCATCCTAGCTACTTTCATACCCGTAACCTCAACCTTGTTGATAAGGTAACCTGAATCCACCCAGCTTTCGCTCCCATACAACAAAGTTGGTCGAAAGATTGAACAGTGCACAGATAACTTAGTCTTGGTACTGACTTCCTTCTTGCAGAAGAGAGTAGATCGTAGCTGAGCGCTCACTGCATTAGCTTTGCTACACCTCGCTTCCAGTTCTTTCACTATGTTGCCATCCTGTGAGAATATGCATCCTAAGTACTCGAAACCGTCCACCTGTTCTAACTTTGTTCCTCCTATTTGGCACTCAATGCATAAGCATCTTAGAAAAAATTATTTTGTCATACGAAATTCTTTATACCTACAAATCAGACACTTCATTTTTTGATATGCTGTATATGTAGCCTGAAAATGTCGTGCATTTTTATGTAAAGTAGTGTAAGGTGAACTTGCATTATATGGGAGAGGATTTTGTGTTAACCTTTTGTTTTGCTTAGTTATTTGTTGTTTATATGCGTGAAAGTACATAAATGTAGCTGTTCACCATATAGCAGAGATGATGAGTCGCAGATAGGCACAACAAAAAGACTCTCACAAGTAAAGCTTTCGGCCATTAGGGCCTTCGTCAACAATAGATGCACATACGCACACACACACACACACACACACACACACACACACACACAACACGCACAAACACGCACACACACACACACACACACACACACACACACACACACACACGTGCGCGCGCGCGTCGTGTGTGTGAGTTGCGTTTGCGTGAGTGTTTGAAAGTATGTAAATGTGTCGAAGTATATAAATAAAGAGTCAATACTTTATTGACCTACTGATATCGTTTGATGTAAGCTGCATATCCCATGTAACAAGGAAAAGATGGGAACCAGCTGAAAGATGCACATGTCGGAGCAAAAAAAACAGCGAATACGCTGCTCTTTAAAAGACTCTTGACAGAAAAATGGAGAATCAGCTGCCTCTACCGCAATTCCACCTTCGTCGCAAAAATTTTGGCATACCAACACGTTTGCGCGTTTTTGTGCTGAAAGACAGTAGCAGAGAGACAGTGACGGAGAAATAGGGGACAGGGAGAGAGCGACATATATATACAGTGGGCTTGATAGGGAAATGCTGAGTCTGAAGGCTGTACTACAAAGAGAGACTGGGTAAAAGGATTTGGAATGTTCTGCGTTAAAAAAACGCGAATATTTTCGCATCCTAAAATTTTATGAGTAAGTTGGAATGAGGTTTGAGGCAGCAGGTTCCCCACTTAAGCGTCAGAGTCTCTTAAACAGGAGCACATTCGCCTTTTTTGTGGTCAGACAGAATCAGATGTATGGATAAGGTGAGTGTTTACTGTACCGGATGTGCCATTTATTTTGGCCATGGCAAATACCTTTTCATCCAGAAGAAAAATAAAAAATGTAACAAGCATATATCTAGCTGTCAGGAGGAATTAAATAGCATGATTGTCTTTCTTATAACTTCGTTCGTTACAAAGACACGAACAGCGGTAAGTCTTTTCTAAATAGTACCCTATATATTTTAGTCGTTATCCCCTTTCTTTCCTCCAGACCTGTTAATAAACCTATCACCATTCACATAAACTGAGTTTCTAAAGAAATTGGTAGAGGCATGCGTATTCAAATACAGAGATATGTGAACAGGCACAATACGGCGCTGCGGTCGGCAACGACAGTATAAGTTGGCGCAGTTGTTAGATCTGTTACTGCTGCTACAACGGCAGTTTATCAAGATTTAAGTGAGTTTGAATGTGGTGTTATAGTCTGCACACGGATGAAGTGCCGCAGCATCTCCGATGTAGCGATGAAGTGGGGATTTTCTCGTACGACGATTTCAGGAATCTAATCTCTGACATCGCTGCGGCCGGAAAAAGATCCTGCAAGAACGGCACCAATGTCAACTGAAGAGAATCGTTCAACGTGACAGAAATGCAACCCTTCTGCAAATTGCTGCAGATTTCAATAATGGGCCAGCAACAAGTGTCAGCGTGAGAACTATTCAACGAAACATCGTCGATATGGTCTTTAGGAGCCGAAAGCTGAAGAGCCACTCGTGTACCCTTGATGACTGCACGACACAAATCTTTACACCTCGTCTGGGCCCGTCAGCACTGACACTGGACTGTTGATGACTGGAAACATGTTGTCTGGTCGGAAGAGTCTCGTTTCAAATTCGATCGAGGGAAGGACGTGTACTGGTATGGAGACAACCTCATGAATCCATGGACCTTGCATGTCAACAGGGGACTGTTAAGCTGGTTGTAGCTCTGTAATGGGGGGGGGGAGGGGGGAGGGGGGGCGTGTGCAGTTGGAGTGATATGGGACCCCTGATACGTCGACATATGACTTTGACAGGTGACACGTACGTAAGCATCCTATCAGACTAGCTGCATCCATTCATGTCCATTAAGGATTCCGACAAACTTAGGCAATTCCAGCAGGACAATGCAACTCCCCACACGTCCAGAATTGCTACAGAGTGGCACCAGGAACACTCTTGTGTGTTTAAACACTTCCACTAGCCATTAAACTCCCCAGACATGAACATTATTGAGCACATCTGGGATGCCTTGCAACGTGCTGTGCAGAAGAGATCTCCACCCCCTCGTAATCTTACGGATTTATTGACAGCCCCGCAGTATTTATGGTGTCAGTTCCCTACAACACTACTTCAGACATTAGTCAAGTGCATGCCACGTCGTGTTACGGCACTTTTGCGTGCTCTCGGGGGCCCTACACAATGTTAGGCAGGTGTACCAGTTTCTTTGACTCTTCAGTGTAAATGTACGTTCAGATTATTAAGAAACGGGGGTCTTATGTAGTGCTGTAATCCTTTGTAGAGATCATCAGTAGTGCTGTAATCCACTGTGGGCACAAAAATGCGTAAAACATTCAAAGGTGCTCAAAGTGATGACCATTGAAAGCGATACACTAGACCACACGTTCGATGAAAGAATTCATCGCTGCTTCCAGTGTTGCCTGCTGAAGTGAATAACAAGCAAACAAGATGTTCTCTGGAGTTGTGGTATATCAAGATGGACAATGTCTTTTATGCATCTCTAAAGAAAAAAGTCCGGAGTAGTTAATTCAGGACATCGAACGGACCAAACCACTGTTCCTCCCGACTAATCAATATGGCAGGATACCTTCGGTTGAGAACACGACGTGCCCGTCTTGGACTATATACTGGATATCCATAGTGTTGGTACCATATAGAGCCGCGCGGGAGTAGCCGAGCGGTCTGGGACGCTGCAGTCATAGACTGTGCGGCTGATCCCGGCGGAGGTTCGAGTCCTCCCTCCGGCATGGGTGTATGTGTTTGTCCTTAGGATAATTTAGGTTAAGTAGTGTGTAAGCTTAGGGATTGATGACCTTAGCAGTTAAGTCCCATAAGATTTCACACACATTTGAACATTTTGGTACCATATAAGCATTCTGCTTTTCAGCGGCGTTTCATCCAAAATACGAGCCAATAATTGTAATACCAAGCATCCCACACCAGATCTTAACTGTCCGTTGACGCTGATGCTCACCCTGTTTAAATCATCGTGGGTTTTCGCTGCACCAGTAATGCGTATTCTTTGTATTTAACAGTCCTTTTTTTGAGAAGGCACATTCATTGGTAAAAAGAACATCGGAGAAGAGGTTATGGTGGACGAGGATTTACTGTTGTGTCCACCGAGAGAACTGAACACGATTCTGTAATTCAGTCACAAAGAATTCTTGGTATACGTGTGCATGGTAAGGATGGAACTGGTGAAACTCTAGAATGCTATGTACACTGATTTTAGGAATACCAAACGCCTGTTCGAGTTGGCTTGTGCTCAAATGTGTATTCATTGCAACAGAAGCGAGAGAAGTAACTTCAGCGGCTTCTTCTGTGCTAGTCTATGACGACTGTGTTGCCTTGAGTTGAAACTTCCCGTTTCCTGCAGCGTCATAAGAAGACCAGAAAACATCCGGCGGGAAGATGGATTCCTGTCACGATATCTTTCTCAGTAGACTTAATCTGCCTGGGTAACGTTACGCCTACATTCAACCACAACAAAAAAGTAATGGTGATACAGTTGTTAATCAAGGACTGCCATTACTGTACACAACGTATCGTTTAAAACTGCTACGGTACGGTACTACAAGTTGTGGCTGGCTCTGTTTGTTTTATTATTATTATTTTTGATGCGTAGCCTTGGGCAATTCGTAAGTGGTTCGGCAACGCGAGGCGAGTGTTAAATTAATGATAAGTACATTAGTCTCAATTGAATCACGTCGAAGAGATAGCCAAATGAAGTGCTGGAATACTACTAATGGTGTCTATCGGACGGGCTGCTCTAAGTGTAACTTCCTTCTGCTGTCTCCAAATAAACGATAGCTTACCTGAAAGATCATGTTGTCTCCTTGAACACAGCAGCATCGGACAACGGAACCTACTGGAGGTATTTCAGTCGGAAGGTGTTGCAGAATTAGGGACAGGGGGAAGGACACAAATGAGTAACAGAGTATCAGAAAGTCAACAAATTTTTGTGTTTATTGAATGGTAAACACAAATGAAAGGCGAGGCAGCCTTAACAGAGTGGAACAGCACATCTCCACGATGCGGGGTTGTCCGTAGTAATCGCCTGCCCTCTACAGATTACGAACTTATAAAAGAAGATTACGAAAGATTAATAAAAAGTTTGTCGAGCCCGTAAGGTGTTCTAATTGGTAAAAACTGTCCACCCCGATAGGTGAGTGTTCAGCGTGACGGATTGTCGTCCTACGGGCCCGGGTTAAATTCCCGGCTGGGTCAGGGATTTTCTCGGCTCAGGGACTGGGTGTTGTCTTCATGATCATTTCATCCCCATCCGGCGTCGAACGTAAAAGTCCTGCAGCAAGGCGGCCGGACCTGCCCCCCTAAGGGGCCTCCCGGCCAATGACCCAAACGCTCATTTCCATTTCCATTGGTAAAAACTGTGGGAAACAGCTCGATGGAGGGGTGACATCGTTTGACCATGAAGGTGAATGAGATTCGAATGCAAAGGGCGGTGGTATACATTACTCTTACCAAAGAAGCATCGGCATGTGGGGTGCAGTCGGCTCTCAGAGCAATACACAAAATTCAGTGGAACAACTCTTTCACCCAGGATTTGTTAGCAGTTAGCAGGATATCACAAAGTTACGCCCACACTTTGAAAGGTGGCTACACTGAGTCACAGCGCCAGAGATTGCGCCAGAGAGTATTATTCAGCCGCCTCCACTGGCAGTGCTTGTCGAGAAGTCGTCATGGAGAGTGTTTTTTGAGAAGTGGGCAGTAGGAGTTCTGATGTAGCCGTGACTAGTTGTGAGCATGTTGAATGCAGTTGTTCTGATGGGCTAGACAGCCGATGCTGTTCGATTGCGGATGTTGTAATGATCAGAGTGTATGTTTCGTCAATATATATGAAGGTAAAGAAAATTTTTTTATTTCGAATGTCCTAACTAACAATGTCTCTTGGTCACAGGTTCAGTCAACAAAGCATCTGGCTTGTGTTCATGTATTAGAGTGTAATTCTGGTTTGTACGTGCAATTATAGTATTACTGTATTTTTTAATTACTTCAGTGTAAATGGCGTTTAAAGCATCTTGTCTTATTGAGGAAGAACCGTGCCAGATGTGTACGTTGAATCACACTTCCACACACAGAACAGTTACATTTGTGCTTCGTTGTTTCGTAGCTTTTATAGTTGCTGGGGACTTAATCAATTAATTGTGTTAACGGAAGTTTTGTTTCATTCTTTGTTGTTATTCTATGCAGTCAGATTGCGTACTAATACTGGTCAGGGCCAACCGGTTACGAGGCTGCGTAACCGGACAGTCAGCTACTAAAATTAAAAAATTATTTGCATTATATATAATTAAGCCCCTATGCACGTGGCGACCGCTGCTTCGGATCGTCCCTTGGAATACTTTTGATAGTAAAAATAGCAGACAGTAGTATTGTTGTAGTAATTTGTAGTTTAGTAATTGTAGTGTATATTGCATGTGTAGATTTGGTAATGAACATTTGTAGCTGTCTTGTCTTTCTTCTAATGGTATTTTTGCAGAATTTAATTTTTGATGTCTTGTATACGGGTTTGACAATTTTGTGCAATTATGAAGATTTCAATTGTTCGTTAATCGTGTTTGTCGGGAAGCATTTCGTGTGAATGGTATTGTTGGAGATAAAGTGTCATTGTGTGTAATTTTCGTATAGTGACGAGTTTTGTATGTTTTGTAAATGATTACGCGATCGATGAAAAAGGCAAAAATGATGAATAGTGAGAATGACGAAATTGTTAACATGGCAAACTCGCCAACACAGGAGAATAGTATGATGAATAATGAAGTAGAAAGCAATTTAGTGAACCGGGAAAATAGTCCGGAACCAATTCAAAATTTTTCACAATCAAAAAATTTTCAGAATATGAGATTAATGACAGAAGATTCTGGAATAGTATCGAACACAGATAGCTTTACAGCTATATCGAAGGAAGTTAGTTTTATGGGAAATGTTAGGGGCGAAAAGAATTTCGAACAAGTTAACATGGAGCAGTTGATGAGTGCAATATTAAATTTGGGATCTCGGTTAGACTCACAAATAGGAACAATTAAAACGGAGATGGAAACAATGGAAACATGGTTAGACTCACTGGGATCACAGTTAGGATCTGAATTAAAAACAGAGATGGGAACTTTGGCAACACGGTTAGAAACTGATATGGGAACAATGGAAACACGGTTAGACTCACGAATAGGGACATGTTTCAAAAACATGAAAGATGAATTAAAGAAAGAAATTAGAGAAGAAGTACAACCGATTTTGAATGCTCACAATAATACATTAATTTCAATAGAAATCAGACAAAAGGAACAGGATAGAGAACAGTAAGAAAGAGATCGCGTGATAGTACAAAAATTTTCAGAGTTAAATTTACAAGGTGCACACGATAAGGAAGAAATACTTGAAAGAATCGAGGAATCCGTACCAAATGACAGAATAAATAACCTAACACAACAGTATGAACAGTTAACTACTAAATGCGTCAATACTGAAACCCGAGTCTCGACACTTACGGAAGACGTAAATAAACAGAAAGAACAAATAGGCGACTTATCGGAAAGAGTTGAGGAGATTACAGATAAATTGACAAGTCTTAGTTTAAATGGGGACAGAGATTCAGATGATACAGCTCCAATGCCATTTGCAGAAACCGAAGAGTACCAGAACATAAATAAGCATGTTGAAAATCAGGGAAAATTTAATGAACGCGTTAAAAGGGAATTTGAGGCATTACGAAAGCAAGTCAAACAAATTGAAGGCGAAATCGTAGGAAAAGACAGCAGAAGAAATTTAAAATCACAGATAGCAGAGGGGTTTGAAGAAAATAATTTGTTTCATTTACGAGATGCAACAAGAGAGCACCAGGCGCGCGAACTTGACAATAATCGACATTGGGACTGGGACAGACGCGGTGGGTCTTTGTCGCCACTAGGAGAAAACTTTGACTATAAACACTTCTTAACTGTTCGGAAATTTAAGATCTTTCGCAATTCTAAGAATGACATACATCCATGTTCATGGTTAGATCAATTTATGTACACACTTCCACCAAATTGGCCACTAAGTCACAAACTGGAATTTATGTGTGGATATTTAGAAAACGAACTGGCGACGCGCATGCGCGCACTTATTAGAGATTGTAATAATCTAAATGATTTTTATCATGCATTTCTATTGGCATATTGGTCAGAAAACACGCAAGACAGAGTCAAACATAGTCTTATTATGCAGCGTAATTTTAAACAGTCTGAGTTCCGCACGCCGGCAGAATACTTTGAAGACATGATTCGAAAGAATCCCTTCCTGTCCAACCCTTATAGCCCGACTGAATTAATTCGCATTTGTTTAATTAAGCTGCCACAATCGATAAGACACATTGCTTTAGCTGGAAGATGTAAAAGTCCTCAGGGGATTCACTACACTAAGTGAATATGTGCCGTAGCGTGCACAGGGACCCGAGCTGTAGTAGTGGTTTCCCTTTTAGTTTTCTGCACTGCTGCCTACTCTTTTACTATTCTTTGTATCTATCAAAACAACTCTCCAACTATCAATCTATCTAGAGAGTCGGTAAAGAATAACCGGATATGACTATTTTACCCAAAAGCAATTTCGGAAATTACTGTTTGGACTTACTGTATCTTCAGCAGCAGTCATTCATAGTTTAAACAAAATTTTACCTGTTTATCTTCGTAACAATATTACTTCATATGTTGAGGATATTCTTATTGCTAAACGTTCTTGGAGTGAGCATAACAAAATTTTGGATTCATTATTACGTATTTTTGCAAGAGTTGGCATTACAGTGAACTTGGAAAAATCTGAATTTGATCGTTCTCAGGTGAAATTTCTTGGTCATATTATTTCTACAGAAGGTATTCTTCCTGATCCAAAGAAGCTAGACGTTATTCGTAATTATGCTGTTCCTACCACAAAACGTGATGTTCGTAGTTTCCTTGGTGTCTGTAATTTTCTTAGACGCTTTGTTAGATTGGACGATTTGGCCACACCTCGTTTATGTGACATATCTGGAAAAAATTTCTAATTGGTGTTGGGATGAGGAAGCTCAATCAGAATTTGAACAACTTCGTGATGCTTTAGTTGCTGCTCCACTTCTTTCACATCCGGATTTATCTAAAGATTTTTGTTTGGCGACGGACTCATCATACAAAGGCCTAGGTGCACATTTATTGCCGGCCGAAGTGGCCGTGCGGTTAAAGGCGCTGCAGTCTGGAACCGCAAGACCGCTGCGGTCGCAGGTTCGAATCCTGCCTCGGGCATGGATGTTTGTGATGTCCTTAGGTTAGTTAGGTTTAACTAGTTCTAAGTTCTAGGGGACTAATGACCTCAGCAGTTGAGTCCCATAGTGCTCAGAGCCATTTTTTTGCACATTTATTTCAAGAGATAGAAGAAAACGGCGTTGTAGTACAGAAGACTATTGCATTTGGAAGTCGTGTCCTCTCTAAATTACAAAAGAATTATTCGATTACGGAAGTTGAAGCCTTGGCTGTTGTATGGGCTTTCACAAAATTTCGCATATTTTTGTATTCAGACATACTAAGGTTTACACCGATCATCGAGCTCTGGAATGTCTTATGTCAACAAAATTAACACATGGAAGATTGTCACGATGGGCGCTGTGTCTACAGGAATTTGATTTTAGTATTGTTTACATACAGGGATCTTCAAATATTATTGCTGATGCTTTATCACGTGCACCTATGGGTTTGAAACAAAGTGCTGAAGAGGACTGCAAAGAAAACAATTATTGTTTGATGTATATTCAAGGTGTTGCGTTTGAAAATTTTATTTCGTCTTCGCTCCAGGACATCGCTAAGGAGCAAAACAAGGATCCAATCTGGAAGGACATTAAGGAGAAGTGGAGGAGAAAGGAAAGCGTAGCGATTAGACAGTATTATTTAGTTCGTAATGATATTCTTTTTAAACGAAAATCGGTCGACAACTCTGTTTGGTTAGCTTGTATTCCTGATGAGTGGGTTAATAAATTGATTTGGTATCCACATTTCAGTTATGCACACTTTGGTCCCAGAAAATGCTTTCATAAATTACGAGAAAATTGCTACTTCAGTAACATGGAAAAACGTATTCGATCTGTTCTTGCCAAATGCAAATTATGTCAAAAGGCTAAGCCGCCAACTATTTCTCACAGAACACCGTTGTTTCCTATCATTCCAGCGAAAAGGACATTGCTGCAGTAGATTTGTTCGGTCCAGTGGTTCGTTCTACTAATGGTTTTGCGTACATTTTGGTAGCAGTGGAATTGACATCAAAATATGTGTGTTTTACACCTTTACGCAAAGCAACAGCTCGTTCATTATCTAATGCTTTGAAACACGTATGTAACATAGCAGCGATGGCGAGGCATTGTAGCATCTGTGACCAGAGAGTATGCGCTTGACCGCGCGAGTGTTGCGAGCGGTTCTCAGTCAGTAGTAGTCGTTGCTCAGTCTGTTAGTAGCTGTAGGCCAGTGCAGTACAGTCTGTCGTTGCGAGTCTGTCAGCAGTCGTTGCGAGTCTGTCAGTTCAGTCGTTGCGAGTCTGTAGCTCTGTCTAGTTGAGAGCAGTACTCAGTCTGTAGTCGTCATGCAGAGCGGTCGGTCAGTAGTAGCAGCCCAGTGCGGTTGTGTGATGTAGGCGGTCGGCAACACTGGTCAAGATGAGGAATAAGGTATACTGTTAATTAATATAATCATTAGATAATGAAAAATTTTATTTATTGTAATTATTCTCCAACAAGTCTCCCAATAATAATTTTTTATTTCAAAAGCATTTTCTCAAAAATTTAATTTTTTATTGAACTCAAGATTTCGTTGCACTTCCCATTTCATTCCACTTCTTTTGAAGAAAAATTCCAGTAAAATCACAAAAAAAAAAGAGAATATTATTATTTGCAATGCAGTTCCTCCAAGCGGTGCGCAACAACAACAGCAGATATGTGACATTGATTTACTCTGAGGTAAGGCTTTAATTCTGATTGTTTTACACAGGGCCAAAGACCGATATTTCGGTTTAATTGAATTTTCTTGTCACTGAATGGACTTTAATTTTTTGAAGGATTTATATTTGAGTCAGATTGCGTATTTCACATTTTTGTTGCCATTGTCAGTACATTTCATTGTGGGCAGGTTACGCTTAGAGCAATGTCCATCAGCATTTCTAATTAGCATCGTCCTTTCTTTAAAAATTTTGTGGGGAGGTTACACTTGGCTCCCCATTTCTATTAAGTATTGTCCATTTTCTTTCTTTAAAAATTACGGTGGGGAGGTTACACTTGGCGACACCCAGTCCAGGATCGTATTTCGTTGAGAGTCTTTTGAACAACAGTCAGATATCTGCTCTTGTTTGCTTAGATATAATTAGGATTTGGCGCTACGCTTTTATTAATCTTGTGACTTTCTCTCTACAGGTCAACGGCAATTTGTTGCTTTGTTGTATTTGTGTGTTGCTTTTGCATTGTGCTCATTTGTTTTGTGAATAATTGTGACCATTGCAAAAATGCCGCGAAAGACTATGAATAGTGTATCGCGAGGTATTACGAACGAAACTACCGATTTAAACAATTTTACCGATAGGACATGTGACACGCAGTGTAATGATGACAATCCTGCTTTCACTGACAATCAGTGCATTCCAACCACTAATGATGATTTTTGTCTTAATGACGAACAAACGAACTCGGTTATGTCCTCTGTTGATTTGTCGACAATCGATGACGCGGAACGCACTATTGTAATGAGCACTGCCCAGCTTAACACAACTGGTTTAATAAATTCACGTGAGGAACAGACAAATTTGTCTAACGAAAATGGAAAGTGTTCTGAAAGTACGACGGATCCATTTAATTCAGAAATAATGACCGACAGTGTACATTCGTCTGGCAAACCTTTTTGTAAATCTCAGAATAACCAAATGGTTGCAGAAAGCGAGAGAATTCCAGATCCACCACTAAACAGCACAGAGAGTATAAACGCTAATTTTGGCTTTGATCGATTTTTGGCACTAGTGTTGCAACGACTTGACCAAATTTGTGAAAAATTTGATGAGCAGCACAAAGAATTTATAGAACGGAACAAACAATTTTCTGAAAATTTTAAACAGCAGAACGAAAAACACGACAACGTTAATGAACAGAAGAAACAAGTTAGTGAACAGATTACAGCTGTTACCGTTCAATGTCAGGACAATAAAGAACAATTACGTGAGGATACTGAGGGTTGTGCTAAAAACAGTAATAAAGAAGTTGGCACTTTTGCACAAGAATTAAGTAGCACACGTGTAGACACAACAGAATCACATAAAGACGAGATTATTGCAGTCACCGAACAATGCCGTAAAAACGCAGTACAGATTCGCGACGAGGTTAATTTAGAGTCAGTGGAAGTTTCACACACTCCGAATACGGAAGTTGACGAGAAATTTGCACGACAGATCAACCAAATTGACGAAAGTGTTACAGTAACAGAGTTGAAAACTACTCCAGTCACCAATACGTCACAGAATCCGCCAGTTTGCGAACATTTGTCTGACTCACGCAGCGTGTATAATGCGAACAATTTACAGAGAATACGCGAATTAAAATCCGGAAAGCCACGCGACTTAAAATCTGAAAAGCTACGCAACTTGAAATCCGAAATGACACAGACGAACAGATTCACACACAAACCTGAACGTGTTATCAAACTGAGTGACGAGAACGTAGATTTCAAGCAATTTGCATTTGTAAGAAAATGTAAGGAAGTTAATAATGGCAGAACACAGATACACGATTTGCGCTGTATACGACAATTTGTTTTTATGCTTTCACCGCTATTGCGTGTAATGAAGAAACTAGCTTTGAAGCAGATGCGACAATTTATTTTTGTATTTACAACAGCATTGCCTATAATGAAGGAACTAGAATTAACTTGGATACAACTATTTGCTTTTGAATTTACACCGCAATTGCCTGTAACGCAAAAACTAAAATTTATTTGCAGTGCGTAAATGACCTCAGGGGATTCATTACGCTTTAATGAATATGTGCCGTAGCGAGCATAGGGCCCCGAGCTGTAGTAGTGCTGTTTCATCTTTAGTTTTCTGCACTGCTGCCTTCTCTTCTACTATCCTTTATATCTATCAAAAGTGCTCTTTAACTATTGCTCTACCTAGGATTAAGAATATGTAATGAAAACCCGATAAGACAAATTTTTACCGAATGTGACAATTTTATTAGGCAGTCCAGAATCACGAGAACGTTAATAACAGATAAAATCGTAATCATCAGTATGTACAAAATTTTCGGCAGTCGCAACCACATTTTTGGTAACAATAGATGTTTTTTCACCACAATAGCATGAAAGTCAACCGCTTAGCATACCTAACCAACAATGCAGTCTACAAGGTCAACCAAACTTGAATGTTTCGCCGCGTGCACGTATAGTCCCAGCCCCAGCAAATAGTAACGCATGGCAGCAAAGAAATAACCACGTACAGACAACACACTATTTCAACTCGTATCGCAATGCGCCGTATAGAAATTACTATCATGACAGACGTAAAAATAACGAGCACAATTTTCAGCGTACATTTAATAACAGTCGATCTTATGAGCAACAACAACATCAGCAACAACATATTATGATGAATGAAACAGACAATAGGTGTCATCGATAGCGTAATACATCAGTAAGAAATAACAGAACAGTTCATATAGTGGATATGCCACAACATTCTCCCGTAAATAATAGCACGTACGACAGAATTTAACCAGATACAGCACAGATTGCATATTACAGTAACGCAAACATTACTTTTGACACGCAGAATTTTGCTCACGAGAATGTTATTTGAAACATGCTCTGTTGAATGCACCACTTTTATCGCACACAGATCTTACTAGAATTTTTTCCATTGCCACCGACAGTTCCAACACCGCTTTAGGCGTACATTTTTCAGGAAATTGAAGAAGATGGTTCAATAGTAATCAAAAACGTCGCATTTGCAAGCCGCATTTTGTCACCTGCTGAGCGAAATTACTCCGTTACAGAACTTGAAACATTATGTGTTGTATGGGCTTTTACGAGATTTCGGCACTTTCTTTATGGCAGACATACCACCGTTTACACAGACCACAGAGCGATACAATTTTTACTTTCGGCCAAATTCACTCACGATAGATTAAGTAGATGGAAACTATATTTACAGGAATTTAATTTTACAATAGTTCACATTCCCGGCACACAAAATGTTATAGCAGACGCACTATCGCGTTCTCTGAGCAACAATCAGCAAGACGTAGCAACCAACTTCTGTAAAACAAATTTCAGTGTCATGTACATTCAGCAAGTTGCATTTGAAAATTTTATTTCATCGTCATTGCAGGACATAGCACAAGAACAAAACAAAGACAATGTGTGGAAAGAAATTAAACAGCTTTGGCAAGATAAGAATAATGTTACGATTAGAAACCACTACACTGTACGCAATGACATTCTGTTTCGCCGCTCTCATCCTGACAGCAACAATTGGTTATTATGCATTCCTGACGAACTGGTTAACAAATTAATTTGGTACACTCATTTAAGTTACGCACATTACGGAGCACGAAAATGTTTTCTTATACTGAGACAGAACTATTATTTTGCCAACATGGAGAAACGTATACGACGAGTTTTAGCGTCTTGTAAAATTTGCCAGAAAGCTAAATCAGACACCACTTCACATATTCCTCCTTTATATCCCATTATACCTGTTAAATTAAGACACATGGCCGCAGTAGATATTTTTGGTCCGATCCCCAGAACTAACAGAGGTTTTTGCTACATCTTTGTCGCTGTTGAGCTCACTTCAAAATTTGTTACTTTCACTCCGTTACGCAAAGCTACTGCTAAAACTGTTTCGAAAGCATTTGTAAAACATTTTCTATCTCATGTAGGGCATGTAATGAAAGTAATTTCTGACAATGGATCTCAATTTCGTAGTAGCGTATGGACACGCATGTTACGAGCCAGAAACATTTCTCCGATTTATATATCCAAGTACCATGCTTCTTCGAACCCCTGTGAAAGATTAATGAAGGAAATTGGTAAACTGTGTAGAATATACTGCCACAAAAGACATATTGATTGGGATACACACATACTCTCATTCCAAGATGTAATTAATTCCATTCCAAATGAATCCACTATGCTATCTCCGACTGTTATACTGAAAAACGTTGAACCACCGAACAAAATTAAAGAATTAATAGAATTTCCCAAAAGTCGTCGCCTACGACACCACGAAATAATTGACATTGCGCTGAACAACATCAAACGTGCCGCAGAGCGCCGGAGAAGACAGCAAAAACAGGTTTGTACACGCCGCGTCTTTCACGTTGGACAGAAAATATTAGTGCGTACACACTATTTATCCAGCAAATTAAAAGGTAAGTGCAGTAAATTTGAACTTCTATACGCAGGTCCATATCGGATTCGCAGCATCCCTCACCCCAATGTTGTACACGTCGAAACTTTGAGAACCAGAAAATCGAAAGGCAATCACCATATATCAAACATTAAACCGTTTATTGAATGAAACCACTGTATGATTCAACACACTATGATGTCATTTACTAATGCAATTAATTCACGTGACTAATTACTGATGATTATCGTATTTTTTCTTGGCAAGTGCCCGGCAAGGTAAGGTTAGCAGGTCGCTTTTCTTGTCGTTACACATCAGACCGTGCATATTTTTCCAGATGAATTTACACATTTATGACTATTTTTGCAATTATATTTATGTGACTACTTATTGATGATTATCGTGTTTTTTCTTGGCAAGTGCCCGGCAAGGTAAGGTTAGCAGGTCGCTTTTCTTGTCGTTACACATCAGACCGTGCACATTTTCCATTTTTTTGTGTATGTGACTGTACTCCAGTTTTGTTTGTATGGACTATGAAATAGTTAAGATATAACACACACCAGTCGACTTTGACATTTTTTTGCCTTATGACATCTCAACATCGTGACTGTTTCACATTTTTTTTGCTGCTGCATTGTATTATTCTGTGTATATTTTTGTTTTTGAACACTGTCAATGTTTTTGACATATTACGTTTTCTGTCATGTTATGCTGTAGGGTTAATTATGTTACCATAAACCAGTCATTATCTAGTGGGTATATGATTTAAATGCAGGACATTAATCTTTGTTCATCAATTTCAGAAAGGAATGATGATTCTAAGAAATAAATTTAACATAAATGGGAATTTCACCTACGGAATAAACGAAAGGAGATGCAATAACTTTATGAGGAAGAGTAAAGGGATCAGGATTAACAAACATTAACAAGAATATACTATACTCATCGAAGAATAGCAGTCTTAACTAATTTTTTCTTTCAGAATACAAGGTGATTGATGCAGGCTGTCAGAGAGAACTACACATCTTAGTTTTAGTGATGAAATATGCTAGAGATAAGGAATAGTTATGTAATGAGTAATGAAGTGATTTTTTGCAGATGATAGTGAATACTGATGAATAATGATGAAGGAAATGGTATTATGAATAATGAAGTTTTTCTTTACAGGTGATGATAATGGTGAAGTTATGATGATATGGATAATGAAGTTTTTTTTCTTTACAGATGAGGATAATGTTGAAGTAATGTATTTATGCTACGTAGTTATTTAAGTATTTGTTGCAGTTTGCTTTGACAGCAGGTGTTACATTGCATAGTAGGATGACTGAAAGTTTTGGAAAGGACAGCTATGGAATACATTTTTATACACACTTCACTGCCTGTTAATTCGAAGTTCACTACTTTTCAGCATAGTGTGCGTTTCTTCTTTCAGGTCAATAATCCGTTTTTGTATTTTTTCCAGGAGAAGCCTTTCATGATACTTACTAAACCTGTTAGTTATTATACCTGTTCTAGTACTTGCATTTTTATTTTTTACCCATTTGTGTCTATCGCTTATAAATGTGATCACATGTACTGCCTTGTTACATAACCTTGCTACAGCTGACTCATGACGAATGACGTTACCTATCCTCATTTGCAGCAATAGGTCAAAAACAAAAAGTATTATGCCTCAGCAATTAATTATCGATCCCAACGCAATGCATTGCTACCAAAAAAATGTACTACCAGTCCCACATAATGTCACTAGTTTATGATAATTCTGAATAATACTGATCAACTCTGAATAGCATGTCACTTGATTAATGACCTCTTAATGAGACTATATTCAAAATGATGCTTTGTCACTAGCTAATAACTGCCACTGTTTATTGTAATGATACCACTTATAATGCCTGTGATTATTAATGATTTGACTGTGATTAACTGATTTCAATAATGACTTTGTAATGGTCTGAATACTACTGAAGGAGGAACACTGTTTATTGTAATGTTACCACTTATAATGCCTGTGATTATTAATGATTTGACTGTAATTAACTGATTTTTAATAATGACTTCGTAATAATCTGAATAATACTGAATGATGATTCTATTCAATACTTGCTGGCCACTGAGTGCCAATAATTAATGTCACTCCACGAATTGTTATTAATTATGCCATTGATTAGCTCTTGTTTCCAATGTTGATACTTTGTTGTTGGAAATGAATGTGACTGTTTCATAATGCTTTGTAATTAGGAAAAGACTAATGATTCTTAATAGATTGGAATGACACATAATTAATTAACTATGGTACTGTTTAATAATGCTTTGTAATTAATAATTCTTACTATATTGAAATGACAAATGATTAATTAATTAACTGTAATTAGACAAATGATTAATTAACGACAAATGATTAATTAACTGTAATTATACAAATGATTAATTAACTGTAATTAGAGAAATGATTAATTAATGACAAATGATTAATTAACTGTAATTAGGAAAAGGCTAATGATTCTTAATTATACTCTGTAACTGGAAAAGAATGCGATTATTTAATAATGCTTTGTAACCAGGAAAAGAAGGCTACTGATTCTATGTAAAACAATCAATGAACATTTTTCTGTAATACTACATACTTGGTACAGAAATGTTCAATAACTGGGCTATGAATGCCACAAACTACTAATTAAGTCTGTAATTATCAATTTTATGTGACTTGATGTCCTTCACCTCATAAGCTGACTACCCTGAATTACTGCAATGTCCATTTGTCCTGTTTATCCCAGTGATCATGGAGCACTATATTTGGTTTTGCACTAATTCTACGTTGGTGTGCCTTGTAAGAGTGTGGTGTTGACACGACATGCTGTCCACCACCATGAGCGATGAAGACATTATTATGGTCCCACTGTTTGGTGTACCTAATGTACTGCCGAAATGAAAACATGGAACATTACTACGACAGTTCAGTGTCTTTGCTACACTGATAAATTCTGATGGGAAAAGAACTTCAAGTTGTGTCACTTGGTGTTGTACTTCTGTGGAAAGATATGGACTTTCAGAGCAGCTGTGTGCAATCTAAAGTGCTACAACCATGATGCAATCCTTCCCTTCCCTATCCTGATTCTTGTCACATAAAGAAAAAATTTTTTGGTAACATCATTTATGTTCATAGGTTATACATTTTTTCGATTTGTTGAACTCCAGTGCGAGTATACTTATGTCATTGGTCGACATGATGCTTGCCATTATGTTTATTTGTTGTGAAAATGCTAAAGACATTTTTCAGTGCATGTGCACTTTGGACATGATTTTTTTTTGCCATTATGTTTATTTGTTGTGAAAATGCTAAAGACATTTTTCAGTGCATGTACACTTGTCAACATAATATTTTTTGCCAGTCTGTTTATTTGTTCTGAATATGCTAAAGAATTTTCAGTGCCTGTGCACTTTGTTATCTGTCAAATAATTTGTATATACTTTTCTGATTTGCTACTATGTTTAGTACTCACATTTTGTCTTTGTCTGATATATTTTGTACTTAGTGCGTGTGCACAACATTTAAATATTCTGTAAGTTGTAGAATTTTGTTAATTAAAGAAAAATTTTGCCGCGCTTGGCAAGTCCAAATGACTCACCATCGCTGCCAAATTTTTGCCCCCCCAGTGGAGGGTTATGAAACACGTATGTAACATAGCAGCGATGGCGAGGCATTGTAGCATCTGTGACCAGAGAGTATGCGCTTGACCGCGCGAGTGTTGCGAGCGGTTCTCAGTCAGTAGTAGTCGTTGCTCAGTCTGTTAGTAGCTGTAGGCCAGTGCAGTACAGTCTGTCGTTGCGAGTCTGTCAGCAGTCGTTGCGAGTCTGTCAGTTCAGTCGTTGCGAGTCTGTAGCTCTGTCTAGTTGAGAGCAGTACTCAGTCTGTAGTCGTCATGCAGAGCGGTCGGTCAGTAGTAGCAGCCCAGTGCGGTTGTGTGATGTAGGCGGTCGGCAACACTGGTCAAGATGAGGAATAAGGTATACTGTTAATTAATATAATCATTAGATAATGAAAAATTTTATTTATTGTAATTATTCTCCAACAAGTCTCCCAATAATAATTTTTTATTTCAAAAGCATTTTCTCAAAAATTTAATTTTTTATTGAACTCAAGATTTCGTTGCACTTCCCATTTCATTCCACTTCTTTTGAAGAAAAATTCCAGTAAAATCACAAAAAAAAAAAGAGAATATTATTATTTGCAATGCAGTTCCTCCAAGCGGTGCGCAACAACAACAGCAGATATGTGACATTGATTTACTCTGAGGTAAGGCTTTAATTCTGATTGTTTTACACAGGGCCAAAGACCGATATTTCGGTTTAATTGAATTTTCTTGTCACTGAATGGACTTTAATTTTTTGAAGGATTTATATTTGAGTCAGATTGCGTATTTCACATTTTTGTTGCCATTGTCAGTACATTTCATTGTGGGCAGGTTACGCTTAGAGCAATGTCCATCAGCATTTCTAATTAGCATCGTCCTTTCTTTAAAAATTTTGTGGGGAGGTTACACTTGGCTCCCCATTTCTATTAAGTATTGTCCATTTTCTTTCTTTAAAAATTACGGTGGGGAGGTTACAGCTTTCATCAAAAGTTTTCTTAAAGAAGTGGGTCATGTTGATAAAGTTATATCAGATAATGGATCACAGTTTCGTACTAAAATTTGGCTTCGTACTCTATGGCGTCGTAAGATTAAACCGATTTTCATTTCACTTTTTCACCCTCAATCTAACGCTTCAGAGAGATGGATGAAGGAAATCAATAAATTGTGTCGTCTTTACTGTCATCAGAATCATAGAAAGTGGGATCAGTATCTTCATATTTTTCAAAACATTCTGAATGAACTCCCTAATGATTCAACTTCTTTACCGTCTATATTGATATTAAAAAATAAAGCACCGACAAATCGTTCCTTTTCCGCCTACACGGAAACTGCGGCATTCTGAAGTTGTGAATCTGGCTCTGCAAAATATTGCATCTGCGGCTGCTAGAAGAGAGAAATCAGCTAAACGTCCTGGTCGTTTAAAAACCTTGTCAGTTGGTCAAAAGGTGTTAATGAAGTCTCATCGTTTGTCTCACAAAGGAAAAGGCTTGTGTCGCAAATTTTTTCTGCTTTATAACGGTCCATATAGAGTTCGCAAAATTATTCATGATAACACTGTCGAAGTAGAAACTCTTAAATCTCGGCGCTCTAAGGGAATACATCACATATCGAACATTAAAATTTTTATGGAATGACATACTTTTGAGAAACTAACAGTTATACGTAAACACGTAGAGAGTACAAGGATACCGCGCCGTGTTCTGGCGGCACATATTCAAAGCAACAGTCAAGTCTGCGCGCCGCACAAGGCAGTCGTTGACCGTAAACAATTACTTCCTACGTCACGCGTACCTACAGCTGTTTGAGCGAATGCACTGACAGCCGTAAACAAATACACAGTCGAATTTCTCTGATTAAATTCAGTGTAAAGCTATAGTGACTTGAAAAATTATGTTATTAACGTTCAGTATTTTTCAGGATACGGTTGTATAAAATATTTAAGAACTTCAGGTAAATTCTGTGTGTGTCCGACATTAAGAGGACTTGCTATCGAGAAATTTTGAGGAAGAATGTAATTTCGAAGAAGAAACTAATAAACTAAAAAGGTAACTATTAATTGAGTTTATTTTTCAGGAAACATATTTCCGCTTAGGTACGTACTTTAGACGTAATTTGCTGCTCGCGATTACGTGATTTATACTTTGTGCTAAATTTCATGTTCTATGAATTTACTTGTGAAGCGACGTGCTTGCGTACATTTGCTGATTTTGACAATGTTTTATTAATGAACAGGGTTGTTACTTGTGTATATTATGCATCGCTTGGCTGCTATGCTTTTTCACTGATGTCACATTTTTTTTTTATTATGTGCCTGCTGTGCTTATTTATTTAAATTATAATTGTCACCCGATTAATTGTGCTGACTGTGGTTATGTATGTAAGTTATACTTTGTGATTTATCTGCCTGCGCCTTCGTGTTTCTTATTAAGATTGCATACGAACATTTATTTGCTTATGCTGATATGATGCTAATGACCTGTTTATTGTGTAAGATATATATTTGCTGCTTTGCGTATGGATTGCACATTTATACATTTCTGTTTTGTTGTCATAACTACCTTTTAATTTGGTATATAGAAATGCTGATATACGGTGTACGAACATGGAGTTTAGGTCACACTATGGTATTAATTATAGATTGTTCGCTTGGCATAAGCTCGCTGTAGGGATTGTGCTTGACATTCTGTTCTCTACTGGTATATTTACTCGCTATTGCATGTTTTGCTTACGCTTAGTGCCTTATATTTTAAGATAAGAAAATGAACTGCCATGAGCTGGAGGTTTTATGGAAGCTGTATAAATTTATGCTAATAGGAAGGAAGCTAACGACATGACATACCAACACTAGGTTTAGACCATTTACAGTTACTACACTGCATTCTTCGTGAGCAATTGAAATAGTAAGTCACACTTGACACAAGAAATACTCCACATGTTTGCTTCTGTTTTGCTATGATTCTTGAAGTGGTGTACACACTGTGAAATATTACGATTTATTCATTCAAAGTCTTATGTGATCTTTCATACTAC
This sequence comes from Schistocerca piceifrons, assembly GCF_021461385.2. Taxonomy (NCBI): domain Eukaryota; kingdom Metazoa; phylum Arthropoda; class Insecta; order Orthoptera; family Acrididae; genus Schistocerca; species Schistocerca piceifrons. Next base: position 466,678,297 of record NC_060141.1, on the reverse strand, counting down.
GTACTCGCACCTACTTACTGAAAGTTATTTAAATTGAAGTCTGTTAGAGATCATATATGCATTTCTTTTATTTTATGGTGGACAAGGTAACCAAAATGTATTTTATAATTCATAATGAGTAGAAGATTTGGCTCAGGTGGACTACACAGAGGTTGTGTGTGGACATTGTGTCTTCGGATTGCATGGGATGATAAATTGAAGTTTGCACTAGGATTCTGTCTGTACTTATTCGGGGAGACTGACTAGAGGAAAGAGTTGTTATGGAATTGAAATGATATTGGTAATAAAGTTTATATGTATCGACGTATTGAAGAGGTATTATTGAGGTATTGAGATTGTGTGAAGTTGATGATTATTGGAGTTTTGGTGGACAAGAGGTAAAGTAAATGATATTGATGATAAGGTTTATATGTATCGACGTAAGAGGTATGATTGAAGTATTAAGATTATGTGATGATAATGATTATTGGAGTTTTGGTGGATAAGAGATGAAGTAAGTGAGGAGCATTTTTTGTTTGTTTGTTGGTCTATATGGAACAAGGAGGATGAAGATAGCAGACTAGAACACTCAAGTGGAAGGAAGATTGTCTACACACACACTTTGTTAAATCAATAAGCAGTATATATATATATATATATATATATATATATATATATATATATATATATATATATATATATATATGTATGTATTGGAGAGAGGAAGCATTTGCATATCTTGGCACACTGACAGTTGTTCAGCAACCGTACATTTTGATTTGGCTTGGCAAACATTGGTCTTGACATGATGACTACGACGTTGACTAACTATTATTGATTGTTATACATTGCTGCCACTACTACTTGATACACAAATTGAACATAAAATTTTGGACAGAACTGCATTTACACAGTTAACACTATTCAAGTACACAGTAGTACGTAATGTGGATGAAAGATGAGTGAGTGTGTTTTGTGTGTTTTCCTTTCCTAATCCCAAATAATTGGTACCGACCTATCTCCTAAATACTATTTACTTGTTTGTTGTGGCTTGCAGTGACACCCACAAGTATTGTAGGTTTACTGATATTTGTGTATTTGTAATATTTAATATAACAATTATCTGATATCATTTGTGTGTTTATTATAATTTGTATGTTTAGTGTAAGAGAATTGATGATAATTTTGTAAAAGCAATTGTGTGTGCATTCAAACTGTTGTTCGTGCCTGCACCTATTCAACATTGCTGGGTGCCACTTGGAAATGTTTAATTTCTGCTGATAAACTCTGATGAACTGTCTAATTAGAGATAGTGAATATTATGGACTGTTACCTGCACCTGCTCAACATTACTGGGTGCCACTAATGGACTGCTTCTACTGAAATGATGTCACTTGTTGGTGTCTGCACCTGCTCAACATTACTGGGTGCCACTGGTGGACTGCTTCTACTGATGATGTCACTTGTTGGTGTCTGCACCTGCTCAACATTACTGGGTGCCACTGGTGGAACTGCTTCTACTGAAATAATGTCACTTGTTGGTGTCTGCACCTGTTCAACATTACTGGGTGCCACTGATGGACTGCTTCTACTGAGATAATGTCACTTGTTGGTGTCTGCACCTGCTCAACATTACTGGGTGCCACTGATGGAACTGCTTCTACTGAAATGAGTTTGTGTCTGCACCTGTTCAACATTGCTAGGTGCCACTGATGGACTGCTTCTACTGAAATGATGTCACTTGTTGGTGTCTGCACCTGTTCAACATTACTGGGTGCCACTGATGGGCTGCTTCTACTGAGATAATGTCACTTGTTGGTGTTTGCACCTGTTCAACAATGCTGGGTGCCACTGAGGGACTGCTTCTGCTGAAATGATGTCACTTGTTGGTGTCTGCACCTGTTCAACATTACTGGGTGCCACTAATGGACTGCTTCTACTGAGATAATGTCACTTGTTGGTGTCTGCGCCTGCTCGCCATTTTTGGGTACCACTGTTGAAGCTGTTTAAATACTCTGACGAAATGTTATGAGACTGCTATTTGCACCTGTTGATCATTGCTGGGTGCTACTGTTGGAACTGTCAACTACTCTGAGGAGTTCTACTTGTTTATTGAACTACTGAAAGGATTTTATGTGAATATTTGTATAAACTGATTTTTTGTGTGTTTACTGTTTATGAGACTTTTACCTGCACCTATTCGTCATTGCTGACGCTATTGATTGAATTGTTTAACCACATGATACTTGTGTAAACTATTATGTAAAATCGTATGTATGCAAGCATTTGTATTCCTTACTGTATTTTATATATTAGGTTATTGAAGGGTCAGTGCAAAGACAAAAGTTATTTAGTTATGCGATATTCACTTATTAATATTACTTTTTAATTTTTGTCTGTATTTTTTTGGACGAATTTGGTGGTATTTTCACCACCAATGCTGGCAAAAATACCATCAAATTCTAGCCCGTGGAGGAGGGGCATATGAAAGGTGGCTACACTGGGTCACAGCGCCAGAGATTGCGCCAGAGAGTATTATTCAGCCGCCTCCACTGGCAGTGCTTGTCGAGAAGTCGTCATGGAGAGTGTTTTTTGAGAAGTGGGCAGTAGGAATTCTGATGTAGCTGTGACTAGTTGTGAGTATGTTGAATGCAGTTGTTCTGATGGGGTGAAGAAGCGGATATGCTTGGCACACTGAGGGACTCTGCCTGATCTCAGCTGTAGCTGGGGAAATGCAAGCGCTGGAACGGGGCTGGTCACATACCGGACGCGACAAGATAGACACTCCAATAATGCGAAATAAGGAGGAGAATAATGTTTTTTTTTACGAAAAAAACATAACACACAGTTGTTAGCATAGCACGCCAGACAGATGGGAAAACGAGATGCATCAAAGAAATCATGAAGATGATACGGGCACATTGCACTTTAATCTAGATCCTAAATCAAAAACTTTAGAAGTTATAAATATTTTAACTAAAATAGTTACCAAATGACCCAGTCAAGCAATTCGCACTTATGATCACATTAACATACAGAAGCTGATGACATCAACAACAACCACAACACGTTACTTTTACATTTAGGCATTTATATAAACTATTTAATAAATTTATGTGCAGATTGTGCCAATACTACCAATTCTTCACGAACAAACCCAGCATGGCGTCAGCAAGAGTATTTCAAACCATTAGCCAGCAAATCCTGGCATACGAGCATTGATTATTTGAGAGATATGTGTACTTTTAGCTGATGTTTGAACATGTTGCGGTACTAGATGTGGCAAGGTGTTAGTGTATTTTATTCACAACTACGGTAAATACGTACAAATACTTCAATGAGTGCTCGTAAACTGACCTTGAGATTTTCCTCTGTACACTTTTAAGTTGTATAACGTGTAAATGTTTTTTACAATTGAGTGGCGGTCGTTTGCACATGTTGTAGTTGTAGTCCGAAGGCTGGTTTGATGCAGCTCTCCATGCTACTCCATCCTGTGTAAGCCTCTTTGTCTTCGAATAACTGCTGCAGTTTACATCCTCCTGAATCTTCTTACTGTATCCATCTCTTAGTCTCCCTTTACAATTCTTACCTCCCCCCCCCCCCGCCCCCCCCCCCCCCACACACACACATACATACACTTCCCTCCAATGCTAAATTGGTGATCCCTTGACGTCTCAGTACGTGTCCTATCAACCGATCCCGTCTTCTAGTCAAGTTGTTCCACAAATTTCTTTTCTCCCCAGTTCTGTTCAGTACCCTCCTCATTACGTGTTCTATCCACCTAATCTTCAGCGTTCTCTGTTGTGCCACACATCAGAAGTTTCTTCAAAAATGGTTCAAATGGCTCTGAGCACTATGGGACTTAACTTCTGAGGTCATCAGTGCCCTAGATCTTAGAACTACCTAAACATAACTAACCTAAGGACATCACACACATCCATGCCCGAGGCAGGATTCGAGCCTGCGACCTTAGCGGTCGCTCGGTTCCAGACTGTAGCGCCTAGAACCGCTCGGCCCAGAAGTTTCTGTTCTCTTCTTGTTTAAATAGTTTATCGTTTATGTTTCCCTTTCATACATGGCTACTCTCCATACAGATACTTTCAGAAAAGACTTCCTAACACTTAAATCTATATTCAGTGTTAACAAATTTCTTTTCTTCAGAAATGCTTTTCTTGCCATTGCTAGTCTACATTTTATCTGCTACTTTAAATGTCTCGTTTGCTAATTTAATTTCCCCATCATCACCTGATTTAATTCGACTACATTCCATTATCTTTCTTTTGTTTTTGTTGACGTTCATCTTATTTTCTTCTTTCAAGGTACTGTCCGTTCTGTTCAACTGCTCTTCCAATTCCTTTGCTGTCTCTGACGGAATTACAACGTCATCGGTAAACTAAAGTTTTTATTTATTCTCCCTGAACTTTCATCCTACTCCAAGTTTTTGTTTCCTTTACTGCTTGCTCAATGTACAGATTGAATAACATCAGAGATAGGCTACAACCCTGTCTCACTCCCTTTTCAAGCACTACTTCCCTTTCATGACCGTCCATTCTTGTAACTGCCGTGTGGTTTCTGTACAAGCTGTAAATAGCTTTTTCCTCCCTGTATTTTACCCTGCTGTCTTCAGAATTTCAAAGAGAGTATTCAATTCAACATTGTCAAAAGCCTTCCCTAAGTCTACAAATGCTATAAACGTAGGTTTGCCTTTCCTCAACGTATCTTCTAATATAAGTCGTAGGGTCAGTATTGCTCCGCATATTCCTACATTTCTCAGAAATCCAAAGTGATCTTCTCCGAGGTAAATATGTAACATGAATCTGTAACAAGTATTTGTAAATATGTAACATGAATTTAACAGTCATGACGTGATTAAAAGCTTAAAGGAGCCTTCATAGGGGCACACATAGTCTTTTGTTAGTGAGCATTCATGGTGCAAGATTGATGAGTGATATTGGCGGCCGGCCAGCTTCCGTCGAGACTCAGAAATATTGGTGTAACCATGGGAACTGTAACATAACTGTATGAAGTATTGTATTTCGCTGCATTTAACACTTGGTAATAATGTGACAAACTTGCTGGATACTTGTTGCGATAGTAATGGTAATTAATGAATTTGAGGTTTCGTAGTGACTGTTACTGAAATTTTCGCGCTGACGAAGTTTAAAATTTTGCTGATGATTTTCGAGTGTTAATGTGCTGCTGCATGAACTTTATTTGCGCATGATGATTGATCTATTTAACAGTTCTGTTTGTACTAAATGACTACATCTTCATTGCTTAATTAATTATTTTTACACGAATTTTCAAATCTGTGTAAGGCCACCATTCGTATATTTGTGTGCATATTTATTGAATAAACATACGGCTTGAGCTTTAAACAATTTGGTTTAGTTCACATCACTATCCTAAGAGATTTCAAACCATTTGTTCTACAAGGAAGATATTGTATTTATTATATATTTTCGATTTCGCTAACTAGCCTTTCTGCTATGAAGAGACTTGATGATTACTTCCTTGTTTATGATTTGTGCTTAACAGTGACGATGAATGACAGCTCCCTATTGTCCTCAAGCTAGCCACGTTGTAAAGATTGAGGTCATGCATTGCCCACAGCAATCTATCAGGTAGCATCACGATCGGTTTTGCTCTCCTGGCTGGGTGGGTGGTAATGTTGCAACTTTGGGCGGGACGTCGAGAAAATGTCAGTAAGTTATCTGCTCTATTTATACTCACTTATAGAGCCAGACAAAAATATAGAGACTAGGAATTAACTTAGTGTATATTTCGGCTAGTTTTCCGATCTGTAAGGAAATTACCCCAACTGGTGATCTGGTCCCAAATATTTCCTTGTGATATTTCCTCTGTCCTTCTCCCAGAAATCGAGTCGAACTCACAAGGGCTTAAGTCAGGGGAGTGCAGTAGGTGGTATAGCACTTAACAGCCCCATCAGTCAAACAAATCAGTAATAGCTTGCACTGTACGTGCTTGAGCATTGTCGGAAACAACCTACGACCAGCTTAGAGACATAAGTGATGACACCTTCTGCGGGACCTGACCAGCATTTTGCGGGACAATGCTCAAGAACGTACAGTGCAAGCTGTTACTGATTTGTTTGACTGATGGGGCTGCTAAGTGCTTTACCACCTACTGCACTCCTCTGACTTAAGCCCTTGTGAGTTCAACACGATTTCTAAACTGAAAGAAACACTTGACAGCATTCGCTTCAGAACTGCTACAAATTCGTCGGGCAACAGACCACGCCGCTCGAACTGTCAACACAACTGGCACTGCTAAGAGTATCCTACGACTTCCACATCGCTGCCAACGGGTTAGACACAATGCTGGTGACTACGTTGAAGGTCAGTAAAACTTTGAAACACGTATCTATTTTGTACGAGCTGTAAATAAATAGTTGCCACTATTAAAGTTCCAACCCTCGTATAACACTTCTGATGAATAAGACTTGATCTTGAAAACGTGTAAATTTTAATATTTTTTGCACTGTAAATAGGTGGTTGAGCCAACATTTTAACTTTTACGGTAGGAGGGATTTAACTTTAAACTTAACGTCTCAATCTCAGTAATAGGCTCTAATGAACGTACTGAAGCAGAGGAAGGATGTACACGACAAGACACGCCCTGGTCGACCTTGCTCAGCTGCTGATAATCAACAGTGTCTCGATCGAGGTACCTCTGAAGATCAGCAGATTACAACCAAGGAGTTGTGTGCGTGGCTGAATATCGGCTGTAGTGACTTAGGCAAGAGGTTACGCAAACCTTGATAATCGCGAAGTGAGTGCGAGATGGGTCACGCAGATGCTTACAAAAGACAAGAAAAATCATCGAATGGAAATTTGTTGGGTCCTACTGGAAAATATGGAGCTGAAGATGGAAATTTTCTGAACATCTTCATCGCCTGTTATGAGATGTGGTGTCACCACTATGAACAGTAAAGATAAGAGACCATGGAGTAGCGACATGCGAGTTCTACAACAACAAAAAAAGTTCAAGATACAGCCACCTACAGGCAAAGTGATTTACACTGTCTTCCGGAATAGACAGGGTGTGGTTTCTCTGGATGAGGTCGAGCGTAAAGCAGTTTTCAGTTCAGAAAGCTACAAGACTAAGCTGAAAGTACAAATTCGCAAGGTCAGGCGTAATAAGAAGATGAACTTCCACTTCAACATGGTAACGAGAAGTCCCACAATAGTTTTATGATCACGGAACTCATTGTCAGAATCCCGATTTGTCAGCTTTAGACTTCCATCTCTTTGGACCTGTGAAGCATGGAGTAAGTGGCCACCATTTTCCAGATGCAGATGGTCATTAAATCCTTACTATAGCGGTTCAGATGACTGACACTTTTACGAGGTCAGCAACAGTGTGTAAAGATTGCCTATGAGTATGAGGAAAAATGACAATATGTAGCTCAAATTTTGATTTATTTAACTATAGTATTGTACTTTCTATGTTTGTTGTAGTTTCCATGAAAATAACTCACTTGAGCATCCTTATGAGATCATCGTCGTCGTCGTCGTCGTCGTCGTCGCCGCCGCCAGGTTTGGGCCTTAGGCCAGTTCTGCCTCAAATTATTGGCGACATTTCTTTAATAGACATCAGATGTTTCTTTTTCCTTGTGGGTTATATAGCATAGCAGTTTTTGTTGTCCTATAATTAGGTAAACGTTGGACATGGTCTTTCCAGTTGAATCTGTATTCTTGATTGTAGTTGTAATGTGTTCAACATTTAGTTCTAGTCTAATATTGTTGTTTCTTTGATAATCCAGTAGTGAGTATCACTCTACAAAGCGCAGTAACTTCATCTCTGAATATTCGACCCGTCGTAATTGATCAGATGTTACGGATCATCATTCGCTACTACACAGCAGCAAAGGAAATGCTATTACTCTGTAAAGTTTAGTTAATGTGTTTTTCCTGCACCTTGTGCTTTAAAGTACGTTGTATGGTTTCCGAAAAATGTCCGAATCTCGCAAATTTTACTTCTACCTCATCTGACTTGGGACATTTCTAAATTGCCGTAAATTGTTCAATTATTTGTCCATCCATAGTAAATTTGAGTTTAATGGATTCCAATCCCTGATATAAGAATAGATAACGAAAATAAACGAATATATCGAAAAAAACGGAGAGGACGACGGTTCAATCCCGCGTCTGGCCATCCTGATTTAGGTTTTCCGTGATTTCCCTAAATCACTCCAGGCAAATGCCGGGATGGTTCCTCTGAAAGGGCACGGCCGACTTCCTTCCCCTTCCTTCCCTAATCCGATGAGACCGATGACCACGCTGTCTGGTCTCCTTCCCCAAACAACCAAACCAAACCAAACCAAAACTGAGACAGAAGGTTATATACTCTTCATATCCTCCCCTCCTACATACATGCCGCTCTAACAAGTCAAAGCCCTTTGCGTAACAATTCTGATAAAGAAGACTTGATCTTGGAAACGCGAAAACTTTAGTATTTTTTCGTTGGAGGTAGCTGCTTGAGTCAACGTTTTAAATTTGACTGCAGGAGGGATTTAATTTAAACATAACGTCTCATTCTCAGTAACTGGCACTAACAAATATACATAAATAGAGGAACAGAAAACCTTCCCCTTGAAATATCGAGTAATGAATAAAAAACTATTGATTTCAGAAGTTAACACACAACAAAGTCCAAGTATCTGTGAGTAACTGGCTGTCTTACTTTAGCAATCCGACTGATCATTTATATATGACATATTGCTTTCACGATGTCTAACATTTATCGAGGCACTTGAAACGCTTCTCTTTACATGTAAATAAATATAAGCCCCAAAACTAAAACAATTTATCCAAACCTACGTAAGAAACGCTGTATTTTTGTATTAATTCCGTGTATTCTCTTTGTCTTATAATGTGGAACTGTAATTAATTCTTACATGTGAGACACGAACTGTATTTTTTAATTGGCAAATAATGCATCAGATGCCGCGCGAGCGGCGCCAACAGTCAAGTTGTATGCGATCAGCCGAGCCGGAAAGGAGAGCAGCGAAGTCTCTCGAACATTTTTGCACTGAAGAGGCTTCCAGAACAGGAAGAGACTGAGGAATAATGGCAGTTAAGTGGTCTTCAGTTGTTTACTCATCTATAGACACGACCAGCGTCTGCCTCTCTCTCTCTACTGATGACTCCGCTCTTGTCGATCGCTTTCTTAATGATTGCTCTCTCGAAAGATTTTGTACTAGAAAGATATTTTCAAGGTGTGTAAAGTATTTATCTATGTAAAAGTATTGTCAATATACATGTATGAGTAATTGTTATTGTTTACCAGTGTTTCATTTCAAAAACATTAAATTTGCCTGCCAATTTTTCTGTTTCAGCTAGGAGAACTGCATACCTGCAGACATATCGTTTGCTGGCCACTGCCTAAAATTACTGATGTTCGAATTTGTAGCAGTCACTCGTGCTTCGCTGAGATCTGTTAAGGGGACCACATTGTAGTTCAGCTCGAAAAAAATCGATTTTCGGTTTACATCATATTTCGATAGATTAAGGTTTTATTCAAGTACTCTGAAAAGGATTTTGCTTAAAAAAATTTTTTTTCGAGCATTTAAAGAGCATTTTCCTACCACGTGTGTTTATGTGCCACGCCCACTTTTCTGTCACCCACTTTTCTCCATATATTTTAGATCTTTATATCCCCTACATTGCACGTTAGGGATTTTTGTTCTACTACCGTGTGTGTTGGCCATCCTTGAATGCAACGGTCGGTATTCTTTTGTTACTGCTGTTTGTAAACAACACACTTTCAAACACGCAGTTAGTTTTGTTCAACTGTGATTGCTAGTAGTTGTTACACTTACGTCTACAGTGCTTGTTTACGTATGTTTTGTTGTGTTTATTGAAGACGACGAAACGTAAAGGCATTTACTAGAAACGACAATTTAGAGGAAGCAAGTTTAGAAAGCTTTCTGTGCAAGAAGTTATGTCGCCTGGCAACGATGTTTCTAATTGTGATTCTTGAACAAGTGCATCATCAAAGAAGCTCTCACCATTTCAAGAGAGTTACAACGAATTTACTGTAAGTGACAAGGGGTGCAGTAACATTATTATAAATTTGAGAATATTATCAGATGTAATTTCTAAATTTGAACAATGTAGACAGTGTGGTGAATCACAGAGTGTGAAAATTTGTGAGAGTGCCAATGGGAGAAAAGGCCTAGCAATTGCTTTGGATTCAATTTGCGCTAAATGCTCAGCTGTGATTTCATTTATGAGTTCTTAAAAACAGAGGCAAGTGGCCCTTATGATATCAATACTAGATTAGTTTATGCCTTATGATCCATTGGCAAGGGCATGGCTGCAGCGAGAACATTTTGAGAAACTGACAGCAATGTTGGAGATAGTTGTAAGGAAAGCATGAAACTGGCTGCTATAGAAGCAGTGGAAGAAAATGATGGATGTTTGGATATTGCAGTTGCACTTTATGGAAGTTGGCAGAAAAGAGGACATACTTCTCTGAATGGAGTAGTGACCGCCACGAGTGTAGACACCAGTAAAGTGTTAGATGTGGAGATAATGTCTAAATATTGCAAATGTAGTAAAGTTAATGAACATAAAGAACAGAACTGTGTAGCTAATTTTAGAGGAACAAGTGGTGGTATGGAAGTTCGTGGAGTACAACAAATATTTCATCACTCTGTAGAAACAAGAGGCATACGGTACACCAAATATTTGGGCAATGGTGACAGTAAGGCATACAATGATGTGGTGAATTCTAAGCCATATGGAGATGCCATTATTAGCAAAACAGAATATGTAGGCCATGTTCAAAAACGTTTGGGAACAAGACTGAGAAAACTAATGGTTGATATGAGAGGAAAAAAATTAGAAGATGAAAAATTGTTGAGCGGACAGAGTCGGTTAACAAAAACTGAAATAGAAAACTTGCAGGCAATTAGGACAAATAAAGAAAATCTGGAGGCAATGAAGAGAGCTGTTTGGGCCATATTCTTCTGTAAGTCTTCTACTGATGATAAGCCATGTCATGGATTGTGTCCATCATGAGAAAATTTGTGGTGCAAATACAATAGAGCTCAGGCAAGTGGAGAATATTATTTTCACCAGCATTCTCATCCTGCTGCTATTATTACAGCAATTAAACCTATTTTCAGAGACTTGGCTAATCCTGACCTTCTAAGGAAATGTTTGCATGGGCAGTCACAGAACCCAAATGAATGTTTCAACAACATAATTTTGAACCACCTTCCTAAAACTGTATTTGTAGGCATGCATACAATGAAACTAGGAGTTCATGATGCTGTTATTACATTCAGTTGTGGTAATACTGGAAAGTGTTGGGTACCGAAAAAGCTGGGAATTAATCCTGGTGGAAATATAACTGGGCTGCAACATTGCGATAAAATGAGGATAGCCGATGCAGAGAGTTCAGCATCTAATATGGCCAAGAAAGCAAGACAAACATCCAGGGAGATGAAAAAGAAGCTGGAAGACCTGCTAGAGGCCAAATAAGTGCCATCAAATGCAGTAGGACAGATTTAATTAACTGTAAGTAACAAATTTCAAAAGTTTTTTCTTTGAAGTCAATTTCCTGCAGACTAAAATTTTGAGTATGTATGCCCCATTATATCAGAAACTTTCATGGATAAATGAATGAAATTTTCAGAGAGTCTGCAAAACATAAAAAGCCACCTCTGGTACTACATTCTTTAATATTCGCCCATTAGGAAGTTCACAAAAAATATTTTCTACAGAAAAAACTTAATATTTTATGTTAATAAATTTAAAAAAGTTTTTCTTAAAACTATAAAATGGATAAAGTATATTTTAGTACAGTTGACTATTAGCATCATGTAACATACAGTAAAAATATTAAGGTGCTGCATCAAATAGTTTTTTTCAGAAATGGGTCAAATACTTGATTAAATTAACATGGGTTAGATAGGCAGGGTGTGGTCCCCTTAAGCCGATCCGTAAACGCAGTTTCCAGGCAGCACTTCTGTGCATAACGCATAATATTAATGATCGGCATATAGCCAACAAACGATGTGTGCGGTCAGTCCACTCCAGGTTAGACAAAATCTTGAATTATTAATGTTTCTCTTTCAGTGGTAAATTTATTTGTGGCGTGTGATAATTTAAGCTTATAATTTTTTTTACTTGGCTGCTTTTTTAATTAATGGCACTCCAGTTAATTCCCCTTATCCACATTTATTTTTCAATTATCACTAAGAAGTGCCACATAAAATAGAGAAAACTTCCGTTTTTAAAAAAATAATTCACTGTTTTGTCGTTGTTACATCTGCCACAAACGGCCCCTGCCAGGCAGACTACACTCGAGACACCCGTGTGTACCATATACCAAACAAGCACTTGCAGGCGCAACCAAGAGGAAAACAATTCTTCAAAACAAACAGAACTTGCTACAGACTAATGCGAACCTTTTTCTGCAGAGGTCACCTCACATATACAGGGAAAGTTGGAGTACTCCGCCGGCTTTATAAGGCCAGCGCAGCACCAGTACAGTCAGTGCCTCGCCGAGCTAGGACCAGCTCCGACGGACCTCACCGACGCTCTTGATGAATGGTCGTCTACAAGTTATTTGTTTTTGTGTGTATATAGGGATTGTTCGAGAAGTGTATTTCAGATTCAATAAACTACATTATACTGAGTGTTCTACAATACTGAGTATTCACCAGTCTTAGAAGGCTTTGTCGGTTCGGTCTTGTGGCTACTCAATTGAAGGGTGCTATGAGAGTAGGACTGTGAGGTCTTTAAGAAGAAATGACACTAGTGTATGTACAAAATATTTTATTGAAAGACATTTTTATAATGTTATACATGTGCCGTTTCGACTTCAACTTATACCACTCACGTCGCACACTGCCGTTCGCTGCCGTGAAAGCAGTCCCGAGTGCAATAAAACCGTCCACGCTCGTTCAGCCTAACCTAGTGAAAAATATATAAATAGTGGGTGCACAACAACACATTTTTAAAAAAATAAATAAACGAGCACTGTCTGGCTGCCGAGGTGAGAGGCCGCCGCTGCGACTACGACTCGGCAGCCGCGCCGGCGTCGGCGTGCGCGAAGCGGAAGTCGCAGACGAGGGAGAAGTGGTCGGAGGGGTAGGCGAAGGACGGCACGCGGCCCTCGCCGATCTCGTCGCCGCTGGGGAAGTCGAGCAGCGCCTCGACGCGCAGCGCGTCGCTGCTGTAGAAGACGTAGTCGATGGTGTGGCACACCTCGCCCTCCTCGCGCACCTTCCACGTGGTGTAGGCGGGCTCGCGGCCGTCCTCCGCGCCGTCGGCGTAGGCGCTGGCGAGCCGCATGTGCGGGCAGGAGCGCACGGTCGCGTACACGGGCTCGCTCGGCTCGGCGTTGAAGTCGCCGCAGAGCAGCACGGGCCGGCCGGCGGCGCGCGCGCGCACGAACTGCACCAGGTCGCGGCCCTGCTCGTTACGGAGCGTCGACAGCAGAGCGCCCTGGCGGGCCTTCAGGTGCGTCGTCGCCACGCACACCTCGCGGCCCGTCTCGCGCACGCGCAGAACCACCGCCACCGCCACCTGCACCGCAACAACAAACACACACTCCTTTAACGTTTGAACACGAATAACTTTTCTACCAAAAGTTGGAAGGAGTATACAGAGGGTCCGTACAAGGGTGATGTACTTGAGGACAATACTATGGAAATGGAACAGGATGTAGATGAAGATGAAATGGGAGATATGAGCAGTGCTTTTTTTTCTAAAAATAAGTTTGAGGGTACTCCAAGATGGGATAATGCACCGAAAATTAGTTATAACCGAAGCATAGGATACCATCCGTCTCCTTTTAGCCATGACGTCATCAGCACGTCGTACTACATTAAAAATGGTATCGGACTCTTCAGTTGACTTTACAGTTCAACTGAACCAGGCAATACCGAGAAACATACAAAAATACAAGAGGAAGCGGTATCGAACACTTCAGATTACATCATCTCAAATGTAGCATGCGATTTGAGCATATGCATATCCGTTTAGCACTACCATCGCCCACTATTAGCGGGCGAAGACACTACATGCTCGTCGAACTGGCTGCCAGCGATTCAGTTGTCGACAACGGTTGCCGCAGCTTCGAAATACTTGAAACAGTCAATGACATAGATTTTCCCCACCGACAACTGCACTGGTATCGCTCGTATTGCAATTACCAACACGAAAACATGAAGTAAAAACTTTACGTCCGTGAAATAAATCTTTGGCACTCTTCCAAGTTCTCGACATCGTAGAAAAATTAGTTTGTTGACGAAAAAGTTTAGGGGTACGCATCCCCCAGCGTTCCCCCAGAAAAACAGCACTGGATATGATACTGCGTGAAGAGTTTGACAGAGCACTGAAAGATCTAAGTCGAAACAAGGCCCCGGGAGTGGACACCATTCCATTAGAACTACTGACAGCCTTGGGAGAGCCAGTCCTGAAAACTCTACCATATGGTGAGCAAGATGTATGAGACAGGCGAAATACCCTCAGAATTCAAGAAGAATATAATAATTCCAATCCCAAAGAAATCAGGTGTTGACAGATGTGATAATTACCGAACTATCAGTTAATAAGCCACGGCTGCAAAATACACTACTGGCCATTAAAATTGCTACACCACGAAGATGACGTCCTACAGACGCGAAATTTAACCGACGGGAAGAAGATGCTGTGATATGAACATGATTAACTTTTCAAACGGACGCGACGGCTACAACGTCCTGACATGAGGAAAGTTTCCAACCGATTTCTCATACACAAACAGCAGTTGACCGGCGTTGCCTGGTTGAAACGTTGTTGTGATGCCTCGTGTAAGGAGGAGAAATGCGTACCATCACGTTTCCGTCTTTGATAAAGGTCGGAATGTAGCCTATCGCAATTGCGGTTTATCGTATGGCGACATTGCTGCTCGCATTGGTCAAGATCCAATGACTGTTAGCAGAATATGGAAACGGTGGGTTCAGGAGGGTAATATGGACGCCGTGCTGGATCCCAACGGCCTCGTATCACTAGCAGTCGAGATACAGGCATCTTATCCGCATGGCTGTAACGGATCGTGCAGCCACGTCTCGATCCCTGAGTCAACAGATGGGGACGTTTGCAAGACAACAACCATCTGCACGGCCAGTTCGACGACGTTTGCAGCAGCATGAACTATCATCTAGGAGCCCATGGCTCCGGTTACTCTTGACGCAGCATCGCAGATAGGAGCGCCCGCGATGGTGTACTGAACGACGAACCTGGGTGCACGAATGTCAAAACGTCATTTTTTCGGATGAATCCAGGTTCCGTTTACAGCATCATGATGGTCGCATCCGTGTTTGGCGATATCGTGGTGAACGCACATTGGAAGCGTGTATTCGTCATCGCCATACTGGCGTCTCGTTCACTTCTTGTTCGCATTGACGGCACTTTGAACAGTGGACGTTACATTTCAGATGTGTTACGACCCGTGGCTCTACCCTACATTCGATCCCTGCGAAACTCTACATTTCAGCAGGATAATGCACGACCGCATGTTGCAGGTCCTGTACGAGCCTTTCTGCATACAGAAAATGTTCGACTGCTGCCCTGACCAGCACATTCTCCAGATGTCTCACCAACCGAAAACGTCTGGTCAATGGTGGCCGAGCCACTGGCTCGTCACAATACACCAGTCACTACTCTTGATGAACTGTAGTATCGTGTTGAAGCTGCATGGGCAGCTGTACCTGTACACGCCATCCAAGCCGTGTTTGACTCAATGCCCAGGCGTATCATGGCCGTTATTACGGCCAGAGGTTCAAAATGGCTCTGAGCACTATGGGACTCAACAACTTAGGTCATAAGTCCCCTAGAACTTAGAACTACTTAAACCTAACTAACCTAAGGACATCACACACACCCATGCCCGAGGCTGGATTCGAACCTGCGACCGTAGCAGTCCCGCGGTTCCGGACTGCAGCGCCAGAACCGCACGGCTACCGCGGCCGGCCGGCCAGAGGTGGTTGTTCAGGGTACTGATTTCTCAGGATCTATGCACCCAAATTGCGTGAAAATGTAATCACATGTCAGTTCTAGTATAATATATTTGTCCAATGAATACCCGTTTATCATCTACATTTCTTCTTTGTGTAGCAATTCTAATGGCCAGTGGTGTAGATGAAGATGAAATGGGAGATATGATACTGCGTGAAGAGTTTGACAGAGCACTGAAAGATCTAAGTCGAAACAAGGCCCCGGGAGTAGACAACATTCCATTAGAACTACTGACAGCCTTGGGAAAGCCAGCCCTGACAAGACTCTACCATCTGGTGAGCAAAATGGATGAGACACGTGAAATACCCTTAGACTTCAAGAAGAATATAATAATTGCAATTCCAAAACAAGCAGGTGTTGACAGATGTGGAAATAACGGCTACAAAATACTAACACGAATTCTTTACAGACGAATGGAAAAATTGGTAGACGCCAACCTCGGGGAAGTTCAGTTTGACAACTCTACGCAAACGCCGCTGCTCCTGATCGTTAAGTGAAGGCCGTCCGCCACTGCGTTGTTCATTTACATTTACATTAACATTTATACTCCGCAAGGCACCCAACGGTGTGTGGCGGAGGGCACTTTACCTGCGACTGTCATTACCTCCCTTTCCTTTCCAGTCGCGTATGGTTCGCGGGAAGAACGACTGCCGGAAAGCCTCCGTGCACGCTCGAATCTCTCTAATTTTACCTTCATGATCTCCTCGGGAGACATAAGTAGGGGGAAGCAATATATTCGATACCTCATCCAGAAACGCACCCTCTCGAAACCTGGACACCAAGCTACACCGCGATGCAGAGCGCCTCTCTTGCAGAGTCTGCCACTTGGGTTTGCTATACATCTCCGTAACGCTATCACGCTTACCAAATAACCCTGTGACGAAACGCGCCGCTCTTCTTTGGAACTTCTCTATCTCCTCCGTCAACCCGAACTGGTACGGATACAACACTGATGAGCAATACTCAAGTGTAGGTCGAACGAGTGTTTTGTAAGCCACCTCCTTTGTCGATGGACTACATTTTCTAAGGAATCTCCCAATGAATCTCACCTTGCGCCTTACCAACAATTAATTTTATATGATCATTCCACTTCAAATCGTTCCGTACACATACTCCCAGATATTTTACAGAAGTAACTGCTACCAGTGTTTGTTCCGCTATCATATAATCATACAGTAAAGGATCCTTCATTTTACGTATTCGCAATACATTACATTTGTTTATGTTAAGGGTCAGTTGCCACTCCCTGCACCAAATGCCTATCCGCTGCAGATCTTCCTGCATTTCTCTGCAATTTTCTAATGCTGCAACTTCTCTGTATACTACAGCATCATCCGCAAAAAGCCGCATGGAACTTCTGACACTGTCTACTAGGTCATGAAATGTCGTATTGACATGTGGATCTCAGGATATTCAATATCCCAACGACTTTAAATGGAATACTCCAAGCGCCTAGCTCCAACCGCCATTCCACGTTCAAGGTCTGTCGATTCCGGTCGTGCGGCCATAACCACGTAGAGAACCTTTTCGCATGAATCGACTGAGTACAAATGACAGCTCAGCCAATGCACTGCCCTCTTGCACATTGTGTACACGATACTACCGCCATCTGTATATGTGTACATCGCTATTCCATGACCTTTGTCTCCTCAGTGTATGCCACAAGACACCTTTTGAATATGGAGCGGCGCTCCTGCTCTGGTGGTGTTGCAGCCTACAGACGGAACCGTTCAGTGGTTGCGCAGCCGCCTCACCTGGTTGCTCTGGACGCGCCACACCTCGAGGATGCGCGAGTCAGACTGCAGCAGCTCGAACTTGTCGCGCCTGTAGAAGATGGCGCAGCCGTCGGGCCCGTTGTTGCCCTTGATGTAGAGGCACGGGGAGTCGGGCTTTGGGTAGAAGATGCCGCTGTAGCCTTGCGAGCCCAGCACCTTCGTCAGGAAGCTGAAGTGGTCCACCTCCTGCAACACACACAAGCCCGAAACCGTCAGTACGCGTAGAAGATAAAACAATATATATGATCATTATTTACAAAGACATTAAGGGGATACGGAATCACCTATCCCCGCAATGTTAATATATGCCTACTATAGGGAACATTTTCTCACAAACTACTGGAGACAGAGAGGTAAAAATTTTACTGTATGTGCATTCATATGTTACAACAATACTGAAACAACAGTTTATTGTCAAAGTATTTTCTTACAGAGATATTGTACATTTATTTTTAAGTAAATTTTTTCCATCGCTTTTTACTAGATTATCACCCCTAAGTCTTTTGTAAATCAAGTAATTAAAAAATCGTTGTTTCAGTATGTAATAGGGACCTATGTCACTACGTCATAAAAATTTCAGACTTCTAGGTTGACCAGTACCTGAGATAATGTTCCTAGATGAAGTAAAAAGTAAACTTACGGGAAACGGAGAAAGAAGATTAAAATATTCCTGATCCGTAGCTAATACCCCCTTCACAGTCTTCATAATCATCTTCAAGTCTTCTTTTGGCACCCCTCTGCACCTGTCTTGCTTTTTTCACTAATGTCTTGATTATATTATCAGCATGCCTTAGTCTGTGCTGATCTAAAAAGAACATAGCACGTACCGTACGGGAACCAACACACATACCCAACTTTTGAAGGACCTGGCATTTAGTTATATTTCCAAGATTGAAGGTTGCCACAGCATCATACACACCAAAATGTAGTGTATTAATTCCGACAAACACTGTTTTTGGGAGACGATGCCATATCACACTATTCAAGCACTCGTTGCGGTTCTGCGTTTTTCCGTGAAGACATTTCATCAGAAGACTTCTGTCAGCCAGATCTCTGAAAATGGGCTTTATTTCTGCCATGATGGCTGATGGTAGACTGTGGTGGTGAATGTATTTCTCTCCTGTTGTTAGTCCCCTATTGTATTTACACCAGCTGTTTTCACCTTTGGGGCACAAACCATGTTGTGGATGCTCATCCGTGGATGCGGTGTGGAAATATAAAGCCCATATAGCTCTCCTCATTTCTTCAAGATTGCCTGTATTTTGCCTGATTGCAAGGCCATAGCAGTTCTGAATGTGGTCTATTATGGAATCAGTCAATCTTCCTCTGCCATCCAAGGTTTTCCCATCATCTAGTTTTTTCCCTTTCATAACTGATTTTAACCTTCTCAGCCTGGCACCCATTCTCTTCTGCACATGTCCTATACATTCAAGTTTGCTTATATTTACACTGTTCTCATATGGTTTGCTTTCCAAAACTTCTTTGAATGCTTTAGAGTCACCATCTCCCAGATATTTGACATAGCGAACATTATACCACTGTGAAGAGCGATGAAAAATTTTCTTCACCCAAGCAACCTCCATGCCACCACTACTACCATAATAATTAGCAATACAGTCATCACTGTGTTCATTTTTCAGCCTGCCTGTGCACCTACAGTATTTAGACATTATTGCAACATCAATAACCTTGCCAGTATCAACACTAGTTGCTGTTACAACACCATTGTTGGAGGTGTGGCCCCTTTTCTGCCACGTGCCATCAAACGCCACTGTGAGGTCACGACTGCCGTCATTTTCTTCCACTGCTTCTTCCACAGCAACCTGCATTGACTTCTGTGCTACATCTTCAACTGCAGATCCTAGTACATAATTGTAAGCTTCAAACTTTGAAGGTGCACTTGGAAGATTTAGAACACCACATAGCATATCACCAGCTGCTTTGCCCTTACCAATTGCTCGCAATCCATAAACTAACCTAATATTTACACTATAAAGTTCAGTTTTCTTGTATCCATTATTTACAGTTACTGAAACCGAACTTGGAAACTTACAGCTGTATTTACAAACACTGCATATTAAATTAAACTGGGCAGCCAGGCCAACATGGGATTCTACTTTCAGAGAAACGTTTCCATGACATTTTTTGCAGCACAAACTGTTTTCAAGAGCTTCACACAATATATTCGTATCAATGAGTTCAAAAACTTCATTCCCTCTATCAAGTAAATTATATTTCTCTTCCAAATCTCTTAGTTTTTTATGAGAAGCACTGTTTTCATTTGGTGTAAGTTCGTTCGGCAAATCAGTAATAAGTGGATTCACATTTTCCAACAGTGATGATGATGAACTGCTTTGCTTTGCTAATGAATCATTATTTCTTTTCTTTTGCCAGTTCACACGCTTTTTAAATACTTTTGCTTTAGCTCTAGGCATTTTCACTGCGAAAAATGAAGCACTAAATACGAAATAACTCAACAACAACTACTTTCTTATATCACACTGTTTACAAAACAGTCCCGCCACAAAGTCAAAGAGTAACTTGAGGAAACCAGAGAGAAACATTTTCGGGCAACTAGTGTATAAATAGTCGCTGGAAACCGGGATATTTGAATTCATGTCACTTTAAAGGTACTGCCAAAAAGTTCATGGTCAGCCACGAGAGACGTGTATAACTAAAGCGCAATACCCGATCTCACAAATATATAAAAATAAAATAGTTATAATTGTAGTAGAGCTATGTATGATACGTCATTTTAAAGAGGAAACATGGCAGAATATAATACGCCAATAAAAAAAAATTCCATTTTTTAACCCAAAATCCGATTCCGTATCCCCTTAACGCCTTGTCCCCAAAGTGATTTCAAAACCGAATTTATAGAAATGTATTAATACTGTAATTTATAGCAATGTTTTCTGTTGTTTTGTAATTAAAGTCATGATGGTATCATTTGGCCAGACACATTTACTAAGAAAGCCAAGCGGAAGTGAACAACGTATAGTATCGGTAAAGAAACAAGCGATGATTATGTACTTCATTTAATGTCGCCAGCCTGTAAGAATATGCTTCTATGTACCTCTGCATTTGGTTAAATACATGATACTCAACTCCAGTGTATCGAGTTTATTTAGAAAAGCACACCTCACTGGTTCTTGTGATAACAACTATTATCGTGAGTAAATATTTATGTCTTTCTGTTCACAGCCAGTACAGAAAGGATATATGACGAATTGTTCGAGGGTAGAAAGACTTCTTTCGTTACTTATTTGAATATCACTAAATCGAGCCACTCTGAGATAGAATTGCCGATTATTTCTCGTCATTTCTTGCGTGTATCTTTAAGTAAGAATAATAACAATCTCCCAGAATCTTCCCATGCACTATAAATTTTCTCTCTCTCTCTCTCTCTCTCTCTCTCTCTCTCTCTCACACACACACACACACACACACACACACACACACACACACAGACAGACAGACAGACAGAGAGAGAGAGAGAGAGAGAGAGAGAGAGAGAGAGAGTCGCTTCAAAGAGAACCACAGAAGTTCAGCAGATTTCATAAATATTCTATCTGAAATGAGAAGAGTAAAACAGGGGTGTCCCTATCAGAACTCCCACATTTCAAAGGCCCAGGGAAAAAAACCACGGTAGACATGATAATGAAATTGCACCACGTGCTAGAGCACCTCAAGGAATTTATATTCCCGCGTCAGAACTGCCACCTATTGTCGCCAGAGTGGAGCAAGATCTCATGAAGTGAAAATGGCGATTCCGAAGCAGCGTACGATAGCATAACGCGGTTTACAGGAACAAAATCACCGATTACTGTGCAAAGAAATTATCGTAGTTTGTATGGATGTGATTCAGTTGATGTGAAAACAATTGAGCTATGGTATGATAAGTTTTTGGTACCTGGAAGTGTTCTGAAACATTGTGGCGGTGCACGACGTAGTGTTTCTAATAGACAGTGGACGGCATCAGCAGGTGTCTAGGCAACTTAATGTACCCTGAGCAACACTGCATCGTGTAGTACACCAGCGCCTTCGTTTGTTTGCTTAAAACGAGGAAATTCTGCAGCGTCTGAAGCCGAACGACAAACCATGCAGCCGGCAATTTGCCACGGATATGCTGCCGGGTATTTACATGAATTCCAGCTTCCAGTAAAGATGTTTATTCTCAGATGAGACAACCTTTAATATATCAGAAGCGGTTAATTGCCATAATGTTTGGATTCGAGAACCGCAATATCCGCACCCTGTCATTGAACATGTTCATGATAGCTGTTAACTAAAAGAACGGACCCGAAAAATTACCGGCCAACGTCCTTAAAATCGGTTTCCTGTAGATTTCTTGAATATATTCTAAGTTCGAATATAACAAATTTCCTCGGGAAAGAAGAGCGTCTGTCCACAAATCAGCATGGATTTGAAAATTCAACTTTCGGGAGAAATTCAGCTGTCATGGATGAGAAGCAACATATCCCTAGATTTCTGGAAATCGTTTGATACGGTGCCCCACTGGAGACTGTTAATGAAGGTCCGAAATACGGAGTGGGGTGCCAGGTATGTGAGTGGCTCGAAGCTTCTCAAACAATAGACATCAATACGTTGTCCGAGACGGCAGATGCTTATCAGAGACAAGGGTATCGTCAAGAACGCCCTAGGGAGATGTGATAGAACCACCGTTTTCTGTATACATAAATAGATTGACAGACAGAGTGAGCAGAAATTTGCGCTGTTTACTGATAACGTTGTAGTTCAAATGGTTCAAATGGCTCTGAGCACTATGGGACTTAACTGCTGAGGTCATCAGTCCCCTAGAACTTAGAACTACTTAAACCTAACTAACCTAAGGACATCACACATATCCATGCCCGAGGCAGGATTCGAACCTGCGACCGTAGGGTCGCGCGGTTCCGGACTGTAGCGCCTAGAACCGCTCCGCCACCCCGGCCGGCTGACCAACGCACATTTCGCGTAAGAACCACGAAGACAAGATAAGAGAAATTAGAGCTCGTTCGGAGGCATATAGACAGTCGTTTATCGCTTGTTCCACTCGCTTGTGGAACAGAAAAGATAAATACTACCGCCATACAACATACGCTGACTTGCGAGGTATGTATGTAGATGTAAAAAAGAAGTAAATGTGTTTTGTTGGTTGTTGTTGTTGTGGTCTTCAGTCCTGAGACTGGTTTGATGCAGCTCTTCATGCTACTCTATCCTGTGAAAGCTTCTTCATCTCCCAGTACCTACTGCAACCTACATCCTTCTGAATCTGCTTAGTGTATTCATCTCTTGGTCTCCCTCTACAATTTTTAACCTCCACGCTGCCCTCCAATACTAAACTGGTGATCCCTTGATGCCTCAGAACATGTCCTACCAACCGATCCCTTCTTCTGGTCAAGTTGTGCCACAAACTTCTCTTCTCCCCAATCCTATTCAATACTTCCTCATTAGTTATGTGATCTACCCATCTAATCTTCAGCATTCTTCTGTAGCACCACATTTCGAAAGCTTCTATTCTCTTCTTGTCCAAACTATTTATCGTCCATGTTTCACTTCCATACATGGCTACACTCCATACGAATACTTTCAGAAATGACTTCCTGACACTTAAATCAATACTGGATGTTAACAAATTTCTCTTCTTCAGAAACGCTTTCCTTGCCATTGCCAGCTTACATTTTATATCCTCTCTACTTCGACCATCATCAGTTATTTTGCTCCCCAAATAGCAAAACTCCTTTACTACTTTAAGTGCCTCATTTCCTAATCTAATTCCCTCAGCATCACCCGTCTTAATTAGACTACATTCCATTATCCTTGTTTTGCTTTTGTTGATGTTCATCTTATATCCTCCTTTCAAGACACTGTCCATTCCATTCAATTGCTCTTCCAAGTCCTTTGCTGTCTCTGACAGAATTACAATGTCATCGGCGAACCTCAAGGTTTTTATTTCCTCTCCATGAATTTTAATACCTACTCCGAATTTTTCTTTTGTTTCCTTTACTGCTTGCTCAATATACAGATTGAACAACATCGGGGAGAGGCTACAACCCTGTCTTACTCCCTTCCCAACCACTGCTTCCCTTTCATGTCCCTCGACTCTTATAACTGCCATCTGGTTTCTGTACAAATTGTAAATAGCCTTTCGCTCCCTGTATTTTACCCCTGCCACCTTTGTTTTGTTGGTAGTCAGTACAAAAATGATTCTTTCCTTTGGGCGCTAGCCATCATACAACTCTGCTAGTATGTAATTTTATCAAAAATATTCAACTTGTGTATTAACTAAGTAAAATAATGTTTCCCTCTGAGTTAAGTGAAACCGGGAAGTATATTGCAAAAGAGAAAACAAAAAATCTATATACTCCGTAGTTTCGACCCAATGATCTTTTTCGTTGGTAAGACTGACTTCAAGACAAGTCTTAGCGCACATGGTAAAATTTTGATATGTCTCTAATAGCTGCACTGAAAAGTGTTCACGATCAAAAACTTTTTATGTGCACATTTTCCACTGATTATGGTTCGAGTGCTTCGGATCAAATTTAAGTGTGTGAATGTGTGTGAAATCTTATGGGACTTAACTGCTAAGGTCATCAGTCCCTAAGCTTACACACTACTTAACCTAAATTATTCTAAGGACAAACAGACACACCCATGCCCGGGGGAGGACTCGAACCTCCGCCGGAACCAGCCGTACAGTACCTGACTGCAGCGCCTAAGACCGCTCGGCTAATCCCGCGCGACCAAATTCAAGAATCCAGTAGCTCCCAAACGACGTGCCTATAAAGCATTTAGCTGTGTTTATAGTGATGTGTCCAGTGTTGACAGAAGCACACCACATATTCGGAAATTGAAGCCACTAGATGAATGACAATACAGCCATTTCCGTAATTGCATATACACTCTATCGACATTATAAATCGGTAAAGATCATTCACACCAGTGTAGATTTCAAGAGTTGTGTGAGGCAGACCTACAAGCATATGAGTCTGCTGAAATTCACAAGCTTTAACACCCATGTTACCGCTGACAAGAAAGCTTGAAGGCTTTAGTTGTCGCTTGTTACGTCACGCCTCAGTTCTATGTCATCTGTGACCCGTTTCAGTGATGCTTAAAACAACGATTATGGCTAGTCACATAATACGATAAACGGAAATAACTGCCCCCGCGCCAAATTTATCTTGTTCTGCAAGACTTCGACCTTTCCTACGAGCCAATGGAAACTGCATTGTGTCTTAAGGAGTCTGCAGTGATTGGCAGTACAGAGGAAATAGTTATCGATTAGCTTAGTAACCACTCAGAGAAGAGAAACGAACCTGCAAGCAGATGACGTCTGGACAATACTGCACGATCTCCTCAGCGATGTGGTATCTCCGCCTATGCCACTCCAGTGCGTCGTCGGGACAGCAAACGAAGTTGTCGTTCGTCTGTCCAAGAGCTGAAAATTGAGGACGGATATTTTCAGTAACAGGTGCAATATTCAAGTGCATCGGGTAATTATTTATCTTGCAATATGTGTAATGTTAACTTCGTATGGCAGTTACTACTCACATTGAGACAAGACGTTCCACTGGAAGACTCTTATGCAGTCTGGGTTGTTGACAGGTTCCTCGAAAGCTGCGAAACAAAAACAAAAATTAGCTACTATATATTTCATAACTAGTAGTAGGCCCTATAACTATATACACGAGGCATGAAACAGGGACAAAATAATCTGCTGGAATTATCACTGCCAGTTCAAAATGACGTTAATCGACTCTTCAGTTGCTAAATCCAAGAAATATTTCTTACAAATGAAAATAAACTGCGAATGTTCTATAATTTAGAACCATACAATTTTTTTCACTTATAGTGCCCAACTCATCTCATTATTAAGTATCGTCGAAATTCTACATTTACTCTTTCTGTTTATTCTTTTGCAGGACATTACACATGCTGACATCGTTCTCCTTGAAGAAAAACAATTTCCTTTGCGCTTACCCACCTCCCATCCCACCAAAAAGGAAAAAAAAATCCTAGTCATTACTGTGTGATTACGGGGTTTCTTATCTACTCTCTTCGTTATTTTGACTATTGAAATATGTCACTATGATGTATAGCTAGTTAATCATAATTACAATAATAAAAAAGAGTGTTTGTAGAAACTCTTCTTTTTTGTTATTACGAAGCTTATGCACACATTGCGCAGATAAACACATTTACTTAATAGGGTATAATTTAAAGAAAAATGTGTACATCGACGAGACCAGTGTAATGGCAAGACATGTCAAGCAAAGAGATGAAAATAATGTTTTGCCAAAACCGAACTTCCACCAAAAAGTCATTGGTTTCGGAGAAAAGTAGGTGAAATAAACTGCAAAACGTCCGTTACTGTGGAGGGGAAAAAAGAATCAAAACTATTTCCAGTCAGATTTATCAAATGCAGTTGAACTGATGTTCTCTTTCTGTTTCCTGACGCTATGTCCCTCAGATATCTGCCCTTCGGAATGGAACTACTTAAAAATTATAAAATTTGATAATTTTAAAATTTCGTTGCCACGCTAAAATATTCAGATCGTCAGTAATTCTAATCTGAAAAAAATATTATTTTTAACAACAATATTTTCTGTTGACCGTTGGATACGAAAGTTAGGAAAAAAGGTGGCGAAGTGTTTTATGGAGTGTAGCTTCGCACTTAGCTTTAATACAGACACAGTAGACGTACGAACAGTAGTCTTCAGACGCATTTTAGATGATTCATTTTCTTGGTCGTTATGAGGCGGCCTCTTTCGCAAGTTGCCACGCCGAGTGGGCCGTTTCATTCGTTTGCCGCTCATTGTCGAGAATGTGACCTTGTTTGCCGCCGGCTATGATACAAGGACTAAGCGAAACAGACTAGCTGCGGTCGGCCTGCCCCATCAAGTTCAGTGAAATGAACGGGTGAACCGCGGTCTGTGAACTGTGATTTGTCTATTGTGCAACGATCGTACTATTATGTGTAACCATCGTATTAAAGGCTTTGACGATTGAACTACTGTGGTATCGTTAGCTACGATGCCACGGCGTAGGTGCAAGTTCTTAGGTTGGCACTACGACACACACCGCCGGCAGCGCCCTCTAGCCGGCGCTGTGCAGCTCTACGAGCGCCGCTCCAGATTCAGCCCATTTGATTCCGAGTAGGCGACCAAGTAACATTGTTTCTATTTCATAGTGGGCGAGCCAATACAGATTTTGCCTGTGTAACTTCTGTGAGCTTTGAGACATCCGACTTCGCACCTACGTGCTCCTCAGTGCAAAGTTATGTAATCATATTCTTCCTATAGTAAATGTGATTTAAATTTACACGCAGTGCCGAAGTACTTCACCTTCACCTGCTCCTCCTAGCTTCCTACATTCGACTTACTCTTCAGTTTTCAGGAGTAGACCTACGCGCCTCCTTCCAGGAGGGATACAAAAAGTACGAAGCACTTTTCATGATTTTATCACGACGTCTTCACGAAAAGCCTTGGGCATGGCCCGAACTGTCCACACACAATTTTTTTTTTAATTATTCTTGTACAGAGGAGGTCTCAGACGCCTAACCACGCGGTTTGAGGCGCCATGTCACGGATTGCGCTGCCCCTCCCGCCGGAGGTTCGAGTCCTCCCTCGGGCATGAGTGTGTGTGTGTGTGTGTGTGTGTGTGTGTGTGTGTGTGTGTAGTTCTTCGCGTAAGTTAGTTGAAGTAGTGTGTAAGTCTAGGGATCGATGACCTCAGCGGTTTGGTCCATTAGGAATTCACAAACTTTTGAACATTTAGATGACTAACCACGGCAAAAAATAAATGGTATATAGGCCTTATTTATTCCTGTTTCCAAACAGCTATATTTATTGCATTCCATTTCAAATGCGACCGATTTAGAATCCAGAAAGCTCCACTTTCACGTCCATGATGCGAGAATCGATGAGCAGCACATCCGAAAGTCTACCACAGCTCATCCATACCTCAATAGGTATGACCACATCTCGGCCCAGGGTTCTGAGTTGAGGTATTTTTGTGTCTGTTGGTGGAATGGATAAGCTGTCTCATCTCCACATTATATGCGAAAGACGGAGTCTTGAAGGTTCAAATGGTTCAAATGGCTCTAAGCACTATGGGACTTAACATCTGAGGTCATCAGTCCCCTAGACTTAGGACTACTTAAACCTAACTAACTTAAGGACATCACACACATCCATGCCCGAGGCAGGATTAGAACCTGCGACCGCAGTAGCAGCGCGGTTCCGGACCGAAGCGCCTAGAACCGCTCTGCCACAGCGGCCGGCTGCAGCACCTCTTCTGGGCTTGGGACCATAACGGTTGGGGCCTGGACGACTGGAAAACCGTGGCCTGGTCAGGTGAGTCCCGATTTCAGTTGGTAAGATCTGATCATAGGGTTCGAGTGTGGCGCAGACCCCACGAAGCCTTGGATCCATCACGCCGGCGGCCGTAGTGGCCGAGCGGTTCTAGGCGCATCAGTCTGGAACCACGCGACCGCTACGGTCGCAGGTTCGAATGCTGCCTCGGGCATGGATGTGTGTGCTGTCCTTAAGTTAGTTAGGTTTAAGTAGTTCTAAGTTCTAGGGGACTGATGACCTCAGAAGTTAAGTCCCATAGTGCTCAGAGCCATTTTTGAACCTTGGATCCAAGTTGACACCAAGGCACTGTGCAAGCTGCTGGTGGCTCCATAATGGTGTGTGCTGTGTTTACATAGACTAGGTCCTGTGGTAATGTTAGGCTGCTTGGAGACTATTTGTAGCCAGCCATGGACTTCATGATCCCAAACAACGACGGAATTTTCGTGAATGACTATGCACCATGCCACTGGGCCACAATTGTCCAGGATTGGTTTCGAGAACATTGTGGACAATTCGAGCGAATGATCTGGCCACCCAGATCACCCGAAATGAAACCCACCGAACATTCGTGGGACATAATCGAGAGGTCAGTTCAGGCACAAAATCCTGCACCGGCAACACTTCCTCTATTATGGACAGCTATAGAGACACCATGGCTCAATGTTTCCGCAGGGGACTGCCCGCGACTTGCTGAGTCCATGCCACAGAGTTGCTGCACTATGCCGGGGCAAAGGGATCCAGCACGACATTATGAAGTATCCCACCTTTTTTATCTCAGTGTAAGCACATACGCTTGCGTCTAAGACCAATATAAACTTTTTAACACATAGCCATTCCTCTGAAGACAGCGCACAGTTTGCACTGCCCCTGCACTGCATAATGACGTCTGACAACGAGCGCTCACCACCCAGGCCTCCTGAACAGGCCTGCACTGGAGTGTACGCCGGAGGGGCGAGAGAGCGACAGCAGTGTGCTCGCTTACCTTGCGGGTCGGGGCTCCAGCCGAGACGGCGGAAGCGCCTCTTGAGCAGAGCGGGCAGCGGCGCCACCTGCTGGCGGCAGCGCTCCAGCAGCTCCTCGCGAGGCAGCCGCTCCGGCAGCTGCACGTCGCTGTCCTGCGTGTCCTCGTTCAGGATCTTCGGCGCCGATGTGAAGCTGCCCATCCTGCAACAGACAGGGAAGAAGGCGTTAGCTCACGGCGAGGACTGATCGAAGGAAGTCGAAGAAATCATCAGACCACACGCACCAGATCAAGAAAGCTGTTTAGCTGAAATCAGTAAACTCAGACAAAAGGAAGGTAGGAAGATTAGTGTTTTAAATCCCGTCGACATCGAGGTCATTAGAGACGGTGCACAAGCTCTGAATGTTTCAAGGATGGGGAAGGAAGTCGTTCGTGACCTCCCAAGGAAACCATCCTGGCATTTGCCTGGGGCCACAAATCGCGAGAGGATTTGAACCGTCATCTACATCTACATACATACTCTGAAACCCACCGTACGGTGCATGGTGGAGGGTACCCATCACCTTCCTGGCGACAGTGACGGAAAAACGACCGTTAGTTGGGTTGGGTTGTTTGTGGGAAGAGACCAAACTGCGGAGTCATCGGTCTCGTCCGATAAGGGATGAACGGGGAAGGAAGTCGGCCGTGCCCTTTCAGAGGAACCATCCCGGCATTTACCCGGAGCGATTTAGGGAAATCACGGAAATCCGAAATCAGGATGCCCGGACGAGAGATTGAACCGTCGTCCTCCCGAATGCGAGTCCACTGCGCCACCTCGCTCGGTGAAATACGACTGTCTCTATGCCTCCGTACAAATACTAATTTCTCTTATTTTCGTGTTCTTTACGGGAAATGTACCTCGGCGACAGCAGAATCGCTCTGCGGTCAGTTTCAAAAGCCGGACTTCGAAATTTTCTCAATAGCGTTCCTCGAAAAGGAAGGTTGCCCTGCCTCCAGCGATTCCCATTTGAGTTCACGAAGCACCTTCGTAGTAGCTGCGTGCTGATCGAACCTACCGGTAACAAAATCTAGCAGCCCGCCTGTGAACTGCTTCGGTGACTTCCTTTAACCCGATCTTTTAAGGATTACGAACACTCGAACAGTAATGAAGAATGCATCGCACTAGCTTTCTATATGTGGTGTCTTTACAGTGGAGCCTCGTTTTCCTGAGTCTCCCAATATACAGAAATCGACCATTCGCCTTCCCCAGTGTAGTCCTCACACGCTGGTTCCACTTCATATCGCTTTGCAACGTTGCGTCTAGATATTTAACCTGGCTGTGTCAAGTAGCACACTACTTATACTGTATTCGAACACAGAGTTTGTTTTCCCAATCATCTGCATTAAGTTAAATTTTCTATGTTTAGAACTAGCTGCCATTCATCATACCAAGCAGAAATTTTGTCGACATCATCCTGTATTCTCCCAGTCATTCAACGACGACACCTTTTACGGACACCAGACTACAGTTATGAGTCGAAGGACATGAAACGGAAGCCGTAGTTGAGAACGGATTTTATTCAATTTGTATGGTGAGAAAGCAGAAAACGAAGCGAAGGAGTAATTTCGAGAGGGAATAGGACGAACATCAACAATAGTAAAGAAAGGGTAATACAATGTAGTCGAATTAAATCAGGTGCTGTTCACAGAATTAGCTTAAGAAATGAGACTCTAAAAGCAGTCCACGAGTTTTGGTATTTGGGCCTCTAAATACTGATGATGGCTGAAGCAGAGAGGATATAATATCCAGAGAAGCATTAGCAAGAAAAACATTTTGGGAAAAGAAGTATTTAGTTAATGACCTGTGCCGCGAAATCGGACTACATTTGGCGTTTGTAGCTTTCTGGATTTCTCATAATATTACGACGGACCTCGGCTTTACACAAGGACTTGCCGTGTTTCACAGCGTTCATCATTTATGTAACCGCAGCCAGTTAGAAGATTTTGTTTCTGCGGCGAGCTGTTAACCTGCACAAAACTTTTGACTAGGGTTTCCGTTCAGTTAAAGATAACAGCAACACAGTGAAACTTTCCCATAGAAAATTAGGAATGACAGTGCTGGAAAAGCTCTTACGTTATTTGATTTTCAAACAGCTGAGCAAAACTGAACGTACTCACACAGATCTCTCTTTACTCATTCTGATTATCACTAAACTGATACACAATATTTTTAGCACAACGCAATCTGACTTTCAATAATCCCTCCAAAAGAACGTCCCTGACTGAGAATAACCTATACCTTTCATGAATCACTTACCTCACAAAAATCTTTTGTTACTCGAACTACTGCAATACAGCGAGCGCCAATATGCCAGCTAAATAAAAGATTCTAACTATTGAAGGATTAACTACTGATAGGCATAGTTAGCAAATGAAAGATTTTGATAGAGAACAATGTATCTACCTTTAAGGTGTTCAAAAGTCACACTGCTGGCGGCTCACCTCCAACTGCTCAACACTACACTAGCGAATATTCCAACAATGAGTGCAACCAGCCACAGGCTGCACACAGAGCAGTCAGCGATTTTCATACAGAGCACTACGTGGCGTTACCAACATAAAAACCCAAGCAGCCTATTTACAACAGTTCCAGCAGAGTGAAAGCCTAAATTTTTCAATATAGGCCTCTTTACTTCCAGAGTTTCCTCTCACAATCCTACGAGGCTAGCACCCCTCTGGAAAGGGATACAGGGGAAATAATGGTTTAAGCACAGTTGTTGGTAGATTCGGAGGTAAAATCGTGCCGATACAAAACCAGCAGGTCAGAAATGTTGTGCCGTGGAAATTGAAAGAATGCATCTTTACTGAATCATCGTTGGACACAGTCCGTACGGTCTGACTGGTTAAGGACGGAGATGGAAATTAACTTTGAATCTATTCATGGGGGATGTCCGGGCAACGGAATGAACGATCACTGCTCTAGGAAAAGCGTTGTCTGGGTTGTACTAGTGGTATGGCGCGTGTTTTTAGTGTCACAGCTTTCCAGTTTAGCTAGGGTAAGACATTTCGTTCGTTTTGGGTTGTTTGTTCGCAACTGTACAGTACGAAGTGGGCGTACATCACAAACCTGTAACCGAGTATCCTAAATCCTGTCTCTTCACTGGGTCAAAGAAACGTTTCCAGCCGCGGATGCCCTGCGGTTCTAGTCCGGAACCGTGCGACTGCTACGGTCGCAGTTTCGAATCCTGCCTAGGGCATGGATATGTATGATGTCCTTAGGTTAGTTAGGTTTAAGTAGTTGTAAGTTCTAGGGGACTGATGACCTCAGCTGTTAAGCCTCATAGTGCTCAGAGCCATTTGAACCATTTTGAAACGTTTCGACCCCTTTCGTCGCGCACCGAAACACCGAGGTACGGTTCCTGTCCTTTACTTAGTATCAACCTACTTTTATAATGTGAATGATTAAGACTTTTTACAAGTTAGCGTTGTGTGTGTCATTGCGAATGATTGTGTGTATGAATAGAGGTACAGCTTCTTTCGAACAACACCCATAACTTTGCTGAGTTCAACGTTCCCGTCCTATGAAAGCGTCACAGTGTAGCATTATCTCACTCTACAAGACACTGTGGCAGAGTTTTGGGATTTAACAGGCCGAAGTGGCCACTTGTACCAAATAATCGTCATGAAATTCCACTACCAGGAGTCAATTTCATTACCTTCATAATAAGTCACTTATCAATCAAATATCAGTATAATAGGAAACAGTCCAGATCGTAAAAATTATTTATTTACTATTTCATTATACGTTTCAGAGCTTCCAGTCCGCCGATGGTCGCTTGGACCGAAATAAGTTACTGGAGTTACTAAATAAATATTTTTTGCAATCTGGACTGTTTTTATGCTGAACTGTTTTATACGATCGCTCTCGTTCCGCTACGATATCAAAAATTATTAATAAAATATCCGTTCAACACACAGGTACTGATTTTTCTGTTTCTGTTAATTTTTGTAAATGCACTTGATTATCTCAGGCAGTACCGCTAATATAGCAAAGGAATGCCGCTGGGTAACTGTTCCCGTAACGTTGAAATTGACCCCGCGCAGCTATGCAGCTGGATAACCATCTTCGGCGCTCGCCCAAGATGGCGTTCGCCGGGAGCGGTCCACGCAGCACGAGCGTTCCGGGAACAGTGAAACGGGTCTCCTCCGCTGCATCAGCGATGCTAGGCAAGTCTTCCCGCTAGCTGCCTTTCACAAAACTGAGTGACGTGCATCACGCCACTCTCAACACGAAATTTCATCGGAAGTGAGCAGGAACTGCTGCCGTCCACGAGAGCATATTGACTCAATGACCAGTCATCTCACGAGGTATTTCACAACATTTCACTGCTCCTAGAAACAAATATTGCCTCACATTATATGAAGATAGCAACTGCTCTCGAAAGAACAGATACCACTGATGACCGTGCAGCTTCTCTAGAATAAATGGTAATTAATTGAAACCCTCAGCAGCAGACAGGTGTTGTTGATATACCTCTATGGGGACAGATAAAAATGTGTGCCCCGACCGGGACTCGAACCCGGGATCTCCTGCTTACATGTTTTTTATTACAGAGGTCAACCGGCGCTCTGACCGAACACGCTGAGCTACCGTGCCGGCGTCCATCTGAGCCACCGAGGACACAGATGAACAGCGCGACTGCAGGGACTTATCCCTTGCAACAACACCTCTCGGCAGCTGAGGGTTTCAACTAATTGTCATTTATTGCCTCACTTGTCAGATTCATGTATGAGTCACGTAATGCTGTACCGAAATGACAGAAAAGTGCCAACAGATTACGTCTGAGTTGAAACCAGGAGTAAAGGGGTACGTGCATTTTTCTTTCTGATACACCCCCCCCCCCCCCCCCCCCCGCCGCCATGGTACTTCACTCTCACTGGCAAAAACACAACACTGGCTCCGCTACTCCCCCCTGGCACTTCACTCACACTGGCAAAAACACAACACTGGCTCCGCTTGATGGAAATCGTTATCATATGCAGAAGACAGTTTGTTCACAACAAGAAAGTGTGCTCGTGCACGTGTGTCGAATCGACCCTGCAAAATCCTCACACAATCTGAACACATTTTACTGCCCGACTCAGTTCTTCAATCTGACCTTACCTGTCTTTCGTTCTCCCAAATTCATCAGAAACCTACCTGCTCAACTTGTTATGCTAGCAGTCGTCGAGTGCTTCAGAGATAACGGTTCATTCTCGGAAAAAACCATAGGTTACTGCGGAACCATTCTTCAGCTCATTCCTTCTGCCACGAGCTCTAATCCAGTTAGGTAAGCTTGTTAACGTTTGTGAGAGTAGGAGAAGTACCTTCACACTCAGGAGCTGAGTGGGGCAGTAAGGCCTTATCGATTTGGTACGAGTGTTACACATGAAAAGCCGGAGTCCGGGTTCGAATCCCTGCCACGTACACTCTTTAATCTAATAAGTTTCAGGCTAACGTACACTACGCTGCGAAACGAAACTTCGAATACGTTTGACTTGCTTTACCGAAAACAACGGCGGCCAAATCATCAAGGCAGGTGCTCACTAAGTAGGCTTTACGGAGCAAACAATTCTAAATTGCTGCAGAACATTCAACTACCCGGAAGATCTCACAAATCACGTACTGAGAGGGATCAAAACTATGGAGAGAATTCTGTACGTCTCTCTCTCTCTCTCTCTCTCTCTCTCTCTCTCACACACACACACACACACACACACACACACATATATATATATATATATATATATATATATATATATATATATATATATATATACACACATGAGCACAAGCTAATGCTTCGTGGTGCGTGCGAAGGCCCAACGACGTAAAGGATAATTTAGGTAGACCAATATGAACTGGAAGGTATTAAAAAACTAAAAACCCGCCTCGATTGCGAGAAAAAGCACCTAGTGTTAAGTGTTAACACAGGTTTCGACGTAGATAACTACACCTTCTTCAAAACAACAATAAAGTTGGCAGTTTATGGCGGGTCATGGCCCATCGAACAAAGGCCGGTGTGAAGTGGAGCGTACACCATTAAGTAGTGGTTTTGACTTTGTACATATGTATTGTGTGTTTTCCTTTTCTTTTTTCGTTTATAAATGTATAGCTATGGTGTCCTTTTAATCATTGACAAAGTAGTTATCTATGCCGAAACCTGAGTTAACAACACTAGGTGCTTTTTTCACAATCGAGGCGGGTTTTTAGTTTTTTAATATATTAACCAACGAGTGCTGACGCGCTGCGATGTTGAAGGTTCTTGAACTGGAAGGTTTGGCTCATATTTACTATTTACGTCTATTAGTCCTGATAATAAAGAAAAACTAATTTCTCTGAGAGTCCCAAAATTTATTCCAGCTAAGTCACGTTCCTAAATACTCTAACTTTATTGTTAGCCAAAAATGACATGTTGCTGTGTTCGCATTCATGGCGAATAAACGTACGTCTCTGGTGCAAGTACGTTAAGTGTTTGTGGCGATTACGTGACACCTTCCTACATTATGCACAGCAGAACGGAATACACACACGTAGGCATCTGTCTGGTGTTAACAGTTACCTCTACTCGGCACTTGTATCGGAACACTGAATTTCGAACCAAATACCGAACAGGTAGATGGGAACGTTTTGAGAGCGAGATACAAATATTTCTTGTTATCAGTTGGTGATTTCGCAGAATAAAACAAGTTTGGTATTAAAAACAATGCCAGTTATTGTGTTCATTTACTGACGCAACAACATGCAAAGTAATGGCCGTGAAAGTAAAAAATATGGGCTTCTTGCTTGAAGTGGACGACCAACTTTATACATCCTGCAACAGATTTCCTGTCCGTTCTAGTCCCCGTGTTATCGCGTGAGTCACGAACGGACTGGCAAACTACATTTCCGGTCCCTGCCGGAAATAATGTGAATTCTGTATCGATTGCATAACTTCCGAATTGTTTCTATTCTGATTCCCAGTCGTCACTAAGACTGTGTTGTTGCTTTAATCAGAAGGGCAGACGTAGCTTTCAAACGCTACTACCCAAATCATGTTAGTGCGGAAAAAGTCGAATTTTTGCTAGTTGAGCAGCCATAGATGATTTATTCTCTACAACAGAGGATTGTCCCGAGAGGGCACCAGTGCGTGCAGGACAATGTCGAAGACAGCATGTAAGTGTCACTAGCAGTAAAGCTTAGACCGTTACTATATCTGACAATAGAGCGCTGATGGTGATTGTCATTGCCCGTGAACAGAAATTATAGCTGTATTAAGGCTATTCAGTAGGCCACAACATTTTTATAGGGCGTCGGGTGATTCTGCAGTAGGAGACATTCAAGTCAGTGACTGTATACTTCGGGAGTGAATTTAATTATACAAATTAGAACCCTATTAGCAACAACTGCCCGTTATAGGGACTACATTATTTGTTTGTCTATGTAGCTCCTTTATTCCTGGCGAGGATACATCGATTATCCTGAGATTTATTATTGTTAATGCCACTTCCACAACAGGTACTCAACGAGAAGGGATTTGAAAAAAATATGAAATGAATTACAGAGGCAGAACGGAAACAGTTGAGCCACCGAGCTTTTCTCTGCTCGGATGAAAATAGTTTGAGTACGAAAAACAGTGACCGAATCAAAACGTCAGTCGAAGATGCAGCAAATTCCTGACGCCAGCTCGCCCATCAGTAATCCTTCAGCGACACGTTCTGACAATTTGCTGACCGCTCCTTCGGTCAATCACAGTAAACTGGATAGAAATGACTTCTTTTCAACTGGTGGAGTAACCAGTACATTACCCTACTGCTTTCCAATTTGATCGACGGCCAGAAGGAGTGTCCAAAAATAGGCAGACCGTCTTGCAGCAACGGCACAGTTTACTGGTTCGTCTTCTAGTTTATGTTTCTTTAAAACTGCCGCAGTAAACATCCACCCGCGAATGTCTTACGCTGATACATTGCGCAGAGGTTAATCGGCAGGATGAAACAACGGTTTACTCTTGACGTAATGATGAAGTCTGGTAGCTTCACCTTGTCAATTGATGCTCGTTAGCGGGGTCGTGTACTAAACGTCAAGGCGAACGTATCCTTTTTCTCTGCACAATCTGCAGGGCAGCTACGTACGAATATTTTCTCACTGATTGGAAAACTGGGAATATAAAAGTTCTGGCTTCTGCATCAGCCTTCCCTACTAAAAATAAGTACCGTAATATTAAAAACAATATGATGCTGCTCTCTGAATTGGACGCTGAAATGGCGATTAGTATTTATTAACAGTATACCGTCGGGAATCATGTAATCACTGGCATCTGTCGGCAAGGTAGTGTCTGGACTACGTTTAAAGGAGGACGCTGATAGCCTCGACGTTGAGCGCCTGTAAGTTCCTACATTCAAAGAAAAAATAAAAAAATCATAGAAAAATTACAAAATATTTCATCACATTATTCGAACGCATATTTTGCTCGAGTTAATTACATGGAATATCTATGCTATTGTAGATGATAGGTGATTCCTTAACGGACGATAGAACGACATTCAGAGATTTACTTTATAAGAAATCTGCGCTCTATCTTAGTCACTCTACGAGTAGTTTTAAAAAATGTGCATCTCTCTCACCAGTTTCTGATAAAACAATTTATAAAACAACTTGCCATCGAAAACAACAACTATATATACATGTTCAGGAAACTAACACAACCATGTAACCAGGAGGACTGAAAATTACAAAGTAAGGATAACACTCATTAAAAAATCTGAAATTGCACTATCAACTGCTTTTTGCCAACTGAATTATTAATATTAAAATTGTCTGATCTATACATAATGTAAATTATTTCGGTAACGATTTACACCATTATGCTCACGTTTCTTGTAAAACAGTTGCATTTTATTATTTCTGGCACATAATTGTCTTAAATTGTGCAGCGTTTTCGCTCATTATGTCTAATTGGTGCATGCGTTACGCGCTCCTGGAGAACAGGAGGGATGTAGAGAAAAGAGACCGGTAGCTGTCTTCAGCGATTGAAACGGAATACACTGTTGCATTGATTGTCAACGAACAAAATATTATGGTATGCAAAGATGGTTTACTAATTAATGTACAACGATTTAGTTTTTCAGGAGCATAACTTGGAAAAAATGTGTCAAGAACAACAAGAAAAATTCCTCGTACTGTACACAGAAATTTTCTATAAATTTCAGTGCATCAAGACAGCAATAACAGATCACAACAGTTAAGCCTTTAACAACAGTCTCATGTTATCGTAAAAATTTATGAAACCCAATATAACTTAACGGAGTTTATCGCAGTAACAGAAAAAAGAAGGATTCTTCGAATTCAGTGTCTACTTGTCACCAAAATCATTAGTAGATGGAGCAGGAGCTCAAATGTGTAAAGATGTCTTTACTAAAGGAGTGATACCAGTATTCGTTCGAAGCAAATTAAAGGAAAAACAAAAATTGGAGGTTTGAATGTGCTACCCCATAGTGCTTCCTTATACGGAAGACTTACAATGAATTCATTGATCGATGTCGACAGAGGATATACGTCACGTACATTACGAGTCAATTAAATATAATGATGAGAGAATATGTTACCAACAGCATTATCTTACTAGAAATAATTCTAAGTGCGTCTAGAATAACGTACTTTCTGTGGATTTACTTACTGAAATTTATTAATTAATCCATCTTGCTTTTGCAGCTGATACAAAGTATTAACTCTCTACTAAACAAACGAAGGTGGCACAACTGAACGATTTTATTTCGCCATGAAGGGACGGGTCTCTTCTCACATAAGAACGCTTAATGACATAGTCATAATTCTGTCCTAATATCCTTTAATCGACCACGAGCGAACGATGTAAAGTGCAAGGCGGACTCAAGATAAACGGTGTAACTTTGGCAGGTCTGAAACGCAGGCACTATGATCGAGCCCTACCACCTGGTTTGTTCCCATGAATAAAGATGTAAACAACGGAATAAAGCTGGAACGCTGTTGTCTGCTATTCGATTCTCCTCGCACGCTGCCCGCAGCTTCACGTCCGTGACCCGATTGTGTATTTGCGGACTGTGTGACCTGTATGCAGTCTTGGCCACCCTCCACTTTAGCTAAGTTGAGCCAGCCCAGATTTCCCCGTGTCGGCTTATCTTTTAATCCTTAGCGGACGCGTTGTACCTAACCTCTCGCAGGGAAGACTGATGGACAAGTTTCAAGAGCAATAATTTACGGTCAACGAGGAGATAAATCTGAATATAATTTCGTTTTAGCGTAGCCTTGATGGAGGTGATCTGCCCTTATCTCCCACTCACTGACCTGCAAAGCAGCTCTCCTGCCTCACTTACAGAGGAATCTACACTTTAATGTAGCATCTGTAGCATCGTGTGGATGTTTATGTACAGGATGTATCATCATTATTCGAGAACTGTGGCGCGAATGAAAGTATCGAAGTAAAAACAAGATGTTGCTTAACCTTGTTTCCAGTAGTCTCGAAAAGTTCTTGACTGTTTTTCTTCTAATTTTTACATGATGCTCTAATGTTTACCCCAATGTTTTACACGATGTTCTGCTCAGTATTCGGGCGGGCATAGGATATATTTCTTTTCTTTTTTTTTAACGAAAGTGAACCGGTTTTCTGTTGAAACGCAACTGTGGGAAAGAAAATGCTGTGCTGTGAAAACGTTTGGTTTAATTTTATTTCTCGCGGTCAGTTTTAAGTACGATATCAGGTCATTTAAACAATGTGATGAATTGATTCACACATCTGTATTCTTACTCCTCATATATAAATCTACACAATAG
Source organism: Schistocerca piceifrons (assembly GCF_021461385.2). Taxonomy (NCBI): domain Eukaryota; kingdom Metazoa; phylum Arthropoda; class Insecta; order Orthoptera; family Acrididae; genus Schistocerca; species Schistocerca piceifrons. Next base: position 466,638,377 of record NC_060141.1, on the reverse strand, counting down.
TTGGATAAGCAATAACGTGCTGTTTCCTTTTCTTTTTCGCAGTCGGTTTTAACAAAGAACAGGTTCAAATGGTTCAAATGGTTCAAATGGCTCTAAGTCATCTGAGGTCATCAGTCCCCGAGATCTAGAACCACCCAAACACAACCAACCCAAGCACATCACCCCGAGACCCAAAACCACCCACAGTGACCAGCTCAAGAAACAGGTAAGTTGCCCACTGGCTTATGACTAAAATACTACTACAGAATCTGAGTCGTGTTGCACTTTGTACTGCTTCCCGTTCGCATATTGAAATTATGCGAAGCATTGTCATTGAAGCTACTATTCTCACAAATCCAGCAGCTCGAAAGGTCCGTCTCACACCGCATTCACAACTAATACCAACCGATTCACCGACTCATGTTAAGCGACTTCGCTTGTAATAACAATAAAGAAGCGTGAAGTTCAGACAGAGGGGGGCGGAGAGGAAGTGGACAGAGTGGGAGAAGGAAATGGACGGGGGAGAAAGAAAGAGAGAGACAGAGGGAGGGGGGGGGGAGGGAGGGAGAGAGGGGGAGAGGGAAAAGGAGATTAGCACGTATACAATTCCAATACACATTTAACAACTGCGAAGCTACGCCACGTTCGTTAGTGTTGTAATAAAAGCAAAGACATACCAGTGAACAACAGTCAGTAAACGAGGTGTTTGCGAGGTAACTGCCGAAGTGAGGATAAGAGCCACCACAGAAGTGGTGTTCCAGATAGCAGAAATGTATTTCGACCAGGATCTTCTCTAGCAGTGTTCAAATTCACTACAGACAATGGTTGGGGAATGTGGCACTTGCCATTTTGTACACGGCTATATTTTGCTGCTGATGAAAGACGACATCTAAGGCACCAGTGTGGTCCGAGATGGATAGGTCCAGGGATGTCTCCTAGAGCACCTGATCGTCTCAGAAGTGATACTTACTCCTGCTAATTAGACTGAAGAAATGGAGCAGCGAATTCTATAATCCTGCCAAAGTTTATAAGAAGATCCGGCGGTGTTTGAAAGAATTCGTAAGTCATCGCATAGATGAGTGCAGTATTGCATACAAATGCGAAGCAGACTCTTAGAACTTCTCTTTCAACAGGAACGAGTGTGCGGTACTTTGTAACAAAAAAGGTCATGGAGGAATGGTCACAATTCATGGATATGACAGGAACGATTATTCGAAACGAAAAAGTATAATAAAAAAGGGCTCATTTTCTTCACCTTCGCTGGTGTGAAACGAATCTTTTACTGCGAGCTCTTTGCTTTCCATATTTTGGAGGGAGGTAGTATGGACCAAACAAGGAAAAATTGTCGACAAACATGTGCCCTAAAATACATGACTTAAGAGATATGAGAACTTGTTCAGTACAAGAGATATGTTTCACCGTAGCGAAGATGAGTAAGTGCTCATAGCTCTAAAGTTATGCATTTTAGAGTGTACGTTTACGAGAATTCTTTTTGCTTCGATTGATCGTCACTATCATATCCCTAAATACTGACCATTCCTCCTGGGACACCCTGTAGCGCGCTGAAGTAGTTTCGTATTTCTTGTCAAAAAAGGCTGTGGATGAAATTTGAAGAGCGCAATTAAACGGAGAATTTATATTTCACACTCATTTACCCTAAGTAGGGCAATATTTCAAACTGAAGTCAGTGGCAGCTTGTACGCGTCGTTTTTATGGTCTCCAGTCCGAAGACTGCTGTGATGCAGCTCTCTGCGCTGGTCCATCCTGTGCAAGCCTCTTCGTCTCTGAATAGCTACTGCAAACTACATCCATCTGAACCTGCTTACGATATTCATCCCACAGTCGTCTTCCACAATTTTTACCCACTCATTTCCCTCCAGTACCAAACTGCCAATCAACTAATCCCCTCTTTTTGTTACGTGTGCTACAAATTCGCTTTCTCCCCAGTTCCATTCGGTACCTGCTCCTCACTAGTTACGCGATATGCCCATTTCATCAGCACCATTACGTTTCAAAAGCTTCTGTTCTCTTCCTATCTGAACTGCTTATCGTCCAAGTTTCACTGCCGTACAAGACTGCATTCCAGACAAATACTTTCAGAAAAGAGTTCCCGACACTTAAATCTATTTTCGACGCTAGCAAATTTCTCGTCTTCACAAACGCTTTTTGTGCTATTACCAGTCTACATTTTATATCCTCTCTACTTCGGCCATCATCAGTCAATTTGCTGGCCAAATAGCAAAACTCGTCAACTACTGTAAATGTTTCGTTTTTTTAATTTAATTACCGTAGCATCGCCCGATTTAATTAAACTACATTCCATTAGCCATTTTTACATACGTTTGCAATTATTTCGGAAACGCTTCGTTTGTGGACAAATGTACTGGAACAAAGTTTATGCATCAACCATCGTATATTGATACACGCGTCAGTTTTCGCTATCCGTTATGATACAGCCTCTATTTTCCCCCATACGCACGAGGTAAAAGAGGTTGCAATAAGTACAAGTTGTTACGAGAAGTTTCAGATAATGCGACGTAAAAATATAAAACTTTACTAGCTATTCAGCCGTCATCTTCAATGGAATTCTTCGAAAGATAACTGCGTTTACATCAGCATCCCTGGGACCACTCAATTAGCAAAGAAGTAATTTGCGTTATTTCTGTCAGCTCTTCCAGTTTGTTGGAGAGAAAGCACATCATCATCATTCTTGTCTTGCTGTATCTTATCGCAGGAATGTTGATGGTACAGATTAACAACTAAGAACTGCTGTCTTCTTGTTATATACGACATGTGACAGGTGATCAGGTTCTTACATAAAAATTGCGAACGGCATGGTAGATAGTAAACTTATAAAATCTTTCAGATGCCACGTTCAAAGCTCAATGTTTTCAGATAAAGAGATTCTCGAAACTAGTATCTACACTTTTTCAGTTACAGGACAAATGTACTAAAGCACCAGGAAAAAATTCCACAGTGCTCGCAAACAACGGCATAAACGGATTTGGTTGCTGTACAGTTGCGTCATGTGATAACAGCAACAGAATTTTTGAGACAACAGCTGCTGACGCAAGCGCTGGTGTTTCTTCAAAGTAGTAGAGGCTCTAACGGCGTCCTGAGGCGTCTTCGACATGTGTTCTGACTTCTTGTCATCAGAGTAAAACCATGCAGCCGAGGACCCAAAGGGGACGTTAGGCTCGCGGTATCAAATCGGTCTCCTGTTGGCATTTGGGAGGAGGCCGCTTTGAAGGAGGGTAACTTTGAGAAGGGCGATGACGTCCAAATAAGTGGCCCTGGATAATGGGGACCCCAGGAGGTTGGCAGTGAAGCCTATCTCTGATACCCAAATTCAGCATCCCAGTTATGGAGTTGACGGGGACAGACAATTCCCCTGCCTATCCAATGTCCAGTTGACATCTGTTAGTAGGTGGCGTAAGTCAGTGGGATCTGAGATCTGTTGGCAGCATGAAGCGTGCAACCTGCTCCGCTGCATGCCACCTGGGATGGGCTCGAGTGAACACGACTGTTTGCTACCAAGTTTCTGATGTTCAGCTACCGAAGACTAATCTAGATTTGACGATTGATAGGGCTGGCCAACTCAGAGCTTAGATCCACACTGACTGTTTGACTGCTTCAGTGACACCTTTGAGTGAACCTGTGAGCATCAGTTGACAATTTTATAGCTCGTTGTCCTTATGAGGGTCTGACCCCTTCGCTAAGGCAATCTGTCAGGCTATAAGCTGAGAAGTGCAAGTCGCTGTTGGTATCTAACCTCAGACGCCTGACAACTGTCGAACCACATGAAAGGGTTAGCGAACTAGACACAGTACTTGATGCATATTCACGTGTCTTTCAAGACTACAACAATTATTAGATGTGATGGGTAGAATGATCAGTTGGGATTACTGGCGTTGGGGGGTACGAGGATGAGGCTTGGAGGAATCAGTCTGCAATTCACGTTTTGTGACTCAAAGGAGGCATGACAGGCAGATAAGGATGCACTGGGCAGAATTCAAAATAAGCTTTCCCGAATAGGACTCCAGTGCCGAACAGCGAGAAAGTACTACTGAACACGTTTATTTACTGTCGTATGTTACGCCTACTAACCATCATGAGCACTGTTCCAGTTATGTCACAAAAGCACAAGCATGTTGCATAAAAGTGCATTACGTATCCATTTTCCAAACCGGTTCTCCTGCTGCAGTCCCCTTGGAGTGAGCCCATTATATCCTGACATTTGCAGCACACCTCTCAGATGCGTAGTTACTGCCTTGTCACCATCACATATCCTCTATATGAGGTAAAAATTGAAAATTCCATGCATGCGAAGTTGTTAGAAACACCGCACTACGTCCGTTGGAGAAGGTTAGGGCGAAGAAAGGGCGCATGCCATTTTTAAGGAACTATCACGACAGTCACCTGAAACGACATAGAGAGGAACCAATCGTGGGTAAATTGTTAGGCTAAGCGGTGACTTTAGCCCCATTCTTCCCAAATACAAGGTCAGTATCTTAAACGCTCTCCCAGTATGAGTGTGTGGAATTTCCACGATGCCGTTGATATTAACGGTGAAACAGCTGGCTTGAACATCTTCAGAACTTTCTGTCGTTCCCCGTAATTCACGGACTTACGTTTCTACATACATCCACAGCATATCCTGTGGTACCTCCATCGGAGGCAACGTTTAATTCTCTATCGCGAAGTAGGGCGTGCTATCAGAGGAGTGCTTCCTGTGTGTGACACTCAACCGTAATCTCCCCACTGAGAGCACGCTATTCAGCAGTGGGGACCCATTAGCGTCCGTATCATCCCTACAGGTAAAACAGGGATTTTCCCGACAGACTGAACTGCTGTCTGTGCTGCTCAAGCAGAAAATGACTTGTCTTTAGAAGGTTTCTCTCGTTCTCATCATGCTACACAATAGGAAATGAAATTCCACTTTTTTGTGATCCACATACTGACTCTCCCAGGCGACCAGCGTAAAGTGACATGTCTTACAGTGTTCGCAGAAGTATTTATTGGATTTCACAAAACACAGTTTCCATAACGGGCTTCGATTGGGTAGCAGATAAACGACTAACACTTGTAGAAGGAAGAAGAACAGGTTTATCAACTGATAGATAATACCGTTAATGTGGAGCGTGACCATCTTTGTGCCTCTGAATGAACTAGTTTTCACAGCTGGCAGGTCACTCCAGTTTACAAAAGTGTAAATGAATGGATGTTCAGAATTATAGAATATACTGGTAAAGTCTATGTGCTGCAGGATTCTAGAGCATATTCGATGCTTATCTCAAAGAAACAGCACTGATTCGTGTAAAATTATCGTCATATACATTGCTCGCGCTATTCACGCAAGCAGCAGCTACAGTAGAAGCAAGTGAACAGGTAGCTTCCCTCTACATCTATATCTTCACACATATGCCGCAGGCCACCGCATGGTGCATTGAGGAGGCTACTTTGAACCACTAATAGTCATTTCTCTCCTGTTCCATCCGCAAATGGGGCGAGGGAAAAACCACTATCGATATGTCACCAATGAACCCTAATTTCTCTTATCTTCGTGATTCTCACGTGAAATGTACGTCGGCGGCGGTAGAATCGTTCTGCAGCCAGCCTCAAATACTGATTCCCCAAATTTTCTCAATAGTGCTTTGCGAAGAGAGTGTCTTCGCTCCAGGAATTCCCATTTGAGTTCGCAAAGCATCTCCATAATACTTGCATGCTGATCGAACGTACCACAAGTAAATCTAGCAGCACGCCTCTGAATTGCTTCGATATCTTTCATTAATCCGATCTGGTGTGGATTCACACACTATAACAGTACTAAAGAATGGGTCACACTAATATTCTATATGCGGTCTCCTTCACAGATGAGCTACACTTTCCTAAAATTCTCCCAATAAACCGAAGGCCACCATTCACCTTCTCTGCTACTACCGATCTTACGTGCTCGTTCCACCTTCCTGCATTTCCAAAAGACGGTCGACACTGTACCACATGTCGGCTAGTAATTAAAATGCGATCGTATGGAATATCTACGAAGAAATGCGATTCAGTCGACAAATTACTGGGGTATATATGCAGACTGAAGATCCGAATGAAATTTTGTGCCAAGTTCGGGATTCGAACCCGAATCTACTGCTCACTAAGCAGATGCAATAACCACTACACCACCCTAGCACAGTGGCTATGCACAGCTGCACAGACTACCCTAGCATGCCTCCCTCCTCAATCCAAATTCCCATTCAGGCCTCAGTCCACTTCTTATTTCCCATAAATTCGAACGGCATTGTAGAGGCTCTCCATGTGTTGGAATAGCACCTTAGCATCCAACAAAATGGGGGAACCTCTCTGCCGATTCGGCGAACCTCATTATGGATTTAGTCTGCATACAATCATAACAGATTTTTTGAGACTTGAAAAGGTATCTCGAACCATAAACTTTCATTTCGACGAATTACTGACTAATTGCAAATTTCATGATGAATATCTTGTGTGCATAACATCGCTTAATATTTAGAAACAGCATGAACATTTCAAATCTGTAATAAGTAAGGCAGTTGAAAGAATTTGTTGAAACTATTTTCGGAAAGTGCACTGCATCTATGCAGGAAATCTCGTACAAGAAGCAAGAGCAACCGACTAAAGAGCACTGCACCACCATATGGTTTCCTTATCTAGTAGGCATAGCATTAGATATCAAATGAATTCATTGAAGCGCTGCAAGGATTGCAATAGGCCGGTAAGCCCATAAGAAATACTGTGCCGCCCTGAATACCTCCAGGCCATAAATTTCATTCGAATAGATCACTGACACACAAGACAATATTATCCATTTGTTTGCATCTCATAACTGGCGATCTTGGTAAAGTATTGAAGTACGCGCATCAAAACAATCGCGAGATCTAAACAGCGCAATGTAACTAATATCCCGCTATGCGGAAATGAGCAGACCAACGTCGCAACGGCAGCCAAGGATGACGTCAGATGAACGAAACAGCAGCCCTCGCTGCTGTATCAGAGCCAGCAGGGGGGCCTGCCGTACGGACGAATATATCGCGCTCACCCCTCCATATCTTTCAGACTGGGCGGATTCGCAGCTGGCAACAACAGCCGCAGTGACGTCAGCGCGGGGCCAGCGGTTGCCGAGAGCTTACTTGACGTAACACGTTATCTGCCAGTCTGCCTTATCAAGAACGGCAGGAATTTTGCAAAGAGATGAACCTCGAGTTCATAGGCCCCATTGAGAGCTTTACCAGATCGTCAGCAGCGGCCGCCCCTGAGCAGAAACCCTCGAATACATCTTCTTGAGCTCTTTGGAGGCTAAACAAACATATCTTCTCGCTCTAAATGCGCAAGGATTGAGAGCTAGGGCTATCTACTTAACACGCGATGGAAACTCTGAAAGATCTTACGCAAGCCAGAGGCACGGGGTTCTCTCTGAACCAGAAAAAGTCCCCAACAGTCACCGTGGGTAACAGCAGTGGGGCGCATCTACGTTCTAACCAGGACACGTGCGTGAAAGCTCTTGGCTTCTTGCTCTACCCGGAAATAACGCCGAAGTAAGGACAGAGGACCACGCAACCACATCCCGTCTATGACAAGTGCCACAGAGCAAGAAAGAACTTTCAGATATGGACTTATCATCGGGTGACTGTAAATAGCAGGATGGTAATCCTGTTAGGCCCCGAATTGTTTCCACTTGTATTTTTGTCCCAGAAAGTGTAGGAGTAGTGTTGTGTAGACGTCTTCCTGGAGCTGCTGTTTTACAATTACCCGTACCTATTTCTTCTATATTCGCTCAACTAACACTGTGATAAATTGTGTTGTTATACGTCCTAGTGAGCATCAGTATTATAAAACAAACAGCGAGCTAGGTGGGAAAAAATTACGATCAGTACAAGAAAATGACACAGGTTACGAGCTAGAAGCACAGTCCCACAAAGAGGCAGTTATCTAAGAGATAATCAGCAATCGAATAAGTGGTTGGCTTGGATCTGATGCACCGCGCTCTTTAATGCTTCCAGTGGGTCATTACCGTGGGATATCACTTGTATGTGGGAACAGAGTGATATAATGAATTTTATTTTATTATTATTAAATTAAACAGTGCTTTTGCTCATTTAACGTAAGTTTATTTTATTGTTGTTTAAATTGAGAGTAAACTGTGATTTAGATCAAACATGTTTACCTTGATAAAATAAAATATTGTTATTCTTTACGCGTATACAAAACACGCCGCGCGTCCGCTCGTGTTATGAAAAACGAGCTTGCTTCTCGAGTGTCGCAAATGAGTAGCAAAACGAGCGCTTAAGAACAAATTTCTTTCCAGTAGTGTTGTACGGATATGAGACCTGAGCAATTACAAAGCCTTAACGTCAGAGAATATACTCCTTTGAATTATGGTATTGGAGGAAACTTCTTAAGAGTTGCGTGGACTGTGAGGAAAACAAATAGGTCCATATTAAGGCAAATAAAACCAGGCTTCTCCTTGCAAGGTCTGACACTGAAACAAAAACTGATCTACTGCGCACATCATCAGAAGACACACGGGAAAAGACCTTAATGGTGGGTATGATCGAAGGCATGAGGAGAAGAGGACGGTATGCGATGAGATGGACTGATGATATCACAGGTGTAATGGGTTACAACGTGGGAAGTTCGGGAGATAATGCACAGCAGAACTGGAGCGGAGGGGGGGGGGGGGGGGGAGTGCTTTACGGATCCCTTGTTGTACAGCATTGCGTGGAAGAAGCTGGGGAAACAACTGTCTCAAAAGAAAGCACACAGATTAGAAGCACTGCACATTGCACGGAATGTCTGTTTTTGAGTGTGAGTGTGTGTGTTTGTGTGTGTGTGTGTGTGTGTGTGTGTGTGTGTAAGTATTAACAGCCCGTTAACAATGAGGTTACATAACACATTGATCCACTGCTAGTACCGGCGCAGAGTTCTTATATTGACTTCTATACTCTACAAACCACTACCTGACATAGTGTGGTTCTTATTGTACCACGTACTAAAGTTGTTTTCTGTTTCCACTGACGGATGGAGAGCGAGAAGAACTTCTCGGCCTCTGTGCGAGCTGTTGTTTGCCTATTGTATCGCCTAGATTTCTGTGGGACTGATACCTAGGGAAATGATGATTATTCTATTACGAGTTTTTGTCTGAAATTTTCGAAGCTGGTGTGCAAAATGTAGAGGACGACGAAGCCGGATCACGAACAGTAGGTCTCACGATTACGTATTCTTTGCGTCGCTGTTTTGTACACTGCTCTGTACATGATATCGCAGAAAATTTTTCCAGCTTCTACAGCGTAGTTACTGGGAGTCCGTTCAGCAATAGCGTCATGATTGGCTTTGATGGCAGCTATTAAGTCCGAAGTTACTGGCTAACGGTTGCCGTATGTGCAACGGCCAACACGCGATAACGACTCAGCAGTAAAGTTCGGTACGCAGTAGTCCGGCTTCATGAATAACTCGCTAGCCGAACGTAAGTTTGGTAGTGATGGTTTGCACCACGCAATAAAGCTGAAGATATTACATCAGCTTTTTATTTGTTCAAGTACTCTTCCTTGCCATCAAAGCAACAAGTGTGAGATGACAAAGGAATACTCGGAGATGTTCTGCTCAATGCTGCAGCGATATTATTCCGCAGTGCCCCTCCTTACACACTGAAGCTCTAAGGGAGAGCGTGAAGTTCAGCTCACAGGAGAACTGCACCACTAAGGTGGACAAGATTTGAAGACTGGAGGAAGGGGCTAACAGATCTGAAGTCTTATGTTGCATAGTGGCGGGCGTTAAAGCCTACAGATCTATACCAGCGTGAAAGTGTTTCAGATAAGGAGCGAAAGGCATATTTGTCGTTAACTACAGCTGTGGTATTGCAGTATTTGTTCCAACTCGTTCTGATGCTAAATAATCTGTCTTCCTTTTCTCTTATATAATTGCAGATAACTCGCAGTATATTCATATGTTGTGAACAGCTTGACTATTAAATTTAGCTTACATTTTAATTATTAAAGTAGGAAGTACGGCACATGTTTCTTCGAAGGTTGGATGAAACTGGCGAAATTTATTTAGCGTACAGCATAGAGCTGTATTTCCGCTAAAATACACATATACAAACAATTTTTTTTGGACTGGAAGCAAATATGACAGCCAACCTCAGATAGGATATATTACGACGTATAACATGTTTCACTTACCACGCGTCATTTCTCGAGGCCAGAATCATTTCTTAAGCAAGTTCAAGGCCGATCTCTCCTTCGACCTTCCCTAATGCCCTGTCCCTAACGACCTAGAAGTCGATAGGACGTTAAACTCTATACATTCCTTCATACTTCTGGCTGTATGTAAGCGACTGAAGCTGCCTTGATATCATGGGGAAAAAAGGTCGGAGTGAGCCATAACTTCCACTGAGAACGTACATAATATTTGTGTAACGATGACGATGCTGATTCGAAATTAACTGATCAAATTAATTGTCACAGTACATCAGGAGAGAGGCTTTGCTTTATCGATATGATTGAACAGGTGTTGCCAAAGCGAAATGTATACGAAACACAGCGACGGAAGTCTTACACGACATGTACTTGAATGCTGCCTGAGAGAGCGAAACCAGCAATATTAAATACCTTACAACCATAGAATATTTCCAGAGGTCGTAGAAGTTACATTAGACGTAGCTAAGCAATCACTCTTACCATACTCTACTCGTGAATGAAACGAGAGACTACTACTGTAAGCTACAAGTTGGGGGAGATCGGTGTGTTGACTGAGGGGGAAATTTGTCTCGACAATTGCTTTTTTCTTTCATTTTATGGAAATGAAAGATGTTCACTTTTGGCATTGTGGTTAAGATGATCAGCCTGTCTGTGCAAGGGGGGTTGACGGGTAAATTGGAGCGGCATGTATTGGAAGAGGAAAAAAAAAAAAAATTGGTTGTGAAGGAGATGTCAGGAACTGTAGGATGAATTTGCTCTCTGCAGGAGGGTGTATCCTGATTTGAAACTCCAGGCAGACTGAAACTGTGTGGCAGAGTGGTCCAGAACACAGTTTTAATCTACCAAGAAGTTTCACTTCAGTTATTGTTGAAATACTTCTTTTTAAATGATTTATTGTCCGATACAATAACATATAATTTCAGCAGAAAACTGTCACTGCTATTGCGACTATGACGGACAACAAACAGTAAAACGGTATATCCTGTGCGCTGTAGGCAACAAGCAGTCTGTATGCAAAAGCACAGAACAGAAAACTAAATAAAAGAAACTTGAGCGAATTTTACATTTTCTTTTGTAGTAAAAAAATGGACTGAATGGTTTCGTCTGGTATTGGCAATATTACTATTTCTTTAATTATTTTATTTTTAATATTTTTTTCCATTTACTGATCTTACATTTTTTGCATGTTAAGTACGAGGAAAGCTTTCCACTTTTATTGCACTCGAGAGGTTTGCTTCCTGATAATAGGTGAGACAATGTTTTATACGAAGCACACAAAAGACAACTCTGATTTAAAACCAATGTATATATTTAGAAATAGGTGATATGGATCAGAATCAGTGGTGTAGACTGTTCGAAGCTATGTCACTGTGCCGGTGTGCTATGCAAAATATCTGTTTGGAACAACAACAAAAAAAAAAAAAAAGAAAAATACGACTTGTTTCTTGGGCTAGCAATTTTACAAACGGTTCAAATGGCTCTGAGCACTATGGGACTTAACTTCTGAGGTCATCAGTCCCCTAGAACTTAGAACTACTTAAACCTAACTAACCTAAGGACATCACACACATTCATGCCTGAGGCTGGATTCGAAACTGCGACCGTAGCAGCAGCGCGGTTCCGGACTGAAGCACCTAGAACCGCTCGGCCCCTCCGGCTGGCAGCAATTTTACATAGCAGTTATATATCAATTGCAGCAGTTCACAGAAAAACACTTTTTTGCTTGCTGCACACGAAATTTTTGTTTTACTAATGCTCGTGTACTGTTTTTAACAAGGCATCTTCAGTAGGTGTCCTCGAATACTACATGGCTTTTTATTTGTAAAAACGTGAAGTTGTCTAATATTCCAGGACACCTATTGAAGATACCTAATTAAAAAGGACAAAAACGTGTCTGGTTCCATAAATAAAATAATAATGTCATGTGCTGCAAGCAAAAAAGTGTTTTCACGTAAACTACTGTTGCTTTAGAACATTATGGATCACAGTGCCTTGCGTATGCGAGAAAACGGGGTGACGTACATAATTTTATGTTACCTGATGATGACTGGCCGATCGAAACTAATAGTTAATGCATGTTTACTTCATCAACAGGTCTTGGTGATTCTGAGTATCTTTTTTTTTCTCTCAAATATTTACGAGCCGTGGGGCACCACCTGCTCAAAATACATCAGCAACGAGAGATATGCGCCTAAAACGTGACTTAATACACCGCATTTCATCATCAGTGATTTGCAAGGCTCTGCAGCCATCCCGACTGCCTTGTCAGCAGTGAGCGGTTGCTCCACGGAAGAGAGCTTACCCGGCGCTGAGGAACTGGCAGCAGAGGGCGGCGGCCGAGGGCGCGGAGGCGGGCGCGGGCGGCGCCGCCACGTGCGAGTCGACGTCGAGCATGCCCATGAACCTGGCTGGTCGGCGGCCGCTAGCAGACTGCCCCGCGGGCGCCGGCGCGCGCTTTTACTACCTGCCGGACGAGCGCGCTCGTGACGTCACAGCACGTCACTCGCTGCCGCCTAACCCCCTCCACTGCGCGGACCCCTCGCGGAGTGCGGCAACGTGACCGCTACCAGCGACTCGCGTAAACACACACGCGCGTCCGAAGAGCGTAGTACTGAGTTTCGCAAAGTACAGCAGTGATATCGGCGAGTGTTACTTTACACTTTAGCACGAGCAAGGAACCCTGTTTATGCTCGACATAAAAATAATAATTATTGTTATCTTGCGTCATTTCAAAGAACTTCCAGAAAATCTGTGAAAGCATGGGACTGTGACAAAAGTGGGTTAGTTCATAAATAACTTTTCTGCTACCAGTCATGATTTTCTTTTACTTATTTTTCGCACTGTGGGTTTCGGAAAACGATTCTGTGTTTTAGATAATGTTTTTGAGTGTGGAATTCTGCTTTGTTCTATTGACTATACAGGAATTCATAAAAAACGCGAAATTTATATTTGGTTATCGATCTTTATATGTAGTTTGTGGCGAAATTTGGAAATACCCGTGCTTACAGTTTTCTTACGGTCCGTTCGTGCAGAGTCTCACATACGTTAAATATCACACACAATTTTCTGTTCACGGTATACAACTAAAATAACTTACATAAACAGTTTCCACAGCTATCCTGAAAATGGCAATCACGCTGAAATAGGCCTACTGCAATAAAAGATATACTCGAACGTAGCAGCGTCTTGTTCTCATAGCGTAATACATAATGTGCCTATATGACATTCACGACGCAGTGGGCCCAGATCAGCACAAAGTTAAAAAGATGTTTTTAGGTGCAGACGACAGAGATAATGTTATAGGTCTTCCACAGAGTACAACATACTTTTGTACACACGGCATTTGTCTTAAGAATCCAGATCATAATTGTCCGCAGCTCGTGGTCGTGCGGTAGCGTTCTCGCTTCCCACGCCCTGGGTCCCCGGGTTCGATTCCCGGCGGGGTCAGGGATTTTCTCTGCCTCGTGATGAGTGGGTGTAGTGTGATGTCCTTAGGTTAGTTTGGTTTAAGTAGTTCTAAGTTCTAGGGGACTGAAGACCTCAGCAGTTAAGTCCCATAGTGCTCAGAGCCATTTGAATCATTTTTTTCGCCGCTAACTACATATAAAGATCGATAACCAACTCAAAATTGCGCGGTTTTTATTCATTGCAGTAAAGTAAACAGAACAAAGCAGAACCTCACACATCAAAAACATTACGTAAAAATGGTGTATGTCACAGAAAAACACGCTTGAAAATGGGAATCATTTCCCGAAACGAGCCGTGTGAAATATAAATAAAAAAGTCGTGACTGGTAGCAGAAAAGTCGTTTATAAACAAAACCATTCCAGAAGATCGTAAAGATTTGCTGGGCAGGGGGTCTTTAACAAGACCACACTGCATTTCTGAAGTTATATGAATCTGCCACACTAGCTGTTGCGGTTAAACCATCCTTTCATTTTATACTCTTCACTACTACGTTCTTTTCGCTGTATAGTTATTCTCAAATGTAGTGTAGACGATTTGATCAAAAGTATCCAGACACCTATTAGTGGACTTTAATATAGGGTGTGTCCACCCTTCGGTTCTATGACGGCCTACCCTCTGTGGAGGACGCTTTAGAGGTGTTTAAATGTCTGTGAACCACTAACAGCTCATTACTCAAAAGGCGAAACCAAAGAAGACAGTGGTGTTGTAGCGAAATCGACAATCTAACACCGGTGTTCTACTGGTGGGGACTCGGGGCAGGTTAGACGTTTTCAAGAATGTTGTTGTCCACAAACTATTGCCTCTCAGCTGCTGCTTTATGACAGGATGCACTGTTATGCTCATACAGTGATCGTCTCTGAACTGTTCCTGTACTGTATGCAGCACATACTGCATGTGTTCATATCCGCCCAAATTTAGCGTTTCCTTAAGCGCCGTAAGGGGACCACTTCCTAACCATGAGAAACTCCCCCCTCCCCCCCCCCCCCCCCCTGCCCACACAGCCGAGATCGGCTTCTTCGTACTCCACTGTTGGCACTACACGTCAGAGCAGGTAACGTTCTCCAGGCATTCGCCACACCCAAACCATTCATCGTATGTAAAGCGCGATTTCTCGCTCTAGTGGCGTCGCACTTTACACCAGTTCAAGCGCAGCTCAGCACTGACTGCATAAATACGTGGCTTGTGAGGGGTGCTCATCCATCTTACCCCATTCTTTTTAACCGCCTACGCAAATTGTGAGACATCCGTTTTATTAGATCTTTCGTATATAGGTGAATAGTAATAGTCGAAATTTTGTTCATAAAGGACAAACCAATTCAGACCTGAACGCCACAGTGGACACGTCCTTTACTTTCATGTAGTCATATTGCGTGGTAGAGGGACGTTGCCACAACGTTCGTCTCCCGTGGTGTTGCCTGATCGTGGCCAAAACCAGAGAAATTAATGATATTAAATGAAATGATATCACAAGCCATAAGTTATGAAAAGGAAGTTTTCGTCGCCGGCCTCCACTTGATAGAATTTATTTCGATTACGTATACTGTGAAACCACAGTAAATGTGACACTCCTAAGACTCGTCACTACAAACTTTGTCGCGCTTGTGGCGATACTGCTCTTAAGGAAATAAGGAAACAATGTATAATACGAGTAAATATTTTTTACATTTTTTACTAGTATAACGTATCTGTATTTTATTTTCCAGTATTAATTAAAGAATGTGAGTAAATTATCAGCGTTTTGTTTGAAATCTGTCAAAGTACATTTGGCGTGATCCAAAGGACATTTTTTGCGATATGCCACTGGATAGTATGGAGTCTTTACATCAAGAAATTGCGATCGCGCTATCAAAAAATAGTTTTTATTTGTTCGTAGAGGCAGCTATACAAGGTATGTTTTTAGGAATGGTCTATTTATGGTTATACATATCATTATCATCTTGTTGGGGCTGGAACCTCCGTTTGAAACTTTTCCGTGTTTGTGAAGTAAGTTATTTTCTTTTTATAAACACCTCATTCTGCAAACTATTTATTCTTTCAATTTTCACGCAAACATGTTTGGACGCCTATGTGTGAGTCTCGTTCTGTATCTTAAATTGCATTAATTTTAAAGATGTGATTGTAAAGATTGAGCTACTTTTATCTCATGCGGTATCTCAAGTGTTCATTCACAGAGACGAGATTTACGAAAAAACGCATATCGTTGCGCTCATGGGATACACGTGAAAGCATGTGATATATCTGTAAAGGAAGCCACACAAAAGATGCTAGTGACACCTGTGAAATAGGTACTGTTCCTCCAGAAACACAGTATGTATGGTTTATACAGTTTACTAATTGTAAGTCCATCGCCGCGTTATTCTGTCTGTGTGGGAGCTAATCTCAGGATCTACCGTAGCGATTTTAATATAGTTTACGTTAATACACTGCGCCACACAATTAAAGGGTCACTTTTTTGAAACCTCGTAATTGTCTCCCAATGCTGGACAGAAACTGAAATCTGAGTCAAAGGAGTGTACAAGTTTCCTCTGCAATGGCGCAAAAGCGTGGCGTCCTGCATCGTCACCCCCGGGTTCGGCGACACTTCAGACAGCAAGATATTGATACATGTAACATAGGGGCCAGAGCACAGAAGTTTATGAGATTTGGCTAATGATGTCATATTAGCAAAAAATTTCACTACAAATCTGCCCAAGCCACCTTGGATGTGTCGCATGGTGAGGAGGCCGTCAGATTTTACTGCAACGCCCAGCGTTTAAATCACGCGGTTTTCTTAAGGGTGACCGAGGCAAACATTTCAGGCACACCGCCGCTCGATATCGACAAGAATAACGCGCGGGTGCTGCTGCAGTGGCACGCAGAATCTAAGGGGTGTTGAAAGCGTTGCCTACCCTCAGGCGACTAGGAATCGGTCAAGGGTTGCCTCCGTGCCGGTACATTTTCAAAGTCCTCAACAAAGTTGCCTCCGTGCCGGTACATTTTCAAAGTCCTCAACAAAGTTGCACCAGTGACACTGAACGTGTTGCCGAACTGAGAATATAAGAGATACCCTTTGCTGTTTTATTCATGCACGTGTCAATTACATACCCCACATGTCCGTCATGATCAGGTAAAGGAGGCATGAAACATCCTTTGCTGCTTCAGACCACACTCAGATTTTGTCGAATACTTCTGAATGGTTTCTTGTGGTTCCATCCTGTATACCATAACAACAATTGCTGTGTCAAAGGCTGTTGAGAATGTTGTTCTGCTACACATTGCACAGTAAACTGTCTTTTTCAAACACCAAATTCTAGGATGTGTGAGTTGTCCGATGATGTCTCATATGTGTTCGGTTGGGGACAGATCTGCTGACTGAGCAGGCCAAGGCAACATGTCGACGACACTCCGTAGAGCTTGTTGGGTAACAACAACGGTATATGCGCGAGGGTTATCCTACTGGAAAACACCCCCTGGAATGCTGTTTATGGCTGGCAGCACGACAGATCGAATCACAAGACTGACGTACAAATTTGTAGCTAGGGTCTGTGGAATAACCACGATAGTACGCCTGCTGTAATACGAAATCACACCCCAGACCGTAACTCCAGTTGTACGTCCAGCGTGTCTAGCATGAAGACACGTGCCCTCCCTGTTAGCCGAGCGGTCTCCCGCTTTCCGGGCGGGAAGGCGTGCCAGTCCCCGGCACGAATTCGCCCGGCGGATTAGTGTCGAAGTCCGGTGTGCCGGCAAGTCTGTGGGTGGATTTTAAGGCGGTTTTCCATCTACCTTGGCGAATGCGGGCTGGTTCCCCTTATTCCGCCTCAGTTACAATACGTCGGCGATTGCTGCACAAACACTTTCTCCACATATGCGTACACAATAATTACTCTACCACGCACATATTGGGGTTACACTCGTCTGGTGTGACATGTTCCCGGAGGGGTCCACTGGGGGCCGAACTGCACAGTAATCCTGGGTTCGATGTGGGACGGCGGTGGGGCGAGTGGACTGCTGTAGCCTGTTGTGGCATTGAGAATCACTGAGGGCTACGGCGGGGACGAAGCCTCTCCATCGTTTCTAGGTCCCCGGTTCAATACAATACACTGAAGACAGGTTGGTTCCCACGCCCGGGTTCCCGGGTTCGATTCCCGGCGGGGTCAGGGATTTTCTCTGCCTCGTGATGACTGGGTGTTGTGTGATAGCCTTAGGTTAGTTAGGTTTAAGTAGTTCTAAGTTCTAGGGGACTGATGACCATAGATGTTAAGTCCCATAGTGCTCAGAGCCATTTGAACCATTTGAACAGGTTGGTTGCAGGCCCCCTTCTCGCCTCCTTCTAACCAACACACGGCCATCACTGGCACCGAGGCACATGGCACCGAGGCACAGTCAGCTTCATCAGAAACACAATAGACCTCCACCCTGCCTCGATTGAGCTCTCGCTTGACAACATTGAGGTCGCAAATATTGGTGGTTCGGGATCAGTGGAATGCACACTACAGGGCGTGTGGCTCGCAGTTGTCCTTGAGTTAACCGTTCGTTGTGTCACTGTGGTGTCAACTACTGCTCAGATTGCTGCTGCAGATGCAGTGCGATGCTCCAGAGTCATATACGGAATACGATGGTCTTCCCTTTCGGTAGTGCCGTTTGGCAGTCCGGAGCCCGGTCTTCTTGTGACCCTACATTCTCGTGACCACTGCTGCCAACAGTTATGTAAAATGACTACATTTCTGCCAAGTCTCTCTGCAGTGTCGCAGAAGGAACATTCAGATTCTCATAGCCCTATTACATGACCACGTTCAAAAATCATCTCACGACATCCAGTCTAAAGATTACTAACGCTCATGACCGTTACAGCACGTATTTAAAGCAAACCTGATTTGCATCCTTATAGTGGTGCTACTAGCGTATTACGGAAAACTGGTTGCCAAATAAGTATGACTAGTGAAGCATAGCATTTTACACGGTACTGACTGAGGGGTGACGAAACTCTGGAGTGTATAGCAGGTCCCTCGTGCAGACAACAGGTGCTGCGCCACGTCACACTGTGAAATCGATAAACAAAGTGGCATCTCGTTATTGTGACGTCATCCGTCATTGAGCGTGAGGAAGCATGCTGCCATTGAGCTGCTAACAAGGCCGGTGCGGTGGGCAGCGGAGCGTCCTGTTGTCGTCAGCGGCCGGCGCACCGGATGAAAGCGGCCGCCGCACGGACACGCGCCGTGGCTGACGTAGCTCCAGCCAGCCAGCTACCCACGCTATTCCTGGACGGCTCCAGCGCGGCACCGGTCGCGCACCGTATCGCGCTCTGGAACGCTCTCTCCTATTTCTGGAGGCTGCCCGTGTTCGTCTCTAGTGACACCAACGCAGGACTCGCCATACTGCACGTCAAAACTTCCTCAAAGTCACGTTTTCTATCCTTTCTTAACCGTATTGGTTAAAAACAGTCTTGGTTGCAATTTTAGTTCTTTTATTTTTCAACGATGCGTTTCGCCTTATTTAGGCATCTTCAGGTTATCTTAATTTGGTATTTCTTAAAAAAAAAGGTCAAATGGCTCTGAGCACTATGGGACTTAACATCTATGATCATCAGTCCCCTGGAACTTAGAACTACTTAAACCTAACTAACCTAAGGACATCACACAACACCCAGTCATCACGAGGCAGAGAACATCCCTGACCCCGCCGGGAATCGAACCCGGGAACCCGGGCGTGGGAAGCGAGAGGTATTTCCTAGAAGGATCCTTTAGTCAGTGTAGCCAAAGGGCATCGTCGAATATATCAGGCCAACATCGCCTTCGTTAAACTCAATAAAAACTTATCTAGATGGACGCGAGTGACACCAAGATCTGCATAACACGTTTCCGTTCACAGGAGCGAGTAACGGAATAAGATGGGGGCTGAGGTATGTCCATCCTTCGCCTTTATGGTGGCTTGAATTCTGCTGGAGACACGTTCAATTAGGTGTCTGGAGTAACGGCAGTCCGCTCTTCCTCAAGACCGGAAACCAGAGAAGGTAGTGATGTTGCATAATAGGGTCTAGAGCGAAGTCGACATTCTAAGTTATCCCAAACGTTTTCCACTGGGTTCATGTCGGAACTCTGGGAGGCCAGTTCATTTCAGGAACGTTATTATCCAGAAACCATTGTCCTATGGACACTGTTTTCTGACAGAGTGCATTGTCATGCTGGTACAAGCACTCATAGTCTCCGAGCTGTTCCTCTACTGTACGCAGTACACAATGCCCCAAAATGTGGCTGGCTCTGAGCACTATAGGACTTAACATCTGTGGTCATCAGTCCCCTAGAACGTAGAACTACTTAAACCTAACTAACCTAAGGACAGCACACACATCCATGCCCGAGGCAGGATTCGAACCTGCGACCGTAGCGGTCACGCGGTTCCAGACTGTAGCGCCTAGACCCGCACGGCCACATCGGCCGGCTCCCAAAATGTGCTCATATCCTTCGTCATTTAGCGTTTTCTTAAGGGTAGCAATGGTTGGTGATCATTCCCAACTCTTTCTGCATTTCGTAGCTAGTTTCTAACCCTGTTACCGCCCTTTAAACAATTGCTTGGTCTAAGGAGAATGTGATAAGCTTACAGTCGCTATCTGCCAGTCGTTCATGTTTACCAAGAACAATGACGGCCCTATCACGGTACCTTGGGGCATGCCGGACGCTACCAATCCTTTTGACTACTAACCACGGCATACTAGGTTCTGGCCGTGCCGGAGTGGCCGAGCGGTTCTAGGCGCTACAGTCCGGAACCACATGGCTGCTATGGTCGCAGGTTCGAATCCTGCCTCGGGCATGGATGTGTGTGATGTCCTTAGGTTGGTTAGGTTTAAGTAGTTCTAAGTTCTAGGAGGACTGATGACCTTAGAAGTTAAGTCCCATAGTGCTCAGAGCCATTTGAACCATTTTTGAAACAGGTTCTGTGTGCTAGCAAACACTCAGGCCAGTAGTGTTTCTCTTCAGATATTCCACAAGAGCGTATTTTGTTTACTATGCGACGGAGCGGATCTGAATCGAAGGCTTCCCGGAAGTTAAGCAACACGGCCTCAACTTAAGCTCTGCTAACCACTGCCTTACGATGTCACCAACAAACATAACAAGCAGCTTTTCTCACTGCCGTTGCCTGTGGAAACCATATTGATCCATACGTTGTTCGGTCTCAAGAGAAGTCACAATACGCCAGCTCCTATTACAACAGGAGCAGGAGATAATGGCGGCGTACTCCTTGCCGAAGTACAACGATGAGTAGCACAGCAGCCGTGGAAAGAATATTATTTGTAAAAGATGGTGCTAAAGTGGACAGCGCGATGCTAAAATGTTACAATGCGTCATAAATTACGGACTGGGATGTACCGTAAAAAGAGAGAGACCGAATGTAGGTGGAGGAAAGAGGTGAGCAATTAGTGCTCAGTAGTGCATCGGCTGGAAAGGACGCCCAGCTTATCATTGAGATCATTAAAGGCAGAGACCTATCTCATCTGGATTAAAATAAGGGAGGAACATTTTAATAGCGTTTTCGGACAAACAGTGCAATTGGTTTCAAATGGCTCTGAGCACTATGCGACTTAACTTCTGAGGTCATCAGTCGCCTAGACTTAGAACTACTTAAACCTAAGGACATCACACACATCCATGTCCGAGGCAGGATTCGAACCTGCGACCGTAGCAGCAGCGCGGTTCCGGACTGAAGCGCCTAGAACCGCTCGGCCACACCGGCCGGCTACTGGCGTATCACCCGGCATGATGGTATGCGGTGCCATTGGTTACACGTCTCGGTCACCTCTTGTTCGCATTGACGGCACTTTGAACAGTGGACGTTACATTTCAGATGTGTTACGACCCGTGGCTCTACCCTTCATTCGATCCCTGAGAAACCCTACATTTCAGCAGGATAATGCACGAACGCATGTTGCAGGTGCTGTACCTGTACACGCCATCTAAACTCTGTTTGACTCAATGCCCAGGCGTATCAAGGCCGTTATTACGGATAGAGGTGGTTGTTCTGGGTACTGATTTCGCAGGATCTATGCACCCAAATTGCGTGAAAATGTAATCACATGTCAGTTCTAGTATAATATATTTGTCCGATGAATACCCGTTTATCATC
This sequence comes from Schistocerca piceifrons, assembly GCF_021461385.2. Classification (NCBI taxonomy): domain Eukaryota; kingdom Metazoa; phylum Arthropoda; class Insecta; order Orthoptera; family Acrididae; genus Schistocerca; species Schistocerca piceifrons. Next base: position 466,616,604 of record NC_060141.1, on the reverse strand, counting down.
TGCATTTCTTCTTGGTGTAGCAGTTTTAATAGTCAGTAGTGAAATAATGCATTGGGCCAGGAGGCAGCTTTCATGACCGACCCATTGTACTGCCAGCACAATTCTTCACGCGTGTTTTTACAGTGGTAGGTCTGTCTCTCGGGACATTAGTGGTGATTTCCGAATTACACAGCTGTGTACGGATACTTTTTATCAGATAGTGTGTACACAAAACAAAGCCAAATTTTAATCTCTTGTTCAGCCAATAGCAAAGGACTACTGAGGTGGAACAGTGACTGAGCATCTATCCAGGGGGAGAAAAGTTCATGTTCCTTTCTAGATGTTGGTATTTAAAAGTTCAAATGTGTGTGAATTCCTAAGAGACCAAACTGCTGAGGTCATCGGTCCCTATACTTGCAAACTACTTAAACCAACTTATGCTAAGAACGACACACACACCTATGAACGAGGGAGGACACGAATCTCCGGCGGGAGGGCCGCGCAGTCCGTGACATGGCACCTCAAACCTCGCGGCTACTCCGCGCGGCAGTTGGTATTTAGGTTGTCTGTAGCTTTGCTATCACCAATATCAGAAGAAAGTTGCAGCAAATTCTCATTGCCTGGTGACCTCTGTGTTGATGGGAACAACAAAGAAAAAGAATTCTGTCGCAATCACCTGAACTCACAGCCGCTTGCGGAAATATGACGGTGAACTCAGAAGAATAATACGATAAGAGCTCGTTTTTTTTATGAGTGTTCTTGGGTACTTGGTTCTACTAGACAAAACAGAGAACAGGAAGGAGTCTCTCGCAGTGCCTGCATGGCTCGGAGGACAAGGCTAGAGGCGCCTGCGGCAAACAATAGTGTGTCGCCGCGAGGACTCCTTTGTTCGCGCTCAGAAACACACACAGCACACATGCGGGATGAGCGCGCCAGACAATGACTCCGCGCCAGACGGAAGCCTTTACTTCCACAACGGTACGGCGACAGTGCGCCTTTGTGAACGGTGGCAGCAGCCACTGAGAGACCGCGGAATTACTACCCATTAGAGCGAAACAAAGCAAGCTTGTTTAGCAGTCGTAGAATGAAACAAATGAGATTCGAGCCCACGCAAAGGGCTATCATCAATCGTTCTTCCCGCGAACCATTCGGGACTGGAATAGAAAAAGGGAGGAGTGACAGTGGTACACAAGGTACCCTCTGCCACTCACCGCGAGGCTGTTTACGGAGTATAGATGAAGCTCTAGATGTAGCTGCAGATGTAGACAGCGTAGATGTAGATAGCGAGTCCAGTGCCTAGAGCACCGCAGCACTGCTCGAGCATTCGTATGGGCGTACAGCGTTTCGCTAATATGTCATCGTACGGCTGGAATGTGCAAAGGCTCATCGCAAACACACGTACTTAGCAACCTGAAAATCTTGCAGCAATGGTCGAATTTTATTTTAGATATAATCTGTTCCGACCAGACAATGGTGGGGCTGAGTTACAAGATTCTTGTGGATAACACCGGAAGTTCACTGAGGCTTTTTGCGGATGATGCTGTGGTATATCGAGAGGTTGTAACAATAGAAAATTGTACTGAAATGCAGGAGGATCTGCAACGAATTGACGCATGGTGCAGGGAATGGCAATTGAATCTCAATGTAGACAAGTGTAATGTGCTGCGAATACACAGAAAGAAAGATCATTTATCATTTAGCTACAATATAGCAGGTCAGCAACTGGAAGCAGTTAATTCCATAAATTATCTGGGAGTAGGCATTATGAGTGATTTAAAATGGAATGATCATATAAAGTTGATCGTCGGTAAAGCAGATGCCAGACAGATTCATTGGAAGAATCCTAAGGAAACGCAATCCGAAAACAAAGGAAGTAGGTTACAGCACACTTGTTCGCCAACTGGTTGAATATTGCTCGCCTGTGTGGGATCCGTACCAGATAGGGTTGATAGAAGAGATAGAGAAAATCCAACGGAGAGCAGCGCGCTTCGTTACAGGATCATTTAGTAATCGCGAAAGCGTTACGGAGATGACAGATAAACTCCAGTGGAAGACTCTGCAAGAGAGACGCTCAGTAGCTCGGTACGGGCTTTTGTTGAAGTTTCGAGAACATATCTTCACCGAGGAGTCAAGCAGTATATTGCTCCCTTCTACGTATATCTCGCGAAGAGACCATGAGGATAAAATCAGAGAGATTAGAGCCCACACAGAGGCATACCGACAATCTTTCTTTCCACGAACAATACGACACTGGAATAGAAGGGAGAACCGATAGAGGCACTCAAAGTACCCTCCGCCATACACCGTCAGGTGACTTGCGGAGTATGGATGTAGATGTAGATGCACTGTGCACATGGCGAAAAGTGATGTACAAAATGTGGAATTTCGTTGCACTACCGATTGGAATTACTGAAGTTTTCGTCATTATCGTCATGAGTATTGCGCACTGGGTATCTAGGTTAGGCCTCAGTGGCGATATTTTGCCAATGTCTTCCTCTGTCGTCTGGATGATGAAATCTAACTGAAACGTGGATTACTGCCACCATATTTAGTGCTGTGTTAGTTTCGGTACCTCATTTTTTGAGTGCTATATGACAGCTTGTCATCGATGCTTGCACTGCATCTTATCCGATGAACTTAGCTTTACTGGGGCGCTGAAAAGTGCGGTACTAAGTGGACTGCTACGAATTTAAGCCCAGAATGGACAGGGTAGCGGGAAGAAACGGAGTGTATGGACTTTCGAAGCATCCACGGGTTAAAAATCATTTAGGGAAACAACGGAAAATATAAATCAAAATTTGAACTCCCCCACTAGCGAGTGCTCCATGCGTCACCTCCTCAGTCCATATTTGAGAGTCCCCCCCCTCCTCCCCCTCCCCTTATATCGAGGCAGTTACACTGAAATGTGTCACCTATGAAGTCACAGAGCAAAGCTCAACTCGTGACTTCCTCTTTCGCGAGGATGTTTGACGTTGTGTGGGAAGGATAGTCATGTGGCTGACAGTGTGGTGTTCCTGGCAGTAGAAATAACTGTGCTCTGGATGAGTGCAGGTGGCAGGCAGGGATACAGGCAGTAGGCGCTGACCTTTAAGGCTGCTCGCGAAAGGTCACCCAGTGCGCGATTTACCCCTTGCTCAACTGTTTTTGACAATAGCGCGTTCATTCAGTACTCCCACGACCAGTGTTTCCGATTTTAGTTACGTGAGAGAAAGAGAGAGAGAGAGGAAGCTCTGAAGCCGATGTTACTCTGTTAATTCCCGTGCTCCTGACTATCGCTTCGAATCGAACTGATGGGATTAGTTTATATACGTGCTGCTCCAATTTCGTCGAACTTAGGCAGTTATTCCACTTACGAGGGGCGATTAAAAGGGTTCCTTTCGAGGCGCGTTGATGCAGCTTATATGCAACCCAGTGCGATTCCGATGCTGATATATAAGCACCGACATGTACGCAACGGGTTAACGTGGTCTTCTAACGGACTGAGAGAGGTTGCACTTTAGACTTGCGTTCGGGAGGACGACGGGTTCAAACCCGCGTCCGGCCACCCAGATTTAGGTTTTCCGTGATTTCTCTAAATCCTTTAAGGGAAATGCCGAGATGGTTCCTTTGAAATGGCAAGCCCGATTTCCTTCACAATCCTTCCCCTATCCAGTTTGTACTCCTTCTCTAATGACCTCGTTGTCAACGGGACGTTAAACACTGATCTCCTCCTCTTCCAGCTCTGACAGATCGTATGCTGAGAATGCTGTAGAAAGACTTGGATAACTTCTCATTTGGTGCAATGAATGGAGGACCTATTTACAAGTGAATAAATGTAAGGTAACAATCATAGTAAAAAACAAATAATTCTGTAGTATCTGCTATGTCCTCCTGAAGATACGGGACACAGCCTAAATAGAAGAGTGTCGCGCTGCCTACGAGTTAGGCGCAACTTAGTTAAGGCTAAGCTACAAAGAGAGCACACACGTCAAGTGCTATGTTATGCACACAAACAGTTCCCAAATGGACATATATCTGATAAACGTGCACAAAAGCAGACAGATGCATCCACTCAGTCATTACCACAGGGCAGTGCCTCAAGACATCTACTTAGATACTCCGCAAGCCACTGTACGTTGCGTGGCGGAGGCTACCTTGTACTGCTATTAGTCACTTCCTTTTCTGTTCCTCGCGCAAAAAGAGCGAGGGGAAAAGGACTATCTATATGCTGCCGTGTGAGCTCTCGTTTCTCGTATCTTTTCTTCGTGGTCCTTAGACACAATGTTTACTGGAGGCAATAGAATCATACTGCAGTCAGCTTCAAATGCCAGATCTCTAAATTTTCTCAGTAGTGTTCCTCCAACAGAACGTCGCCTTCCCACCAGGGATTACCCTTTGAGTTCCTAAAGCATCTCCATAACAGTTGCGTGTTGTTCGAACCTACTGGCAACAAATCTAGCAGCCCGCCCCCCCCCCCCCCCCCCCCGAATAGCTTCGATATCCTCCTTTAATCCGACCTGGTACGGATCCCAAATACTCAAGCAGCACTCAAGAATAGGTCACAGGAGCGTCCTATACGCGGTCCCCTTTACACATCAGCCACATTTCCCTAAAATTCTCCCAGTAAACCGAAGTCGACCATTCTCCTTCACTACCACAATCCTCACGTGCTTGTTCCATTTCATATCGCTTTGCAACGTTATGCACAAATATTTAAACGACTTGACTGTGTCAAGCAGGACGCTACTAGTGCTGTATCCGAACATTATGGGTTTGTTGGAAATTTCTGGTAAGTTCCTATGGGACCAAAATGCTGAGGTCATCCCCCTACAATTACACACTACTTAATCTAACTTAAACTAACTTACGCTAAGGACAACACACACACCCATGCCCGAGGGAGGATTCGAACCTCCGACGGGAGGAGCCACACGGACTGTGAGAAAGCGCCTCAGACCGCGCGGCTGCCCCGCGCGGCTATGGGTTTGTTTCTTTTACTCATCCGCATTTTCTCCTTTGTATCAGGACTCATCTACAGTCGCCGCCAAGAACAGTCAACTAGACATTGTTTAAGTGATGTTAACCGTAGTTTATTGGCTCTAAGATCATACCACGATTTGTAGACATATCTATGCAAGTGAACAGTGCACTTTGCTGCCATGCACAACCTTCGTACTCCAGGTAAGTGTCGTAAAACTTTTTTGTAAATTGTTCTTAATCTGTATTGCCATCTATTTTTGCCATAGTTCAGCAACATTTCTTCTCCGCAACTTTGCCAGCATGAAGTCTTGGTACGTGAATAGAAGAAGATTAATAGTGACCCGCTACTGCCCGCCCACGAAGCCATTGCTAGTGCAGCCTACAATCAGGTTAGCTGAGGATCTGCACTCTACCAATTTTAACGTACAACGTGGGGGGGGGGGGGGGGGAGGGGGAATTGGGAATGTTTACAACAGTACCGTGCTAATAACTATTAACAGCCATGTCAACATGGCTAATAAACCTTGTGCGTTTGACTTGCCGCGTATCGTCTGGAAAACTGTCAACAGAATACGGACAGGGTTTGGCAGAAGTGCGGATTTACTGTTTAAATGGGGTAAGCGGCCTGTACTCCATTGCGACTGTGAAGCAAAGTGCCAGACAGTCTTCTATTTTATTCAAGAGTGCCAAAAACGAGCCTGTCAAACGGACATGGTGAATCTTTCAAACTATCCTCAGCAACAACAGAGTAGGCAGAACATTTAGATAGGATAAATAGTTTAACGCCTGTATTATATTTGTGACATCTCATTTGCTTGTATCTTATGAGTGAAATGTTCCAGTATAAACATCTGCCTTATATGAGGATAAGCCAAACGATAAATAAATAGAATGAAATTTTCGCTCTGCAGCGGAATGCGCACTGATACGGAAATTCCTGGCAGATTAAGGTGGGAGATGAGCTACTGGCGGAAGTAACGCTGTTGAGGACGGGTCGTGACTCGTGCTTCGGTGTCTCAGTTGATGCCGGCACGGTAGCTCAGCGTGTTCGGTCAGAGGGTTAGTTGCCCTCTGTATTAATAATAACAATATAATAATAAAAAGGCTAGTGAATGAATCAACACGATGAACGCGTGTCATGCGACGTCCGCCCCGAACAAATGCAGCGAACTATAACGGAAGAAAAGGCACAAGAGCACTTGCCCGTGAAAGGCAAAGGTTCCGAGTTCAAGTCACGGTCCGGCACACAGTTTTAATCTGCCAGAAAGTTTCAACAAATAAATAATTTGCCATAGCTGTTGCCTAACCCTACACGGCCCTGTGACTAAACTGTACTGAAGCTGCGTTCAAGCAAGACACCTGGTTACAGCAACTACTCGGTGGTAGGGAGTCCCCTTCGTGATGTTTGACGACACGTGCATCTGGTTAATACCAATTTATTCTTTTACAAGATTACTGATAAATCACTGTATTCTGTGTCACCGTTTAAATTTTTCGGTCTAACACATGACGCGTAATTAAATGGGACGAGTACATAAGGTCAGCGTTAGGGGAGGCGAACGTAAAAACTTGGCCCTGTGTGAACGCAGCCTTAGATTTGTTGGATGGTGTTCAGTGAATATGTGCACGAAATCGCGTACAAGACGCTAGTGCCAACAATTCTAGATTATTGCTCTAGTGTTTGGAGTCGTTGTCAGTACGTATAACAGCCTATATCGAACGAATTCAGGGCCGTGCTACCAGCTTCTCATCCGGTTGGTATAACCCATACGGAAGTGTGACAGAGAACTCAGGGAACGTAAATGGCGATCTTTGGAAGAAGGGTGACGTTGTTATCGTGACAACACTGTTGGGTAAATTTAGAGAATCGGTGTTCGCCATAGATTGTTCGAGAATGCTGTTGATGTCATCGTGTATCTCGCGCAGGGATAACCAGAACAAGATACGAGAAAGTGGGGCCCGTACCGAGCCATAAGTCATTTTTTTCTCGCTCAATATGCGAACGGCGTATAACAAGAAACCATCAATACGGATATGAAATACTACTCGCCTCCCACTGCGTAGTGACTGGCGAATTACGCGTTTATATGTAGACGAGTTTAGTCACCATGAACCACCAGTTTATGAGGTGTTCACTCTAGTTTATGTGGTACGCCAAACAGTTGGCAGCAAAGTGTTTGGTAAGAAGGTAGTAACGTATTTGGTAGTAAGCTCTTGTCCAATTCAAAGTTCCAGGCGACTTGTATAAAGCGCAGATGAATCCTACATTTCCGAATAACATTTGACACAGTAAAATGGTTCAAATGGCTCTGAGCACTATGGGACTTAACATCTATGGTCGCCAGTCCCCTAGAACTTAGAACTACTTAAACCTAACTAACCTAAGGACATCTCACAAAACCCAATCATCACGAGGCAGAGAAAATCCCTGACCCCGCCGGGAATCGAACCCGGGAACCCGGGCGCGGGAAGCGAGATCGCTACCGCACGGTCCGCAGCTCGTGGTCGTGTGGTAGCGTTCTCGCTTCCCACGCCCGGGTTCCCGGGTTCGATTCCCGGCGGGGTCAGGTATTTTCTCTGCCTCGTGATGCCTGGATGTTGTGTGCTGTCCTAAGGTTAGTTAGGTTTAAGTAGTTCTAAGTTCTCGGGGACTGATGACCATAGGTGTTAAGTCCCATAGTGCTCAGAGCCATTTGAACCATTTTTTGCTACCGCACGACCACGAACTGCGGACTTTGACACAGTATCCTCTGCAGAGTTTTAACGAAAGTCCGAGCATCTAAATCTGTATTTACATAGATACCCCACAAGTCACCGTAAAGTGAGTGGAGGAGGGTACCCTGTACTCCTAATAATCATTTCCATACGGCATAGGTTCTCAGATATGCGAATGGCTCGAAGACTTCTTAAGTAATAGAACCTAGAGCGTTTTCCTGGACGGCAAGTGTTTATCATAGACTAGGGTATGGTCAGGAGTGGACCAGGAAAGTGTTATAAATCGCTCTTGTTCTCTACATACATAGACGATATGACAGTGAGAATAAGCAGCAATCTGTGACTTTGTTTGCTGGTTTGCTGACATTTTAGTATCCAGGGAGATGTGGTCATTTACTGGCTGTAGAAGGGTACAGAATTAGACGCAATTCGTATTTGGTGTCATGAATGGTAGCATGCTTTAAATGCAGGCAAATGTAAGTTAATCATGTCGATTAGATACTTAGGTCTAATGTTGCATAGCGATATGAAATGGAACGAGCACCTACGGTAGGGGGAACGCCAGTGGTATTCTTCGGTTTATTGAGAGAATTATAGGAAAGTATAGCTCATTTATGAAGAGGGTCGCATATAGAATACTTACACGACACATTAATGAGTAATGCTCGAGTGTTCGGTATCCCCGCCAGGTCGGATTAAAGGAAGACATCGAAGCAATTCAGAGGCGCGTCGCTAGACTTGTAATTAGTTGGATCAACACGCTAGTATTACGGAAACGCTCCGTGAACTCAGATGGGAGTCTCTGGAGGGAAGATGAGGTTTCCACGAAACGTTATTGAGAAACTTTAGAGAACTGGTATTTGTGGCTAACTGCAGAAAAGTTCTACTCCCACCGTTGCACTTTCCGCGCAAGGGCTGCGGAGACGATAAAAGAGGAATTAGGGCTCGTACGGAGGTATAACGACAGTCGTTTTTCCCTCGCTCCATTTTGGAGTGGAACGAGAAAGAGAATGACTCCTAGTGGTACAAGGTACCCTCCACCACGTATCGAATGGAGGTATGTAGATTCAGATGTAGATGTAGGAAGTTTATATGTATAACCTTCACGTAACTGTCTCTGTACTTTTTCGTTCAGCAGCTAGCCATCAGGATATATTTGTTCCACAACAGGTTATCGTACAGCTTACAACAGTCAGTGCCATAAAAAGAGCCAATACAATATTGAGTGACAGATCAGAGCGGGTGTACAGGGTCTCTAGAAGCAGTACTATGCCATGTACGAGGTTCTAATTTCAGTCTGATTTCGACAACAGCGTTTAGGTCGCTTTTCTATTCCTTATATGATTATCAGTCGACTATATTACTGCGCCGGCCGATGGGGCCGAGCAGTTCTAGGCGCTTCAGTCTGGAACCGCGCGACCGCTACGGTCGCAGGTTCGAATCCTGCCTCGGGCATGGATGTGTATGATGTCCTTAGGTTAGTTAGGTTTAAGTAGTTCTAAGTTTTAGGGGACTGATGACCTCAGATGTTAAGTCCCGTAGTGCTCAGAGCCATTTGAACCATTTTATATTACTGCGCAGTATATAGGGCCATCGTCGACTTCTCCAATCGTTCGCGTCAATAGTGAAGAGTGTATACCGTCTCCAAGTAATCGACACCATAGCCAAGGGCATCAAGGTTGTGGGCCCTTCACTGTTAGCTCAAAAGAATGAAGCAAATGTCAAGGTCTGTACGAGACGCACTACCTGAGGACGATGCCGTCTGGCCTTCCACGACATCTTAGCGATCCACCCGCACAACGTGAAACACACTACGACATTCAAGTACCTCGAGTAGATTTATCGCGTATTGGCTGCAACCCGGCTATTCTGACTGCATTTATGAGGGTACTCTCTGTCCAGAATAAGAATAATTTCTCACATACGGTCACTGTCGCTCATTCCCGCGATCGATTCCGTCCATTTCTTTCTACCTTCACTTCCATATATCCCTGTGCTACAGGCGTCCACAATTCTGTCAGTACATTTCATTGCACAAAAAGTTTTAATCACCTAATTCAAACCAGTGCCGGCGTCTTTTCTGAGTAGTCTTATTCGTATTTCATCCTAAATAAGTGAATCCCTTCACTGCTTCCCCAGCGTCTCCTGGTGTTTTAATCGTTATTCAAACCGCTGATCTGTTTCCTATGCGTCGCCATCACTTTGGTCTTTGTTGATCCCGAATACTTGCTTCAGTGTGGCCATGATGTCTACACGTGCTAGTTACGTCAGGCATTTCACACCGCTCAGCACTGCTAATAAGATGACAGAGACCTGCAGACAGCTAAACCAGCTGTGACATCTCCAGTAATGAAGTGTGCAAATGTGCTTCAACCTTTTCTAAGATTTTCTTTTTCAATCCCTACAGTTTGTTTCGGTAGTCCGTTACTTTAATGGTCAACTTCCCATCTCTTATAAATTAGTAAACGATAAATCGAGGTATGTAAGCTTTATCACTCTGGTACATAATGGCTACACTAAACGCAAAAAAGTAATACTGATATTAACGACAGATTAGCTTTAAAAGAATATGGATATATTTAGCAGAAAATCAATTAGCTATTTTTTCTATTTTATCTTTAGAAACATTTCCATTGCAACAGAAGCCCAACTACTTGATGACACGGATGTTAATTTCTGTACGGAGAGGCGGTACATTGATTAGTAAGTACATTGGCCTCCCATTTGGGAGGACGGCGGTTCAATTAGCCATCCTATCATCAAGATTTAGATTTTCCGTAGTTTACCTGAACTGTTTAGGGAAAATGTCGGGATGGTACCTTTGACAATGGCACGGTGGATTTGCTTCCACATTCTTCCCCAATCTTCTGTGATCGAACAGCATTCCAAATCCTCTAATTCGTCTCCTTAAACAACTGGAGCGGGGCCGCACATTACCGAATACAGGAGAAAATCTTCCTCTACACATCGCACAACTCTCAGTGCGACTCAGAACTTGTAATATTTCTTCACGCAGTTGGTATCATTCCTCTTCGTCCACGTTCGAGAATTTCAGTGATAATCCCTCTTCCACATGGTAATTAGTTGAGCTCTTAATTTTCTCAGCTAAATCTCTGTTTGCGCTACTTAGTCGCATTTTAAGGCGTGTCCACATGGTTGCACCCCATCCTCCTCCAATTTCTTTCAAATTCGTAACGATTAATACATTTCGGCACCTACCAGTGTAATTACAATACATATTCAATTACTCTGAACTTAGTTCTCAACGACTTATTCTCTCAAGTCAGTCATTTGTTGACAGACAATCACAAAGTACAGCCTTTTACGACTTCGGAGCGCACAATAAGCGCAGCTCTCTTTTACTTGTTTTGTAACAGTTTCAAGCAACAGTCCTTTCATTTATTTCAGTTATATCATTACCCGTTTCCTTGCCGTATACTGTATGGGAGATAATCAGAGGACGACCTCTAACAATATTATCTCATACACCCGTGCTTGCCTTTCAGAAATATCCTGTGGAACTATAAATATTATTATCATCGGCACACAAATTCCGATATATGTGCTATTGTCAGTGAAATTTCGATAGTGGAAACCTTAATAAATATTAAATCTTATACTTCTATTACATTTTAATTTGCCTGTACTGCCTGTAGCAAAATTATGGAAATTTAATGAAGGCAATAAATAAGCAAAAAGCACAAGCTGTGGATGGCGACATGAGACTTCGTTTTTTTTTTAAGTATTTCATATTACAAAATAAATGGAATGCTGCCATCCTATACAATTTTACAATTCCCTGCTTACTCATAACCTTATCACAGAATGTGCCGTCATAACTCTTTGCTCAAACAGCTAAGTGGTAACACATTTAGTCGATTTTAGGAACAGAAGTAATCAGTCGTCAGCTACACGTTTCAACTGTCTTTAAGCATCGCCCAACAGTACTCCTGTCAACAGCATGACCACCAAACGCTGCACACAAGCTTTTGTGGGTGTTCATCATGGTTTTTTTTCCGTAACCAGAACAATAAAACCCTGTGCAGCTGACGACTGATTATTTCTGTTCCTAAAATGTGCTTCACAGCTGCTGACTGACAGCCATGAATAAAATATTTAATCGATTTAGTAAAGCTTTCACTGCGTTCCGTCTTCTCTTTCACTCGACTGTGGTGAACATGACTCTGCTGCGGTCAACATTAGTCAAAGACCGTTTGCACACCTACTAAAAACGACATCCTTTGTGTGGCGCCCGTAGCAAATTTCGCGACATTTGTGTGCACCTAGGATACAAATCTTCTTGCTCAAATGTTACTCATGGCAAGTAATGATTCTGGCACATATCTATACTACAGTAAATGACAAGTTCAGTTTACCTATGATGGTCGTGTAATAAATAATGCGCCAATTTTTATGTCCATTTAATATATGTAGTAAAATATCCTAACAGGTACTTCAAATCCGATTACTGAGTGAATTCGTTTCCCATTTGGCTGTTGAAAAAAAATTGCGATTGCAGTTTCGACTTCTTGTCAAGCATTGCGGGCTGTAAAAGCACACTCTACAACGTCAAGTGTTAAGTGGGTTTTAAAATCACTCCGTCCTTGACAACGGCAAAATGTTGAAACTGCAGTTGCAATAAATCTTTTTAAAAGACATACGCGTAATAACTTCATTCAGTAATTACGTTGTGGCTGTGGACCCAGTCCTCTTCAGAATTCCAGTTTGATGTTTCTTCTGCACGTGGGCGAAGTTTCGAACAGTTCCGACAGTTGGCCAACATCAAAATGGCGTCTAAACAACGCACTCGTTATGAGATACGTCCCCTACTGGAATTCTTGGTTACGGAAAAAGAAACCATGAAGAACATCTATAAAAGTTTGTGTGCAACGTATGATAATAATGCTGTCTATACAAGTAATGATGGAACATTATTTACTGAAAGACCCTCGTATTTTTGAGTGGCAAAATTTTGTCTGGTCAACAATTTACAAAAGTTCCAAATCCTTGTTAGCGACCACCTTTTTTTATGTAGAGTTTTCCCTTGGTTGTTGTAACGCAGCCCGTTTTTTCCACTCCCCCACTCCCAGCTCCATGGGATCTCTGTAAGAGCTGTAGGATTGGTCTCGCATGACAAAGCGTTCGCCAACACAGACCACGGCATGACCAGCCCTGCAATGCAGTAATTCTGCGGCTGCCAAGTGAATTGAAACCTGGCGAAAGAACCTTGAGACGGACGACAAATATTTACGGAAAAACATTGTAAACTTTTATTTTAAGCATAAGTTTTTTGCTGTACTGTGTATTTATTTACTCGTAGTGATACTCGTTTCAGCTATTTGCCATTGTCATGCGTACGTCTTAACTGGTTTGACGTGTTTCATGCGTATCACTACGAGTAAATGAACACACGGTGCAATAAAAAAAAAGATGTACTTAAAATATGTCGTTCTTCGGCCTTATGCAAACTGCTGGACCACTTCCAAGTAGACGTTTAAGTATGCTTTCAAAAGATTAAGAACACCTCTTTACCGCATAATTCCTAACATTAGAATTCATTTGCAAAATTCATGTATCAAATGAAACAAATAATAAAATGTGATTTGCATTCGTTTTAAGTTACGTGGCGAAAGATTCTCAGCGTCACGCCACAGCATTTAATTTCGACAGTCGAAAAGCAGTTAGTAATAAGTTAAGCGTAGAAGATAGTATATAGTCTAGATTTACCACTACACTGCTAAGGTCGACAGGTTAAACTATGGCGCCTTATGTATGAACATTAAACAAACAGATAGGGTTCAATTTATAGGGTAGCTGCAGGACAAGTGACACTCAAGTATAAATGACAATGGTTTTAGTTGCAGTAAGTTGTGTTTTGTTCACAACCTGCTCGTGACTAGCTACTTTTATCATTTGACAATATTAGACCATTTTCTCAGCAAATGTCTCTGCTGTTACACTAAGTTCATAGCCCTGTACGAAACTTGTTTCGTAAGTGGCTCATTAGTACTAATTCCAGCATCATTAAATTATATGTTCCTATAGTAAGACCAAAGTTGAGTTTTAAATTAGCTGTTTTATTACTGTTGGTTAATGTATTTAATTGTACCTGTTGCATTTCACAGCTGAAAAATGTAATTAAATGAGCAAATAACTGAAGATATAGCCTTTAATTTACTCTTTGTCGTTCTGCACCTGTATAAAGATCTAATTTTCTGGTTATAGAACAACTTGCACTGTTATACACTTGCACAGCCAAATGCACAGGAAAGTGTCTGTCATCATTTTCCAACATTACAACGCATACTAATAGAATCGTCTAAGTCTGCTGCTTGAATGTGCTACATAAGACTGGACATCTTGGGAAAAATAAGTACATTCGATACCGTTTATAGCGACATCGCTTTTAACGACGTATTGGTTATAACAGCGAAATCTAACGGTTCCGTCCAAATCCTATGTAAACGTTATATTTTTAAAAAAATCGCTTAGCACAACATCAGTCGTTGTGACTTATAATATAAAACGACGTTTTTTTATTACATTTTCGGAGAAGTACATCGGCTATAAAGTCCAAGGTTCATTTTTGTTTCTTACGTAATTGGGGATAATTAACAACAAATTAACGCTTTGTCTCTCATTTTATGCAGAATAATGAATGCATCGTCAAATGGAAAATGCATATGCAAAGATAGCTGATTACCTTAAGTAGGACTCTGTACTTTGGTACGCGTTACTATATTTCACTTTAAAGTTAAAAAAACTGTTTAAAAAACAGACAACACTGTCTTTGCCGTGACTGTAAAAAATTAAATTCCAATATGTATTATTTTTTCAAAGAACAGAAATGGAATAATAGTATATTCGCTATTGATGATTAGTGGTTGTGTGTGTTGATATTTTCAAAATATTATATACAGTACATCATATTTGGACAACATTGTAAAGACAAACGTGGGATAAAGTGTAAGCCTTCGTGTAATTTATGTATAGAATACTGTCTAATTATTTTGCTACTGTTGATTAATTTTTGAAATATAGTAACTGGAATGAAGTTACAGTAAGTTTTAAACATGCCCAACATTTTATCTCCCATTCATTATCCAAAAACGTATTGAAAATTATCGAACAATTGATATTGTTGCTACTTCTTTCTTCACTTATTGAACGTTTCTATATTTTGCTGGCATTTATTGTTGTACGTACTGCATAAAAATAAGCAAAATTCTTCTAAATTCCCTTTCCACAAATACTGTATTGCTAGTACTGTAGGTGTACTGAATTTCTAGTAGTTTTTGAAGTGTTAACTTTGTGGCAGCCTAAAATTTAGAGATACGAAATTTTTGTCAAAAAGAAAGCAAAAGCCTGGTTTGTGCGACTATTGGCTGTAACGACCGTAAACCACCTATCCCTTCGATGTTGTTATAACCGGTTTCGACTGTGTAAACGAAAAAGTAATAGACAACGAAATCGCAGATTTCACTAATGCTAGATGTCGGGTAATTTTGAAGAAATGTGAAAGTAATAATTTTTTTCAGATAGCGTATATTAACCATTCAGTTTCGGTACAGCCCCGTCTGAACTTTGTTATTTGTGATAAGATGTTACGAAGACACACAAGATAAATCGGTTGTACTTTGATCAGCCGATCGCCAGAGGTCGATGTTGTTTATTTGTTTGTTTTGGTTTGCCATGTTGTCTTACGAAAAAGTGTGTTCTTCTTAAAGGTGATCAGTTCAAAGATTAGTTCAACTGCTGGCTTCATGTCTTCTCGCTCGTGTCTGCAAATGTACGACAGTATACGTTCTGGATATCTGCGGTAAGAATGTATAGCACTGACAGCGAATGTTGATGGGCACACATAGGACATACGCATGAATGAACAACGGTAAGGTGTCAGTGCGGGACAGTGAGAGTACATGTGGAACGAAGACAATAAACCAGTGATGCTCAGCGACAATCAGTGTGAATAAAACTAGGAGGATACCTCCTAATATCGTGTCGGACCTGCTGTTGCCCAACCTAGTGCAGCAACTCGCCTTGGCATGGATTGGACAAGTCGTTGGAGGTCTGCTGCAGAAATATTGAGCCGTGCTGCCGCTTAGCCGTCCATAACTGCGAAAGTATTGCCGGTGCAAGATTTTGTGCACGAACTGATCTCTCGATTCTGTCCCATACATGTTCGATTGATGGCCAAATCATTCGCTCGAATTGTCCAGAGCGTTCTTAAAACCAACTGCGAACAGTTGTGGCCTGGCGACCCGGCGCATTGCCATCCATAGAAATTCCATCGTTGTTTGGGAACCTGAAATCCACGAATGGCTGCAAATGGCCTCCAAGTAGCCAAACATAACCATTTCCAGTCAACGATCGGTTCAGTTTGGTGAGAAGAGCCAGTCCATTCCATCTAAACACAGCCCACGCCATTACAGAGCCACCACCAGCTCGCACAGTTCCTTGTTGACGAATTGAATCCATGGCTTCGTGGGGCTTGCGCCACACTCGAACCCTATCATAAGCTTTCACCATCTGAAATCGGAACTCATTTGACCAGACCACCGTTTTCCAATCGTCTAGGGTCCAACCGGTAGGGTCACGAACCCAGCAGAGGCGCTGCGCGCGATGTCAGCAAAGGTAAACTCGTTGGTCGTCTGCTGCCATAGCCCAGTAACGCCTAATTACACCACACTGTCCTAAAGGATAGTTCGTCGTACGTCCCACTGTGATTTCTACGACTATTTAATGCAGTGTTGCTCGTTTGTTAGCATTGACTATTCTGCTCTCGGTCGTTTAGTGAGGGCCACCGGCTACTGCATTGTTCGTGGTGAGAGGTAATGCCCGAAATTTAATATTCTGGGCACACTCTTGACACTCTGGATCTCGGCATACTGAATTCCCAAAAGATTTCCGAAATGGACTGTCCCATGCAGCTAGCTGTAGCTACCATTCCGCGTTCGAAGTCTGTTCATTTCCGTCGTGCGGTCATAATCACGTAGGAAATTGAAACACCTGACAAGGGAACCTCCCCATCGCCCCCCCCCCCCCCTCAGATTTAGTTATAAGTTGCACAGTAGATAGGCCTTGAAAAACTGAACACAGATCAATCGAGAAAACAGGAAGAAGTTGTGTGGAACTATGAAAAAATAAGCAAAATATACAAACTGAGTAGTCCATGCGCAAGATAGGCAACATCAAGGTTAGGATAAGCTAAGGAGTGACGTGGTCCCGTGGTTAGCGTGAGCAGCTATGGGAAGAGAGGTCCTTGGTTCAAGTCTTCCCTTGACTAAATATTTTTTTTTTTATTTTCAGACAATTATTATCTCCTTGACAGCTATACAGGACATAAGGATCAGGCATTGTACAATTTTAGTGTGGGAGTAGACGTGATTACCATTCCTCCAGGTTGTACACCTCTTGTGCAACCGTTAGATGTGTTTGGTTTTCGGCAAGTGAAATACTTTGTGAAAAGATTCTATGAGTTTGCGAAGCTGCACAGGTACACAGAGCAGTGTGTCAATTATCAAAGTTCAGGCACTCACGCATAATCAACTTCGCTCTCCAAAATTCCAAGACATGTTCAGATTTGTTTGGACATATGCAGGATTTGACGGTCTACACACGGAAAAAATTGAAAACGTTAAAAAAAGTATGTTTTGACAGAGCACAGGGAAAACTGTGCGACTGTCAAACTGTTGCATTCATTTGTTGCAGTTTATGTGACAACCTCTTATGTTTCCATCACTTTTTTGGGAGTGATTATCACATCCACAAGGAAACCTAATTCGGGCAAGGTAGAAGAATCTTTTTACCCATTCGCCAAGTGTACAAGTTAGGTTGTTTGGTTGTTTGGGGAAGGAGACCAGACAGCGTGGTCATCGGTCTCATTGGATTAGGGAAGGAAGTCAGCCGTGCCCTTTCAGAGGAACCATCCCGGCATTTGCCTGGAGTGATTTAGGGAAATCACGGAAAACCTAGATCTGGATGGCCGGACGCGGGATTGAACCGTCGTCCTCCCGAATGCGAGTCCAGTGTCTAACCACTGCGCCACCTCGCTCGGTGTACAAGTTAGGTGGGTCGACAACATATTCCTGTCATGTGACGCACAAGCCGTCAATACTGTCATATAGAATATATCAGACGTGTTTTCCTGTGGAGGAATCGTTTGACCTATGAACTTGCGATTAAATGTTTTCGGTTCCCGTTGGGGAGGCACGTCCTTTCGTCTACTAATCGCACGGTTTTGCGGTGCGGTCGCAAAACATAGACACTAAACTTATTACAGTAAACATAGACGTCAATGAACGAACGGACCGATCATAGCTTTGCGAAAATAAAGAAAGTAAACTTTTCACTCGAGGGAAGATTTGAACCAACGACCTCTCGTTCCGCAGCTGCTCACGCTAACCACGGGACCACGGCGCTCCTGAGTTCGCACTATCCTAGACGTTGCCTATCTTGCGCATGGACTACTTAGTTTGCATATTTTGCTTATTTTTTTCATAGCTCCACACAACTTCTTCCTGTTTTCTAGATAGATCTGTGTTCAGTTTTTCAAGGCCTATCCACTGTGCCAACATATAACTAAATCTCAGGGGGGTGCGATGGGGAGGTTCCCTTGTGAGTACAAATTACAGCTCTGCCAATACACTGCCCTTTTTTACCTTGTGTACGCGATACTACCGCTATCTGTATATGTACATACCGCTAACCCATGACTTTTGTCGCCTCAGTGTACTGTAGCACGTAAATTACGAAAGCGAAACTTTTGTTATCTTTAAGAGGAGGACTGCGAGAAGACCGGAGATTAAGACAGTGAAAGTATCTGAACTGTGTTACTACAAGGCTTAAAAAGTTAAGTAAGCAATGAGTTAGGAAATGAACATATATTGGAAAGAGTAGGCGAGGATGTGAGTGTACAGATAACCATTACCAGAAAAAAAGAGACATGTTAGTGAAACATTGAACAGGAAACTTCGCTTTGGGAGGTTAGCATTTGTGTAAATCAGCCACCTTAGCCTCAGGATAATGTCACTGTATGGCAGAGTGGAGATTGCAGGGTTAATTAGCTCGTATTAACTGTTGCGTCACCTGGTGAAACGGTGCCAGAATAGATCGCGGGCGTGGCTATGATGTTATGCAAGTTGACCTGCCTGAATGCCATAAAGCCAGTAAAAAAGTAAGATGTCGAGGGCATCGTGCATCATAGATATTTATTAATGGAAAAATCTGCTCAAGGTAAGAAGAGATTAATGACGCCACCGAAACGGAATAAAGGCTGTGTAACACCTCGTTTCAGTTTACAGTGATAAAAGCTATAGAAATAATAATTTAAAATTAAGAACAGAATTTTTAGAGGGGAAAATAGTGTAAATCAGAGTTCGGTAATTGCAGATCAAAATTATAGTATATCAGCAAGTAGTTTAACGTCTAAGTACAGCAAAGCCACGGAAGCTCCGTCATGGAGAATGCAGTGACGTTAAACTCTTGTGATGAAAAACCTATAAAAAGGCCTGATCGTCATTATTGCCGCCTTTTTTCCTTGATTGTTTCGTTAAAGGGCGGCGAAACCGTGTCAGTCAACGAGACAATAATTAGATTGGACTTTATCGTGTTAAGATTCACGATAAACTGTTAGAATATTACGGAGATTAAAAGTGATGTAGTGCACGATCTCTGACTATTGGTAGCAACGGAGTATTAAGGCGATTTTAGGGCTTTAGTGCTAGATTGGATCTTTACGGACGTATAGACGACAGAAATACAAATTATCTGCTGATACGAGTGAATTCAGAGGTACCGGTATTCAGATATTAACGTGTGGACTTTTGAAAGTGTCGTGTGCCGTTAGTTGCGAATCTGGACGTAGAGCGGGTGCATATCGGCATTTGCGGACTATTTAGATTTCTCCAGGCTAGGAACCTTTTAAATAGGCCTTCAACCATCACCATCTTAATCCTTGAATATAGAGTGAAAGTGAAATACAAGAGTGTTGTACTTATTTCATTTACCAAGTACTAATCAGTGAAGGTTTTACGGAACCAAAGCTATTCAGCAGTAAGTCAGCACCATCTAGCGGAAAGCGTAGGCATTAACTAACACGCTAACTGAAGTGAACGTTTACGTGTTTTGCGGACTGCTTAATATGAACTTTTGTGACTCTTTGACGTCCCCACTCCCTCTGAAAGGTGGCGCAGGCTGTCTTAATCATAAAAGGGGAGAGCGTTAGCCGGGCGAACTAATAAATAAAAGCGATATTTACAAGACTCGCAGTAATAGCAAAACACAAGGCCCACACCTCATCGGAGAGTCGTCGCTGTCACGTCGGGAAGCAAAGCCGGAAAACCTACTGACGATACGTATCTACAAGCAGACGTCGACGTGGAGTACCTAGAAAGGGAACCAAAAGAGAGTTGGGGCGCCCTCACCCCCTGGTTGTTCCTCTCCTCTCCCATCCCCACCCCCTGCCACGTCTTCACTGTTGTGTCCCCCCTACCCTCCATCTCTACACCCTTCATCCCCTTTCCCAAGGTGGCTTCCGTCAGTTCCCCCTCCCAGATGATGCCCTCTCTCCCTCCATTTATTCCTCCTATCAACTCTGATCCTCACCCCCCCCTCCTTTCCTCCATCCTTTTCTTGGGCTCCCTCTCCCCCCCTCCCATCCTCTTTTTCCCTCACCTCCCCTCTCTCTGCCCCCCTTCTCTCCACCGAGTCCTTTTGCATTTCCCTCCTCTGCCTTTTCCCATTCCCTCTCACGTTTGCCCTGCCCCTCTCCCCCCTTATGAGTCCTCTCCCTCCTTTGGTACCCGCCCTTTCGTTTTTTTCCCCTCTCCTCCCTCCTTGTTTTCCCCCACATCTGTCCAGGTCCCCTCCCCCCCCCATCTGCTAGGGAGTGTCATCTTTGTGCCAAAATTTTCGTGCAGTGTTTTACAGTGAGTGTTCAGTGTTGTGTGTCTTTTGGGAAGTGTTGCGAACGGACATCGTACTGTCGCTGGGTGTGATTTTTTTATCCGTTGCGAACAGAAACCAGACTGTCGCCATGTTTTTTAATTGTGTGTCTACTATGTTTCCTGTCTGATTCCTGTGTATTATATTAGCGTTGCCAACCCCTTTGCTTTATGTTTTAACTTTCCACAATTTTCCGCCGTTTTACAATTTAAGTCACCGTTTTATCACCTGCTTTTATTGTTTCTTCTCTTCTTACGTTTTAAAAAAGTCTGTAGGCTGTAGAGCAGCATACTAAGGTGCTGCCAGCTCGCCCCCCTTCGGGAGGGAATCGAAATTCAATAAAGGAAAGAAAAAGGAGTTGGGGATGCTTCAGCTGGAAGTGGAAACGTATCGTGTAAGATGAAGTTATTATACGTTTGTAGCTGAGATATTGACACAGAAATGCTTAGCATAACTGAATAATGAGATTAAACTGTGTCAGTTAAAAGTAATAACACACAGTAACGACGTTAATAGGTGCAGTGTTATAATGAGCGAGAAGCACGAGCAGAGCCATCACCTGTTGGCGGCTGCTCCGAAGACCCTCCGCCCGGCGTCTTCGGGGCGCCGTGCCACCAGCAAGCCGACGGTGCGCCAGTTCCGCCTACGTGCAGCGAATGCCAGCCAACCGATTCCGTGCGCCGAGACTCGGCCGAACATGCTGACGGCGCGGTGGCAGGTACAACTCTTCGCCACCGCGGCGGGCGCAGTATTCGCAGCGTCACCGGCCGCGGCGCACAATTCGCAGCTATCTGTCTATCGACAGCTATTGTTCGGAGGCGCGCCGGGTGTCAAAGGCGTGCGTGAAATGCAGATGAACTATCACGCTGCAGCCAGTCAGCGCTGACGGACAACGCAGTTGTGCGGACCAGATATGGCTAAACAGAAGCGACGCGTACCAAAAGTTATGGCACCTAGTTTAGGTACATAGTCCACAAGTTATGCTCAACAATGCTTATCGCCATACCGAAATATCAATGAATAATTATTCTGAAAAAATGCAGAATTTTGTAATAAGATTCGGCCGATTTTATAAGACTTTACTTTTCACATGAATTAATATACACTGCCCGAAAAAAGTGCAACAAGAGGGTAAGATCACGTGACGTAACAGGTAGTACATCACTGTAGGAGCATTACACTTAAGAGCCAAAGAAACCTGCCTAATATCCTGTAGGGCCCCCGCGAGCGCGCAGAAGTGCCGCAACACGACGTGGCATGGACTCGACTAATGTCTGAAGTAGTGATGGAGAGAATTGACACCATGAACCCTGCAGAGCTGTCCATAAATCCGTTAGAGTACGACCAGGTTATGATCTCTTTTGAGCAGCACGCTGCAAGGCATCACAGATATGCTCAATAATATTAATGGCTGCGCAGTTTGGTGGCCAGTGGAAGTGTTTATACTCAGAAAAGTGTTCCTGGACCAGTAATAAACGTGTGAGGTATCGCATTGTCCTGCTGGAATTGCCCAAGTTCGTAGGAATGCACAATGGACGTGAATGGATGCAGATGATCAGACTGGACGCTTACGTACGCGTCACCTGTCAGTGTCGTATCTAGACGTATCAGGAGTCGCGTAACACTCCTACTGCACACGCACCACACCATTACAGAGCCTCCAACAGCTTGAACGGTCCCCTGCTCCATGGATTCATGAGGTTGTCTCCACAGCCGTACAAGTCCATCAGCTCGATACAATTTGAAACGATACTCGCCCGACCAGGCAACATGTTTCCAGTCCTCAACAGTCCAATGTTGGTGTTGACAGGTCCAGGCGAGGCGTAAAGTTTTGTGTCGTGCAGTCATGAAGGGTACACGAGTGGGGCTTCGGCTCTGAAAGCCCATATCGATGATGTTTCGTTGCATGGTTCGCACGCTCACACATGTTGCTGGCCCAGCATTGAAATCTGCAGCAATTTGCGGGTAGCTTGCACTTCTGTCACGTTGAACGATCCTCTTCAGCCGTCGTTGGTCCCGTTCTTACAGGGTCTTTTCCCGGTCGCAGCGATGTCGGAGATTTGATGTTTTACCGAATTCCTGACATTCATGGCACACTGGTGAAATGGTCGCACGGGAAAATCCCTACTTCCTTGTTACCTCGGAGATGCTGTGTCCCATTTGTCGTGCCCCGACTATAGCACCACGTTCTGACTCACTTGAATCTTGATAACCCGCCACTGTAGCGGCAGTAACTGATCCAACAACTGCGCCACACACTTGTTGTCTTATATAGGCGTTGCCAAACGCAGCGCCATATTCTGCCTTTTTACATATCTCTGTATTTGAATAAGCATGCCTATACCAGTTTCTTTGGCGCTTCAGTGTATAATAACAAGTTCAGACCGTATGAAACATACACGTCACAGTGAAGGATGTCCAGACAGTCGCATCGATTCACAGTGTAATCTTACTACCCCCCTCTCACTCCCATCTGGCTGCAATGCATCTGTGTATTCCCGCACGCCAAAGATCGTAAAGGTGCCAAATGGCATCCTGCGATAGATTGTCCCAAACATCTTGACTGTTTTGTAGCAGTTCTTGCAGGCTCTGGAGAACGAATGAGTTCCTGCTGCATCATTTCCCATACGTGTTCAACTGGCGAGAGATCTGATGATCTTGTTGGCCAGGGCAGTTCTTGTACACCACGATGAGCACGCTGCGTCAGAGTTGCCGTATGCGGACGTGTGCTGACCTACTCAAAACGCACAGTATCTTGCTGTCGAAGAAAAGGCAGAAGGAACTGTGAAATGTAACAGACACTAGCTACTTTACCCTGTAGAAACATCTGATGCGTCCGCGAGTCGTACCTGGTCGTCTCCACACTATAAAGCCTGAGGTGGGACCTGTAAGAATTGGGCACTCATCAGTTCTAGGTGGTAAATGTGTACGTCCATCACTCGCATACAGACAGAATCCACTCTCATCACTGAAGACATCAGAGGGCCATTCCACTTTCCAGTCAACTACTTCACGACAGGAAAGTAACTGTGCTTGGCTGTGTCTAGCTGGCCAGGAGCACACTTGCTCTTAGTGATGCTGTAAGCACACGATTCCCAGTGGCCCCCGTGGTCCTTCGTGACACATCATGTGTAAGACGCGCCCAGATTTCTTCCCTGGATGTTGTTCGGTCCGCCTCCGCTTCGCGCAAAATTTGTCGTTCTTGATGTGCGCCTGAAGTACGCGGATGTCCAGAACCTTGTCTTTGGGTGTGGTACCACTGCTGTATGCATCGCCGCACCACTAGTACACTGTGCCTAACATGTGTAGCAATCCGTCGATTCGTCCATCGAGTTTCCCGCATAATGCGACGCTGTTCAAATGCCCTAGTTGCTCAATAGGCGTACGTACTCGTTGGTGGGACGTGGTTGTATCCTAGAACAAATGTCGCAATCAGTGTTCACGACCAAACTCAGCACAGCTACATCCGGCAGAGTCAAATGCAGGGCTCACAGAAAGGCCCCATGAGCGTCGTGACACGTGAAACACTACCTCTACAATCCTTTAATACGCAGATAGTATGCCATGTGCCACTGAACACAGTTCTTGAGTATGTTGCAATCTTTTTCCAGCAGTGTAGAAACTAGCGGTAATTTTCGTCTTACGCTTCGAATCTAGAACTTTACCCTGGCGCCACTTGGTAAATTTTTGGTTGATGTCGTCGCCGACAGGGCTCCTTACTGCAGCTGACTCATTCGCTCGTTCATTACCCAATTTGCATCGAGTCGAGATGGCGGACACAACAGCAAAACGAAAACACTAGCTTATTTACGTTTCCATGGATACTATTTGTGTCCTGCGTCATATATTAGTTCCTCAACAGAAAGGGCTTCCGTGCCAGTTACTATGTCAACCTAAAACCGCCCTAATGTTTCTGTTAACTACATGACAGATGGCAGCATTTCGTTCGAGCCACTACTATATTTTATTTAATATATTTTAAAATGTTTTCGGTAATTTTAATAAGCTGGCTGTTTATCCAGATGGACATGTTGTGACCAGACACTGCAGAACGCCAAGCACTGCGCAGCACACATCTTATGCACATGCACAGGCATGTATCACATTGAAACAACCGAAATAAAATGTTCAAACGTGCCTACGTTCTGCATATTTTAATTTAAAAAACCTACCTGTTACCAACTTTCGTCTAAAATTGTGAGCCTTATGTTTGTGACTATTACAGCGCCATCTATCACAAAGCGAAAAAAGTGGTCCAACTAAAACATTCATATTTCTTTACGTACTATACGAATATGTAATAAAAATGGGGGTTCCTATTTAAAAAAAACCGCAGTTGATATCCGTTTGACCCATGGCAGCGTCATCTAGCGGGCCAACCATAGTGCCATCTGGTTTCCCCCTCCAAGCTAGACGAGTTTCGTTCTTTGTAGTTTTTTCGTTTGATGCTTACTTCGTGAGATATTTGGCCCGGTCACTATCAATGAACCACCCTGTATATATAAAAGATCTACTGAATGGAATGAACAGTCTAATATAAAGAATATGGATTGAGAATAAACCGGAAAAAGACAAGAGTAATGAAAAGTAGCAGAAGTGAGAACAGCGAGAAAATTAAAATCAAAATTGGTGATCTTGAGGTAGACGAAATTAAGGGATTGAGCTACCTAGGAAGCAAAAAAAACTCATGACGGACGATGCAAGAAGGACATAAAACGCAGACTAACACAGCAAAGATGGCATTCGTTTCAAAGAGACGCCAGCTCCTATCAAGACATTCTCCAGAATGTTTTGAAGAAGAGAAACGTGCACTCCTTGATTCCCGAACAAAAACAACGACGCCTGAACGCCTGCCATGATTTGATTGAAACGCTAAATGCGGACAATTCTTTTATATAATAAACATGGGTGTCAAGACTTGACTTTATCAATACAAACCTTCCAAAAAACGACAAAGGGCATAAATTCACATGAAGGTCAACACTTTGACGATGGAGCCCATATTCAAGTCAATGTGATGAACATCATCCCAAAAAATAACTTTTCTAACAATTTCAGATGATTCTATGAATGTTACGTGCATTGTACTCATATGAGGAGACTGTGCGTAGGGCACCTGATCATTAAAACCACAATCTTAAATTTGCTCTGCTTTTTAGTATTCCAGTTTCGAAAATTTCATGACTGACGGGGTACATTTAAATTCTGGAAGTCTGCGGTTATGTACAAAACGGTATATGCAAGGAGTCGCAGTTTCTTGGTAAATGGACGAGTAATTTAATACGATCCTT
This sequence comes from Schistocerca piceifrons, assembly GCF_021461385.2. Lineage (NCBI taxonomy): Eukaryota > Metazoa > Arthropoda > Insecta > Orthoptera > Acrididae > Schistocerca > Schistocerca piceifrons. The sequence continues at coordinate 466,590,715 of NC_060141.1, read as the reverse complement.
TAGTTCTCATACAGTCCTAATCATAACATCATACACTTGTGAACAACAGTATCGTATCGCTATATTGTAAATTAACTGCGTTAATTTGATATTAAGTTGTTTTATTTAAAAATGTGCTCTGGTCTTAAATTCGTGAATCGGATGAACATTTGGCTCCCGGACTAGGAGAGGTTGTTGCCTCTAATTCCCCCACCAGTATGAGAAGAGGCAGTTAAAAGCGATACTCTAACTGGCTTCCACGAAGATACCCGGACCCTTCTGGCTCACTGCGTTTGTTCCTGTCTCCAGAGAAAGTTGTACACTCACTTCTCCCCGTTAACTAAACCGGATGGAAACTACGATGGAATTCCCTTCACATGTATGACTGAAGAGGAATCGGCGAAGGAATACAAAGAAACGTATTCGCAAGAAACGAAAAAGTTTCGGAACTAGAAGAGTACTGCTGGCAGAAACGATAGCTAGATCCCCTAAGTCCCTTCTTTCATAAATTTGGAAGATTTGAAGAAACTCACTAGTAGACTGGAGCTTGGACGCTGGTAGCACTGGAATGCAGATGATGAGGATAGAACAAACCATGCAAGGTTCGTGTATCGGTGCGGCAGTCTTTTTGAATCCGTCATAAAGTCGTATCACAGGACACACAGCACAGTAGTTAAAAGTTTCACCACCAGAACCTGCCACACACGGTGCGGTCACATAACGTGACCACCGCCTATGTTCGATGTCAACGTGCAACAACCACTCACAGACGGCATGTGGCAGCACTAGCAGTGGAGGGTTGGGGGCGACGAGGAAAACAGTGCGATAGTTGTAATGTTGAAATGGAGCGATTTATCTGACGTCCTAAAGGGCATATTGTGGTGTCACCGCCAGACACCACACTTGCTAGGTGGTAGCCTTTAAATCGGCCGCGGTCCGCTAGTATACGTCGGACCCGCGTGTCGCCACTATCAGTGATTGCAGACCGAGCGCCGCCACACGGAAGGTCTAGAGAGACTTCTTAGCACTCGCCCCAGTTGCAAAGCCGACTTTGCTAGCGATGGTTCACTGACAAATTACGCTCTCATTTGCCGAGACGATAGTTAGCATAGCCTTCAGCTACGTCATTTGCTACGACCTAGCAAGACGCCATTACCAGTTACTATTGATGCTGTAAAACATGTACCGTCAAGAGCGATGTTCACCAATTATGAATTAAAGTTAAGTATTCCAGTAGCTACGTACGTTCTTTGCTACTATAAATTCCTTGTCCTGTTCCAGACCTCACGCCAGCCTGCGTGAGCATAAACGCGTGCCTTTCGGCTTCCTCCTAGTGGATTGGCTGTCTTGCCAGTCCACAACACATATCAATGGCTCTCAGGGCAAGGGTAGAAGCATTTCCTAAACTGTTCGCGTGCCGCTATGGTTAAAGTATACCGTGCGTGGAAAAATGGCGCTATCGAAAACTGGCGCCGAGGTATCTGTGGCGCACCACACTTGACAGGGGTGAACAACGGCTGCGGATGTGAGTACGGGGGAACAGGCGTTGAACTGTTGACCAACTGAGCGTCAGATGAACCAAGGGGCTATCAACAGTGTGTCTTCAACGACTATTCAGCGAACGTTGCTGCGTATGGGCCTCCGCAGCAGGCGTGTGGTTCATGCACCCTTGCTGACTGTTGTTCATCGGCGACGAAGGCTGGAATTTGCACGCCAATAGCGCAACTGGACATCCACTGAGTGGCGAAAGGTGGCCTTTCCAGATGTACCGCGTTTTATGGTTCAAATGGCTCTGAGCACTATGCGACTTTACTTCTGAGGTCATCAGTCACCTAGAACTTAGAACTAATTAACCCTAACTAACCTAAGGACATCACACACATCCAAGCCCGAGGCAGGATTCGAACCTGCGACCGTAGCGGTCGCTCGGCTCCAGACTGTAGCGCCTAGACCCGCACGGCCACTCTGGCCGGCCGCGTTTTATGCTCCATCGGCCAGGTGGGCGTGTGCGGCGGGAAACGTTGAAAGCAAACACTCGGCAACAATCGTCGGCCGGAGGAAAGTGTGTCACGATCTGGAGAATGTTTTCTGGCGTTCTCTGTGGGATCTCCTCATTCTGGAAGACACAATGGGTCAACACAAGTATGTATCTAACCTTGGGGACCATGTCCACCCCTACGTGCCCTTTATTTTCCCTCAGTACGATAGCATGTACCATTAGGACAATGCACAGCTCGCAGTGTACGTCCATGGCTCGGAGAGCACCGTACTCCCCTGACCATCAAACTCATCAGATTTAAATCCAATCAGGGATCTGTAGGACCATCTCGATCGGGCTTTTCGGGCCACGAATCCTCAATCGAGAAGCCTAGCGCAGCTGGTCACGTATGTGGAGTCCGCCTGGATCCACATCCCTTTCGGTAACATCCAGAACATCATTCAGTCTCTTCTTGCTCGTCTAGCAGAAGTTCGCGCTACAAAATGTGGTTCATCAGGCTTTTGACAGGTGGTCGATTTACAGTATGGAACTGCGCGACCGCTACGGTCGCAGGTTCGAATCCTGCCTCGGGCATGGATGTGTGTGTGGTGTCCTTAGGTTAGTTACGTTTAAGTAGTTATAAGTTCTAGGGGACCGATGACCTCAGAAGTTAAGTCCCATAGTGCTCAGAGCCATTTTTGTTTGGGGGAAGTGACCAAACAGTGAGGTCATCGGTCTCATCGAATTATGGAAGGATGGGGAAGGAAGTCGGCCGTGCCCTTTCAAAGGAATCATCCCGGCATTTGCCTGGAGCGATTTAGGGAAATCACGGAAAACCTAAATCAGGATGGCCGGATGCGGGTTTGAACCGTCGTCCGCCCGAATGCGAGTCCAGTGTGCTAACCACTGCGCCACCTCGCTCGGTGCATTAATGTGACTGGACAGTGTAATAAAGAATTATAATCAAATGTATTCAGTCCCTCTTATTTACTAACGTAGTTTTTGAATGCTAATATTTGTATGAAAACGTCCAGTTTGAACTTCAGACAAATAAAATATCTTTGTTTGTAGGCTAGAGGTTACCAGACTTTTTTGTCAGTGAGTGTCAATTGATATTTTAAGATATTTGCGCATGTCAATATCGCTTATTCACTTTTACCAAACCCTGCAGAGGGAAGGCGGTGGCGGGGGGAGGTTGAGGAGGGGGGGGAGGGGTACATAAAATTTGCAGTTTACATTTAACGGTCTAGCAGAAGCTCCGTGAGGGTGTTCCCAGATGATGGTGTTTCCTATAGGAAGGTAGAAGCACGAGAAGACTGTAGCGATATGCAGGAAGGCCTGCAGAGGATCGGCGTCTAATACAGGGTTTGCCAGTTGACTTTGGATGTGGATAGGTGGGGCCTGTTGTACATAAACAGGCCACGAAGAAATGGTTCAAATGGCTCTGAGCACTATGGGACGTAACATCTCAGGTCATCAGCCCTCTTGAACTTAGAACTACTTAAACCTAACTAACTTAAGGACATCGCACACGTCCATGCCCGAGGCAGGATTCGAACCTGCGACGTAGCGGTCGCGCGGTTCCAGACTGAAGCGCCTAGAACCGCTCGGCCACAACTTCCGGCAAACAGGCAAAGAGATCCAATGCAGTTCGTCTACACTACTGGGGGCAAATCACTCCAAACAGTAACTACCGTAAAATACTTTGGACTAACCGCTTCAAATGCCCTTAAGTGGAAAGGTCACATAAAATAAATAGCACGAAAATCAACTTAACGAAATTTAATACATCCACGAAAGAAATGGCATGCAAAACATTTTTTCGACCGTTTCTTGAGTATTTTTAAAGCGGTTGGGTGTCCTCACTATGTAGGATTAATCATCATCATTAGTCGTTTTAGTCATTGCTGAGTGTCGTGACCTCATTTCCTCATTCATTCTTACGCAGTTGAAACTGCAGACAGATGTCTCCATTCACAGCGATCTTCGGCCTTTCCTAACATGATGTGAAGAGGCAGGCTGGTCATCTTCTTCGCTTGATCCAACCATCCGTTTGCTCTCCAACGTGGTCTCCTGCTCTCAGTTTTTCCCTACACGATGGTCTTCTCTAAATTATCCCCTTTCCTTCTCAAGATGTGTCCCAGGAACTAAAGGTATCTTTGGCTGACACGAGAAGATAACCTTCTTAATTAATTAGGATTAATACGAGGAGAAGCATCAAAGTAAGAGCGGCGCGTAAACACACACACACACACACACACACACACACACACACACACACACACACACACACACATTCTGAGCAATGTAGCACCACTGAACACTACAGCTAGCCGCCGGCAAATAACTTGTCCGTTTAAAGCTTACCAAACAAAAGCCTTCATCCGCCGGCACACTGACCGCGCATTCGAACGGTGATTGTTGAGTGTGCCGAGCTTCTAACGTTATAGCGTGGAGTAAACACGTTGGGAAGTCTTTCCGAAAGTGCAGTTAATACTTGGCTTGTCAGATACTCTGAACGTGCTTTTGAACTTAGACCAATGAGAAGGAAGAACGCCACCTACATCAAATGACGCCCTCTCTGTACAGTACAGAGACGCGACATTTTGGCTTTCAATTGAAGCCTGAATGCATATATGCCGTTTCAAATGGTTCAAATGGCTCTGAGCACTATGGGACTCAACATCTTACGTCATAAGTCCCCTAGAACCTAGAACTACTTAAACCTAACTAACCTAAGGACATCACACACACCCATGGCCGAGGCAGGATTCGAACCTGCGACCGTAGCAGTCCCGTGGTTCCGGACTGCAGCGCCAGAATTGCACGGCCACCGCGGCCGGCTATATGCCGTTTCTAAGCTCCAAAACATTGCGCATCTCTCGAAACCCACCGTTAATTATATGATTTGTTCTAAAAGAATGACTGGAAACGTCATTTTTGTGGTTAAAGAATTATTGTAACATGTGTACCTATTATGAAAGTATGCCGATTCAAGACGACGGAATATTGAGGATCCATCAAAAACGCATTGTTCTTGCTAATAATTAAAGATTAGCTAATAACATATGTACAATTAAGGCTTGCAGAAGACGGTGAAATGCAAAGTAGAGACACAAACATGAAATGGGACAATATGATGTGTTGCTGGTTCGCATTCCACTTTATCCGATTATATTTTACTACCCTTCACGTTTCTAATAGGTTCTGATACTTTATTATTCGTTTAATAGAAGAATATTCTATAACAGTCGATCTTATGTAAATATCAGTGCGGTCTTTCTAAGGAGTGAGTTTGTTCGGCTGGCTTTAACTACAAGAAAAATTTTAGGGAATTTGTGGTAAGTTCTTATGGGACCAAACTGCTGACGTAGTCGGTTCCTAGGTTTACACGCTACTTAACATAACTTAAACTAACTTACGTTAAGGACAATACACACACGCATGCCCGAGGGAGGACTTTGACGTCCGACGGGGGGAGCCGCGCGAACCGTGGCAAGGCGCCCTAGACCGCGCGGTTACCCAGCGCGGCTATCTACAAAACAGCTTGCACTACTTGCAGTAAGGTATTCTGCACTTTCTTGTTTCAAGTTCTGCGTTTCACATGTTGTAAATAGCGACAGTAAACAGTAACAGAGATCGTCTTAGAATGACGTTATGCCGGCTTGTGTGGCCGAGCAGTTCTAGGCGCTACAGTCTGGAACCGTGCGACCTCTACGGTCGCAGGTTCGAATCCTGCCTCGGGCATGGATGTGTGTGATGTCCTTAAATTAGTTAGGTTTAAGTAGTTCTGAGTTCTAGGGGACTGATGACCTCAGAAGTTAAGTCCCATAGTGCTCAGAGCCATTTTGAGAATGACGTTATGGTTTCACTGAAATGTGAAAATGATGAAATGATTTATATATTTGCATAGAATATTTGTAATGGAACTGTTATAAGCCAATGTCCATATTGACTGGACATGGCATTTTTGTTTTTGTCTTATACTATGTTCATGGATACTGAAATTTTTATTTCTGTTTACTACTGATAGAACATGAGAAGCGTTTGGACAAGGGAGGTTCAAATGGCTCTGAGCACTATGGGACTCAACTGCTGTGGTCATAAGTCCCCTAGAACTTAGAACTACTTAAACCTAACTAACCTAAGGACATCACACATCCATGCGCGAGGCAGGATTCGAACCTGCGACCGTAGCGGTCGCGCGGTTCCAGACTGTAGCGCCCAGAACCGCTCGGCCACTCCGGCCGGCGGACAAGGGAGGAAACGTGCATATTAATAGAGTTGACGTAGGCATATTACGCCTGTTCATTTCGCAAACAGCGTGATTTGCGAGCCAGTTGCTACCGACAAATGCTGCTGGAGTGTGCTGCGACCGTGTATACCACATTGAGACACGCGTTCGATATGTGCAAGTCGCATCGCTTCTGAGCGTTCAGTAACACGGTGAACTCGGCACGCTCAACGTGGACGTTCGAAAGCACGGTCCCTGTGCCGACGGCCTTACAAGGCTCATGATTATTAGTGAGGCGCAGTAAAATTTCTCGGCTCTTTCATAGCAACCTACCAGTGTTACGAAACTATCCTCGTTCTTACTTCACACTGAGGTATATATTATTCTTCTCCAACGCTCGCCAAGAATGGAAAGAGCAGCGGAGAGAGGGAGCCAGGAAAGAGCAGAGAGAGGGAACCAGGAAAACAGTGAGGCGGGGTCGAGCGCTCGCCGGGTGCCCCCGGTCTGTGGTCACGGTCGACAACGTGTTCGGAACGCGAAGCGGCGCGACGAGGTGAAGGGCACACGCCGCAAAGAAGCCGCATTCCCCCGCAGGTTTTACGTAACAAAGTGTGTGACACGCGCAACCGCGTGTCGGATTTCTGAGTACATAGGACGGCCGGTTCTGTAGAAGTGTTACGAGCACTGCGTACGCATCGTTAAGTAGCCGCGTGAAAATTGTTTACAAGTTACCATTTACATGGCTTAAGCAAGCTTTTAGTTGTGTCGCGTCTTTTAGTCCGAACTGTCCGAACTGTACAATACATTTCCTTTCCAGACTTGAAAAAATCTCTTAATGATTTGAGAAAATCAGCCAACTAGTTGCCGGTAAGAAGGTTTATTAACAATCCTTCACCATGGTTTCACCAATCGTAATATTTTCTGGTTCAGAAGTGAAGGGACACGTAAAATCACATTATTGGCGACGACAGATTTCAGAGCGAAGGAGGTCACGTCATATAACACGGTATTGTGACAATCAATAAACCCAAATAAAATCCATTAAAAACATTCCCGTTTGAGCAGGGTTAACCCTAAACGTCTTTACAATTCTATTGGATTTTATTTGGTTTTACTGGTGGTCACACATACCATGCTATTTAACACGAGCTGCTTTGCTCTGGTTGGTTGGTTGGTTGGTTGGGGAAGGAGACCAGACAGCGTGGTCATCGGTCTCATCGTATTAGGGAAGGATGGGGAAGGAAGTCGGCCGTGCCCTTTCAGAGGAACCATCCCGGCATTTGCCTGGAGTGATTTAGGGAAATCACGGAAAACCTAAATCAGGATGGCCGGACGCGGGATTGAACCGTCGTCCTCCCGAATCCGAGCTTTGCTCTAAAATCTGTCGTCGCCAATATATGATTTCACGTGTCGATGTACTTCAGAAGAAGACAATTTTATAATTGTTGAAACAATTGTCAAGGGATTTTAATAAATTGTATACCTGCAACTGGTTGGCTGGTTTTCTCAAAACATTCTTCTAATTTCAACGTTGCTGAACGGCAGCTATGTTCAAATTTTTAAAAATCTCTAATTTAGCCCTATATTTCTGACATGTTAGATCCTAAGCGCCAGACAGGATCTTGGGTGATATTTGGCTTGTGCGGCGCTCAACTGCGCGGTCATCAGTGCCCGTACATAGTCCCAATTTTTTCGCAGTCCAATTTAGCCACTGTCACGAATGATGAGGATAATGATGAAAAGATGAGGACATCACAAACACACAGTCCCCGCGCAGAGAAAAATGCCCAACCTGGCCGGAATCGAACCCGGAACCCAGTGATCCAAAGGAAGCAACGCTAGCCACTAGACCACGGGCTGCGGACAGGAACTTTGGTACCTCCCTCTGCCAGTCTGGGGTGTTGATCTAGCAGCTGAGATTTGAAGCGTATTGCGGCGAGCGATCTATTTTCTTTCTCACTCCTTCATTTTTAATTTTTTAAGATTTTTAATACATCTTCTTCTCTGTCGATGCTTGAGTATCAGAGTTACTGTACTTGCAATAGCGGAAGTCTCGGACACGACAACCGCCCTTTCGGGAAAGATGGTGATTACAACGTCAAGCATCTACGGGGTCAGTTTCTTCATTATTAAGAAATTGCGAGTTTATATGTAAATGTAAAATGTAGCAATGAACACGACATCTCCAGTTGCAACTAATTTGTTTTTTGACGTATGACGACATACTGTCCATCCTACGAGGCCTAAACCTGACGGAGATCGCTATACTATCGAATTAACAACATGACTGCACGTGATAGTATACTTATATGGATGTGGTGTCTGTTCTTTCGGACATGTTCGAAAGAGCAGACACCATTGATGACCTGCAGCCGTCTAGAATGAAATTAGAATTTTATATGAATACCTTCAGCTGCTGACGAGCGTTGATATATATCAACGGGGACAGGTGAAAATCTGTGCCCCGATAGGGACTCGAACCCGGGATCTCCTGCTTGCATGGCAGACGAACTATCCATCTGAGCCACCGAGGGCACAGAGGATAGTTCCACTGCACGGACTATGACGCGCACGCCTCCCGCGAGACCCTCATTCTCACCTTGTATGCACACACACTACATTCGAAGAGTCCCTACCCAACCACATTCATTACTCGTGGAAGACATTCTTACCAAGACCCGTAAGAATTCGGGTCATATGTGTGCATCCGCACAGAAGAAGGAGGTCATGGCCGGTATTGCCAAAACTACGAGTATATACTTATATGGATATGGTGTCTGTTCTTTCGGACATTTCCGAAGTATATAGTATACAGTTCACTTGAAAGCAACCTGCTGCTGTGAAATCCGTCTCAAGGGCTAGTTGGGTCAGCTCGTAAAACTACTCGGTGTCTACTGCAGCAGTAGTGCGAGCCTAGAAGGAAAAAAAATTATGCTCTAGAGGACTTCCCCGCGAAAAGGAAAGGTTCCGAGTTCGAGTCTTGGTCCGGCAGACAGTTTTAATCTAACAGGAAGTTTCATATCAGCGCACACTTTGCTGCAGAGTGAAAATTTCATTCTAGTGGTATCATCTAGTCCTACGAAGGGCGTTCATTAAGTAAGGCAACACTTTTTTTCGAGGCCGATTTCGGTTGAAGAAACGCGGAATTTGTTGTGGGACGTCGTGGAACATTTCCGCTTCAGCTCGTATAGTTTATGAAGTTTCGATAGCTGGCGGAGCTATACGTTGCCTTCAAAATGGCGTCTGAAACGGGGGTGCGTTCCAAACAAGGAGCTTTCATTCAGCTTCTTTTGGCGTAAAATCAGAGCATCGCAAATATTTGTAGGCGTTTGTAGAATGTCTACGGATACCTGCCACTGAACAAAAGCACGGTGAGTCGTTGGGAGAGGCAACTGTCATCAATACAACACGGTCGTGCAAACCTGTCATATTACCCGACTAGCCGGCCTTGGTGGTCGAGCGGTTCTAAGCGCTACAGTCCGGAACCGTGCGACCGCTACGGTCGCAGCTTCGAATCCTGCCTCGGGCATGGATGTGTGTGATGTCCTTAGGTTAGTTAGGTTTAAGTAGTTCTAAGTTCTAGGGGACTGATGACCTTAGAAGTTAAGTTCCATAGTGCTCAGAGCCATTTGAACCATTTTTGATTACCCGACTGCCAGTCGGCCGCACACAGCCTCAGGAAATTAAAGAAACAACTTCAGCGTGTTCGTCGCCACAAAAATGTAAACAAACTTCACCTTCTCCATGACAACGCTAGGCCTCACACAAATCTGCGCACCCGAGAGAAGCTCACAGAACTTCACTGGATTGTTTCTTCTCATCCGCCCTGCAGCCCAGATCTCGCGCCTTCCGACTTCCATCTGTTAGGCCTAATGAAGGATCCACTCCGCGGTAGGTACATGGATGATGGGAGGTTATTTTGCTGCAGCAGGATGTTGGCTCCGACGTCAACAAGTAGAGTGGCACCGTGGGGGCATACAGACCCTGCCAGTAAGATGGCGTAAGGCTGTCATATTGAACGGATTGTTGTTGTTGTTGTGGTCTTCGGTCCTGAGACTGGTTTGCTGCGGCTCTCCATGCTACTTTATCCTGTGCAAGCTTCTTCATCTCCCAGTACCTACTGCAACCTACATCCTTCTGAATCTGCTTAGTGTAGTCCTCTCTTGGTCTCCCTCTACGATTTTTACCCTCAACGCTGCTCTCCAGTGCTAAATTGGTGATCCCTTGATGTCTCAGAACATATCCTACCAAACGATCCCTTCTTTTAATCAAGTTGTGCCACAAACGCCTCTTCTCCTCGATCCTATTCAATAGCTCCTCATTAGTTATGTGATCTACCCAGCTAATCTTCAAATTTCTTCTGTAGCACCACATTTCGAAAGCTTCTATTCTCTTCTTGTCCAAACTATTTATGGTCCATGTTTCACTTCCATACATGGCTACACTCCATACAAATACTTTCAGAAATGACTTCCTGAGACTTAAATCTATACTAGATATTATGTTGAAAATCGGATTCTGTAGCCAAAAGAGTGAGGAATAATATGGTGTACTGGGCTCCTGAATAAAACCAAGCTGCCCTCAGAAAAATGAAAAGTGTTGCATTAATTATTGACCGTCCCTCGTATATTACAGTTTCCTTGCTAAATAACGGGAACTCTATTCTTATTTCCACAAACACACGATGGAGACAGCACAGTTGCTGGTTCTCTTAGAAACCGTGCTTGGGCTCATCGTACAGGTAGTCTACCTATATGTTGATTCTCGAGGCGAATGTGAGAAAGGCTCTTGACGACTTGTTTCCCGCGCAGTTGGGCTGACGCAGCAAGCCCTGCCTCTGCAGCCAGCGTCCTTGGTCGCAGCCAATCCTCCGGTTGGTTCGCTCCGCACCAGCGCGGAGCCTGATCGACGTCCATCGCGGAACTGCCTGCCACAGTGCCACAGGCAACCAATTTCGTGGGTGAATGAAGTCCCCTGAATACGCCCTGGAATGCATGCCAGGTTGGTGTCCCCGAGAAACGACTGCAGCAAAATCTTTTATTCGTTTGTTCTTTTTGTGCTGGGGGATCGAAGAATGACAAAAATGCTACACCCGGATTTCTTAATGGCCACTGTGCTGACGAGCGTTTCTCGGTCGAATGGCTACTTCGCCCTTCAGCGCTTCTGCTTGTCACTCTAGCTTAGGCGAAAAAAGAGAAAAAAACTGAAAAATCACTGCAGAACCGTAAAAATATTTGGAAAGTCTTCGTGAGGAAAACATCCCGCGGGATGTTAACAGTTTCCGAAATCACTGTTTCTGGCGAAATAATTTGGAGGACAATGTCATTCGCTTGCATACATACAATACCACTTATAAATATGTAATCTGTTCGACAGACTGTTTCTATTGGCGCTCCTCCTATTTTTTGTATTTATTTAGCACAGGAAACAAAGTTCATAAATCCACTCAGAATACATCTATATTGTAGGCATGAGTTGCATGTAATACTGTAATTGTCACGTCACGTTAGCTCCGTCAATGTGAAAAAGAGTAAAACCGACTTCATTGTTTGAAAGGTATCATCAGTTAGTTACTTGGTTTAATGTTAAATGAACCATTAGTACGATTAATCGTAATGATGCGGAACTAGTCATTTTACATTGACATTACACATTCATATGTAAATATAGCTACATGCTGGCCATTTACAACATTTTTTTTTAAATTCTGTAGTGGGTAATTCTTACCCACCACCTTTTATGCATTACGGAAATATGAAGTCATCCACAGAACAGAAGGAGTGTCAACGAGAAATTTTTTCGTTTGTTTTCAAATTTAACTTAGCTGCCTGCAGGCATTTTATATCATTGAGTAGGTGATCAAAAATTTTGGTAGTGGCATTACGCACCCCTTTGGCGCTAAAACTTTGGAGTAATTGATGTCATTTTTTCTACTGGTGTCGTAATTATGCACATAATTATTTCTTTTGAACTTTAGTGCACTATGTACAACAAACTTCGCGATGGAATAAAATATACTGTGAAACAATAGTCAAAACATATAATCCTGAAAGAGCTTTCTGCAAGGTTTATAGCTGTTGCTCTGCTAAAGCCAGCACTCATATAGAGCAGCAGCTGAAAACCTTGCCTCTGATAATGCCTTTCAGAAAATAAAGGCGGAACGCATATGGAATGATAACTTCATGCCATTCTATTGCACATATATGGACGTGACGCGACAATTATCAGCACAACACCAACTCAAAAAGTTTACTGCTATTATTACTGTTACGATTATTATTATAAAAACTTATAAAAGGATGCACATACACGCTAGCTAATTTTCAGCTGTATATTATCTCACAATGTCGATTATCAAAAATGGTTCAAATGGCTCGGAGCACTATGGAACTTAACTTATGAGAACTTAGAACTACTTAAACGTAACTAACCTAAGGACATCACACACATCCATACCCGAGGCAGGATTCGAACCTGCGACCGCAGCGGTCGCGAGGTTCCAGACTGTAGTGCCTAGAACCGCTTGGCCACTCCGGCCGGCTGTACATTATCAAATGACAACTTTTCACTAGACGGCTGTGCGATATTCGGTTTATTCCAAACGGTTTCGGCATGCATCACGAACAAGAACGGAACAACAGTTTGCTAAATATTGTACATCGTTAATACTCATGTATGTATACAGAAATATCAAATGGAGCGTCTGATCTTCATATGGCTAAAATGTTGTCATTATATGAATACAACGAGACTGTGACGATAGCCAAAGTGGAAACACTGTACATTCTTTTGTTGTGAGTTACATTACGAAGTTTCAGTAGCTTATAAGAAATAAACAAAAATATTCTTCTTCGTAAATTAATTCCAGTGCTAGTTAAATGATTGTACATTGTTCTGTATACACTTCCGTTTCTCGAAATAGCAAGCTGGTAGTTCACCACTCAAGTTCACATGTGTGAATTTACTGATTTCTTTCAATAAATTTGTACACCCAAACCAGATGTGGTTTATATTTTCTTCTTGTTTACCGCACAAATTGGGCCTACCTGCCGTACCTGCTCCGAACAAATGTTTCATATAATGTCCATGACGGAGGTCTCGATACAGCTATCCAAAATTTTCTAGACTTCTCACTGTAGAGTACCATTGGTGTCGTAGGATCTCTGCTTGCAGGTACCGTCCTTTGTTTAGAATTTGCGTCTGCCATTTTTCTGGCGAGTTTTCTGTGATTCTTTGTTCTGAGTGTGACAAATGGAATTTTGGGTTTTTATTATAGCCAGTTTGCGCTTCATATACCGCTCATTTTACTGCCTGGTCTGCCTTCTCATTACCTTGCATATTATTTGCCTTTACCACTATGAGTACCATAAACTTTCAAAATACTCCAGATGGAAGGGCTACTGTGAGCACGCGTAAAAAGGTTTTTAAGCAGAGATGAACACGCTGAAGAGCACAACATTATCACGGTAAAGGCTACAGACGCTTGATCTGAGAAATATAGCCACGAAGATTCAGTGTATTTTAGTTTTCAAAGCGTATTTTAGTTTCAACAGCCACAAATAACGAAGAATCAGGGACATCAACAGGCCACGTATGAGATCCTATCTTACAGCTTCGTATATATACTGAAGAACCAAAGAAACTGGTACACCTGCCTAATATCGTGAAGGGCCCCCGCGAGCACGCAGAAGTGCCGCAACACGACGTCACGACGTGGCATAGTCTCGACGCATGTCTGAAGTAGTGCTGGAGGAAACTTTGAATCCTGCAGTTTTGTCCATAAATCCGTAAGAGTACGAGGGGGTCGAGATCTCTTACGAGCAACACGTTGCAAGGCATCCCAGACATGGTCAATAATGTTCGTGTCTGGGGAGTTTGGTGGCCAGCGGAAGTGTTTAAATTCAGAAGAGCGTTCCAGGGGCCACTCTCTAACAGTTCTTAACATGTGGGGTGCCGCATCCGTAGGAACGCACAGTGGACTTGAATGGATGCAGGTGATCAGACAGGATGCTTACGTACGTGTCACCTGTCGGAGACGTATCTAGACGTATCATGGGTCCCATGTCTCTCCAACTGCACACTCCCCACACCACTACAGAGCCTCCACCAGCTTGAACAGTCCTCTGCTGACATACAGAGTCCATGGATTCATGAGGCAGTCTCCACACCCGTATACGTCCATCTGCTCAGTACAATTTGAAAGCCGGCCGGTGTGGCAGAGCGGTTCTAGGCACTTCAGTCTGGAACCGCGCGGCCGCTACGGTCGCAGGTTCGAATCCTGCCTCGGGCATGGATGTGTGTGATGTCCTTAGGTTACTTAGGTTTAAGTAGTTCTAAGTTCTAGGGGACTGATGACCTCAGATGTTAAGTTTCCAAGTGCTCAGAGCCATTTGAACCATTTGAACAATTTGAAATGAGTCGTCCAATCAGGAAACATGTTTCGAGTCATCAACAGTCCAATCTCGGTGCTGACGGGCCCAGGCAAGGCGTAAAGCTTTGTGTCGTGCGGTCATCAAGCGTACACAAGTGGACCTTCAGCTTAGAAAACCCACATCGATGATGTTTCGCACGCTTATACTTGCTGACGTCCCAGCTTTGAAATCTGCAGCAATTTGCGGCACAGTTAGACTTCCGTCACGTTGAACGATTCTCTGCAGTCGTCGTTAGTCCCGTTCTTGCAGGATCGTTTTCCGACTGCAGCGATATCGGAGATTTGATGTTTTACCAGATTGCTGATGTTCACGGTACACTCGTGAAATGGTCGAACAGGAAAACCTCCACTTCATCGCTACCTCGGAGATGCTGTGTCGCATTGCTCGTGCGCCGACCATAACACCACGTTGAAACTCAATTCAATCTTGATAACCTGTCATTGCACAAGCAATAACCGATCTAACAACTACTCAGACACTTGTTGTCTTATGTAAGCGTTGCCAACGGCAGAGCCGTTTTCTGCCTGTTTACATATCTCTGTGTTTGAATACGCATGCCTATACCAGTTTCTTTGGCGCTTCAGTGCAGGTTTGCCATAAACTCACGTAATCGTAATACTTCCCGCCTATGAGAGAGTAAATTGGTTGCACAGGGACAATTGCACATTGACTTATGATTGAGAACAATAGTGTCTTGTCCTCATTGAGAGACACAGACAGTCGCTAAGCTGTTCAGCAAATACGCTCCAACGATCTCTAGTTTCTCTTGTGACTTCCAGGGTATTTTTATTATTATCTTCTTGTAAGCATCTCGCACAAAGCATTTGTGAGTAGCTCACCGTAATGTTCATGGATGTGTGGTTATTCTAATGCTAAGAACCTCGAGGACTGTCAAGCTACGGCTATAATATTGTTTGACTCATCCGATCAATGTTGTTCAGGTGGCTGTGTGTGTGTGTGTGTGTGTGTGTGTGTGTGCGTGCGTATGTGTGTGACTCAGTGCGGCGCCTCTTTGCGCAACACGTAAGATATTATCGACGAAAACCTACTGAATGTCGCGAATTGTTTCGAAGTGAATCGCCCGTCGCTTCCCGAAAGGCCTTTATGCAATACTGCTGCGCCGCGCACGCCGTCATCTGGGGGGAGATACGAATCTGCTACGATCACTGAGCGCGCCACTCCACTCGCTGCCTTCCTGGAAGGAACTGACACACCGAGTGGCCGAGACAATGGCCAGGCATAAACACTGCTGGTTTCTCAAACAACAGTGCGCAGTTTCGCCTCCTCGGCATCGTCGTTTTCCGCGTAATAATAAAGTCAATTGCAATGTGACGCAGAGGTTAACACGCTGGATGGTCAGGTTTCAGACCCGGACTGAGCGATGCAGAACCCCGTTTTCCTAAATCACTTGACAAGAATTCCAGGATGGCCGTTTCCTTCTCCACCTCTGCTCGGTACGAGCATGTGCTCCGTCGCCAATGAGCTGCATACCACAGAAAAAAAATACTACAACCTTTCTTACTTGTTTTTCTTCTTTTCTTCTTCGCGGATGGATCACTTAGGACCACGTCTAATCAACATTTGTTGGCCTTACTTTTTCGCCCAGTATTCCTTCATAGTCAACGAATGGGCTAGCTTTCGTTGCGTAGACCACGTATGTCGGTTAGTTTTTTTCTCCTCTTCCTCAAAACCCCTTGTGTTTGTGATTTTTCTGATTTCATTTCTGTCATGTAGATTTGGAGACCCTAATTCTCTCAGGTCTTTTTCAGTCTGTTTGTACCAGTTCGGTCTTGTAGTTTTGTTCTTTAAAAACGTATGGATTTTGTGCGTTAACCTGTTTGAGTCCATTCTTTCTAAATGCCCCATGAACTGGATTCTTCTCATGCGCATTGTGTCTGTTATTTTGGAGATATTTTTATATATTTCTGCATTGGGTTTTGTATAATGCACACCATCTTTAGTTCTTGTTCCTAGGATTTTCCTCATTATTTTACGTTCTTTCACTTCTAATTCCCCGTTTAGTGATCTGTGTTGAAGGTTTAGTGTCTCAGATGCGTAGAGAGCTTCGGGTTTAATTACTGTTGTGTAGTGTCGTATTTTGCAGTTCCACGAGAGACTCTTTTTGTTGTAAACGTTTTTTGTTAACTGAAACGCCGTCTCCATTTTCTGGACTCTTGATCTGACAGATTTCTTTTCATTACAATTTTCTGCAATCCATTCACCTAAATATTTAAATTCTTTTACTCGAGAGATGTAGTTATTACCAATTTTGAGATCAGAAGGTGCATCTTTGATGTCAGTCATAATTTTTTTTCAAAGGAATTTTATAATCCTATTTTTGCTGCCTGCTCTTGTAATAATTCTAGCTGTTTCTGTGCATCGGTAATGTCTTGTGCGATCAGTGCCATGTCATCAGCAAACGCTAAACAGTCTAATTCTATGGCCTTACGTTCTGGTCCCAGTCTGTGTGCTGGTGCACCTGCTTTTCTCCATTCTCCAACAACTTTTTCAAGAGCACAACTGAAGAGCACTGGGGACAGTACATCCCCATGTCGTACTCCTGTGTCTATTTCAAATTCTATGCTCAATTCTCCCATAAATTTTACTTTGGATTTGGTCTCCTTGAGTGTTTCTTTAATGATGTTTGTTGTCTTTTGATCTAGTCCAAATTCTTCTAATACTTCAAAAAGGGATTCTCGGTCTATACTGTCATATGCTTTTTTAAAGTCTTACTTGTTTATTTTTCTGAATATTCGCTTTATTAGAAGTGTGTTCATTTTAAACGCCACTGTCTGACAATGAACCCCTTGAGTGTGAGGTCGCAGATGGCCAATGATTTTTACAGCATTCGACGCCCCACATATTGTGAACTATGCAACGATAATATGGGCTGCTAAACAGGGGACGGGACTGGAGGTATCAATTATGAGCACAGTACGAGGTCATCGAGCGTAGTTGAACTGCTTAGTCGACGACTAACTCGCTACCGTGCTAGAGATTTTAATACAAAGTAGAACAATGGCAACGAGAAACAAAGAAAACATTGTGTTATATCCACAACAACGGGTGTCGAAGTTGACTTTTCGTCAGAAGGGAACACAAGGATTTTCGCAGAGTGAGAAAGAAGTGGCAAATGACTTATTAGCGTTTCTGCAAGATGAATCTGTGGAATGTGTGGTGTCGTATACGCTCGACTGTGCGGACAGTGTACACGAGAAGTACAATGCTGACGATACGTGCGTAACAAGTGAAAATGATACTGAAACGGGTGTAAAACCAAGTATTTCATCATCCTTGTCGGACAAGGAGCCACAAATCCTGTCTCCAGTGAAACGTAGTAAAGGACAAGAGAAGAAATGCATATAAAAGGAACCGTGGAAATTAACGAAACCAACAGAGATGTATCAAGATTAGCCATCAGTGCCTGACCGCGTTCGTGTACAATTATGCTAGAAAGCTATTTATTGTGCTGCGAGAAGTTAGGTGTGCTCTTCCCCCTAAGATTCTTTCTCGTGTGCGTGATCTTGGAAGGGCAGTAGGGAATATTTACGTCACAGAAAGCAAGAATGGGAAACTGGGCGTAAGATAACTACAATTATGGTATGAGCACAGCCTTTTTTTGCTTGAGTCCTGACCTGCGTATAAAAATCATAGTCCTTTACAGTAAACTATCCCTCGTGAAAAGTGTGTGATAGTGCAGTTCGTATCACCTAGAAGCACTAGACAAATGCAGCCTGTGGATGTTTTCTTTTTTCTTGTCCGTAAAACATATCATGGCACTATCCACAGCTAGGCGTTAAAGAATACTCGGTTTCAAGACAGGTTCCGTTACAGACTGTTTCGCATTTGATTGCATGCCATCATATTCCTTCACTTCTTATCACCCCGTTAAACTAATACGATTCTGTATGCATTCTTTAAGAGTGGATACCTAGCTGAATGTCCTGCATGGTTTTTAACTCCCAAGGAGTTCGCCTTCGATTTTGATGAAGCGAACCTTTGTGATCACTGTGACGCGCCATTTTTATCCTGTGTTCACGGTAAGAATTAATGTTTTGTTTTGAACATTTCTCGAGTGTCGACGATGTCCATTTTGTGGAGAAATACATACAGCCCATAGAAGGTTGATCTCTGCTCCTCCCGGACACTCATTTTCTGTCGCCCTCCTGATGCACATGGTGAGTCATTAGCACGTATGTTATAATGCCTTTTTTACTATCTGACAGCTGTAAAAATTCAAGATCTTGCTTACTCAAAGGTCAAACAACTAGCTGTAAACCTTGAATTTCTACAACTGTCAGATAGTGAAAAACGTTTTGTAATATAAGTGCAACAGCAGATTACTGAACAGCTTTAAAACGTTGCAGAAAATAATGTTGCAACCAACAGCTACAGACAGCAATAATCATTTACTCAAGTTGACATTTGTCCACCTATAACGTTAGGACTTGTACTGATGGAGGCAATAAAGTCGAAATAAGCTTATACACCAAAATATAATATCAGGTTGCCTATTGTTTTCCAGTTCTCTGCATAAGAGACCAGTTAGTTGATACCGTCACTCCAGAATGTCTGACTTTGTTGACGGAGTTACAAATTCACCTCTGCATGCACCACTCCATCACTATCAAAGTGAAGTCCTCGAAGGGTTTCTTTAAGTTCTGGAAAAGATGATAATCGGATGGGGAACAATTCGGGACTATATGGAGGATGATCGATGACAGTGAACACAAGGCGTAGGAATGTTACCGATAACGCAGCGCTCGTACGTGGTCTGGCTCTCATGTTGATGGAGAGGATGCTCATGTGTGGACGAACTATTCGAATTCGAAACTCCATTACAGCACGCAGTTACGTTACACACTGACCAGTTACGTTACACACTGCCTGTTACGCGCTACATCGGAGCCGTTTAGCGGCAGAGGGCTGCAAAACGTGTAGACATGAAGAATGCTCGCAAACATCTCTCGAAGTCGGTTACGAGGTGGCAGCAGGAAGGGCATCCGGCCACCCCTTAACCATTAACATGACAAATCCGATTAACGATGGCTGACCCTGCGTAACTGCAGGACAAGGCTCAAGCAATAGAATAGACGTCTGATCATGAAGTTTACAGCCCGAAACCAGTAACGACACTATTCGTTTATAATAAATAGTATTACTAACAGTGTCTGGTTTCTGTTTTACTTTTGTCTTTACTTTATGTGTATCTTTGCACAGCTAAGATCTCAACATGACAGTTATCGACAAGGTAGCATAGTTTCATGGTATTTTATTCCTCCGTGTAATTCACATCAAACGAAGGTCGAGAACGAACGATGACCTCATGAATATCTGAAAGTAACGTTCTGTTCCAACGGCGGTGGTAGACCAGCCGGCCGAAACCCGTAAGTTGTGTATCCGGCCGCCATGACAGCTCGCGACACGCCGTGGCGATTTTCTCATCCGATGGTGACTCACCCGGCGACAGGCCGTCTCGTGGCCTCGCCGCTTCCCGCAGGTGTCTCATCGCCCAACGCGGACTAGCCCTTCGGTGTCACGTGCTTTTCCCCATTCACCTCAGCCCACGCGGATTCGCAGTACTAGCGAGCCGCATTATCAGCGAGGAATCTTCCTCTAGGAAATCATTTCTGGAAACTTTTCTGCGCTGCTGCTTTATCCTTCAGACATGACACGATTTTGTTTGAATCCCAGGAAATGTTTGTAGAGAGAGAAAGGAGGGAGGGGGGTAGCAAAAGCTAGCTAATGCAACTGTCTTGAATTAAAAAAAAAAATGAAACAGACGATTCCATGCTCGAAGCGAGTCCCGTACTAATATCACAAGACGTGAAACTTCCTGGCAGATTAAAACTGTGTGCCGGACCGAGACTCGAACTGGGGCCCTTTGCCTTTCGCGGGCAAGTGCTTGCCAACTGAGCTACCCAAGCACGACTCACGCCCCGTCCTCACAGCTTTACTTCTGCCAGTACCTCGTCTCCTACCATCCAAACTTTACAGAAGCTCTCCTGCGAACCTGGCACATTTGATTTGATTTTTGTGTGAAATCTTATGGGACTTAACTACTAAGGTTATCAGTCCCTAAGCTTACACACTACTTAACCTAAATTATCCTAAGGACAAACACACACACCCATGCCCGAGGGAGGACTCGAACCTCCGCCGGGACCAACCGCACAGCCCATAACTGCAGCGCCCTAGACCGCTCGGCAAATCCCGCGCGGCGAACCTGGCAGAACTAGCACTCCTGAAAGAAAGGATATTGCGGAGACATGGCTTAGCCACAGCCTGGGGGATGTTTCCAGAATGAGATTTTCACTCTGCAGCGGAGTGAAAATCTCATTCTGATCACAGGACGTGTTGCTCCCTATTTAATGGCTTTCAAATAAAATTCTGTCTTGGAATTGTATTGTTCACCCTCTTGAAAAAGTGTAACAATATAACTTAAGAAATGTAGCAGTTTTAGAAAACTAAAAGAAATTCCAACGCATAGCTAATAATACAAAGCAATAACTCTGAAGATTACATCATTACAAAGAGGAGGCACTATACATTACATCTGATTTAACATTACCTTTAAATAAATTACTCGCTACGGTCGCTGGTTCGAATCCTGCCTCGGGCATGGATGTGTGTGATGTCCTTAGGTTAGTTAGGTTTAAATAGTTCTACATTCTAGGGTACTGATGACCTCAGATGTTAAGCCCCATAGTGCTCAATGCCATTTGAACCATTTGAAAGCAATTACCAACTACGACTCAGTTTTTTTCAGTTTATCTGGCTGTTTTCTTTTGTACCTTATTATTTAATGTATTTATCTTTGTTTCTTGAAAAAAGTACATAATGTGGCGAAAAAGCAATGTTGTAGACAGAACCTGAGAGCCATCATACACTCCTGGAAATTGAAATAAGAACACCGTGAATTCATTGTCCCAGGAAGGGGAAACTTTATTGACACATTCCTGGGGTCAGATACATCACATGATCACACTGACAGAACCACAGGCACATAGACACAGGCAACAGAGCATGCACAATGTCGGCACTAGTACAGTGTATATCCACCTTTCGCAGCAATGCAGGCTGCTATTCTCCCATGGAGACGATCCTAGAGATGCTGGATGTAGTCCTGTGGAACGGCTTGCCATGCCATTTCCACCTGGCGCCTCAGTTGGACCAGCGTTCGTGCTGGACGTGCAGACCGCGTGAGACGACGCTTCATCCAGTCCCAAACATGCTCAATGGGGGACAGATCCGGAGATCTTGCTGGCCAGGGTAGTTGACTTACACCTTCTAGAGCACGTTGGGTGGCACGGGATACATGCGGACGTGCATTGTCCTGTTGGAACAGCAAGTTCCCTTGCCGGTCTAGGAATGGTAGAACGATGGGTTCGATGACGGTTTGGATGTACCGTGCACTATTCAGTGTCCCCTCGACGATCACCAGTGGTGTACGGCCAGTGTAGGAGATCGCACCCCACACCATGATGCCGGGTGTTGGCCCTGTGTGCCTCGGTCGTATGCAGTCCTGATTGTGGCGCTCACCTGCACGGCGCCAAACACGCATACGACCATCATTGGCACCAAGGCAGAAGCGACTCTCATCGCTGAAGACGACACGTCTCCATTCGTCCTTCCATTCACGCCTGTCGCGACACCACTGGAGGCGGGCTGCACGATGTTGGGGCGTGAGCGGAAGACGCCCTAACGGTGTGCGGGACCGTAGCCCAGCTTCATGGAGACGGTTGCGAATGGTCCTCGCCGATACCCCAGGAGCAACAGTGTCCCTAATTTGCTGGGAAGTGGCGGTGCGGTCCCCTACGGCACTGCGTAGGATCCTACGGTCTTGGCGTGCATCCGTGCGTCGCTGCGGTCCGGTCCCAGGTCGACGGGCACGTGCACCTTCCGCCGACCACTGGCGACAACATCGATGTACTGTGGAGACCTCACGCCCCACGTGTTGAGCAATTCGGCGGTACGTCCACCCGGCCTCCCCCATGCCCACTATACGCCCTCGCTCAAAGTCCGTCAACTGCACATACGGTTCACGTCCACGCTGTCGCGGTATGCTACCAGTGTTAAAGACTGCGATGGAGCTCCGTATGCCACGGCAAACTGGCTGACACTGACGGCGGCGGTGCACAAATGCTGCGCAGCTAGCGCCATTCGACGGCCAACACCGCGGTTCCTGGTGTGTCCGCTGTGCCGTGCGTTTGATCATTGCTTGTACAGCCCTCTCGCAGTATCCGGAGCAAGTATGGTGGGTCTGACACACCGGTGTCAATGTGTTCTTTTTTCCATTTCCAGGAGTGTATTTGGAAAACCTTATATACGACTATAACTTAATGTGATTTAATTCTTAAAAGAATGAGATAACATTTCGTTTTTGTGCTGGCTACTCACTTTGAATACGTCTTGATCAGTCGTACCAAATGTTGTACACCTTCACGAAGAATATGAGCTCTCGGCCCACGGATTTCGGAGCTTATTAATGTCTGATAGGACTCTAAAATTACTTGAGACTTTTTCTAAGACCCAATTTTTGCGCCCATCGGAGTAATGAAAATAAGTCACTATTCATCCGGACGATCGATGATCTGATTTTTCCATTTACGGGTCTGGTGGCACTTACACCCAAACCTCCACATGCCAGACACTCAGATCGGTACCAAACGTTGTACGGCGATAGAGAATCAACCAGAACTCCCATTTAGTTCGTTCTACGTGCTGTCGTCCAGCAGAACGGGCGTAAATGTTAATTAAAAGTAACACCAGAACTATGGAACACACGTAAAGCAACTACTACATACAGCTTCCGAGGGAAGTGGGTAGGGCTTTAGATCGTCGTACCAAGGGTAACAATTTCTTTTACTGTGTTATAAGTGAATGTGTTGCATGGGACTATTAATACTTCTGCACGTGTGGTGTAATTGTTTCTTCATTCTACTGTTCCGATTTTTTATGGGGGGTGGGGGGGTCGCTCTGAGCACTATGGGACTTAACAGCTATGGTCATCAGTCCCCTAGAACTTAGAACTACTTAAACCTAACTAACCTAAGGACAGCACACAACACCCAGCCATCACGAGGCAGAGAAAATCCCTGACCCCGCCGGGAATCGAACCCGGGAACCCGGGCGTGGGAAGCGAGAACGCTACCGCACGACCACGAGACGCGGGCGATTTTTTATGTTTATTCAGTGAAACTACTAATGCAATAGCTGCTTCATCACGAATGTTGTCTGTTCTGTCGCACATGTGCGGTACAACACCACACCTGTCTATACAGATGTACTCTATACGTTTGCTACTTTCAACTAACGAAGTGAAAGCAAGCTGCCAAAAGAACATTGCTACAAACTTCGAAAAGTCCTTTTATATGCTAGGAAAATATTTTCCCATATAACAGTTTCACGCGATTACAATGAAAACAAATTGTCATCAGTGGGGTCTGAACGCGGGATCTTTGCTGCGACGACCTCACGCTCTACCAACTCACCTACGCGAGATCTACAAAACTGTCACCCACAGATACGCCTTTCCTGTGCTCCCTAGTTCTGCTGTTACTTTCAATTACCGTTTACGCATGTTCTACTGGACGACAGGACTTAGCACGAACTAAGTCGGTGTTTTGGTTGTTACTCAATCAACACAACAAGGTTTGGTACCGATCTAAGTGTCTGGCATATGGAGGTTTGGGCGTTAGGTAAAGCTGGAGGCAGTCGGAAAAGAAATAAATGATATTTACAGGAGGGCAGAACCGACGAGATATCACTGACATTCAAGAACAATAGTGGGCCCAAAACTGACCCTTGTGACTCCTGAGAGAACATGCTCCCAGAAAGATCTTGCATGCCCACTGAAAATACTCACCATGAATCACAAAACGTTGTTGATAATGATGGTAAATACTGTCGTTTTACGTCGAGTTGTCTTCTTAGGTTGTTCATATACTGCCTAAATTTTAACTATTCTGTGTCCTGAAATGGTTTTTAACAGATATCAATAAACAACTCTATCCATATCTCACACAGACACTCTACTAGTCGGCCTAGATAACATAAAGTAAACAAATAACAATTATTCCACGACAAATACACATGTGTGTCCAGCAAGGCATGAAGTCACGCACGACTAGGGACACATGCGGAAACTAAGATTTATTTTTGTCTGTGACATAGTATATCACAAGCAAATTAAAAATAATATCAGTCCTCTTCTTCTAGACAAGATTTTTTGTATGTTCTTTTGGTTGTGAGGTTAATGCTGGAACTGAAAATTGCTTTCCTATGTTCCGAACTGGCAGTCTCTCGGCCTCACTGGGATTTGGCTGAAAAGAACATACCTCAAAACAACCCAGTGCGCCCATAAAGGCAAGGATGAGCTTTACAAATTGTTTTCATATGTTACGGTCTTTATGTAGCTACATGTCAATCAACTAAACCAGTCCCTTCTAGTGGTTTTCCAACGCACGGCAGTATCCCTTACTCCTTGTTTTCAAATTCTATTACTAACAATTGCTATGAACTACAAAGTTTATGGTAGAATGGGAGTATGGTGTCTTTTTTATCCGTACCTACCGAAAGTGCTATACGGACAATCGTCAAGTTTTTTTAAATTTTATTTTTCAGCCTAATCCTAGCAAGCTGTGTGCGTGACAAAGGAGGTACCCAAACGGGAGCATATTATCAATTACTCACGTGCTCGATAACCAACGAATATTTCCGAGACACCTTGGTCACATCTGGGGACTGCAACAAGTTTTAATTTGCTTTTGGTACGATAGTATCTGGACAAAAATATGACGTGTTGTGTGTAATTGCTTGGCTTGTGACTAATTGTAACAACCTCGGTACGGTCCAGCAGCCGCTTGGGTGCCACGAATAAAGTAAGCATACTTTCTTATAAAGTTACTGCAATGATTGCAAAAGAGAGAGGCCGCAGTCCGAACGATCACGTCGTAACACACATGCGAGTCTTTGGTATATTTGCGTGCGACGCCGAAATGAATTTTGCTTTAGGAGAACATTGTTTCCCTGCTTAGGATGTATTTCATTTACCATAACTTTCGGGTTTAGCTGGTTTCAATCATTTACCCATTCTCAAACAAACGTACTCGGGTAGAACATGCAGAATGTCCCGCAAGGTTAAAAAAAAAGGAGCATCGCCACCGGATGACATACTTTACCAGTGACGTAATACAGTCACAATTGAATAACGGACGGGTATCAACACCTAGCACGGAATGCGTGGTATACATATGTACAACCGGGTTCTATCATTCCATTAGACAGTCTCCATCGCATAGTAATTGCTGTAACTGGCAGTCGACGCAGATATCCTAGCTCCGATCAGCAGGACCATTAGATTCTCCTAACAAGATACGTCCTGGAGCGAGGCCAACAGAACACCTGCATCATAAATATGCAATACCCATGAGACGCAAATCGCCGAGGAAGCAGTGAATCATACAGTTTTCCATTCGATGGAATTTGTTCTGCGGGTTAGCCGCTACGGTGCTGTCATCCTCTCATTTGCATCGCTCAACAATCGGTTTTCAGGTCACTATGCGGTCTGAAAAGCCGCAACACATGCGAGTCGAAAAGCAGCCACTAGAGAGGACTTCCCGTACGTGTCTGGACACAGGCCAGCGCTCAGAATGCTAATTAGGAAACTGGCGGAAAAGCGCAGCGCCATGGCCAAACACAATACTGGCACAAAGTCAGCCTTTTACGCATTTCGTTTCCACACTTGCTTCTGAAGTATTACATGCAACGGTAACAAGCAAGCAAGTCAACTGAAAATGGCCTACTCAGCTAAAACTATATATCACTTAGGCCTACTGTCGTAGTCAACGGGACACGACCTGTGCCGTTGCAATATGAATGTCTGCGTCAACCAGCGGAAGGTCTCCCTATGGTACGCCAACTTTCCTAATCGTGTTCTCCCGAATTCAAAAATGGCTGCTTTCCAGGTTTCCAATGTAGATACCTGCTGTAACAATTTCTCCATCTGAATGTAGTACAAGAGGTGTACGTCTTTCCAGAAATTAATCTATAATCGCAGATAAATTTAAGTTTAATGACTTGCAAAATGGAGTAAATGAAATTGCCAACAGCGTAGACTGTTTCTATAGGCTCTGATTACACAAGAAAATAGCTACTAAAGGACTCTGGTAATCCAAGAGTTCCCGGTCAATGGATGGATCGAAACAAAACCGATGTTCGTTTCTCCACTGAAAATTGCTCAGTGCAATAGAAACTCGCGCAGTTTTGTGAGGAAATCATCTCACGGGTCACAAATCAATAAATACATACAACTTGGTCACATGTTAAAACGTCTCTTTAAGTTAGCCACAAAAATTTAAAAATATTTTTTTAGAGGATACAAAAATAAAGACTCAGCTTTTATTGAAGGCAGAAAGCAGTGCTTGTTAGTATGTTGAGAAATGCTCGACCATTTGTAGAATAACAACGCATACTACACCTCTTACGGCTAGATGAGGTTACAAAATGTACAACAAACATTTTTAGCGGATCATTAATAATGAATAGCAACGCGTCAATATTGAGAATCGAGGCTCTGCCTGTCACAAACGTGGATAATGGGCGGGTGATAGAATAGTCCCACGTCTCAAAAAAACAACATTGGTCCTGCTGGCCAACGTCATATACTTTGTAAGCGACCCTTGCCAGGGTTACGGGTGAAGACAGCCACGGTTTTCAAGATGCATTAAACGGAGAAATTATCTTGAAGCTCCGGGGCTTGCAATTACTATCGAGAAGGAGCCATCCGAACATAATCTCTCCAAACAATCAATGGAAATCACTGTCGAAATCTAGAACCGCTTTGAAATCAGAACTAGCGTCAGACAAAGTAATGGACCCCCCACATCTTTGTAACTGTGTTTTGGAAAAAGCCACAAGATAATGGAGGAAGACTCTGAACCAAGAAGAGGGGATTGAAAAACGGTTCAGGATATCGCCCAAACCGAAAGAGGTAAATGTTGATTGCTTGGCCTTTGCAGATGACCTAGTCATCAGCAGCAATCGTAAAAATTGATCGACTTGCAGGGATTGCTGAAAAAGTAGCATTACAGGTCTCCTCTGAGAAGACAGAACACATGACAGACATCAGTGATATACCAGAATAGACAATTTTAAACCACGGGGAAGATTAATACTGTGAAGAAATTTAGATACTTATGTGACTTAATCCAACGGAATGGCTTAGAACAGGAACGATGTATCTCAGGAGCTGCAAATTGGACCGAGCATATTACCCGACGAAAAATTTCTACAATAAGAAGTCGCTGAACATTGGAGCTAAGTTATGACACTATGGCGCTTCTGTCAAATCGGCAGGATGAGGCTTTGACTTTGAACAGACTAGGACTAGACAATATATTAGTCAAACGAGAACGCAGGATATTAAGGAAGATTTTAGGCAACGGATGGGTTCATGGGTGCATATGTTTCGAGATCAAACGAGGAAGTCTACATAAAGATAGAACTAGTAACACCATCAGTTAAAAGGAAAGGGTCGTTTTTCTGCGGGCACATCTTCAGAAAGTCCGATGATTGTCTGACAAAGAAAATCTGAAATTTCATGAGGTTCAAAATGGCTCTGAGCACTAATGGGATTTAACTTCTGAGGTCATCAGTCCCCTAGAACTTAGAACTACTTAAACCTAACTAACCTAAGGACATCACACACATCCATGCCCGAGGCACGATTCAAACATGCGACCTTAGCGGTCGCGCTGTTCCAGACTGTAGCGCCTAGAACCGCTCGGCCACTCCAGCCGGCGAAATTTCATAAGGCCAAAGGCAAAAACATTATGGTGGTTCAAAAAATGTGATAAAGACCTAAAGCAGAAGTCAGTAACTCAGAGAGCACAATTATGGATAATAATGAACACAGACGAATGGTAAGGAGCTAGCGGGATTTTATGCTGGTAAAATAACTCAAAAGACTAAGGGATTATATGTCAGAAGACCGGACTGAGTAATGCGCTAAAGAGTTACTGGAAGGACATCAAAGCAAAGAGCTAACTCGTAGTCCACAGTGGCTCAATTGGAATGTAAAAGAAAATGTACAGAAGATTTCAACGGCCGGCAAAAAGACACGATTGTGTGTTTCTTAACAAAGACGCATCCGATTATCATCATGGTAGAATGATATAGATTTTGTGTGTCCTCACACTTGGTCGTAGTACAAATTAATACAAGAGATAAATTTTCAGAATGTCTACGATCATTGCAGCTATTTTGAGAATGAAGCTGTATACAGAGTGAGTAAAAAAAGCGTGTACAATTTGATGTGGCACATAGAAATCGGGGGTCGCAAGCGCCAGCAGAGGTCGCGTCTGGCGTTGTCGGAGACTGTTTAATTGGACCGTACATTCTCCCGGGCCGACTTGACGGTCGCACGTATCTGGTATTCCTACGAGAGGTCATGGCGTACATGCTTAAAGAAGTTCTACGCCTTTTCAACGTAGCATTCGATTTCAGCACGACGGAGCCCTCGCGCATTTCAGCGGACAAGTGAGGGCACATCTGCAGGGAAACTTTCCCGGCCGCAGGATTGGTCGCGGCGGGTCTGTCGCTTGGCTACCACTGTCCCGATCTGTCACCAATCTATTTTTTCCTGTGGCGGTATCTGAAGGGCCTCGTGTATAAAACACCTGTTACATCGGTAGAGGACCTAGTGGGCAGTACTGTTGCCGCAGCAACAGGATATCTTCGAGATACACCAGGTGTCTTTGTGAAGGTGCGCCGTTCAATGTAGCGTCGATGCCAGGGGCATCTCGTGTAGTGGGCGTCCATTTGTAGCATGTGACGAAATATTTGCAAGGCTGTTTTGTTGCTCGGGATGGCCTTTGTGATTACTTATCCATTTTGTATCCCCGATTGCCATGTAAGTTTGTAAACGTTTCTTTGATTCACCCTGTATATCGATTAATATATTATATCAGCGATCTAGAGTGCTTTATTAAAGTAGTATAAATCATCACAGATATTTATTTCCGTCTCCCAGTCACATGTAACGAAGGAATGTTTCATATTAACAGAATCTTCCGTCGGTTCTTGGTAGAACAACATTATAATAAATGAAAAGCACCAGTTTGCTTTTGTTCTACAATATTACTTTTATTGTTAAGCGGTTTTCGGCTTACAAGGCCATCTTCAGACATTTACTGAATATTATCACCAAAGAAGTCACAATGTCTGCAAGCAACATTGGAAGAGAAGTAACATGTTTAGACTGAAGTAGAAACACAGTAAGTAACATCTTCCCATTTTCCTGTATTCATTAAGTTCTTTTCTTTCGTTGAAGTCGTCTTTATATTCCATATAGACTGTAGTTTCAATAGTTAAGGCTTTCTTTTAGCTGGCACTTGTATTACCGTCCATGTTTAACACCCCTTGTAGTTGTCTCATCGAATATTGTTCATATTTTACTTTGTTCATTTAATTAAACCAAACTATACAGCCACCGTTTGGATTATAATGTTAATGTTAAAATGCAGTACCACCACACTTTCAAAGATTGCATTTACTGTAGGTTCCCTCAAACGCCTCCATTTTCCTGCATTTATTTAGTCCTGTTTATCTTATTGATATTGCTTAAGTTCCTTATGTATTCTGTAGTTACATTGATAATTGTCTCTTCTTTTAATTTGTTTGGTTATCACTCTCCATGTTTCATACCTCTTGATGCACCTTTGTCTAGTACTAATTTTATTTTATTTTATTAGTTTTGTTTATTAATAGAATCTGTTATGTAGGCATGCTATTCATATTTTGTGTTAAAGGTTTTCCTGTCTACTCCATTTTTATTTATTTACTGTTCAATTTTTATTTTTTCATTGCATTACCGCCACACTGTCAAAGATATTACTTACTGTATGTTTCTACTGCAGTCTAGACATGTTACTTCTCTTCCAATGTTGTTTGCAAACATTGTAACTTCTTTGGTGATAATACTCAATAAATGTCTGAAAATGGCCTTGCAAGCCGAAAACCGGTTAACAATAAACGTAATATTGTAGAACAAAAGCAAACTGGTGCTTTTCATTTATTAGAATGTTTCATACTTAACGACAGGATCTAGAACCAAGTAGGTAGGCCTTATTTTCCGTTGATGTACTCGTTTTCAGAAACATCTGAAGATGTAACAGAGTTTACAGAAATCAAAATGCGAAACAAAATTAATTGTAGTACAGCGCAGTCTGAGAAGCCAGTTAAATGAGATAACATAAAATTACGGTTTCGTGTCCCACAAAACTGTCAGCAACGATGGGAATACTGAAGATTCCAGAACAATGTCTCTGAACACGACACAGCCTGTTTCTTTCCCTATCCTTTCTTTGTACGAGCTTGTGTTCCGTCAGTAATGATGTTGTTGTCGACGAGACGTTAAACCGAATCCTCCTTTCTTCACAGTCACATAAACTACGCGTCCAGTTAAAGTAATTCGCGTCTTCGAGCGAAGTGCTACGTGAGGTTACATGTGAGATGTGTTCCTGAACTGTTTCATACGTTTCCCCTTAACTGACCACTTGTTCTCAGATTTATTTCAGTAACACTCATCAGGATTACTTGAACGTGCAGCTGGGAACGTAATACTGAGAACATCTTCCGCATTCTCGTTTCTCAAGAACGCAACTATTAATAGCCACTCGGCAGCCGAGACATTGAGCCGCTGGAAAAATGCCGTTTGCCATGTTGTGTTTCCTCAGTGCCAACCACACGCATCAAGTCCTTACATAGCGGTAACGCTGCATGGATCTCTAAGGCGTCACGTACACAATTTCCCAGCAGCGTTGCGCCAGATTCCATGTTAACGGGACGTACTTGCGTTGATAGTCACGGCTGACGAAAGTGACTCTAAAAACGGCAGACAGTGTGCGCATAGCGCTGGAGTCAAGGGGAAAAAAGGCCGTGGGCAGAGTGTTTCAGCGAAGTCAGGAATGTTTCCTTGTAAGGACGCGTAGCCGTGATCTCCACTGCTGCTGTGAGGTTTCCTATGTATTCTTAGCACAGTTGCGGACTGCTTATCTCCTCCTGTATCAAAAAATGAAATTCATTGAAGAAGGAAGTAAGAAAGATTAAGGTTTAACGTCCAGCCGACAATGAGCTGATTAGAGATGGAGTACAAGCTCAGATTGTTTCAAATGTGGGCAATGAAATCGGTCGCGCCCTTTCAAAGGAGCCATCCCGACTTTGGCATGGACTGATTTAGGGAATCACGCAAAACCCAAATCCGGATGGTCGGACGCGGGATTTGAACTGTCGACTTCCCGAATGTGTGTCTAGTGTGCTAACCACTACGCCACCTCGCTCGTTGAGTTTTATGCAAAATCGAGGCAATTTTCAAATGCAATAGGCAATTTGCGGTAATGTTATATATTTTGTTACTATGAAATCGATCCATACTTTTTCAGGATCTTTCATTCGGCATTTCTTGCATCGAGTGCATGTCTACGTACATCGGTTTACCTCAGATGGCCGGCTGCAGTGGCCGTGCGGTTAAAGGCGCTGCAGTCTGGAACCGCAAGACCGCTACGGTCGCAGGTTCGAATCCTGCCTCGGGCATGGATGTTTGTGACGTCCTTAGGTTAGTTAGGTTTAACTAGTTCTAAGTTCTAGGGGACTAATGACCTCAGCAGTTGAGTCCCATAGTGCTCAGAGCCATTTGAACCATTTTTTACCTCAGATGTCTTCCGTCCATGGCTCCTTGTATTTTGCAAAAGCAGACATAACGTCTGATGGGTTAGCAGCAATCAGTGATTGTACAATGTTACTTATAATCCGTCTTGATTGCAAAATTTTTTTATTCATATGACCGGTTTCGGTTCATTCAGAACCATCTTCAGATCTGATATTTCAGTTACAGGAGTAACCCGTCCAAATCCAGCAACTTTCACATGCTGTGTCACATGTTTTTCTTGTTTCTTTGTGAGCCACTGTAAACATCCTGGGAACCCATCTGGCACAAACCTTTTTTAACGCCAACAAAAAAAATGGTTCAAATGGCTCTGAGCACTATGGGACTTAACTACTGAGGTCATTAGTCCCCTAGAACTTAGAACTATTTAAACCTAACTAACCTAAGGACATCACACACATCCATGCCCGAGGCAGGATTCGAACCTGCGACCGTAGCGGTCACGCGGTTCCAAACTGAAGCGCTTAGAACCGCAAGGCCACACCGGCCGGCTACGCCAACACTTACAGTATTCTGCAAACAGTTCCTTCCCCTATCCCAACGTAGCGTGACAATTCGTCCACTGTGATGCGTCTGTCAGCAGTCACCAATTCGTTAACATTCTGCACATTGTCTGGAATGTGTGCAGTACGAGGTCTGCCGCTGCGAGGACAATGCACAATAT
Source organism: Schistocerca piceifrons (assembly GCF_021461385.2). Lineage (NCBI taxonomy): Eukaryota > Metazoa > Arthropoda > Insecta > Orthoptera > Acrididae > Schistocerca > Schistocerca piceifrons. The sequence goes on along the minus strand of NC_060141.1, from coordinate 466,557,700 downwards.
TGCCGTGCCCGCTTTCATCACGTAACCTGCTTGCCCATCGATTAACTGTACTGCGATCGACAGCAGCATCTCCATACACCTTTTTCAACCTCTTGTGGATGTTTCCCACTGTCTCGTTTTCACAGCACAGGAATTCTATGACAGCACGTTCCTTCTGACGAACGTCAAGTGTAGAAGCCATCTTGAAGACATGCTGTGACGGCGACACTCTCGGAAACAGGTTGAACTACGTTTGAAAACAAGCGGGAAGGATGTATCTACACACTGTAAAACTTTCACACATGCAGAATGAAAACTGTATTTTTACAAAAATAGTGTGCATTTCTTTTGGAGTGACCCTCATACATCACATCTACCGACTTCCGTCCCATTCCATAATTCCTTTAAGGTGCGCCTTTTTTTGCCTTAGAGTGTAGTAGTTATACGACCTCCACTTTCATCAGATGTCCCTTATCCTTTTCTTAACCTACAGTTATGTGAGAGACCCATTTCTTATATTCTTCTCCAAGCTTACGCGTCACATAATTAATGACTTCGGCATTTGCAAGATTTGCGACCTGGAAATATGAAAATAATATTGTGTCACGTCATGCAGCCATTTTCTTCTCCAGTTACTAACAGCCAATTAGACGTACAGGCTGCTTCAAGAAGGTCGACCCGATTTCACGAGACTATATCCGTGAGACGATATTGACTTGATATATGTTCAAGAGAAGTACGGCTACGAGCAGAATCTCATTAGCATTCATGAACTCTGAAAGGCTTTCCATTTTTCGACGATGTGATATTATTTGAAGGACATCATCTTTACGCCAGTGACTGCTATAAGTTTTTATTACACACTATTGCGATTTCGGTCTTAGGCCATTATCAAGTGATATTACGGCTTTAAGCCATGTCAACGTAATGCATTTGTATGTCGTTGTCAATCCTGTTAAATACATTCGTGTCGTTGTTACACAGTGCGTTGTGGTCTAATGCATGTGTGACTAGTGATGAGTTAACGAACATGTGCATTTACAGATTATGTTGTTTTATGATGTTTGAATACGTGTGCTCGCACTGTGTAACAACGACACGAATGTATTTAACAAGATTGACAACGACATACAAATGTGTCAGCTTACATTACGTTGACATAGGTTAAAGCTGTAATATCACTTGATAATGGCCTAAGGCCGAAATTGGAATAGTGTGTAATAAAAACTTATAACAGTCAGTGGCGTATGGCGTAAAGGTGATGTCCTTCAAAATGTTTTTTATGTCTGTGAAGCCCAGCTACAAGAAGTGAAATATTATTTGGTAATAATCTCCTGTAACTATCTGAACGATAAACACATAACTCATCCTCCTTAACAGCGCCATAAACATAACAATTATATCGGTCAAATTGACGCTTGACTTATTTCACCATCGTAGCACCAACATATTGTTGATATCAAGGCCGTTTCTGTGTTGGGTGGATAATTTTTCACCTGTGCTTGTAGTGTGCCTTTAGAACTATTCCTCTGCTGTGGAAACACGATAGGCTATTTCTTTGTCATGGTTTAATGCTCTGTCGATCGTGAAGCCGTCAGGAAAAAGTAATAGCTGACATTTGTCAGTGACCGCAGAACGAATCGGCTCTCGAGACGCTGAAGAAATCTGTTGTCAAACGCAGTGATTCGGGGATTCCCCGGCAAGAAAGACCTAAATGAGGGTGGAATTCGCTCGATTCAACTTCAGTGACTCCGATTTATGATTCTAACGTTAATCGTTGTCGTTGCGTTTTTCGATTTGTCATCTAAAATTACCTTTACATTTATAGTGCACGGCAACCACTTACTCGAAAAGTACCTAATAGATAACCGACAGATTATGATACACGATTCATAGCGTGCTGATCCATCTTTGGAACGCAGTACCTTAGCGATCCTTTGTTGCATGGATTCGACAAATCTATGGTGGGTTTCCAGAGGAACGGTTTAAAAAATTCCTGAACTTCGTCCACAAAATTATCCTGCTGGTAGATGCCGTTAGCCTGGATGACGGCGTATCCGGGCACGACTTTGGACCTGTTATAACAAGGAACGTGATTCATTCGACCGGGTGGCACGTTTCATTGATCCACGGTCCAGTCTCGATGAGGTCGTTCCCACTGCAATTGAAACTGACGATGGGTTTCGGTCAACATGGGAAAACGTAGTGGACCTTCGGCATGGTGTAACAAGAAAGCCGATTCTTTCATCCAAATGGCACTTTCTACCAATCCACAGTACAATGTCGATAATATGGTGCACTCTGCCATCGAATTTTGAGGATCTGTTGGGGTCAGCATGGGAACGCGTAGTGGTCGTCTGCTGCGAAGACTCAGGATCAGCTACGAGCGCTGAACGGTGGGCTCCGAAACTCCTATGCCTGCAGCAGCATTGTACACTGTCGTCAGTTGTACAACAGATGGCCGTCGAGCCTCCGACTTCCACTTCCTAAGAAGAGGCGTGGGCTTCCAACACGTTGTCGGCTGTTCGTGGTTTCTTCCGCCACTTCCCATATGCTCAATACTGTATCTCGCGAACAGCCGACGAGCTTCGTCGCTTCCGAGATTCTCCTTCCCAGACACAGGTCACAACACACTTCCCTTTGTCGCAGTCGCGTATGTCAGTAGAGTTCCCCATCTGCGACCCACATCGTCGCTCGAATGATTCTCCGACAGTCTCTGCTCTGCTTACACACTTTCCTTACCGCGTCACGCGTCGGCACTGCCAACAGGCGGCATTTGTTCTCGCACAGGGCAGTGATCACAATGTTTTGGCTCAGCAGTGTATTTTCTCAGTGCGAATTAATCTCTTTTCACACCACATCCGCGATCGGGATTGCTAAGTTTTTGTAGCAAGCAGTCGTCAGACCACGTGGCGGTCTTTACGAACACCGCTGCATCGAAAAACTTTACGTCACAAAACATATAACGGTGGCGACACAAATTCCTGGACGCCTTAATGTCTGTCACTGTCTTAGTTCAAAGATTCAGATCTGTCTTCAGTGGTTTATCGATTCAGTGTGAAGATGTTGCAAAGTGATCCGTCCGTCGGATATGGATGTAGTTTCTGATATTTCCTTTATGCTTTCAGATTCGGAGAACCGGCTCGCGATTGGTTCCAACCCGGGCCGTGGAACAAATTCGTGGGAGAGGGAGCGAGGCGATCTATTGAACTCCACCCGGGACACGTCTCCGGATGTCGGCCGTTCTGTAGTTCGCATTTTCCAATTTGGCTTTTGTATAATACAACCGAAATGCGTTAAGTTTAAGCGATTTAAGCTAGTAAACTCTTTAAAATTAACAAAGAAATGGCACAGAAACAACTCATGTCTATGCGTTTAGTCATCAAAAGTATTTTTGAATTTTTTTGACAAATATTTCAAAAACGGCAGCTAATAGTGTTTATAAATACTAACACACTAAACTACAAGCACTCGAATGACTTCCCTGTGGCCAAAAAACGCAAAATTACTTCTAATTGCTTGTCGATTGGGATCACTTGTCTCATTGCCATATTTGTTTTTTTCTATTTTCGTCGTATTAACATTAGTAAATACTTCTCGTCCGTTGTAGACATGTCAGAACATTGTCATTGTTGAAACTGAAGGTAATTTATAATGAATTAGCGGCAGCCAGTTGCTTTTATAGGCGTTTTTTTTTTGTGATGTGATTTCTAGATGTCTCACAGCCTGTCTTCAGATGTTTATGTGTATGTAAGCGTGGTAAACTTTTTTTACGAATGGCGATGAAGAATATTGCAACGAAAGGTTTTAAGACAGCTGTTATAAAACGTCGTAAGTAAATACACAATGTTCACGACGCGTAAATAAATATAAACATCTTAAGAACGGGTGAACATAAAAAATGTGTCTGAGACATAACTTGTTGGCGTGGCATAACGGCACAGGTGTGCCACTCACATCGATGTGAAACCCCATAAACATGAACGTCACGGACGCTACAGTTTTTGATTTGATGTGCTAGGAGCCCTGCCGTCGTGTCACGTGGTGAGGTGTTCCGCGAGCTAAGTCAGTATATGACCCGGGTCCGCTGGACGCCAAAGGTTGCCCACGCCTGCTCTAAACTTTGCCTTTGACTAGGACACTAAAGGCGAAGTCTATTGTTCTCACATTATAGTAGTAACGCACGTGTATCGTTATCTTGTGGATACCTCATGAGTCTTTGTGCAGTGTAGTGTTGTTGTTTTTGAATATCTTTCTAGAACATCGTAAAGGGTGGCAGGCTCTAATGAATTCTACGACCAAGGGACATTTATCTGTAACCTACATTTCCTAACGACTTCGTCGTGGACCGAGCATTAATGTAGCTTTCCGTGATGGCACGAAGAGAACACTACAAGGTGCGCTAAAAGGGGACGTTGAGAAATTCTCAGTTTGACACATACATGGCGTAAATATCAATGACTTTTTAAATTGGTACATTTTGTGCAATTTGTCTGTGTTCCTACAATCTTGACATGAATGATCTTGAACACCATATCGTTTTTGTTTATTGTTTATGGAAAAATAATCGAAAGTTGGTGATGTTCTATAAGAAAACTACTCATTCACTTTTTACAGACGTGAACTTAGCGCCTGATTTAAGTGTGGCTGTACTTTGCTTGCTGATACACGTCAAGAACGTTCGAAACGTGTTACAACATATGAGAAAAAGCAGGATGCGATGTGAAACGATCAGTTGTTGAAAGCGCGTAAAGCAGCAGATGTGTGTGAAGCAGCAGACGCCTTAGATACATCAGAAGAAAGAGTATGCTGGACTTTACACGAAGGATTGTCTACTCGAAAACTTTTTGCAAGATAGCTGCCACATTTACGGAATGCTGGATAAAAGCAGATGTGAAGAACGAATGTTTATATTGTTTCACGAAGAATCCAATAGATTGTTCTGTGAATAAGAAATGCGCCTGCGCTCCCTAAGAAGAATGGTTCGGGATTTAGCGCAGGTCATTAGCGCGCTGTGAAATGATCAGGAATCTTACGTTATCAACTTCCCTCCTCTTCTCAGTCAATTACTGGCTGTCACAATCGCATCGACCATCAATAATTGAAATACTTATCTACTTATCTTTGAGTCGAAGGTCCTAGCATCGTTGTGAATTACACATCGCGATTAAGAAGCCGGGTGTTGGTGCAGTATACTCATTTTATTTTTAGCTAAAGTGAAGATCACAAACTAAAACGAGGCACAGTTACTTCACCTACTACGGAAATTCGCCAAATAAGAGTGTTCAAAAGAAAACCAACACCCCTAAATCAGGAACGTATCTGATGGCTAGCACAGAAAGGCGCAGCCGCTGCGAAACTGGTCCCGTCTTGCAGGTCGCCTTGCGAAATCACAGCGGACGTCAGAGAGGTCTCAACTTCACTCGGCTAACCGCGATTACAGCAGCACGTATAGGAAGTGTGTGACGTCTTACGCACTGGTGTTGTTAAGATATAATGCGTAGGCATATGTGAAACGATATTCAGCCAGAAACTGATTTAATAACTTTGAACAAGGCGTACGGAGCTTACGAAAATATTCCAGTGGGGATGGCCAAGGAATACCGTTACGTGCGATTGTTTGCTCAGTCCTCTCCGTCAAGGACAAAAAATATGTTAATGTTTCGTCGATATCGTGGACATCAGGTTTGCAGTGACAGCTGGGAAATTACGAAAATACGGACGCATTCGCCCACGATAATGTTTTTCGCTTGAAATGATTTACAATCCGTTTCTGAAAGACTGGTGTTCCACAGGATTTAGTGAACCAGCAGAAGGTTGGAACGGTCACGAATACTGACAACGGCCGAGAAACGATGTGCTGACCACATGCTCCTCCATATTCGCATCCAGTGACGCCTACGGGGTGAGGATAAAATGGCGGTCAGTCAGTACCGTTGGGCCTGTTCGAACGGAGTTAAGATTTTATTTTATTTTTTTTTTTTACGGAAGGTTGTACAGACGTATCATTTAAGGCTATGATATGCGAGCGTATTAAATTGATCACAAATCGTAGTAAATTACGGGAAATTCATACTTTGAAATTGCAGAGGCATAGTCATTCTGTGACTGAGAAACATGTACTAAGGATGGTCCAGAAAACTATGCGATTGGTCTCAGTCTTCTGTAGTCGACTCGCGTTTCACATGAGCGACTAGTAGTTGCTTCTGCTTGCGTATGCTCTCTTGCAAAACATTAAATAAAACAGCCACGTTATTGTTGCTGGAATGGTGGTAGTAGGGTAAAATCTGAATTTTGAAACCGATATGTGCATCTCACAAAAATTCTTGTTGTACTCGTGTAGTAACGTAAGACCGCCACTCTATACAAAAATCTTTATACAAAAATAAAGGTGTGGACGTGTGTGCAACCATTAGCATATTAATATCATGGTTCAGCATTTAACTCGTTGTCGCTCTAAGGCTTTCTTTTGCATTAATTTTCTTTCACTTCCGGCAATTCTGTCTGTACTGTAAGATCCCAAATTATAACGTGATTTCGATTCCACATATAGTAGTTCAAAGGCTGAAGAAGTCCACAGACACATTACCTCCAACAAGACCATGATTATTAAAGCAGTATCGTACTGAAACCAAGTTTCAAATGGATGTCACTTTTACTGCGACGGAACACTTGTAAGTATCGACTCCAAAATATCTACATTTATTAAAATTACCATTTACAGATGTTTAAGAACCAACGACTGTCTATTCAGTATAAATACTGAACACTGCAACCAGTCACTTTTTCTGAAATAGTTACTTTTTTTCCATAAACCGGTTTTCGAACCGTTTCAGGCTCATTACCAGATGGTGCACAGGAATTGCATGGCTGTTTCAAAGCGAAATGCTGGGTGCAGGCTCTGTGACACGAAGATGAAACATACTATAATGCATTCCCGTGAGTACTGTTTATATAGCGACTTGGATCCTAAAACGAATTCTAATACTTACTGCGAAGTTATGGGCGGCTTTGTTGTTAATATCCATCAATCAACTTCCATTGTGGTGGACAGTTGGTAACTCATCACTCACTTTTCACAGGGTAAATATATATCTATACTGTAGTTAAGAAACTTTTCCTCCATCCAACATGTGCCGTACAACTGTTGTTACAAACATCTTAATACGAAGATATGACATTGGTCTAGTTTGACGCAAATCAGCGGCCCGTTATTTGCGCGAAATACATGACCTTTGCGTAGACACCTGATGCCACATACCTCCACAAACCTACCAACAAACTGTCGGATATCTGATACGCAGAATCAGTGATGTATTTCGTTCCACAAAAGAACAAACAAGCTATTAAGCAGCTGCTCATAATGTTTTGGCTCATCAGTGTCTGCTAATGTAAGAATAGAAATAAGACGCCAGATAGTTTGAAGTTCGTTCTTGTAGTAATTTATTAATTTATTTTATTTTTCGCCATTCACGTTAACGCTAGTTTTGATTAAAGAACTTGACCATACATCGACTTAATTTCAAGCAAACAAAAACAAATAATGTTTCTGAGTAAAGTAGAACTATGTACGCTACGGTCGCAGGTTCGAATCCTGCCTCGGACATGGATGTGTGTGATGTCCTTAGGTTAGTTAGGTTTAAGTAGTTCTAAGTTCTAGGGGACTGATGATCTCAGATGTTAAGTCCCATAGTGCTTAGTGCCATTTTTTTTAGATCTATATAATATCTTTGTATTAAGATATTGGTAACAAGCAACAGTTATACAGCACTTGCTGGACGGTGGCAAAGTTTCGTAACTACGATAAATATACAAACATATCTTGTGGAACGTGAGTGCCTATCACAATGGAAGCTGACAGATGGATATTAACAACGAACCCATTTTCTCAGTAAGCACAGGACACGTCTTTTGAGCCAAATTTCCATATAAACAACACTCATGACGATACATTACAGCATGTTCCGTTTTCTTGTCACAGAGTCAGCACCCAGCTTTTACGCTATGTAATAGTCATGCAACCTCCTGTGCACCATATCAAGACGAGCCTGTACAGTTTCGAAAACCTATTTAAAGACTAAACAACTATTTCAAAAAAAACTAACTGCTTGCAGTTTTCCGTATTTTTATCTATGTCTGTTTTGACAAAAACAACTTTACGGAATGTGTTAGGGAAATCTTTGGTGAAGGAGCTTCGACGGATGACAAGTTTTAAATTACTGTAATAGTTTGGTGTCCTAGTCGAATATCGTGGTGAAAGGAAACGAATTTGGAATGTATTTAGAGGCATAAGGTTTACTTCCGTCAGAAACCTATAAGTGTTAATGTCTTACTCCAAGGGATCAATCACCATTAAAAACGTCAAGTGGCTCCAGTTAATGGCTTTCCGGAAAGGTTTGAGATTAAACTCTGAACTTTAAATTCCTTCATCAAAAACTGTAAGCCGCTACTTCTGCAATGAACACAACTATGGGTAGGCCTAAGCATAACATTTCAGCCAGATGTATCTAATAGTAATTGCGAATGACTAATATTTTGCTTCTCGTTTCCCACAAGACCCAGCTTGAAGCACTATCTCGACTACAGGGCAGATAATTAAAAGAAGAAAGTGTGTTTGGGCAGTAAAAAAAGAATAACGTTGTAAGGGCAGAAGAAAGAAAAGAAGGAATGAAGACTAGGGTTTAATGTACTGTTGATGACTAAGCCGTTGGAATACAAACTTTTTTTTGGATTGGGAAGGAAATTAGTTGTGTTCTCTTGAAAGTAATCGCTCCAACAGTGGCCTTTCTGTTTGTCGATTCAGTAGCAAAAACAATCACACGCATGGCTAATCAAGAATCTATAAGATGTCTCTGGTACGTTGGTCGCTATATGAGATGTCAACTGACAGTACGAGGACGGGCGTGGTAAGAAGAAAGTGCAATGTGCGCATGCGCAACACTATACTGCGTTCATCATAAGAATACCTACTGTAAATACAGGGTGTACATTAAGTCCGCAAATACTTTCAATTATTTATTGCACAAGAACTAAACATTGTACAGATGTCATACATATTGCATTTTGAAGAGAAACTGTGAAAGTTTTTTATTTATTTATTTTTTTACAAACATTCGATACACGAACCATGAGTGACCCGGCAGACGTCAATACGGTAATCGAATTCTTGCCATAGCCGTCCCAGCATGGCATCGTCGACTGTGGCAGTCGCTTCCCGTATTCTCTCCCGGAGCTCTGCTACATCACGTGGTAGAAGCGGTACATACACCAGATCTTCAATGTGTCCCCACAGGGAAAAAGTCACACGGAGCGAGATCTGGTGATCGGGGAGGCCATTTCATGAAACAGCTCGCTCCGCACCTTAACTCGCGACTAGCACTGACTATTGGGAAATTACCAAACTACGCTGTGGCGGTATACACGAAAAAAAAGAAACTTTCAAGGTTTCTCTTCAAAATGACGTATGTATGATATCTATCAATGTTTGGTTGTTGTGCAATAAATAATTGAAAGTGTTCCCGGACGTATTGTACGCCCTGTTTGCTGCGTTTGCGGGGATCTCATTGGATTTCGTTTCACGTGGAGCGGAAGTCAAGCTATTTGGAGTGTAGTCAATGGCGTGCGTTACGCACACATCGACTGAGCGACAATAAAGGACAACAGTTCTACCGGCGCATTAACCCTTTAATGCATAGTGTAGCTGATCAGCTACAGACTACATTTCTTCGATGTATCCTATACTGAGCAACATTTTGTAACAAAGTCGTTATGCAGTTAAGTGTATACATTCTACTGCAGCTGCTAAGCTACTACTAGTTCTTCATAGTAATCGTGAATGGCAGGATGAACTGAACCAGTTCGACAATCAGCTGTGTGGATGTACTGCCGCACGTGTGTTGGCGGAAAGAAGAGACGTTTTTTTGGTGTTTGTGCACTGACTTGTGGGTTTGAAATTTACTTTTTTATTTTGAAAACGTAAGTAGATATGGTGTAGACAGTTAATTCACGTGTGTTTACGATAGATTTGAAATGAGGTCTGTTTTTGTGTTTGCAGCGATTGTCAACAATAATGCTTTGTTAATTTAACTAAAATTTTTTTTCAATATTTTTTCGTAATGTAGGCACTATAAACTAAACGTGGTATTTTTTACAGCTTGAAATAAAACATGCATTTAAGGGTTAACTTGAACGGCATTGGCTAGCTACGTACCTGGACCATCTAACATTCAGTGATGTAGTCAGTTCCAGTTACGACGTAAAAAGAGCCGATCAAAGAAACAATATAGCTTCCAATATAAGTTAAGTTTTACAAAAAAATTAAATAATATCCCGTAAAACTTCAGCAATAAGGCACGTTTCATGGGGAACTGACGGAAAGCATAACACGCTCTCGTTCTTAGCTAACATAATATTGTAATTAGAAACAAGAGTGATGAAACTTCTTAATTCGTAAATTTTTTTCCTTCTGTAGGATGTGTGTGACGCAAAAGCGTATTGCAGAGATTGAAGCCACTGAAGGTATTGCTGAAAGTCAGTCGTCTGATATTCTCCGAACTCCTTACACATCCGAATCGAAAAATAAATTCCGGTACTGGAACTGTCATCTTTTACACTGATAACGAGTCAATCAACAACAGAATCCATGAAGCCATTCAAGCGCCACATTTCCTCCTTTTATGACGTGCCGTTTTGCAAACCCCGCCAGCTTAAACGCCTAGTTATTTCTCGCGACAAATACCTGGCTCGAGATCAGTTCTTTCGGGCTCATATTGCAATGGTACGGCGGCATCTGTAAAATTGCAGAATTTGTATGGTGTGCTCGATGTTGTGAAAATAGCTTTCCATGTTTGCACGACGTTTGTCTTTGTGGCTCGTGAGAGACCACATCGACTGATGACCACAGATGTTAAGTCCCATAGTGCTCAGAGCCATTTGAACCATCTTTTTAGAGACCACATCTGTGGTGTAAAACAAGGAACATAGTTCAAATAATCAACCCCAAAAACCAAACCAGTGTTTGATTTTTCTTTTTCCCTAAAAATTTGATTTCTTATGTTTCCTAACAATGTTTACTAACAATCTTTTATAAAATATCAATGAGTAATAATTTATATTTGCAATGAAAACTGGAGTTTTGCATGAAGTATTTGATTACAAACAAAAAGGCATGTATTTTTCATTAATAATGGTAATTAGCTAAGAGCTGCTTAGCATATATTTGTCGAATTTTGCATTTGAAAGATGAAGGTATTACAAATTAAATGAAAAAAAAAACATAGCAAGATTCGAGTCATCAATTTACGCTTCGTAACTGTTTACCATTCTACGGCGCTAACGATTGAACTATGCGTCCCGTAACCAAATATCCTAAATTCAGTAAATATAGTTCCTCAGAAAACTTCAAAGCTGATTTTTCTCTGTAAACTTGTGAAAAACATCAAGAGCAACCTGTGACTCGGCAGATTTAACAGTGTTCCAGGCACGTGTTCCTCTACCGAGCAGGAAGCAGCGTCAGCCATTTTCACACCACGTATTAACAGCGCGACAATCAGAGCACAACAGTACAGAGACTACGACTGTACACGATTTTGGGAATAAAAACAACATAGCTGAAGTATCATTAAGAAAAAAGAAATGTTGATGGCCGTTCAATCAAATTTTGGGCTTGCAGCCGGTCGTCGTTTAATTCATCCCACAGTATTTCGACTGGACACCTGCCAGCCATCTTCAGGTGAACAAGCCTTCGATGGCTCACCTGAAGATGGCTGGTAGGTACTCAGTAGAAATACCGTGCGATTAATTATACGGCGACAAGCTGCGAGCCTGAAATTTGTTTGAACATTCAATTCGGCGGGAAAATTTTAGAATTCATGTGGATAGCTGTTATTACAGTAGAATATCTTAAGGTTTAATTTGTAGTAAGACAGTAATAAGATATGTAATACATAAGTGGGACCTACTTCCAAGAGCTTAGGGACACCACTGTATATGTGCTACGACTGCTGACCAGTCATCGCGTTTACGTTTGTAAACTGAACTACGCGTCCCGTAAACAAATATCCTAAAGTCAGTAAATATAGTTACTCAGAAAGCTTCAAAGCTGATTTTTCTCTGTAAACTTGCGACAAACATCAAGCGTAACCTGTTCGTCGCCACATTTAACAGTATAACACGCACGCGTTTCTCTCATCTTACGATGAACAAAGTACAGTACCCAAGTCCCAGCGGCAAACATCAGCCATCTCCTTGTTAGCGTGGTAAGTGGGCCAATGTTGGCAGATCATGCTGCAGCGCTGGCGACAATTGACATACCTAGAAGCCTCTGCGGCTTCAACTGGTGTGCGTGTAGTAGGGCGAATTTCGATTTCTAGACGGGCCTCCGTAATTTGGGTCTTCGCTGTGTTCTGAAAGGACATTGGGTCTGTTGCTCACGCAGTTCTCCTCCACCTTGCGCATACGAATAAGCATTCGCTCTTTTGTTACACCGCTGTTAGCAGGAGAAAGAGAGGGGGAACGCCGACGCTACCGCTATAGCGGCTGGTCCGCTGGGAGCGCGCGCTGACGTAACTGAACCGGTGCATGCGTACCGGCACTGGTTCTCCTTGTCCGACGAGCTTGGCCTTCGCGGACCGCGCCCAGACCCGTGCAACACTCTCCCTTTGGCGGCCAACGGCTCCACGCAAGCGGTACGCTATTGTCCGAGAAAAACTAGCTTCCTGCACAATTATCCCCTACTATTTCACTATTAAAATATACGAGTATACTGGGGCGAAAAAGGTCATGGAAACATGAAAGGACACTGCTTTGGCGGAGCTGTCATTTGTACTCAGATGATCCATGCGTAAAGGTTTCCGACGCGATCGTAGCCACACGACGGGGACTGTGAGCGCGGAATGGTAGTTGGAGCATGGGACATTCCATTTCGGGAAACGTTAGGGAATGCATTATTCCGGGAGTCACAGTGTCAAGAGTGTGCTGAGAATGCCAAATTTCAGGCGTTATCTCTCATCTCGGACAACGCAGTGGCCGACGCCCTTCTCTTAACGACCGGCAGCAGCGGAGTTTGCGTGGATTTGATGTTGTTGTTGTGGTTTTCAGTCTAGAGACTGGTTGGATGCAGCTCTCCATGCTACTCTATCCTGTGCAAGCTTCTTCATCTCCCAGTACCTACTGCAGCCTACATCCTTCTGAATTTGCTTAGTGTATTCATCTCTTGGTCTCCTTCTACGATTTTTACCCTCCACGCTGCCCTCCAATACTAAACTGGTGATCCCTCGATGACTCAGAACATGTCCTACCAACCGATCCCTTCTTCTAGTCAAGTTGTGCCACAAGCTACTCTTCTCCCCAATTCTATTCAATACCTCCTCATTAGCTATGTGATCTACCCATCTAATTTTCAGCATTCTTCTGTAGCACCACATTTCGAAAGCTTCTATTCTCTTCTTGTCTAAGCTATTTATCGTCCACGTTTCACTTCCATACATGGCTACACTCCATACAAATACTTTCAGAAACGACTTCCTGACATTTAAATCTATTCTCGATGTTAACAAATTTTTCTTCTTCAGAAACGCTTTCCTTGCCATTGCCAGTCTACATTTTATATCCTCTCTACTTCGACCATCACCAGTTATTTTGCTCCCCAAATAGCAAACCTCCTTTACTACTTTAAGTGTCTCATTTCCTAATCTAATTCCCTCAGCATCACTCGACTTAATTCGACTACATTCCATTATCCTCGTTTTGCTTTTGTTGATGTTCATCTTATACCCTTCGTTCAAGACACTGTCCATCCCGTTCAACTGCTCTTCCAAGTCCTTTGCTGTCTCTGACAGAATGACAATGTCATCGGCGAACCTCAAAGTTTTTATTTCTTCTTCATGGATTTTAATACCTACTCCGAACTTTTCTTTTGTTTCCTTTATTGCTTGCTCAATATACAGTTTAAATAACATCGGGGAGAGGCTACAACCCTGTCTCACACCCTTCCCAACCACTACTTCCCTTTCATGCCCCTCGACTCTTATAACTGCCATCTGCTTTCTGTACAAATTGTAAATAGCCTTTCGCTCTCTGTATTTTACCCCTGCCACCTTCAGAATTTGAAAGAGAGCATTCCAATCAACATTGTCAAAAGCTTTCTCTAAGTCTACAAATGCTAGAAACTTAGGTTTGCCTTTCTGTAATCTTTCTTCTAAGATAAGTCGTAGGGTCAGCATTGCCTCCCGTGTTCCAATATTTCTACGGAATCCAAACTGATCTTCCCCGAGGTCGGCTTCTACCAGTTTTTCCATTCGTCTGTAAAGAATTCGTGTTAGTATTTTGCAGCTGTGACTTATTAAACTGATAGTTCGGTAATTTTCACATCTGTCAACACCTGCTTTCTTTGGGATTGGAATTGTTATATTCTTCTTGAAGTCTGAGGGTATTTCGCCTGTCTCATACATCTTGCTCACCAGATGGTAGAGTTTTGTCAGGAGTGGCTCTCCCAAGGCTGTCAGTAGTTCTAATGGAATGTTGTCTACTCCGGGGGCCTTGTTTCGACTCAGGTCTTTCAGTGCTGTGTCAAACTCTTCACGCAATATCATATCTCCCATTTCATCTTCAGCTACATCCTCTTTCATTCCCAAAATATTGTCCTCAAGTACATCGCCCTTGTATAGACCCTCTATATAATCCTTCCAACTTTCTGCTTTCCCTTCTTTGCTTAGAACTGGGTTTCCATCAGAGCTCTTTATATTGGATTTGATAGTTCCAGCAAACAAGCAAAACTGCCTGAAATAACCTTCGAAATCAACGTGAAACGTACGACGAACCTATCCATTAGGACAGTGCTGCGAAATTTGGCGTTAATGGGCTATATGCCAGCGGACGAACGCCGCGGGTGCCTTTGCTATCACCACGACATCGCTTGTAGCGCCTCTCCCGAGCTTGCGACCATATCGGTGGGACTCTAGACGACTGGAAAAGTTGGTCTGGTCAGATGAGTCCCTATTGCAGTTGGTGAGAACTAATGGTGGGGTTCGAGTGTGGTGATGACTCCACGAAGCCATGGATCCAAGTTGTCAATGAAGCGCTGTGCAAGCCGGTGGTGCCTCTATAATGGTGCGGGGTGTTTTAACATGTATCGTTGACTGAATACGGTTTTGTTCGGCTACTTGTAGACCGTTTGTATTCCGAAACAACGATGGAATTTTTATGGATAACAATGCACCATGTGACCAGCCCACAATCGTCCATGACTGATCTGAAGAACACCTTGGACAATTCGAGCGAATGATTTGGCGACCCTGATCAGCCAACATGAATCCTATCGAACATTTAGGGTATATAATCGAGATATCAATTCGTGTACAATATCCTGCACCGACAACAGTTTCGCAATTATTGACAGCTATAGAGACAGCATGGCTCAATATTTTTGGAGGGTACTTCGAAAGATTTGTCGAGCCTCTGCCATGGCTGCACTACGCCAACCAAAAGCAGGTCCGGCACGACATTAAAAGTAAGATCATGACTTTCGTCATCTAAATGTATATCCCCGAATATACTGATTACCATTACAGTTTTGACCTTGCGGATGATCGTTATCATCATGTCACCATATCTTTACTTTCATGGACTTGGCTCGACGCCTGTTCCGTCTTCGTGGCTCGGCCTTACTCAAGTCATCCCTTCTTAGGGCTCTCGAGAGTTATTTTCCCACGTGATACGTGTTTCGTGGCTTGTTGTGTTAACCACCGCTCTGGCACCGTTTCCATATTACCTCTTCGTTTACCTGTTCATTATCTGATCAAAAGTATCTGGTCACCTGTTACTGGTCATTAATGTCGGTGCGTCCGCCTTTCGCCTTTCTGACTGCTCCATCTCTGCTGCGGACACTATCATTGGGTGCCTGAACAGCTGTGGAGAATAGCAGACCATTATTCCTCAGTGGTGATGGATGCTGTGGTCTGGAGTGAAGTCGGCGGTCTAACTCATGCCGAAGGTTGAAATTAATTGTGAAAACCTTCAGCTGTCTTTTATTTTGCACAATGCTACTAGTTTCGGTCATACGCCATTTTATTTTGCACAGTGCTACTTGTTATAGCCATGATGTAAACAATTACAAACTACTGTTGCAGGCCAACCATAGTCAATAAAATTGTCAGCGATATACCGACTGTAGTTGACCTGCTACAGCAACTTGTAATCGTTTACATCATGGTGTGACATTCCTGCCATTTATTCCTGCTAAGCTTGAAAATGGTCCATGACCGAAACTAGTAGCACCAAGCAAAATGAAAGACAGCTGAAGGTTTTCACCATGAATTTCAACGATCATTTAGCAGCTGATTTTCCCCACCAGTGTCTATACATCATCCCAAAGATGTTCCATTTGGGTTCAGGTTGGGACTCTGGGAAGACCAGTTCATTTCAGGAATGTTGTTCTCCAGAGACAATAGCCTCACAGATGCTGCTTTGTGACAGAGTGCGTATGTCGTGCTGATAGAAAAAACCACTTTTCCTCTACTATAAGCAGTATACACTGCCGTAAGATGCGTCCACGTCTTCCTGCATTTAGTGTTCCCTTAATCACAATAAGCGGAGTACACCACTTCCCCCTGTACTTCACTGCTGGCATTATAAAAGATGGCAGCTAATGTTCTCCAGGTACTCATCAAATTGCCACAGGATATAGTGTGATTCATCCGTCAAAATCTATCGTTTCCAGTCATCCACTATCCGTCTGCTCGACCACTGGACCCAATTCTATGACGTCTCCAACAGTCGACTTGGCAGCTTTAGAAGGCTCGATATGTCCCTTATGGATTTATTACTTAGATGACATTCAGCAACTAGTCCACGTTCCAAGTCACTGAGCTGTGCTGACCCACCCATTGCTGTTCCTGTTTCTCTATTGACGACACAATACTCCACGCCTCCTTTTATACTGGTGGGTCCGCTGTCGCCACATCTAGTGGTCCTAGACATCTTATTTAAGATGCTTCAATAAATTCCTCTGTTGTTTGATTGTGGTCATGTCTCACTGTCGTGTAGGGTTATAGTAACCGCCACAGTTTTATAAAATTTAATTTTAGTTTCTTTCATCATCTTATGTTCTCAAGTTCTGTTTACGGTGCCATACATAAATTGGAGTTTTTCGAGGCTTTTCTTTTACATTGTTTTGGTCTTACAGATAACCTATTTGATTTCCAAGATAGTTTTAATTACTTTATTATCTAGTCACAAATGACAATTTTCGATCTTATATAACTGACTTCTCTAGAAGGCATCACTTTTGTCTAATTTGTAGAGATTGTCAAAGTATATTCTTCGCACAGTTAGCTCAGCTTATTGAGAGCAGTTTGCAGTTTACGTTAGCCATCGTATGTAGTTAACTGATCATCAGCGAATTTGTAATTAGTTACTCGTGTAACGTATGACATTTTTAAAACAGATCGAACCAAAAATTTGCACTTTCTCAAAACGGCGTTTCATGGGTATTAAAAAGCGGACGTGACCCTGTGTGAATTCCTCATTTACTTGGATTTTATCAGATATTTTTGAGCCAGTTTTATCTTTATTGTTGTATTTTTATATACAGGTAAGTCTTCCAGTACGAGAATGATATACCTGGCGAATCCTCGTACTTGCATTATGCCTCTGAGGACTCAATTTATTCGATAAAACGCGTTCATATAGTCTATGCATGCTATGTGGATTTGGTTATTACACTCTCTTCTTTTAATCATCATGTGTTTTCTAAAATGGTTCTGCTTCTTTGAAAAATGTGCTTCTTTTATTATTTGTATTCTCTTATAGATCAATCTGTATTCTGTATCTACTTCACTTGTATCTCTTAAACTTGCACATTCATTTCTATTTCGTATTTTGAAGAGAGATGTAAGAATGGCATTCCTCATTCATCTGAGATTTTCTTCTGTAATCGGCACATGATATATAGAAATACAGCACCCTAAACTTCAGGAACATGTCACCATATTTTGCAAGCTCTGCACTAATTCCGCCTTCCCCTGTTTACTAACTAATAACTCTAAGTCAAACAAATTATATGGGTGACAGCTGGAATGTTGCACAGAATGCTTCTGTCTGATCGGCGAAAGGAACAGTTCAGGATAGTTCGTGGCTCAGCCCTTACAGAGGTCATCTGGGTAACAGCTTTGCACGAGACGAAAAGATGCGGGACCTCAGTGTCTTGGTTACGGAAGTTCAGATCCACATGCAATAAACTATTCTTTTTAATGAGCAAACACGTTTAGCCCCCGTCGTTCCATCAGCATTTATTGACTTGTGCAAAATGCGAGTGTGAATCGTCAAAAACAGGTTCCGTCTTTCTGCATGTGTTTCAGCAACACAGGAGCATACAGATGAGGAAAGGTACTACGAATATAAGTAATTAAAAATTACCTTTATACATGGTGTTTTTTTTCATCGTGTACAACCTCTAGGGATTGATGGATGACAGGGTACGGAACAACAAACGTCTAATGAACTTTGTCCGGAAGTGCATGGGTTCCTTGCTAGAGACCATTTATTCAGTCATACATCCGAACAGTGTCACAGGCAGCATGAATTCGCTGTTCCAGTGTCTCCACATCTGGAATGGACTCTGCATACACGATACTTTCAAGATGGCCCAATAACCAGGAATCGCATGGGTTGAGATTCGGTGAATGAGCAGGCCATGCAATTGGACCCTCTCGTCCAATCCATCGTCCAGAGGAGACACGATTTAGATGCGTCTGAACTTAAGCGGCGAAGTGGACTGGAGCACCATCATGTAACAGCCACATAATCCTTCGAATCATCAGTGGCACTTCTTCCAGTAAGGGAGGCAGTCATTTGCAAGAAACACCGATGGTTCGGGCCTCTTAGGCGACGTGGGAGGAAGACTGGTCCCAAAATATGGTCGCCTATTATCCCGGCCCACACATTCCCACTGCACCGAAGCTGATGATTCGCTGTCTCCATACCTTGGCGGTTCGGCATGCTATCCCACAGACGACTCTTATAAAAACTGAAAATACCACTCAGCGAAAAGGTGGCCTCGTTTGTGAGTAAGATGGATGACACAAATCCTAGAATCGTGGTTGTGAAGAAACCAGTGACAAAACTGCTCCCGGTGTGAAAGTCTGTCGCTAGTAAGCACTGCACACTCTGTAAGTGATAAGAGTAGTAACAATCGCCGTGGAGAATGTTCCACACTGTCTGACTTACTTTGTACTGGCGGACCAACTGCGTGGTACTGACACAGCGGTCGCCTTCCACGGTGTTAAATCACGTTTTCCTGTAAGTTTGATGTCCGAACATGATTTCCTGCTTCTTGAAACAACCCTGTCTCAGACAAACAGCGAAACACTGTTGCAAAGACTGAATGCTGCGGTTGTTGTCGGCGGGGATAGATCTCCTGATACTACCTTGCTGCCAGCTGCCCGTTGCCATTTGCCTTTCCGTAACTAGACACCATGTCGGCAAGCTCTCGATTGGAATACGGAACCATTGTGTATACGCTGAAGCACTTCCAGTACAACGTGGCCGGCCGCTGTGGACGAGCGGTTCTAGGCACTTCAGTCTGGAACCGCGCGACCGCTACGGTCGCAGGTTCGAATCCTGCCTCGTGTATGGATGTGTGTGATGTTCTTAGGTTAGTTAGGTTTAAGTAATTCTAAGTTCTAGGGGACTGATGATCTCAGATGTTAAGTCCCATAGTGCTCAGAGCCATTTGAACCATTTGAGTACAACGTGAGTCAGCAAAAGAAGCGAACCAGACACAACATTACCGATTACAGCGAGAGCGCGCTAGAGCATGACGTATGGGAACGGTACAACTTCGTACACGGTGGAAAAAACCACTCTGTAGATAAAGTGTTTCAGCTCAGTCTGATTGCTCTTCGTCAATAATGACGAAGGAGCATATCTGCGGGATCATCGATGTTAGTGAACATATGCGTCCTCAAAGGGAGGCAAGAAGGGGCGCTTGCCCCTCCTGGAATCTCGGGTACCGAATTTTTACACAGGCAGTTCATGGGAAAGTATGTCTATTCATCGGCGCGGGGGTGATTTCAGCGTTGTCCTGCACTCCAGGTGACTGTCAAGATGTACAGAGCATTTCCAAAATAGTCCTCAAACTGTTCTGTTCCTTCCTCACATTGTCTTTGCTGGGCTCCACAAAGACGCCATTCCAAAATACTGGGGCGCGAATTCCGGCGACTATTCCCAGCATAAAATTAACATGCCTGCAATATACATGCCCAAATTTGTCTCCAGTTCCCACAAAGATGACGACTTCTCCTACCGCACAACTTAATCACAACAGTAGTTTACCGTTTGTCTGTGGTCGAGGAAGACCCGTCACGACTTGCTCATACCACATTCAGTTGTATAATCACAGAACGCTTGTAGTAGTCTCTGAACATCACAGTATTGCCACTTGCTGGTGTGTTCATCTGTAACTCATCTATGGACCGAAATGCAACAACAAAAAGAGAAAAATATCATTTTTTGTGCTAGAAGGGGGAGGGGGGATTAGAAACGTGAAGGTCGAAAAGATCTTCACTTCAAGAAATGGAACCTTCTCAACTCCCATGGGAATAGAACCCAATACAACAAGTAGACATAAAGCTATGAAATCAGTAGTCCGGTTGTTAATAGTACAATACTGTATCAAGTTGTGCGACGAAAGTCGTCGTGGTTGATTCCTAGGGTGTTAAGAGTAGATTGTACTGCGGAAATTGTGACTGTTTTGGAAGGTTCCCAAAATTCACCTCGTCGAGTGCTGGTCCAGATTACATTTTACACAAACAACCGAAAAACGTAGCTTCCAAAACACGTTTTATTATTAATTATGTGAGTCAACTTAAAAAATGGAAGACATGAAAATAATACAATAAATTCATTAACGTGATCAGATATAAAGTTTTTCAAGCAAACTAAAGTTCCTTAATCGAAAAAGCGTGTTTAATGTTTGTTTCCTCTTTCTTCACATTCGGACGTGTTAATCGGGGGAGTGTTACTGGTTGTTTTTGTAATAATCAACAAGTGTTACTGGTTGTTTTTGTAATAATCAACAAGAATTCCACAAGTTTTCTGATACCGGTAGGGCCTATAACAAATGGCAAGTCTGGAATCTTGTCCCCTCCTGCATAAAATTTTGTGGACGCCCACAGAAGTGAATAGATCTGGCGCCGTGCGAACGAACGGGTTCTCGGGGCAGTCGTGGAGTCCAGTCACGGCGCCACACGACAAAAGCTGGCGGGACAGGAAACGCTTACGAGCGAGCCCTGGTCGATTGCAGTGCCGCACACGTGCCGGCTGGCGACCGCTGAATGATGGCCCAGCTGAGCCAGTGGCCACGGCACCTGGCCACCCTCCAACATCTTGCTCTCCCATCCGTGGTCAGTTATAAACCTGCCTGCATCGATTAGTAAATGTAAGTCACACAAGTAAGAAAGTCGCCGAAATGTAACGTCCTATAAATGACAGAATATAATATCATTGGCAAACTGGAAGTATTCAGATATCTTGGTAGCGATGCCTTAGTCTTTCAAATAACCTGCTCGTAATTTCACAATTTCCCGTTTCAGATAATTTTTAAGAAATGTCTCTAGATCACTTGGTGTGGACGTATTAATTATTTTTATCTGCGCTGACTAAGGGTAGTTTTTACGATCCATATGGCGGTCAAGGAAAACTATTACAAGTGTATGACTTGAAGTCCTGTGGCGAAGAAGTAAGCGTTCCCTTGTTCGCTATTCAATCGGTATTCTTTTCCCCTTTCATCTTGGTTCTAATCTTTGTACCGCCTGTTTCATCAATGGCTGCTGATACAATTTTCTGAGCTTCCTTTCCTATCCTTCACGTCAGTGTAACGAGTTTTGATTTCCTGTTCCGATTGTTATACTGGCTCATGGAGACTTAAAGACCATATGGTGTCATTCTCATGCCATAAATATTTTGTATGTTTGATTTATTTTGTTTTAGCAGTACCAAATGTTTGAATCCACTTACAAAATAAATTCTTATGGTCTTTCAAAAGACCTAAATGGATTCATAAATCTTTTCCAACTAGATATTACGCTGGCTTGTAGACAGGCGCTTTAATGGTAAAATTATAATATTTGTTTTTTTACAAATGGGAGTAAGCAGCCTAAACTGCTGATGTAACCGACAACCCCAATAATTCCCTCAGTCACCACGTCAATCCGTACAAAGTATTGAAAAGTAGCTTTATGTCCACACCGTTTCTGGTTGTTTAACTATAAAATCACATTTTACAGACCGTCATATATGAAGTCATTCTTCATCTAAATAATGGCCCATTAAAATTTCGCACCAGTACTTATCAGATATAATTAGACAAGGGTGTAAGCTTGTACATATATTTTATACTGTATACTTTTGTAGAATACTGTTTTGTTTTCTGCATTTTTGGGGCACCGATGAATTATTTATAATATACACTTTATAAGTAGGAAGTACAATGACCAAAGTGCAAGATGATTTTCATTTCAGAGGATCGTGAAAAAAAAGCATGCTTTGTATCAGTGCTTGCTATTTCAAAAAGTGCATTTTATCATATTCGCGTGCTGTACAGAACAAGCTATAAAGCATATATGAAGTAGAACCAAGACCTTTCCAATTTTCGTCTCCAAAATAACAGGTATGTGTGAAGCTTTCTCCCAGAAGAACACATTACATTCTGTGCGGATAGAATGAACAGAATTTTTTGGCACAAACGTCGACTTCAGCCTAAAAATACGAAATGTTCTCTCAGACACTCTCTTGCGCAAACACTAACCTTGCATTCGTCCGTGACGTACGAAACAACTGCTGTTACCGAACCGCCGACATTACACTACAAGCAGCTGTTCGCAAGCTCACTAGTCACTTCGCCGCCAGGTGCGCTACTATCTAAGCTCAGTCGCTTCTGCCACCTACTGACGGTTAGGGAAACTACATCCTTGTACCAACGTCGATTCTTGCCACGGCACATACATCGTATGAACGTCGATATCTAAGATTGATTCGACCCATATTAAAGGGATATATAATATGAAATCAGCTAATGAAAATGTCTATTCTAAATTAAAATTTGAATAAACGTAAAAGAAGCAAATGTGATATGAAGAGGTATGCCGCAGGTAAAATTTTTATCCATACTTGGAATGAAAATAATATCTAGTTGGAGAAAGATGGCGGTCGATCTTCAGCTGGGTCTGCGCTCCTATGTCACGCAGTTCGCAACAGCCAGTGCTGTTTCAGTAATCAGTAGTAGAGATGGGCAAACTGAAACACGTAACTGTTTCGAAACAAATGAAACAGTACAATGTAATGTTTCGATACGCTGTTTCGAAACAGTGAAACAGTTTGTGTTTTGTAATCTAATAAACCTACACATTTTATCATCTTGAATGTCTGCTGTATAAGTATGTCCATATAAACACAAATGAGGTGCGATTGCGCTTATCATATCGCAGAAAGTATGAAACTATCACTTAGCCGTTTTGGCAGTTTCGTATTTCCTGCAGCAAATGCGCTGCTTTCGTGTCGTGTGACTTTCATACTTTTCATTTGGCTGAGGACAGCCATAGCAGAAGACAGAAGAACCACCACGAACAGAACTGGAGGCGGGAGCAAACTGCAGAAACAACGGATATGCTACTGGGATTCCCACATTCCGTTAGTATGGGTAATATACGCATCCTGCTAATTTCCATGCACACAAAGGGAATCATTGTGGATAATAGGCACAGTGACTATAGACTCACAAATAATGCCAAACAATTCGAGTAAATAACAAAATATAACAGAAAAAAATTTTGTCTTTCAAGGTGTTTCGAACATTTACTATAAATTCACCATGCTTCCCAGCCCTTCCCGCTCACCATTAGACTATTAGTGATATGTCAAACAGATTGCTTGCAATTATACCTACATCAAATTTGTGTATATGTCTAGTAACTGTCACTGGCTCAAATGGCTCTGAGCACTATGCGACTTAAATTCGGAGGTCATCAGTCGCCTAGAACTTAGAACTACTTAAACTTAACTAACCTACGGACATCACACACATCCATGCCCGAGGCAGGATTCGAACCTGCGACCGTAGCGGTCGCTCGGCACCAGACTGTAGCGCCTAGAACCGCACAGCCACTCCGGCCTGCAATAACTTGTCACTCTACGCCTTTTTTTTTCACAATATTGTAGGCTTACTTGCGTTTCTTAATATTATTACTGTACAAGAACAGAGAAGCCCACGTAATCAAAAAGTGTAATTTAACTGAATGATTTTCACATATTTATTATTTTGAATGTGAACAGTATGCTTTATTTTATTGTTTGGTTAGTGTTTATAAAGCAGATGTTACGCCATTTCGCCGACCGCGGTGGTCTAGCGGTTCTAGGCGCGCAGTCCGGAACCGCGCGTCTGCTGCGTCGCAGGTTCGAATCCTGCCTCGGGCATGGATGTGTGTGATGTCCTTAGGTTAGTTAGGTTTAAGTAGTTCTAAGTTCTAGGGGACTGATGACCACAGTAGTTAAGTCCCATAGTGCTCACAGCCATTTGAACCATTTGTTACGCCATTTCGGAATAGGACAGTCAGCTAGAAACGAAGCTTTGTTTTCGGATATCTTAAGCTTGATGCTATTGCTTGTCAAAAAGATTTCGACACTCTTGAAAGTGTTTCACGAAGTGGTATGTTGTGTTTCAGTACCTGTGCCGAGCCCGAATCTCGTCCGACACAGAGCGGAATGAAAAATCACTGTTTCGATACAATTAGTCCGTTCCAAGCACAGGTGGCCTGAAACAGCCTTATTTTGAAACAACGATACAGTTTCTGTGTCTGGCTCGAGATCGAATCTGGTCCGGTTATCCGAGACAGGGGCGGAATGAAACACCACTGTTTCGAAACAGTGAACCAGAGCCGTTCCGAAACACTGAAACAGTTCCACGTATCGATACACTGTATCGAAACATAGAAACAGTGGCCAAGTCTAATCAGTAGTGATCTGAGCGTTCTGTTGCGAATGTCGTATACAGTGATCATAGAGAATTATTTGGTGATTTTTTATTCCATTTGTTGCGAATTGTCATCGCAAATATTCATGATAAGGTATAAATTTAACTTAAACTTCCTGGCAGATTAAAACTGTGTGCCCGACCGAGACTCGAACTCGGGACCTTTGCCTTCGAGTCTCGGTCGGGCACACAGTTTTAATCTGCCAGGAAGTTTCATATCAGCGCACACTCCGCTGCAGAGTGAAAATCTCATTCTGGAAATTTAACTTAAGCTAGCGAGAGACATAATATGCAGGAAACGCATTTTCTTCAAGCACAAACAAAGCACGTGTAAGCGCTTACCGCAACTGTCGTTTGAAACCGGCAAGAAAACAATTCCCGTCCGTTCCTCGACCAGCGCGAACGGCCATCGTTCGTGAATCGGACTATAGTGCACTGATGAGTTACGAAAACTAAACAACAAACCCATCTTTTTCCACGTAGTTTTGACTTGTGTTATCTTCATCTGTCTGTACAATAATTCGTTCGGCTTGTGTTACCATATGTTGTGCAGCTAATTATTACGATGTCTATTTACACCATACACGTTTTGCTTTCGGTCTCAAATCATCATCAGAGCCTGAATTTGCTGTTCTGCTACACGAAAGTCGTGCTTCAAAATGGAGAGTGATGGTAGATTTAGATCTGTTATGTTCTGTGCATAACAGGTAGAGATGCATTGCAAAGTACATTTAGCAAGATACGATGTTGTGATGCCGACTAACTATTTATTTTAAGTTTGTACCCAAGTAACTATGAGATGCCTTCATTCAAAACCTATAGGATAATTAACGAGACACAACGAGAAGAAGAAGAGCAAATAATGAACAACAGAAAATCCGTTAAGCTTAGCAATCATAAGTTCGATAAAGAGATAGAAAAAGAGAAAAAAAGAGAGAACTGTGTTTTACAACTTAACTTTACGGAAGATAAACACAAAAAAACCATACCCTGAAACGTACAGCAAGACACAAACACAACGATACGTTAATTATCACAATACGATACTGCAGAAAATGTAAGAAGTAGTTCAGCTTCCATCCAAGCCCATTTTATTTAGATAATAGTACAACTTTAGCAGTCTGCTTGGAACGAGACAACGCCAATAAAGTTTTGATCGTGTGCCGAACATGATCAATGCTCATGGATTCCACAGTCTGCTTTACCTGTATTGTGCTGACAATGTACCCTTCAAAGCATTGCACAACTGTATCTACCACTTCGCTCTCATTTGGGTGAATGGTCAAACATACTCATCCACGATGAACATTCATCTCGAAACACTCGAATGAACTCTAGGTGTCACTCTGTGCTGCCGAAACTATACAATCTGCACCTCTATATCGCTTTCTTCAAATAATACTGAATACATGCTAAATTAACATGGTTCTTATCAGTTGTGTACATATACCGAAAGTCATCGACCTGTAAAAACAAAGGTACCTGACGAAAGTTATTGATGTATTTTATTTTCGCTGATTACAAACATGAGTCCAGATTCAGTCATTGTCTCAAAGAATTTGATCGTGTCTGATATGGTATGAGGCGCGCAACACAATCTCCTTTGACGGGAGACAACGCAGTATTTTGTCATTTGGGATTGCATGCGAGATTTCATAGCATGTGATCTTCTTGTTCGTTACAATTTGAAATATGAAGGGGTGAGAACGAGATACCCTCTACAGCCGCCTTTAAACTTCTTTTCTATTTCGAAGCTAACTTTCTTTTTTCCTTGTGTGACGCGATGCAGTCTTTGCGCTGTGACTGAGAATGTTATTCAAAAAGTGCGTTCCAGGGAGTAAACAGATGGGGCAGTAATTCGCTCAGGTGATTCCATGACTGATTTTTGGAAATCAGGCTTTAGTTATTGCATCTCCTTCTTACACTGGAACGCACAAAAATTTGTTCATTTGGATGGGGGGGGGGGGGTGGTCTACATGAGTTGGTGAGTTGAACCCTCTCCCCAATTCCCCCCCCCCCTCCCCCTCCATTCCTGCCGATGTCTAGGCCTTCTTATAACGTCATACTTCCAAACCTTGCATACCTTTTCTTGAGCCCTGGGTTCCCGGAATCTGAAATGCTCATTGGAAGACTTTATGGCACTCTACAGACAAGCACACGTACACATGCAGAAGGATTTCATAATTATCTTTTCCTCAGGAAGTAGTGTCCCACAATTAAATCCAGTACGTTATTTCTCAAGTGAAAAATTGTTCCCAACACATAGTAATCGCAGTGGGATGCATGAGATAGCGTTAGAAAGGGTTTTTAAGTGGCGTATGACAGTTTTTTCGCTAAAACTTACTGTTTGCGGAAAATTTTAACGTTAATGAGACTTTTAACTATCATCGGCAGCCGGCCGGTGTGGCCGTGCGGTTAAAGGCGCTTCAGTCTGGAACTGCGTGACCTCTACGGTCGCAGGTTCGAATCCTGCCTCGGGCATGGATGTGTGTGATGTCCTTAGGTTAGTTAGGTTTAAGTAGTTCTAAGTTCTAGGGGACTGATGACCACAGGAGTTAAGTCCCATAGTGCTCAGAGCCATTTTTTTATCATCGGCAAATGTAAATCGTGGATGCCAAGCTTCATACCTATATTTTACGAAGCTAACTTAGTAATCACGAAAGAGAGAGCCCTTTTTAATATTATCTTATTACAAGTATGATTTTATTTATTGTAAAGAACTTAAGGTCGATTAATTGGGTACTTTATATCAGCATTCTCATAGATAATAACTGTGACCACTGGGGTGTTGCATAACCTCTGCCTGTTGTGCAAGGTGACTTCCCTACAGAATATACTTTCCGAAGCGACAAACGCATTTGTCATTGTCGCCCTGAATTGGGATTTATGTGTTACTACTACGGCCTAACGTGCTTACTGTAATTGAAAATGTTTGTCGAATTGATGTTATAGGTTATGTGGCACTACTGACAGTTCCCGATCTCTGTCTGTAGTACAAGTTGGGACAAACATTCCGAATATAAAATACATTTTTGGACAAAGGGAAATGTATATACAAGGATGTATTGTAAATTCAGGATAGTTACTTCAAGTCGTTTGGTTCAGTTTTAAGGTTGTTTTCTCTTCATTTGCACAACTACCCTTATCCCAACGACTACAGTTACTCAAAACAGTGTCAGTATTCAAAGCTATAAAAGTACGTAAGTTTCGTACGAGTCCCCTGGTTGAACTTCGTTCCCATCCTGTGAATCTGGCCACGGTTTTCGAGATGTTCCCCTTGGCTGTAATGCAAATTTTGGAACTGGAAATCTTCTTCCATATGTCCCCAATTGGGACTTCCGGCACCTTTGAGCCCTGCCAGGCGTTTCGCGGAAAAGTGCCTCGCTCTACGATGGGCCACTACTCGAACAGCCCACTAGAAATTAAACAAAAATCCTATCCTTGCAGCGCAGAGTTTTGAAACCAACTTGAGAGCCATGTAACGGGTGGAAAAGAGTGAAACCCTGTCGTAACGAATTTGCGGAGCCGATATTCTCACTTTTTCTCTTATAGCTGCAATAAGACACTGATTTAAGCCACGGGTGGGCAACCGCCTGGCCGCGGAGGAAATTCGTGGGAGGGCAAGGCGCTCCCATCGAATTCTGTCCGGGATGGATTTTCGGATATTCGCCATCTGTTGCTCGCATTATTCCATTTAGGGTTCTGTAGAATACAGCTGACATACGCTAAGTTAAAGCGATTTAGACTTTTAAACTTTCTAAACTGAAAAAAGAAAGAAATGGTGATTGCCGCGCGCGATTAGCCGAGTTGATGGCGCGGTAGCTCAGCGTCTTCGGTCAGAGAGTAAGCTACCCTCCGTAATAAAAAAAAAAGAGTGAACGGATCAATTAAGAACCTAAACGGGTGTCTTCGGACGTCCGCCCCGAACAAATTCAACGAGCAATATAGAACAAAATGAGAGAGACAAAAAAAAAAAAAAGCGGTCTAAGGCGCTACAGTCATGGACTGTGCTGCTCGTCCCGGCGGAGGTTCGAGTCCTCCCTCGGCATGGGTGTGTGTGTTGTCCTTAGGATAATTTAGGCTAAGTAGTGTGTAAGCTTAGGGGCTGATGACCTTAGCAGTTAAGTCCCATAAGATATCACACACACATTTTTTTTGAAATGATGATTAATTTATTTAGCGTTGCAGAAACAATGCCAATGCGATCAGTCATCAAAAGCATTTTTGGACAAATATTTAAAAAAATACTTGCTAATAGTGTTTGTGGATATTAACACCTTAAATTTCAAACACGCTGCCGCACGGAGTGGCCGTGCGGTTAGAGGCGCTATGTCACGGATTGCGCGGCCCCTTTCGCCGGAGGTTCGAGTCCTCTCCCGGGCATGGGTGTGTATATTGTTCTTAGCATAAGTTACATTAAGTTAGTTTAAGTAGTATGTAAGTCTAGGGACCGATGACCTCAGCAGTTGGTCCCTTAGGAATTCACACACATTTGAACTTCAAACACGCTAATGGCCTGCCTGTGGCCAGGAATCGCAAAGGTACTCCTAATTGTCTGTCGACTGGGCATTACCTGGCTCACTGCCTTATTTTGTTTTTATGATCTTTCTCGCATTAATAGTAGTAAATAATCGTTCTTGATTATGGACGTATAAGAACACTGCAACTATTAAAACTGAAGGTAATTTATAAAGAATTAACAGCAACCAGTTGCTTTTACAGGCTTTAATTTTTCCATAATGTCATTGCAGGATATCTGGCGTCACATCTTCAGAAGTTTACATTTATTTACGTGTCGTGAACATCGTTTCCTTACTAATGGAGTTGCGGAAATTTGCAACAGAAGTTGCTCACGGCCAGTAAATAAATGCAAACATCTGAAAATAGGATGGATGTAAAATGAATAAAACGTGTGTTTTATGGCATAATTTGTTTGCGTCGCGTGTCGGTGCCATTCATATCGGTGCGTTACAGCATTATCGTTAACATCACGGACGCTCTAGTTTTGACTTTATGCACAAGGAGCGCTGCTGTCGTGTTCTGTGACGAGGCGGCCAAAGAGCTTCAGTATGTGGATGAGACCGCCTGTCTTCAAAGATCGGCCGGGCCTGATTTGAACAACAGTCTAATTAGCATTACCTAGAGTTATATTGTGTAATTTCTGCAAAATTCTCCCATATTAATGCGATTTTAAGCGTTAAAACAATTTTTTTGAAACATTGTATTTGTAATCATTTCTGGACCAGCTATTTACAAGCGCTAAGAGTCCTTCGGTCAGTTTCCCTTTTTCACTACATTCTCTTCGACAGTTACACGGGGCTGGATAACAACGCATCAGCTTGAAATGAAAATGCATTTGGTTTTCAAACGATTCCTCGAAAATACGTGCTAAATGTATTTTAATAATAGTGTCTGAAATGACATCCGCTTTTATTCATCATGCCGATCTCACACATAATAGATACTGAAGCGTTGTTACGACAAGAAGGGGAATGTATTATAAACGTTTAACATCACGAAGCTATTGTAATGAGCCATATATAGTGCTATCATTTCGTCTAGTTTCGAATGTGAGCTTTAAATTTGTGAGCACTTAAAAAATTTTGTGTTAGGTCCTGAAACAAGGTCCCTTCTGCAATAATGTGTTGTCAGATTTTTATGAAAACTGAACCATACCTTAGATGAATATAGTCTCAGAATGAATACAACTATTCGTTTAAGCGATTAAAACTTAATCATAACTATTACCTTTACCGATAGACAGATATTCGTGGAAGTAAAATGCATCGTACGCCACAAATTGTACTTCTTACATGCTTCTCGGATACGGTGGTTTTCTCTTTTTTCGTGTAGGTGGGGAGGAAAATGTAAAACTGTTTGCACAGTACTGGCTTTAGTTTTACTTCTGACAACAAAATCCTCGGTGTCCAAACGTCCAGACGAATTATGTTGAGAGCCTAGTTTCATGCGGTAATTTACCTACAAATTCCTCGATGGCGAGGCTCCAAACACTCACAGCGCATTTTCTCTCTAATTTCGGCAGATGTTTGCCATTTCGTTTGTGCAACGTGTAGTTGGAGTTAACCAAACAAACATTAACATATGTTTTTGAGTGGGGTCCGCCTTCAGCAAAACACAATTTCCTTTTTGTCCTAGACATGTTTCACAATAAAAAAAAAACCACTGATGACGTTGCAACTGCAGTGAAACATGTCTGGGACAGAATACAAAATTGTGTTTTGCTAAAAGCGGACCCCAATCAAAAACATATGTTATTGTTAAAGCAAACACAGACAAAAGAGCTTCAACATCAAGATGGCTATCAAACAAATATTGCTCATCACATGCTTCATGCGCGGTGGTTTGTTTCCTGTTACAAACAAAATGATTTTGAAACCATTATTTTACGTGCCAGTTCGACAGAGTAGTGTCAAATTAGTCTAGCGCAATATTCGCTTTATCGATATGATATCAACAGGGACAGTAAAACACGAAGAATAATCAGGACTGTAGCAACGAGAGCACCGCCCCAGCTGGATGCTCGCGCCACACAACAGCGCTGCTCAGTCACCGCTGGAGTTCTGGCTATCTTTCGTGTTTTACTGTCCCAATTAATACATGTCGACAAAAGAGTTACAGCACTAGACTAATTTGGCATCACTCTGTCGAATGGGCACGAAAATTCCTCTTTAAAAATAATTTTGACTATAATGGGAAACATAGAGACATCTCCCGTCGACGCTGGGCGTCGCATGAATGACGTGATGGACGGTAGTCGTTTGAACTGACCCCAGCTACATATTGTAAAAACGAAATTGCGGATATTTGTCGAAACTCGAGAGAAAATGTACCTGATGACTCTCAGTAGGAACACCCGATATATCTGTATGATAGCTCGCAATCAGGTTGTTTGGTGGTCTTCGAATCAATAACAGCAAATATAATGGGGAGTTCTTAAAACACACACACACACACACACACACAACGCCACGATCCTTTACCTCTCCCTTTCTTGTGTACTTGTTGTGGAGCTCTGGATCTAAGGAGTTCAATGCTCACAAAACTTTTTATTAAATAAATCTCAAGAGGCCTTTGAGTTCCAGACGCACTAACGCAATAATCGCTGCACGTTATACACAAAAATAACACGCCGCATTTTTCCGGCTATATGTGAAAGCTAATATGAGACACTTTTTTAGGGATTCTGATACGGTTTTGCTGAAAGATAGGCTGATTAGCAACGAAGGTTTGTGGGCTTAATTTATAAATATTTCATGCGAACTGGCTCCACTACGATGAATTAAAAGTCCCTCGCCACATTCTTCTGTCTGTCTGTATACCATAATCACAGGAACAAAATTTGAGGATTTTGATACGGATTTCACGGATGGACAAACTGATTCACGAGGAAGATCTGCGTGTACAATTTATCATTGCTACGCCAGACAAGCCGTCTGACAGGAGGTACTCAGTGCTTCCCATGAGAAGCTGGGGTGTGGCGCTAGTGTGTACCATAAATGTAGATAAAGAGGCAGTTAACGCATCTATGTGCATTAAATATCGTCAGTTAAATAGACTTGTTCTTTAACTTCCCACTAATGTCCATGACTCAATAAACTAAAATTAAAAATATACAGTGTGGTCAAAGTCACCAAATACGCGTTTCATACTCTCCGAAGACACTAGCCATTGAAGTGTGCTGTCCTTGCTTTGAATTAAGTTATGACGGAGGAATCCATATTACCTAAACAACTAACCTTGGGCCCTCTCACACAGTTGCAGTAGCCGTTTGCTTAACTCACGACTTTCAAGGGGAACAAAACTTTGATTTTTCAATAATTAAAATAATTACTGGCCAAAATTAAAAATTTAAAATGCTGTTATAATCTACTCTGCAAGAGATATAATCTTATGTTAACATTTAACATAGTAAAACAAGTATTACATTTACAAACTGTATGTCTAGCTGAGCCATCAGAAGATCAAAACAAACTGCAAAATGATTTGGACAAGATATCTGTATGGTGCGAATATTGACAGTTGACTCTAAATAATGAAAATTGTGAGGTCATCGACATGAATGTTAAAAAAAAAATCCGTTAAACTTCGGTTACACGAGAAAACAGTCAAATCTAAAGGCCATAAATTCAACTAATACCTACGAACTACAATTACGGACAACTTCAGTTGGAAAGAACAGAAAGAGAATGTTGTGGGGAAGGCAAATCAGAGACTGAGTTTTATTCGCAAAACATTAGAAAATGTAACAGATCTACTAAAGAGACTGCCTACACTACCCTTGTCCGTCCTCTTTTGGGGTACCTCTCCGCAGTCTGGGATTCTTACCAGGTAGCATTAACAGTATACATCCAGGAAGTTCAAAGAAGTGCAGCACATTTGTACTATCGCGAAATAGGGGAGAGAGTGTCACTGTCATGACACAGGATTTGGGGTGGACATCACTAACACAAAGGCACCAAATTCCTCCTCCGAAAGCGAAAATGTTTTGTTGACATAGAGAGAAACGATTATCGTAATAAAATCATGGAAATCAGAGCTCGCTAGGAAAGATACAGGTGTACATTTTTCCGAGGACTGTTCGAGACTGGAATAATAAAGAATTATTGTGCAGATGGTTCGATGAACCCTCTGCCAAG
Organism: Schistocerca piceifrons; assembly: GCF_021461385.2. NCBI lineage: Eukaryota > Metazoa > Arthropoda > Insecta > Orthoptera > Acrididae > Schistocerca > Schistocerca piceifrons. The sequence continues at coordinate 466,524,040 of NC_060141.1, read as the reverse complement.
CACGTAAGTGTGATTTGCAGAGTATCCATGTAGATGTAGATGTACAAATTACGGCTATAAGTGCAGATATTTTTGTATGTCGTACATTAATATGTACGTGTCGAACAATCTTCCCACAAATACATCACAAACTTTACGACATGATGTTTACTGCATCGTCAATACCTCACCAACAAGTGGACTATACCTGTCACTTAGACTAAATGCTTTCCACCCACATGTCCATACATCTACGCCTGACATGCTGCCCAGGGGAAAATGAGCATTAATGGTTTGTTCTGCCACACATAGCTGGGGGTACTAATCAACCGGAAAGCACACGACTTGTAATAGCTACACACATCAAAAAAAGTTTTGCATCACGTCAGTTCCCAGAACTCCTGAAAGCAGACGTTGACTGTGGATATTGTATCACAGATACAGTGCCTTCGGCTGTTCAGAGATGTCACTAAACCCGCCCAAAGATGTAAACAACCATGCATGAGCAATGCCTATTAGACGGAGCGGGTCCGACAGCCGATCAGTGCCAGTCATTCCACCAGGAAGGAGGTACACGGCTCGTGTTGTCTGTAGTCCAACCAATGCTAGACGGTCAATACCACGGTGCTCTCAACAAGGGAGGTGTCCAGGCGTTTCGGAGTGAACCAAAGCGATGTTGTTCGGACATGGAAGAGATACAGAGAGACAGGAACTGTCGATGACATGCCTCGCTCAGGCCGCTCAAAGGCAACTACTGCAGTGAATGACCGCTACCTACGGATTATGGCTCGGAGGAACCCGGACAGCAACGCCACTATGTTGAATAATGCTTTTCGTGCAGCCACAGGACGTCGTGTTACGACTTAAACTGTGTGCAATAGGCTGCATCATGCGCAACTTCACACCCGACGTCCATGGCGGGGTCCATCTTTGCAACCACACCATGCAGCGCGGTACGGGTGGGTCCACCAACATGCCGAGTGGACCGCTCTGGACTGGCATCAAGTTCTATTCACCGATGAGGGTCGCACATGCCATTAACCAGACAATCGTCGGAGATGTGTTTGGAGGCAATCCGGTCAGGCTGAACACCTTAGACGCACTGTCCAGCAGGTGCGGCAAGGTGGAGGTTCCCTGCTGTTTTGGGGTGCCAATATGTGGGACCGACGTTCGCCGCTGGTGGTCATGGAAGACGCCGTAACGGGTGTACAATACGTCAATAACATCCTGCACCGATAGTACAACCATATCGGCAGCATATTGGCGAGGCATTCGTTTTCATGGACGTCAATTAGTGCTCCCATCGTGCACATCTTGTGAATGACTTCCTTCAGGATAACAACATCGCTCGACTAGAGTGGCCAGCATGTTCTCCAGACATGAACCCTACCGGACATGCCTGGGATGGACTGGAAAGGGCCATTTATGGACGACGTGACCCACCAACCACTCTGAGGGGCCTACGCCGATTGCCGTTGAGGAGTGGGGCAATCTGGACCAACAGTGCCTTGAAGAACATGTGGATAGTATGCCACGACGAACACAGGCATGCGTCAACGCAAGAGAACGTGCTACTGGGTATTAGAGGTATCGGTGTGTACAGCAGTCTGGGCCACCACTTCTGAAGGTCTCGCTGTATGGTGGTACAACATGCAATGTGTGGTTTTCATGAGCAATAAAAATGGCGAAAACGATGTTTATGTCGATCTCTATTCCAATTTTCTGTACAGGTTCCGGAACTATAGGAACCGAGGTGATGCAAAGCTTTTTTTGATGTGTGTGTAATTAATAGTCTGTAAATGGCGTAAATACTGATATAATGTTGTTCAGTACATTGTCCTCAGTCACCAACAGAAATATCTCCATATGTTACATCCTGTACATGTGTTGAAGCAGCGTAACCCACAATATGCAAGTTACTTAGACTACACTCATCCAGTATTTGAGAATGAGAGCACTTAGCTATTGCACCAAACTTCAGACGTAATTTACACTACTGGCCATTAAAATTGCTACACCACGAAGATGACGTACTACAGACGCGAAATTTAACCGACAGGAAGAAGATTCTGTGATAGGCAAATGATTAGCTTTTCAGAGCATTCACACAAGGTTGGCGCCGGTGGCGACACCTGAAACGTGCTGACACGAGGAAAGTTTCCCACCGATTTCTCATACACAAACAGCAGTTGACCGGCGTTGCCTGGTGAAACGTTGTTGTGATGCCTCGTGTAAGGAGGAGAAATGCGTGCCATCACGTTTCCGACTTTAATAAACGTCTGATTGTAGCCTATCGCGATTGCGGTTTATCGTATCGCGACATTGCTGCTCCCGTTGGTCGAGATCCAATGATTTTTAGCAGAATATGGAATCGGTGGGTTCAGGAGGGTAATACGGAACGCCGTGCTGGATCCCAACAGCTTCGTATCACTAGCAGTCGAGATGACAGGCATCTTATCCGCATGGCTGTAACAGATCGTGCAGCCACGTCTCGATCCCTGAGTCAACAGTTGGGGACGTTTGCAACACGACAACCATCTGCACGAACAGTTCGACGACGTTTGCAGCAGCATGATCAGCTCGGAGACCATGGCTGCGGTTACCCTTGACGCTGCATCACAGACAGGAGCGCCGGCGATGGTGTGCTCAACGAAGAACCTGGGTTCACGAATGGAAAAACGTCATTTTTTCGGATGAATCAAGGTTCTGTTTACAGAATCATGATGGTCGCATCCGTGTTTGGCGACATCGCGGTGAACGCACATTGGAAGCGTGTATTCGTCATCGCCATAATGACGTATCACCCGGCGTGATGGTATGGGGTGCCATTGGTTACATGTCTCGGTCACCTCTTGTTCACATTGACGACACTTTGAGCACTGGACGTTACATTTCAGATGTGTTACGACCCGTGGCTCTACCCTTCATTCGATCGCTTCGAAATCCTACATTTCAGCAGGATAATGTACGGGCGCATGTTGCAGGTCCTGTACGGGCCTTTCTGGACACAGAAACTATTCGACTGCTGCCCTGGCCAGCACATTCTCCAGATCTCTCACCAACTGTAAACGTCTGGTCAATGGTGACCGAGCAACTGGCTCGTCACAATACGCCAGTCACTACTCTTCATGAACTGTGGTATCGTGTTGAAGCTGCATGGGCAGCTCTACCTGTACACGCCACCCAAGCTCTGTTTGACCCAATGCCCAGGCGTATCAAGGCCTTTATTACGACCAGAGGTGGTTGTTCTGTGTACTGATTTCTCAGGATCTATGCACCCGAATTGCGTGAAAATGTAATCACATTTCAGTTCTAGTATAATATATTTGTTTATCATCTGCATTTCTTGTTGGTGTAGCAATATTAATGGCCAGTAGTGTAGTTCTAAGACTAGGGGACTGATGACCTCAGATGTTATGTCCCATAGTGCTTAGAGCCATTTGAACCATTTGAACCCTCCTTCATAGTTCAACGATCAACTCGGAAGTGTATTGTGCTTCCCACAGGAAGTTGAACCAAAGACTTATCCATGACAACGCAAGGCCTCGCCGAAGCCTGCGCACCCGAGAGGAATTCACAGAACTTCATTAGACTATTCTTCCTCATCCACCCTATAGCCCGGATCCCGCACCTTCCGACTTCCATTTGCTTGGCACAATGAAGGAATCACTCTGCGAGAAGCAGTATGTGGCTGATATAGAGGTTTACTATCTTTTGGTTCAAAAAATCGATTTTTTAAAATTGAATCTTTGGATCCATAAAAGTGTTTAGAATCCACCCCTGAAACGGTTTTTCCGAATACGAAACGGAAATGTTTGTTATTCGCGTTTGAACAAAAAATGCACCTGCCTGAACTCGGCCTTTTTCACGCACCAGTTTTTTTCTTTCGGAGGACGAGTTATTGTACCGGTGCTTGGGAGGAAACACACAAAATTCAAATGAAAGTTTGAACGCGTGTGTTTGGAACTTAGTCCCCAAGCATTTGCATTCTGGCGCGAAGACTGTGGAGATTGCGACTTTCCTGGCAGTGAGCAGATTCAACGAAGGGTATTCAGTAGTTCTGAAGACCATGACGCCAAGCATTTGGACGACCACCGGATTCAAGTGGCCGAAAACCGCTTGTCACCGGCTCTACGAGCGGCTCTGGAGCAGCGCAGGATGGCCCAGATCGAGCAGAACGCCCTCTATGAGGAAGAGGAAGGACTAGTTTATGGACGCGGAATAGTAGATTGAACGTAAGTTGCATAATATTGCATTTATATGTAGTCAAAATTTCAAACGCGTTTTTCTCGAAATGACTTTTTTTTATCGCGCAGTTTGGTAACTTCAAATCTACAGAAGCGATGGGCATGATTCTTTGTTTCCGACGAAGCTAACTAAATTGTCTAGGAGTTGTACCATTTTTATTCCAATGCATCAGCTATAAATATTTTTACTTGGCCGACGAAGTCGAAAAATCGATGAAAAAAAACCCTATTTTTTGAAATGGCCGCCATTTTGTTTCCTATGGTGCTAATAACTTAAGCGAGGTGCAACTCGTAGAGAATCTTATATACCTCGCTAACGTCACCTCAATTTTGATTTCAGACGAGCCGGCTGACCTGTGGCATACCGCGCGTGGAGGTCTACATCGAAATTTTGTTACGTTCCGACGGCACTTCCACCATTGCTCTTCTACAGTTCCGGTCGAAAAATTTCCAGTTCGTAGAGGAAATATCAATAAACATTTTGAGCAAATTTGACATTGTTATTTATAACACATGCCGAGAAAAAATTCTCAAAGAACATTCTTTTTTCGGGCCGAAGATAGTAAACCTCCCCATAATGCAGCAAGACGTTGGCTCCGTCTTCGACCAGTAGAGTGGCAGTATGCGGGCATACAGGCCCTCACAGTAAGCTAGCGTAAGGTCGTCGCATTGAGTGCAGATAGTGTTGAAATACACGGTTTTATAGCCAAAAGAGTGGGGACTAAGACAGTGTATTGTAATCCTGAATAAAACCTTCATGCTTAAAAAAAATGCGTTGCGTTACTTATTGAACACCCCACGTAATATCGGATGCGTGACCTCAGATCACAACAGTTGCAAAGTCTATGCCGTGAGAAAGGGAGTTGCGACTCTGGCAAAACGTCGGTACATTTTAGTATTTAATAAGATGACTCGTCAGTCTGTGCAGAATGATGCTGTTGGTGTCATGAGTGTGAGTAAAAGGGTCAGCCGAACAGTGTTACGAAACAGCATATGGCGAACTACACTCCTGGAAATTGAAATAAGAACACCGTGAATTCATTGTCCCAGGAAGGGGAAACTTTATTGACACATTCCTGGGGTCAGATACATCACATGATCACACTGACAGAACCACAGGCACATAGACACAGGCAACAGAGCATGCACAATGTCGGCACTAGTACAGTGTATATCCACCTTTCGCAGCAATGCAGGCTGCTATTCTCCCATGGAGACGATCATAGAGATGCTGGATGTAGTCCTGTGGAACGGCTTGCCATGCCATTTCCACCTGGTGCCTCAGTTGGACCAGCGTTCGTGCTGGACGTGCAGACCGCGTGAGACGACGCTTCATCCAGTCCCAAACATGCTCAATGGGGGACAGATCCGGAGATCTTGCTGGCCAGGGTAGTTGACTTACACCTTCTAGAGCACGTTGGGTGGCACGGGATACATGTGGACGTGCATTGTCCTGTTGGAACAGCAAGTTCCCTTGCCGGTCTAGGAATGGTAGAACGATGGGTTCGATGACGGTTTGAATGTACCGTGCACTATTCAGTGTCCCCTCGACGATCACCAGTGGTGTACGGCCAGTGTAGGAGATCGCTCCCCACACCATGATGCCGGGTGTTGGCCCTGTGTGCCTCGGTCGTATGCAGTCCTGATTGTGGCGCTCACCTGCACGGCGCCAAACACGCATACGACCATCATTGGCACCAAGGCAGAAGCGACTCTCATCGCTCAAGACGACACGTCTCCATTCGTCCCTCCATTCACGCCTGTCGCGACACCACTGGAGGCGGGCTGCACGATGTTGGGGCGTGAGCGGAAGACGCCCTAACGGTGTGCGGGACCGTAGCCCAGCTTCATGGAGACGGTTGCGAATGGTCCTCGCCGATACCCCAGGAGCAACAGTGTCCCTAATTTGCTGGGAAGGGGCGGTGCGGTCCCCTACGGCACTGCGTAGGATCCTACGGTCTTGGCGTGCATCCGTGCGTCGCTGCGGTCCGGTCCCAGGTCGACGGGCACGTGCACCTTCCGCCGACCACTGGCGACAACATCGATGTACTGTGGAGACCTCACGCCCCACGTGTTGAGCAATTCGGCGGTACGTCCACCCGGCCTCCCGCATGCCCACTATACGCCCTCGCTCAAAGTCCGTCAACTGCACATACGGTTCACGTCCACGCTGTCGCGGCATGCTACCAGTGTTAAAGACTGCGAAGGAGCTCCGTATGCCACGGCAAACTGGCTGACACTGACGGCGGCGGTGCACAAATGCTGCGCAGCTAGCGCCATTCGACGGCCAACACCGCGGTTCCTGGTGTGTCCGCTGTGCCGTGCGTGTGATCATTGCTTGTACAGCCCTCTCGCAGTGTCCGGAGCAAGTATGGTGGGTCTGACACACCGGTGTCAATGTGTTCTTTTTTCCATTTCCAGGAGTGTATTTTCGAACACTATTCAGTGCCGCAATTTAAAACGGAAAGGCGTCTCTACCCGTGAATCTGTGCTGCGGAACCAACGACCTCTCGTGGGACGGCGGCGCCCGGAAGAGACGTGACTGGTAGGCCGCCAAAAGCCGCGTCCTTCGTACGTGCGCAGAGTAGACGCCACCTTGACAAGTAGCCCAGGAGCATTACCCGGAAAAACACAGACGACTTCACTGGTGATTAACTTCGAACACAGTGTGTTGTCTACAATTTGCAAGAGATAAAGGTAAATGTCCGTACTTCGTATTCCTTGCTTTGGGGAAGCAATGCTGTTAAAGCATTGCCTCGGCATTTGCTTAGACCTTGTGGCAACGGGGCTTAATTGCGCAGCAGTGACATGTCCTTCTTGCCGAATGTCGTAAAAACCAGACACAACGTAACATAGCAGTTCGAATTACTACTACAATACACGTGATTCGTAGAATGTTAGAATCTTGCTGACAGCAATGTGGCGTAATATTCGGGATCAGAAATAAAGTGCGAAAGTTCCGTTTTTCTGTGCATAAAGCAGCTACATACCATCCAACCATCCCGCTCACATGGTTGCAGATGACATGATGTTCGCTAAGTAAAAAACGGCAACGGAAGAAAAGCGCACAGAAAATATGTCGCAAACAGCGACAATAATGGCTTAAAACATGCTGTAACATACAATAAATAAGATTAAAAAAAACCAGTGATGATGGTGACACTTGTCGCCGAAACTATTTTGGGAGAATAAAAATGGTTCAAATGGCTCTGAGCACTATGCGACTTAACTTCTGAGGTCATCAGTCGCCTAGAACTTAGAACTAATTAAACCTAACTAACCTAAGGACATCACACACATCCATGCCCGAGGCAGGATTCGAACCTGCGACCGTAGCGGTCGCTCGGTTCCAGACTGTAGCGCCTAGAACCGCACGGCCGCTCCGGCCGGCTTTGGGAGTATAAAGAAATAAACGAATAACAAAAGTGTTTTGCATCAAGGCGGACTCAATTTATGATATTACTGTTTTTCATTGAAGATATTAAGTATACTACGATTTTTTTTCTGCAGTGAGATGTAGCTCTACTGAAATTTCAAATCTTTAATGCCGTTTCTTGCCCAGGGCGTCGTCTGTGAATCCCGTCCTGTTCCGAGGCAGTTTTGGATGTTTGTAAGCGTTTTTTTTTTTATTTACTCGTCCCCAACAGTCGACTGTCATTTTGATGTGGTAGCCGGGAGGTGGGACTGCCAACTCAACACCTTCAAAACTGACTGATTTCCTGTGAGGAAGTTTCCTTTAACCGAAGAGTTCCAGTTTTAAGGCACCAGAAACTCCGGAATCTCATCTCACACCCTTTCGCTTCTGCCGCACTCGACATGAGTGCATTGCCCAAGGGCTACGACTTGTAGGCAAGAGAGTGATTTGACAGCAGCAGAGATAAAATTCCATAGGTCAATCAAAGGGTATATATTACTGGTTAGCATAAGAAATAATGTAGTCAGGAAGTCTTAAGGTTGTTAGTATCAATGATAAAACGAAAGACAGGTGCAGGAATTGCAGGGAAGATTTAAATTGGAAAAAGTTGGATAGTAAAAATAGTATGCAGCTACAAGGGATTGGGTCTAAGGGGTAACGGAAGAGCGGAAATGATGGGAGACAGAACATGTCATGGGCCTAAAATATCTTGGAAGCTCTGAAGAGGAAGAAGCCAGAGAAGAAGTAATAACGCGTTGTTAACAAGACAGTCGAAAACACTACTTTATATGTATTTCATCGGTTCTGTAAATCGCCTCGGGCAAAGGGATTACCCAACCTGCAAATCCATGATCGATACCACGAAATTCTGAACGTGCTGAGTCAGACCCTGATTCTGATCTTTTTATTTTTTGTTTACGACAAGATTATAAACTCTACGGAAAGAAAGGCGGACAGTCATTCCTTTTCAACTACACAGGAGACGCCAGCTTAACAATTTCACGCTAGTTGCTCCAAAGCAAGTGTGCAGGCGATGATGACAATTTCAGTTAAACGATGTCACAATACTAACAAAGACCAGTCACCAATGAGACGTATCGATGTGCTCTGAATCATGCTTTTAAGTAAGCCTTTGTATATTTTAAGTTTTAATTGTCTGAGTGTAACGAACTGATTAATTTTATAGGTTATTTGTACAAATGCTATACAGTTTCCAAGTCGACATTTCACAGAGAACCTGGCATGACCGAGGATATTCAGTGACAGCCCTGAATCCTTTTTCTTCCACTGCATTTCTAAAGTGACCTGGCAGGAAGTATAATATCACCTGTCTACATTATACACTCTCTACTTCATCACTTGGGGCGCAACGGTCCAGAAAAACCGACACCGCCATAATGCTTCTAAACTAAACGATAAAGCTCTCAGAACAGTTCATAAACATATCGTAACAAACAAACAGATGTTTTAGTGACTAGTTACGGATTGGTATTGCTGGTGTCATAAAATACTTTCCTTAGGGCGGTTTATCATCAACAATAAATCATCCCAAATATGTGAAATTTTGTAAGAACTATTCTCCTTTTTGCAACAGTTAACAAGAGTGTGCCTGAAGTCAAACGCACCCATCTTCTTTTGAAAGACGTTTCGAATCTGAAACAACAGATGAAAACTTCTTGTAGCGTGGTTCCGCAGCTTATATCAGTTGTGTTTAAAGGACGTCATATTCCGCTTTTGGCTTTATAATTATAATTATTTATTCTTCTATTGCAATTTGGGCGTTACGTCATCGTTAGGCGAAAATAATGAGTGCTATGTCACGGCTCAAATATAAGCTTTAAGCACGGATAATCGTAGAAGGGTTGTATTCTACTTTGCAGCAATGGCGGTAACAGCTCTGGCTTCTGGTAAGTAACACAATGCCTAAACTTGTGCAGGTACCTACACAACTGTGAAAAGCACAAGCTTAACAATTATGTTACTTGTATCAGCGACGACAGCTGTTGTCTTCATTGATGTAAAGTGAAAGACAACCCTACAAGGATGTCCTTGCATGTAACTTACGATTGTGCCATGACATGTCACCAACTAATTATTTATGCTTGACAATGGCGTAACGCCGAAATTTCAGAAGCAGAATAAAAAATTATACAGCCATAAACTAAATGTGAAATTTTTAAACAAATGGAAATCTCGACAAAATTCACACTGTTAAAGGAAGATGACGCTATATGCCTTTCGGAATAAAGACTATGCCACGTTTTATGTGCGGTGTTAAGTTGAGCCGGCCAGGGTGGCCGAGCGGTTCTAGGCGCTGCAGTCTGGAACCGAGCGACCGCTACGGTCGCAGGTTCGAATCCTGCCTCGGGCATAGATGTGTGTGATGTCCTTAGATTAGTTAGGTTTAATTAGTTCTAAGCTCTAGGCGACTGATGACCTCAGAAGTTAAGTCACATAGTGCTCAGAGCCATTTGACCCATTTGTTAACTTGAGAAAGCGATATACGAGATGGGTGTCGGAAATTACATGCTGAGCAGTGACCATAAACGAAAACAAATTAACCAGCAATCTTCATATCGCTTTAAAGGGACTCCAAGTGCTTTTGTGGTGTAGTTTGCATCGTGGATGAGACCTGAGTCCATCATTCCACGTAATGAGCGAAACAAGAGCCAAAGCACTGGTAGTAAATCGGTGGTTCCGTACCGAAGCGGAGGACGTTGGTTTCACCTGCCGGAAAGGTTATGGCCGGCATTGTAGGGGATACAAAAAGGGATTATTCCTATGGTTTACGAAACAAACGCTAAACCAGAAACGGGGGAACAATGTGCAAGTGTTCTGCATCGAATGCATGGAAATATACTGAGATGAGGCCTCGACTGCGAGAGAAGAACATAATCCTCCACGAGAACGACGTATTAGCAGTTTTTAAACGGTGGGTTTTGAAGTATGTAGTAATTGTTGGATGACGGTAATTGTTGGATGACGCATTCCATTCACAAGATTTGACATTCTCTGAATTTCACCTATTTCCAGATCTAAACAAATTCGTGGCCGGAGTAAGTTTTGTGTCCAATGAAGATACCGGTCTGCCGAAAATTATTTAATTAAAAGAAAAAGTTGGACAAACTGTGTTGTCGTAAACAGCGTAACTTAAAACGTTCTCGACAAGAAAAAAACATCCACTGCCAGGCAGAGAACTTTCCTCCTCTCCTTCATAGATAGTGAGAAGTTTTAATTTTCGACTACCTTTTTGCCTGCGGCTTCGCAGGCTGACAAAATCATTGGCTCGCTTCAGTGCTCTTTCGTGTCACCTGGTGGACACACTGAGCAACACAAATAAGACATGCAGGCTTAATTATTTTAAAGTATTCCGGTCAATAAAAAGCAGTTCTGCAGAACTGCTGTATTGGTCACGGAATAAGAAGCCAACAGCTGATAAACTAATCACTTTATGGGCGCGTTTCGGGTAGAACCCATTATCAGTCCGTCATGAACATCTTGCTGATCAGATGTATGAAGACAGCATGTAACAAAGCTGAAACGCGTCAGATAAAGTCATTAGTTTAGCAGCCGGTGGGCTTCTTATTCCGTAAGCAATATAACTATTGTACAGTACTCCTGTTGATTTGCAATATGGTCACATTCTTCCTGCGTGACTTTATGTCACAATTACAAGATATTCCGGCCAACTGTACACGTGAAAGAAATACCAACTGGTCATTTTCCAACATTTGTAAATGTGACTCACTCTCTTCCCCGGCCCACCCCTAAGAAAATTGGGTTATTTCATTCCCATAGTATTTTATGTAAAGAAATATAAATGTCGTGTGACTAGGGCCTCCTGTCTGATAGACCGTTCGCCTGGTGCGAGTCTCTCGATTTGACGCCTCTTCGGCGACTTGCGCGTCGACGGGGATGAAATGGTGGTGGTGATTACGACAACACAACACCCAGTCCCTGAGCGGAGAAAACCTCCGACCCAGCCGGGAATCGAACCCGGGCCCTTAGGATTGAGAGTCTGTCTCGCTGATCACTCAGCTACCGGGGGCGGACTTCAGGTAAATGATTCACGTATATACGAACTTTGGTTGAAATTGCTACAGGCGTTCCTGAATTACGCTTTTATGTCACCCGTTTTCATCCCCGCCCTCAGCCAAAGGGATGATAGGGATGTCTTGCTGTCACAGTAATTTTTTCCAGTGATACATGTACCAAGAAATTGTTTCAGTCGTTACGGAGATATGCTGATATGTCACTGTCTTTGCAACCCCCACAACCCCAGCCGGCCGCGGTGGCCGTGCGGTTCTGGGCGCTTCAGTCCAGAACCCCACGACTGCTACGGTCGCAGGTTCGAATCCTGCCTCGGGCATGGATGTGTGTGATGTCCTTAGGTTAGTTAGGTTTAAGTAGTTCTAAGTTCTAGGGGACTGATGACCTCAGATGTTAAGTCCCATAGTGCTCAGAGCCATTTTTTGAACCCACAACCCCTCTCCTAAGGGCGCAAATTTATCAGAAGTGTCACGTATGTGCCAAGCAACCACGAAAACGATGGATTCGATACTAATATCGATCGTTATCGTATGTTTTTACATGTCACAACTTCTCGCCTCACATTCACCCCTAGGGGACACTTAATTAAGCAAATAACAGGTCATGTATGTACAAAATTTGATTGAAATTGCTCCAGACGTTCCTGAGTTACCCAGATATGTCATCCGATTTTTTCACCCGCACCAAATTGGTCGGTGGTTCTTACTCCCTCAGAAATCTTCGCGGACATACGCACAACAGCTCACCAAAACTTCATTGTAACCGGATGAATGGAGTAGGAATACAGAGAAGATTAACAAACAAACAAATAGTCACAATTTTAGATGCATTAAGCTGGGCAGAGTGGCAATGACCTGCCAGATAGGAGAGAAATACGAGTGCGTGCGAGCACCGACTGGCAGCAGACACATGCGGAAGCGTCGACCACTTACCGCGCCAAGATAATTCTCTGCAGCGGGTGCCTCTTCCGCTTGTCGGCGCCGGTGTTGGCAACACTGTCGCCGCCAGCGCCGCTGAGCACTTCGCTCACGGACATGGCGTCACTTTCTCTGCGCTGCGAGCTTCCGTCACGCCTACAGCGACGACTGACAGCTGATCCGCTCGCGCCGACACCGTCCGTAGGGGTATGTGCGGCGCGAAAGCAAAGCGGGAAAGTGAGCCGCGCACGGTTCACGCTCGGCTGGCCAACCGAGCAGACTGTTGAGACTCGCGGCGCATGCGCAGTTGGCCCGGGCGTGGCCGCCCTCGCCGTTTTATACGCTACGGCGGCTGTCGGCGGCTCCCCCTGGCCGCCGCTTTCACTGTCTGTGTTGGGAGACCGCGACAATGGCTCGGCGCGACCCCTGACCCACACCGCTGCCCCGCTTGCGGGAGGTCACGGACCGCCGCGGAAGCACAAAACCCCGCGGCTCATCTGTGCCGCCATCTCGGCTCCACGTGCGACCTGGTGGCCGCATCTTTGTTTACATGAGATAACGTCTCCTGGCGCGTGTCGAGTCGGCGCCTGGCGGCTGCCTCATTTCAATAACAGAAACGAAGGTCGCCGTTCCTTCGGGGTGCCCTAGGGATTCCCCCAGAGAGGCCACTGGGCCATTGTTCTTCTGACTGTAAACAATTGTGATAACCAAGCATGTTTCAAAAGTACGGGTGTACTATCTGGTCGAAGGATTCGGACACCCCTATGCAAATGTCACAAGAGAACCACCAGTATAAAAGGAGGCGGACTAGTATTGTGTTATCAGCAAAATGCCTCGGTCAGGAAGGCTTACTGACTTCTAACGCCGGCCAGGGTGGCCGAGCGGTTCTAGGAGCTACATTCGCAGGTTCGAATCCTGCCTCGGGCGTGGATGTGTGTGATGTCCTTAGGTTAGTTAGGTTTAAGTAGTTCTAAGTTCTAGGGGACTGATGACCTTAGCAGTTAAGTCCCATAGTGCTCTGAGCCATTTGAACCATTTTTTGACTTCTAATGTGGGCTAGTCATTGGGTGTAACAGATCCATCAGAGACATTTCAGTCCTACAATAGCTGCCCAAGTCGATTCTTGGTGATGTGACAATCGAATGGAAACGCAAAGGAACTACCACAGCTAAAGACCAAGCAGATCTCGCTTACTGACAGACAAGAACCATTGAGAGTTGCGGAAAGTGGCTGTAAAAAATTGCATGAAATCGGCTGAAGGAATCACTCGTGGCTTTCAAAGTCCTACTAACAGTCTAGCTAGCACAATGACAGTCCGTAGAGAGTTAAAAAAATGGGGTAAAACGGTCGAGAGACTATCTAAAGCCAAACATTTCTGTAGTAAGTACTAAGCGACGCTTGAGGTGGTGTAACGAGCGACGTAATTTGACAATGGCTGACTGGAAACAAATGATCTGAAATGATAAATCACGCTGTTTTCTGTGGCAAACCGATGGAAGGCCTTGGGTTTGGCGAATACTTCAAGAACATTACCTTTCGTCATGAGTAGCGCCGGGCAACGGCCTTGCCGCAGTGGATATACCGGTTCCCGTGAGATCACCTAAGTTAAGCGCTGTCAGACGTGGTCGGCACTTGGCTGGGTGACCATCCGGGCCGCCATGCGCTGTTGCCATTTTTTGGGGTGCACTCAGCCTCGTGATGCCAATTGGGGAGCTAATCGACCGAGTAGTAGCGGCTTCGGTCAAGAAAACCATCATAACGACCGGGAGAGCGGTGTGCTGACCCCACGCCCCTCCTACCCACATCCTCCACCGAGGATGACACGGCGGTCGGATGGTCCCGGTAGGCCACTCGTGGCCTAAAGACGGAGTGCATGAGTGGTGCCAACAGTGAAGGACGAGGAGGTGGTGTTATGACTTGGGGCTGTGGTTCCCTTATTGCACTTCAGGAAGTATGAATATGAACACATTTTACAGCATTGGGTACTGCGTCTAGTAGAGGAAGAGTTCCGAGACTATGATTGTTTGTATCAGCAGCACAATACACCGTGTCATAAAGTAGCATGTGTGAGGCAATGTTTTGTGACCAATGAAATTCCTGAACCCAATGTAACAGCTTTGGGATGAATTAGAATACAGAATTACTTCGAGACCCCAGCGTCCAACATCACTACCGTCTCTCATTTCAGAGCTTGGGGCAGAATGGGCTGCCATTCGTCCACAAACATGCAAAAAACGTCACTGAAAGTTTCCTCATCAGAGTTCATGTCGTCATAAAAGACGGAGGGTGAACAAACCCCATATTAATGTCTACTAATATGTGTACAGATCCTTTTTATCAGACAGTCTATCTTCCAGATCAAAATAGTATTGTTGTTACCTGGCAGTGCAAACAAGGAAAGTTATCTACCAATATCCAGTCAGAACATTCGCATCATGCAGCTGTTGGTATCCATTATGTAATCAGCTTGATGGGGCGCTTCGGGTGAACAAATGTGGAACCGCTACTCAGTTACATGTACTGGAATCAGTGCGTTGAATCAGTGCCTGAGATGTTCTAGACTAGAGTGATATAAAGACTCACTGCCAAACGAGGAAACTCTGCTTCTCTTGATCATTGTGCAAGCTGGTCGCGTTTATGAAAGATTCTGAGATTCAGATGCACCAACGCTCTTCCAAAATTTAGCGCTTGCCAAAATGAAAGACGGGTTGATGACATTAGAAGACATGCGGGAGTAAATGGGCGCATGAAGACTGTGATGGATGGAGTCTGAAGAATGTGTTCATACAGCGGCGGATGTCAAATTTGTGGTAATAATCATGAGAATGATGGTGGTGATAATGATGGTGTTGATTATGATAAGTATTACGTGATGAACGTGTTTAGAAATAGATGGGTGGCAACACTGAAATGTTGGCTATTCTAGATGACGAGCCAGAATCCAGTAACTTTATTGAAAGATGAGAAGTAAGGGATCGTCACAAGGAAGAAGATGATGATCAGGCTTACAGCAGTTTAAAGTTGATGTACGAATTATAGAATGAAGAACGTGGTGCCAAGGGGAGCAGTATTCGAGCTATAATGCCACCATCCAAGCGCGGCTCGTCCCTTGTCGGATCACGCTCCAGTGTGATTGAGAGAGGCGACTAACAAAGAAAGAAATTGCAGGTAGGTAAGATCTAGTACACATCATTGCAGATTACGGACACATTTGTAATGACTGATTCACTGGTGAACCAGTTAACGAATTGTCAATTTTATTTCGGAGTTCTCCAAACATTAAATGGAAATTTGCCCCTGATTAAGTATTCAGATATAAGAGAGACCACAACAGAGAGGTTCCTGAAATACTGAGGAACAGTCTTCTGGAATCTAAATTCGGATGCAATCATTGTGAGAGTATTTGTTTATAACTCAATATGGCGGCAAATGTTAAAGTCAGACAAAAATTCAAACGGCTCATTTTCTTCCTAGAGGAGGCGCAGTGCTACAAAAACGACTGTGTTTCGATGCACTGGAGTCAATCTAGGACGGGAAGTCTCTGCAGACAAAAGACCTTGTCCGTTCCCTAAGTCCCAACAGGCAACCATTGACCACTGTCCCTTCCAGCATTTGGTACTATCCCTATTTGTTAAGCTTGGAAGCTCACCGGCGTGCAGACTTTCTGAAGTCTAAATCGTGAGACCTCTGTTTCCGTGGACCAGTTTACCATCTTCTCTTCGGACCAACGGTTGCTGCAAGACAACACAGATTTGCATGCGATAGACTGTAGCCACTCGGCACTTGCCGCCTTGCCAGATGAAAGTTTGCCTGCCCATTACCTTGTGCAAAAGATAGATATGTCGATAGCACATACTCTGGTAAGTCAAAACATTATGGCCACTGCCTACGTGACGTTTGATGCCGTTTGGTGGCGTTGCGGGCAAGTGACGCTGTAACAAAAGTGTGTAAGCGGAGCAGACACGGACGAGGGATGACCCTAGAGAAGATACGGGCTGCCAATGGGGAAATCCTTGAGATAAGCGACTTTGGCAAGGGGCAGATTATTATTACGCAGTGCGTGTCAACGAGTGTCTCGAAAACAGCTAAGTTGGTCGAATGTTCACGTGTTACTGTCGTGAGTATATACGGAAAGAGGTAGAAGAACAGTGAAACTACCATTAGGTGCTAAATGGCTGGACGTCAACGACTGTTCACAGAACGTGGGGTTCGGAGGCTTCTGTGATCTCTAAAGTAGGATAGATGATGATCTGTGACATCTCTGCCGAAAGAGTGCAATGCTGGTGTACGAACAAGTGCCTTGGAGTTCACCGTTCATCGCACATTGTTGAACACGGAGCTCGACAGCAGACCACGCCTGCGTGTTCACATGTTGACCCAGCGACATCGTCAATTACGATTGCAGTGGGCTCGGAACCATCGTGATTAGACCGTCGATCATTGGAAACGCATCCGATCTTCGGGTGAATCACATTTTTGGTACACTAGGTCGATGGTCGTCTCCACAAACACCGTCATCGAGGTGAACGGCGGCTCGAAACGTGCAGCGCGCCACGGACGCAAGCTGGTGGGAGCAGTATTTTGCTATGGGAGACATCCTCCTGCGTTTGCATGGGGCATGCGGTAGTAATCGAAGGCACACTGACAGCTGCGAACCGCCTGTATCCTTTCATGCTTGATGTCTTCCCCGACGGCGACGTCATATTTTAGCAGTATAATCGTCCGTGTCTCAGAGACAGAACGGTGCTACAGTGGTTTGAGGAGCGTTATAGTGAACTCACGTTGAAGTCTCGGCGAACAAAGTCGCCTGATGTAAATCCAATGCAAGCCATCTGGGTCGCTATCGTGCGCCATCACCGCGTACGCAAATCAGCGCTCTGTTATTTACGCGAGTGACATGACCTGTGCGTAGACATCTAATGCCACGTACCTCCACAAAACTACCAGCAAACTTTCGGATCCCTGATACGCAGAATCAGTGATATATTTCGTTCCAAAGACGGACAAACAAGCTATTCATCATTGTTGGTACCATCGATCTTGAATTTAGCAGTGTCTGACACTGAAAATGTGATTTCACAATAAAGAAAACTGAATGCGAGCACTCTTCAGGCATAATATTGCCAATGTATTAGTTAGTGTTATTTGCAGCGCAACCATCACTGAATGTTTCGAAGTACCTACGAATCTGAATCTCCGACACCTTATCTTACATTTGTGACATATAGTAATTTTGTCTTCAGATTCCTCGTGAAGTACTTTAGTTTATCAAAGGATTTTACAACACTTTATAAATCAGTACCTGATGACTATAATTTAATGAACCACCGATTAGGACTAAGTTGGTTGAAAAATGTTTAAGTTACGTCTATGGTGTAAGGAATCTCAGTTTCGGTAGCATGAATCATAGTTACAGCTATGCCGACCGTTTGCAAATCTGGGGATAATCAGCTGCCTTTCGGTCTAGGTCATCTCTTCTCTTTTCTGAATATGTTTCCAAAGTTTTCGTACTACTGCTGACGTGGTAGAACAGGCTGTTTTTCCTCATTCGTATTGCTTCATAGTGACTGAAATGAGGGCACTAACGCCAAAATGCAATCAATCGGGAGCTCGTTACACAAATCAGTTCTTCAAAGACAATGCAGCCAGAATCTGACACTTTGTTCTCTCAGCTGGTCGCCTTGAGTGAATTTCCCGAACTTATCCCCTCTAAATGTTCACCGAAAGTAAGCGTGAAAGGCCGGAAAAGTTGCTTGAGCAACATCCTTTCCGATATGTGGGTCAATACTGGTTGCAGCAGTCACTCCGTTCGTTCGTCCGTGTTACGAAGAGAGCTCCTTTCCCGAAAATACGCCTTCCGTATTTTTCGTTACATTTTGCTTATGATACTTAACTGTTATTCCTTTATTGACTTATTGTTCACAGTACCGTTTTCTTAGGGCTGTGAAACAATCCTAATAAAAATTCCTCTTTAATGTAAATAATATTTAATTCAGTTCAGCTCTAGTATTATATGTTAGAGCTTCATATCCTCGAGTGTCATTTCTGTGAAACATTTGTCGTTCTACTGCATGCCTTTCTGATATCAATGTTCCGCTCATCCGAAGTGACATATGGAATTTCTAAACAAAAAATATTCAAATGTGTGTGAATTCCTAAGGGACCAAACTGCTGAAGTCATTGGTCCCTAGACGTACACACTACTTAAACTAACTAATACTAAGAACAACACACACACCCATACCCGAGAGAGGACTTGAACCTCCGGCTGGAGAGGCCGCTCAATCCGTGACATGACACCTCAAACCGCGCGGCCACTCCGCGCGGCCAATTTCTAAACAAAAAATAAGGAAGTGTTTAATCATTAAAGGTAGAAAGTTGCTCCAATGATGGAAAACTCTTGGAGTTTCTCATATGTCGCATTTAAAGAGCAATCTCTTATAGGAAGTCACTTTAAACACCACAATGTTGTACGAAATTTCTTTTCAGGAAGCATGCGTTAAGTCAGAGAACGAAATATTAAATATTTTCCTGTTTGGTGCTGCACAATGGTTTTATTAGTTTATTCTGTACATAAACGGCGAATCTCGTTTCGGCAGTTTACTATTTTCAACTTATCCTGGAATAAGCAATGTACAGTTTATTTCGAATAAAATTATAAAATATAAGTTAGATGACTTACGTATCTTTCTGTAGATAATTACCTTTTTGTGCGACATAATACAGTTTTGGAATGTCTGTTGAGATTGTGTCGTAGTTTCCGTGCAGTTGACGATTCTTAGAAATTTATGGATTCCATACACTCATTTTATTTGCACTTGTGTTAGTTTGATAGCACAATCCACTCCACTGACACATATATGTTTGCTATGAATTTACATTTCACATTCTTGGAACTTTAGCTATAATAGTTACATACAAAGATCGTATTATTCTATGCTTTCATGTACCGTGCAGAGATATTATTTTGTCTTGAGAGTTCAACAGTTTTTATCTACTTTGTGGCATCGTGAGCAGAAAAAAATTTTCCTTTGTCTTTTAGAAAGTCACTAAAGTGTTCTAAATATTATTTGTGCTTTAGTTCGTTTGTTCGTTAAAATTTTGTCTGGATTCGCGTCTGTGTGGATATAAATTTCAAGTTCTTCCAGATTATTCACTACGATTCCTTTAGGTACCCGATGTAGAATTTTCATTGCATTTTTTATTTATTCCACTTAGCGTTTATGGTCGCGTAAGTGTATGTAAAATGCGGACTGATTACTTTCACAATTTCGCGTGTGTTGTTTAAATTTAACTCAGAAATTCCTACCTGCGTGCCCAATGTAAGACTGGTTATAATGATCGCACGATATTTTATAAACTCCTGTGTTCTGGAAAACTGGGAATTTCCTTTTTCCTGATTGTATTTTCGTTTCTAAAGTGGTGTTACTGGTATAGAACGCCATTTGCACATTCGTCCCTTTAAATATTTTATTGAGTTTTCTAGGAATTTGGCCTATTTTTACACAAGTACGTTTTTCGTGATTTTTCTTCTCTCATCAGCGTTATTGCTGTATTTATGTTTCGTGCTTTTTCTTCTGTGCATTGATCATATAGTCTCGTTACTACTGCTGGCTTAAAAGCATTCTGTTGTGATATGTATAGTAATGTTTCTATTTCCTTCTGTGTTGCATCAGTG
Source organism: Schistocerca piceifrons (assembly GCF_021461385.2). NCBI lineage: Eukaryota > Metazoa > Arthropoda > Insecta > Orthoptera > Acrididae > Schistocerca > Schistocerca piceifrons. Next base: position 466,503,754 of record NC_060141.1, on the reverse strand, counting down.
TCAGGCTGTAATTTCGTGATTCGGTTGATAATTGATTTAAAGAATGCAAGTTTATGTAATTTTGGATTACAAGAATGATTGTCAATAACAGTGTCTGTCGCGGCAGATTTCCTACATACCCTACCTACGGCAGTAGTTATTATTGATTATTTCGGGGTTCAGAAAGTCAACTGATTTGTTTTGTACAACTCCTATTGTGAAAATTATTTTAGGGTGTTTAATTTTTGGTGGTTCATTTCTATGTCATTTCTATTAAAATTTACAAGCATTAGGGTGTCGCTTACTTATCTGTCGTATAATTTTTTTTTAATGGGCCAGTTTGAACTGCAAAATTTTTCTTCTAGTGTGTTAATACATAGAGCATCAATTTTGTCTGCTATGCAATTGCCCATTGCCACTCAGTCTAATTGTTTGAAAATTTTGTTCTCAAATTCGAAATAGTTTTGTGATAGGGTGAGTTCCAGTAATTCAATTACTCCATGTGCTTGACTTGTAGATACTTTCCCATGGCTTGTAAGGTTATTATCTCAGATCCGATATTCAGCAAATAAATGAAAGTAAAAGACTTAGTGCTCCATACAGAACGTTAAGAGCAAACAGCTGCTAAGTATCACGTTTTGGTTCACTTTTAGCGAGTCTTACGCAATGCAGTGACTGCTGCAAGTGCGGTATCAGTGAGCGGGTACAACTTTGGAAATCGGGCAAGGGGACAGGAAATTTTCGAAATAAGAGCGACGAGCGCCGAAACTGGATTTGCGAATTATTGGAGCGTGCGTTCTACAGTCTATAATCGAGCCACGCTCTGGTAAACCCCGCCGGAACAGCGAGAGGAAATGTTTCGGTTGGTTTGACAACTAGGCGGCTGTTTGGGGACCTGTTGAGAACCGTACTACGCCTTACTTGGAGAGCTGACTGTGCTGGGCGATTGGCAGATACATTCAAATCTCGAAATGAGTCAATAATTAGATAAATGAACATCAAGCTCTATATGCTACAGGACATTTTATGACTGTGCAGTCCTTGTGCAACGCAGTATTTACGTAGATGACTGCAGTAGTGAAACGGAGACATAGAATCAAAACCACACCCTACTCCTCATAAATAGCATCAGGGGAGCCATTTGCCTTAACGTCACCATTTGAAGGACAGAACGACTTCATTAAATAATTAGACGAAGCGTTGCGAAACGATCTTACACTGTGTTGGCCACAAGCTGGAGGACACCACCCTTCACCACTGTTGCTGGCTAAATACTGACGATGAAAATTAATTCACCGAAACCAGGAGTCGAATAGGCTGCCACCGGAACAGGCACGGCTGCACCAGCGCGTTTTAGTGACGTTGTTTGTGGAAGCGATTTCTGTTAGAATACAGCATTTAAGAAACTTCGCTTCTCAGTTAAGCGATATTAATAGAATTTCTTGAAGTGAAAAGTTGGCCAACGATGGAGTGACTGATGACCGGCTGCCAGAAGGATCCAATCGACAACGGACTCTTTGGCACTGTGCGGGACGAACTAAAACGCTCTGAAAAATGGCAAAATGAAAATACGGCAGGAAGTTGCTCATCTTTCAGCCTATGACAGGTCGTGTCACTGATTAGTTTTTCTGCATTTCATTTTATTTCAGTTACATATTTCCTCTGGACGCAATGATTTAATCTATACTCCACCTAAACCGGTTGGGTTACCACGTGCAAGGGGAAGGATATATTTCCCACGCTGTTGTACACCTGATGCCACATGTAATACACAAGCTATTCAGAAATGGCGTTAAATCAGTGTATAGGATATATTTATATTTCATACTGGTACTATTGAATTTATACAAATATATGGCATATAGCCGGCCGCGGTGGTCTCGCGGTTAAGGCGCTCAGTCCGGAACCGCGCGACTGCTACGGTCGCAGGTTCGAATCCTGCCTCGGGCATGGATGTGTGTGATGTCCTTAGGTTAGTTAGGTTTAAGTAGTTCTAAGTTCTAGGGGACTGATGACCACAGAAGTTAAGTCCCATAGTGCTCAGAGCCATTTGAACCATATGACACATAGTCGATATATCGACAATGTCACCGAATTTTTCCGTTTTTTATGTCGAGCATTCATAATTCCACTTTCTATATGCGGTATTTCTACTGCGTAATGGATGTAAATAATCATTATTTTTCACTCGTCTTTTTAAATTTTGTTTTTGTCTCTGTCTTCATTATGACGACTTTTTGATGGAGCTGTCCGCTCTTTTCTGTCCTGTTCTAATGTCGTCATTGAAAGCAAACTCTCATACAATAAATTTTCCCACAGCATTACTCTCCCTTATCAAATTAACAATACCTTGACACCTCTAGATATCTTCTGTCAACCTGTTCTTCAATGTAACCAAGTTTTGCGAACTGTTTTCTCTTTATCTGTGTTAATATAAGGATAGTGTAACTGATCAGATCTATAGATTTTATTGAATTTGAGAACAATAAAAATAGCAAAATATGTTTTCTGTAAAAGGTAAATAAATTTCTTGAAAAAGAAACATATATAAATCAATTATGAAAGATCTCTATTAAAAGAATTTTTATCGTAACACCTTTTTCGATATAACACGCTTTATCGATGTTTTAGAAATTTTTGCTCCCTCTAGCTATAGCTATTGTGTATGGAGGGTATTCTCCGTATCACAAATCGCGGAATGTAAAATGCGTCGAATGATAGTAAATGTACAGTATGTTGCTATTTTTTCCACACTAAATGGACGCTCTTTATTTCTATGAAGGCTCCTGGACATCTCAAATTCGACTGTGCTAGTGCTGATGACAGCACGGACCGCATCAGTTGAGTGAAAAATGGAGGTGTTTTGACAAAAGTGTCGTATATCCCTACAGAAGGTAGTACTGGTTCAAACTGGAAGAAAACTTACTCTAATGATATGTCCAGAAACCAGTATCTACTAACGTCTGGGCCAATCTGTCTTCTCATTCCCAACAGTCTGCTACGTAGAAGTACACACAGCAGGCAATCCTGCCTGTAGTTACCATACATCCTGACAAATCCTTCAGCCCTTCTTCGCAGTGAAACACGCAGCCTTTCAAATGGCTCCATTCGGATTGTGGAACATGCATTGATTACACACGCCAGTAACATCTGGACATCGTCGATGGGTTGGGCATACATAAAAGCCTTTATATGTTCCCATGACCAGAGATGCAACGGATTCGGGTCCGATGAACGGGGAGTCATTCTACTGGTCCTTTCGACCAATCCATTGCTCATGAAACATTGCCGTGAGGAATTATCGCACGATCCGTAAAAAACGGGGTGGTGCACCGTCGTGCATAAACTGCATGCATTTTCTTTCTGCAAGGGTAACGTTCTTCAATAGAGCTGGCAATTCATCGCTCAGAAATCGGTAATATACGGGACCTGTTAATCTCTTTGACCTGTTAATCTCTTTGTTCAAGTTGCGGTCCTACGACACTGTCGCCGACATTCACTATCCATACACTGATACTGAAGCGATTCTGATGCGACACCTCCACGACTGTTCGCGGATTTGCACCTGACCACACGAGCCTGTTGTGAATCCTGCTCCATCTGTACGTACAATACAAGCTGTGACCTGCGAATCTTCAACCGCCCATACCAGAACAGTATTGGTTTGCGGACATGTCAGCATTGGAAATTTTTCTTCTGCATTGGACAAACCAATTAACGCCTCAGGATTTGGAAGCCCCTTAATCGTCCCACATTGCGCCGCAAGAGTTTGAAATTAGGTTCGAAGTTACCGACAACATTCCTCTGTAATTGTGCATAAATGTGGCGCCCTTGCGACGTTACCCACGCGCTCTGTGACGCTTCAAACGGCGAGGTGTCGACACATGCTACAAAAAAGACCACAGCTCAGAACTTCATGTGAGGTATAAGGTGGGTTAATTAGGTCACATTGCCACCAAGTTTCACCACAGCTCTGTCCAACGTCACAGCGATCGTATCACACGGTGGAAAGGTCGTCACATCCTCTCCTACTGTCATTTCACATTTTCTTTTGATGTCTCTGTGATGAATGTCGGAACCGCGATGCCGAGCGATGAAATGACAGTTTTATTTTTCTGTGGGCCAACAGCCTAGTCGCAGTGGTAACATCGGTTCCCGTCAGATCACCGACGTTAAGCGCTATCGGGCTTGGCTAGCACTTGGATGGGTGACCGTCCGGTCTGTCGAGCGCTGTTGGCAAGCAGAGTGCACTCAACTCTTGTAAGACAAATTGAGGAGCTACTTGACTGAAAAGTAGCGGCTCCGGTCACGAAAATCGACAATGGTCAGGAGGGTGGTGTGCTGACTACGTCCACCTCCATATCCGCTCCATAGACGCCTGTGGGTTGAGGATGACACGGCGGTCGGTCAGTGCCCTTTGACCTTCGAGGCCTGTTCGGGTGGAGTATAGTATTCTTTTGTGGGTGGGCGTGGTAAACATTGCAGACACACCACGCTCAGTGTCGACACTAACATGCTTCACAGGGTGGCATAAAGGGCGTGAATAAAAATACATCTTGCGCTGTGGCGTTGATTCTAACACATTTCGCTGTCGAAAGAGACACTTTTCAATGCAGTGAGCAACAGGACATCATTCTCCACAATACTTGACACTGCTGAAATCCTCTGGTCGATATAACCCTTCTCTAAGGACATCTTGGTCCTACTATCCCACTGAACGTGGTTCGCCCCTTTAGGATGTAGTGCCATCACCGCGTTTTCTTTTGAACTTAGGATAAAACCACTTAAAACCACTTGGGATGTTTTTAAACGATACGAAAAAATCTGAACGTGATCGGAAGCAGAAGCAGCAAACGGTGTTTATGCTTTGTCAGACCTTCTGTTCCACAACTTGCTATAGCGTGCATACAGGGGAGTGCGACATTGACACATGAGTGAATAAAACGGTAAAGGATCCTCTAAGAACACAGCAACCTAGCGCCCCCCCCCCCCCACCTCAGTTCGCAAACAATCTTGGTGCCACCCACGCACTAATGCGCAGTTTATGAAAATGTACCTGTGCAGAGATAGCCAGTGACTGAGTATTAGGAACCGGCGTGACGGCGTCCCTTTCCACAACCTTTAGAGTTCGCATGCGGCATATTTTTGAAGTGCTTAACATACGTGCTCTAAATGCATGGTCGAAGTGGTTGGGGGGAGGGCGGGTTGGTCTCAGAGGGAACGTTTGCCGTTTTGTTGCTATATGTGTCAATGTCACATTCCTTGTAATCACGCCACACGAGGGCCCGAGAAAGGAAAGCTAAAAGAGCGTAAACACCGTTTGCTGCTCCGGATCACATTCAGATTTCATCGAACAGTTTTGATGAGTCCCCAGTGGTTGCACTCTGTATATCAGAACAGCTCACACTAGTACATTCGAAAGGTATGCGACCGCGTTCAGTTGGCTTGCAACCCCACGATGTTCTTAGAGAAGGGTTGTATCGTCCGGAGTGTGTCAGCAGCGTCATAGTTTGTGAAGAATGTCATTGTGTTGCTCATCGCGTTGCAAACTGTAGCTTTCGACCGCCGAATGTATAGGGGTCAAACCCCAAAGTGAAGGGGTGGATTGACTGACGTTCTGTATGACATCGTCTGAGGCCTTTTTCTGTCGATTCTGAGCGGTGATGTGTCTGCATAGCTTTCCTCGGCCACCCATATGAAACCAGCGTGATATGAACACTGGGTATCGCGGTTCAGACCTCCACCGCAGAGGTGTCGAAAGAAGGTGTGGATTGTGAGCAAGGTGGGGTTTGACGACCTTCCCAACATGAAACACGTTCAAATGTTGGGGATGGGTTGAATTGTAGTGCAATTTTGTGCCAGTTTGACATCATTAATTCGCTTTACACCTCTCATGAACTTCTGAGTGCCGACCTTTCTTTCGCATGTGTCGACACCTTGTTGTCTGAAGTGTTACCGAGTCCGTGGGTGAGTCGCACGGCGCCACACTTTGGCACCATTACAGAGGAAGGCTGTCGGCACCTCAGAGTCAGACTTCATACTTCTGCCGGCCGTAGTGGCCGAGCGTTTCTAGGCGCTTCATTCTGGAACCGCGCGACTGCTACGATCGCAGGTTCGAATCCTGCCTCCGGCATGGATGTGTGTGGTGTCCTTAGGTTAGTTAGGGTTAATTAGTTCTAAGTTCTAGGCGACTGATGACCTCAGATGTTAAGTCCCATAGTGCTCAGAGCCATTTGCACCATTTTTTTTTTCATACTTCTGCGTCGCATTGGGAGACGATTCTCAAAAAAGTGATGTTTTAATTATTTTGCTCATGGTAGTTTTGACCAATACTACCTTCCTGAGGGACGTGTGACACTATGTATTCCGACTGTCTGGATGAGCTCCGTAATTGTAAAGTGAGGTTTATGCTCCATTGGACGGCTAGCACAGCGACAAAGGGACGTGAGACAAAGTGCCCTGTGCGGACCAGGAAGACAGCGGGCCTCCCGCAGAGTTGGCGAGCGCAGCGGCCGGCGTGCGCTGCCGGCCTATGCGGGCGGCCGCAGGCGCAGCAGTCCTGGCAAGGTCGCGCACCGGCCCCTGAGGCGGCGGGAGCGGCCGACGACCTGGTGGCCCGCAGCCAGCGCCAGGGCCGTGGCCGTCGCCCTTGGTGAGTGAGGGACCGGCGAGAGGAGAGGGGGGGGGGGGGGGGGGCAGGAACAAACTCCAGTGAACCTAAGGGTTTCACGTTGTAACAGAAAAACTCTGGCAGCTACACCTTCTTGATAATGCAGCAAGCGAACACCTACACATTTCTCTTGCAATTCTTTACCTTTCCAAAACGGGGACCTCACGAACATCTGACATCATTTGTCTACTCGTTATGTGTTACTAACCTGTGGTGTGGCAAACATCTGTGTTCTTTCCTAACTTGATAGGGAAATGTTCGTTTCTAGGAGGCAGCTGACAGTTCAGAATAGACATATAATGAATTGTGAAAGGTCTTGGTGATAACAACAAAGAAATTCCTTGAAAAATGATGTCTCAGGAAAATGTATGTACTATAGGCATGAGAACTTACAGATAGGTTACTGAAAATATAGCTCTCACATAACTGTAGGCAGGTGCCAAACAGATCGTAAATCGAGAACATAGTGCTACGGAAAACAATCTCCGTCAACAGATGACGTTTGCAACCGTACAGAGTAATTTGGCTATCAAAGAGCGCAACCACTTGGGAAGGGTACAAAGAATATATCAGTTCTCTGCCGTATGATCTTGAGATCGAAAGAAAGTGCAAAATGGCTAAGTAGGTATGGCTAGAGAACAAATATAAGGATGTAGAGGCTTATCTCACTAGGGCTAAGATAGATACTGCCTACAGGAAAATTAAAGAGACCTTTGGAGAAAAGAGAACTACTTGTGTGAATATCAAGGGCTCAGATGGTAACCTAGTTCTAAGCAAAGAAGGGAAAACAGAAAGGTAGAAGGGGTATATAGAGGGTCTATACAAGGGCGATGTACTTGAGGGCAATGTTATAGAAATGGAAGAGGACGTAGATGAAGATGAAATGGGAGATATGACACTGCGTGAAGAGTAATAGAGCACTTAAAGACCTAAGTCGAAACAAGGCCCTGGAAGTAGACAACATTCCATTAGAACTACTGACAGCCTTGGGAGAGCCAGCCCTGACAAAACTCTACCATCTGGTGAGCAAAATGTATGAGACAGGCGAAATACCCTCAGACTTCAAGAAGAATATAATAATTCCAATCCCAAAGAACACAGGCGTTGACAGATGTGCAAATTACCGAACTATCAGTTTAATAAGTCACGGCTGCAAAATACTAACGCGAGTTCTTTACAGACAAATGGAAAAACTGGTAGAAACCGACTTCGGGGAAGATCAGTTTGGATTCCGTAGAAATATGGGAACACGTGAGGCAATAGTGACCCTACGACTTATTTTAGAAGCTAGATTAAGGAAAGGCAAACCTACGTTTCTAGCATTTGTAGACTTAGAGAAAGCTTTTGAAAATGTTGACTCGAATACTCTCTTTCAAATTCTGAAGGTGGTGGGTGTAAAATACAGGGAGCGAGAGGCTGATTACAATTTGTACAGAAACCAGATGGCAGCTATAAGAGTCGAGAGGCATGAAAGGGAAGCAGTGGTTGGGAAGGGAGTGAGACAGGGTTGTAGCCTATCCCCGATGTTATTCAGTCTGTATATTGAGCAAGCAATAAAGGAAACAAAAGAAAAATTCGGAGTAGGAAATAAAATCCATGGAGAAGAAATAAAAAATTTGAGGTTCGCCGATGCCATTGTAATTGTGTCAGAGACAGCAAAGGACCTGGAAGAGCAGCTGAACGGAATGGACAGTGTCTTGAAAGGACGATATAAGATGAATATCAACAAAAGCAAAACGAGGATAATGCAATGTAGTCGAATTAAAACGGGTGATGCTGAGGGAATTAGATTAGGAAATGAGACACTTAAAGTAGTAAAGGTGCTTTGTTATTTGGGGAGCAAAATAATTAATAATGGTCCAAGTAGAGAGGATATAAAATGGAGACTGGCAATGGGAAGGAAAGCGATTCTGAAGAAGAGAAATTTGTTAACATCGAGTATAGATCTAAGTGTCAGGAAGTTGTTTCTGAAAATATTTGTATGGAGCGTAGCCATGTATGGAAGTGAAACATGGACGATAAATAGTTTGGACAAGAAGAGAATAGAAGCTTTCGAGATGTGGTGCTACAGAAGAATGCTGAAGGTTAGATGGGTAGATCGCATAACTAATGAGGAGGTATTGAATAGAATTGGAGAGAAGAGAAATTTGTGGCACAACTTGACTAGAAGAAGGGATCGGTTGGTAGGAAATATTCTGAGGCATCAAGGGATCACCAATTTAGTATTGGAGGGCAGCGCGGAGGGAAAAAATCGTAGAGGGAGACCAAGAGACGAATACACTAAACAGATTCAGAAGGATGTAGGTTGCAGTAGGTACTGGGAGATGAATAAGCTTGCACAGCATAGAGTAGCATGAAGAGCTGCATCAAACCAGTCTCAGGACTGAAGACCACAACAACAGCAACCTTGAAAAATGATGTCTTAGGAAAATGTATGTACTATGGGCATGAGAACTTACAGATAACGTACTGAAAATATAGCTCTCATTTAACTGTATGCAGGTGTCAAACAGATCGTAAATCGGGAACTTAGTGCTACGGAAAACAATCTCCGTTAACAGATGAGGTTTGCAACTGTACATAGTAGTTTGGCTATCAAGGAGCGCAACCACTTGGGAAGGGTACAAAGAATATATCAATTCTGTGCTGTATGATCCTGAAAGCCATAGAGTCGTAAAACTATAAAAATACCGATTTGTAATGTATATACTGAAATCATGGAGGATATTAGATGTTAAAAATTAAAGAATGAGAGGAATTACTAAATAAAACTTGTTCATAGCTTGCTTGTAAGTTTTCATGAAGCTATATAATCAATTTTGACTTTATTTTACGTTTTAACGTCGTTACGTTACGTGCTTTTATGATACGAATGTATTTGTTTTCCATTTTACTGCTGTATATCGTTGGGTTAAAAAATTACGTTATCAATGCCTATACTGCACTTGCTTGCGTAACTACGTCATATGTTTTCCACTCGTTCATGAAACAATGTCATAAACGTCCTGCATTTATATCTTACACTCCATTTTAATGTGTGTTTCATTTAATAATTCCTCTCGTTTCGTAATTTTTGACAGCTAACATCCTGCATGAAGTCTGTATCTTGATTGTGTTTATTTATTTCCAATCTGTGCATTAAATAATCTGCGCTTCTGTAGTTTTACGCCTCCATGGTTCCTCCATTACTTTCAACTTCATATGGTACACAATCGATATACTCTTTGTATGCTTTCCTAGAGGTTACGCTCTTTGATAGCCAACTATTGCCTGTATGGTTGCTAACGTCATCTGTTGACGGCAATTATCACTACGTATGCGGTTTACGGTCACTTGGGCACCTGGCTCCACATTCACAAGAGCTATATTTTCCTTTCCTTTTGTGACCGCTTTCGTGTAGCTTCTTTCTGTGTTTCATTGTAAGTATTGATGGAAACTGCTATGCACAGTGCATAAACAGGGTATTCGGAAATTCCCATTCAACTTCTAGGACTTGTAGAGGGGATTGAGTACACATATTTTGAATAGGAACCGACGACCGCAAACGTACAGATTTCGTGCTACAGCCGTTTGAAGACATGTTTGTTAGGTAGGTACGCAACAGGGTAGTCTTGTGGGGGGTGATTACGTCGGATCGGATGATGTCATTTGATGTCTATCCTCCATCTCTGACCTGGTTCCATCCTCGTTCAGGTTTCTGTAAGTGTTAGAACGACGTAATTGGGTACACGTTTGCAGAATACACCGACATGATCCTTCTGAATGACGAAGCTCACTGTAATGGAAGAGCTGCTCGTCGCCTTTACCAAGATCGTTCTCCACAACGTCGTACCCCATCGCATACCGATTTCGTCAAAACTGTGCAACGGATTCGAGAAACGGTACCTTCACTGACAGCAGGCGTGACTGTGATGTCCGAAGGAGACGCCCGCACACCCGAGTTGGAAAAAACCGTACTGTGTCACGTTGAAGGGAACTCGTCAACGAGTACATGAGCAATTGCACTTACAATGGTTGTTGCTTCCAGCACTGTCTGGTATGTTCTGCATGACCAACAATTCCATCCATATCACCTGAAAAGAATACAGTCACTAATGCCAGCCGATTTTGCACCTCTCATTGAGTTTTTTGCATGTTTTCTGCGCTGCTGCATCAACGAGACCATAGTATTTCTAAGCCGCTTACTCTTCACAGGCGAATGTAAATTTGTAAGGGATTGTGCTCTCAATTTTCTAAGTAGCCATGTCTGGCCCGAAAAAAACCCACATGCCACGCATATCCAGGGATTCCAATACAGATTTGGTTCAAAGTGTAGGCAGGTATTCTGGATGGTCATGTGATTGGACCTTACATGCTCCCATCGAAGCTCATGGGCCCCATCTATTTCTCCTTCCTACAAAAAGAATTGCACGTCACGCTTGATGCCGTGCCAGTGAATGTCCGTCAGGACATGTGGTTACAGCATGACGGCACATCCGCTCACTTTTCACGTCACGTTCGGGAACATTTGGACTAATGATTCGGATACAGATGGATAGGCCGAGGTGGTCCAGTCGCTTGGTCTCCACGATCATCGGTTTTGATTCCATTGGACTTTTCCCTCTGGGGTCGAATGAAGAGTTCGGTTTCTGAGACTCCCATATAGAGAAAAGAGGATCTGATAGCTCGAATTGTGGTCGCTGCAGGACAAACTACAGAGACACGAGGTATGATAATGCGTGTGCACCACGACATCATTCGTAGGTACAATGAGTGCACCGAACTTGGTGGTCGCCATATAGAACCTTAGTTGTAGAGGATAAGAATGCTAACCATCCTTCTAAAAGGACAGAAACGGTTAAGTTTAAAGGTAAATAACAGTGTTTGTGACAACCGATTAGCTTCCTTTTTAATACTTCGGTTATTAATGAGTGGAATTGTAAGACAAGTGATGTACTGGGTCAAGCATTATAAATTACTTGTAAAAGTGGTCGCGTTACCAATATGTTTTCAAATGGTTGTAGCATGGAAATTGTACGTTTCCTCAAAAGGGATTCAATTCAAAATACTATCTACTCAATCCCCCTCCCCCCCCTCCCCCCCCCCTACAGGTGCCAGAAGTTTGTTAGAGGAATTTTAGAGCATCCTGTAGTTTTAGGCCTCCGCGGTTCCTCCATTACTTTCAGTTTCGTATAGTACACAATCGATGTTTTTGTACCCTTTCCTAGTGATTACGCTCTTTAATATCCAACTATTGTCTGTATGGCTGCTAAAGCCATCTATTGACAGCAACTGTTTTCCTTACTACTACGTCCTAGATTTACGGTCAGTTTGGCACCTGGGTCCACTTACATGAGAGCTGTATTTTCAGAACCTTATCTGCTCACTTTTGTGTTGTATACTCTTGTAGTTCATTGTAAATATTGATGGAGCTGCTGTCCACAGTCCACGTATATTCTGAATAATCGTTTTCTTATGGAATTTCTTTTTTCTTACACACAGCCGTCTCTGATGATGGTGTATCAGAAAGCGTCAATAAATTAATTTGGGTCCAAGACGTTCTCAATTCATTGTGTATTAAACATTTGTGTAATACCTAATCAAAACAAATGAGTGTCAACAAAAAATATGATCATTCAGCGTAACCAGCGCAATGGTCGCCAGTAGTTATTTCAAGACAGTGATGAGTATCGTCACGTCGCCAGTGAACCAGAAGGAGACATCCTCGTATGCTGCCATAGTGACGACGGGCTCACCTGGGCAGGGCGAGCGGCGCCTGTGCGGGGGCGGCGTTGGCGGCGGTGGTGACGGCTCTGCGGCAACTGCAGGAGCAGGTGGCGGCTATGGATGCTGTGGGGGCGGCGGCTGCGGGGGCGGCGACGGCGGCCGGCACCCAGCGGGCAGCCAGCGCGCAGGCGGGCCTGGCTTGCAGCAGCAGGCTCATGGCTGACAGGTGGGGGCGGCGGAGGCGGTGGAAGTGGAGGCGGCGGGTCACAAGAAGGGGGCGGCGAACCGCGGAGAGTCGAAGCTGATGCGCATGCTCCACTGGAAGTCGCTGGACACGAGCGCGGGTGGCTGCCTTACCTGTCAGCACCCGACCAACTATAAACCTCCATCCCAGCACTCACTCAAGCCGTCCACGAGGTTCGTTTCCGCGCAAAGTGTCAAAGTTTTTAGGCAACACGTGAAGAGGAATTGTATTCGGTCGTATTCCAGCCGTTAGCGACAGGATGTGCGCATTTTCGATAGAGAAATAAAGTGATCAGCAACTGTACTCCAGTTTTCGTTTCACTTGCACCACCATCGTAGTAGTCCTAACAGAGAAATCAGGTTCAGCTTCCAGCAGCCACTCCCAACTGGCTGCGGCATTCGGTCCTATCAAAGCATCTCTTTACAGACGTATCCACCTTATAAAACTTACGGACAGCGTTTTCATTGGAACAAGTATTTCATTCCATCTACGATAGAAAAAAATATTTAGCGTCAGTAGCTGAGTAACTTCTGCGTATCATATCGGAATATCAGTCTGAAAAGGATTGAAAACTAATTTATGCAAAAGAGCAAATATTTCATAACTGAGTTGCAGTTATCTCTGTACGTGTTCTATTTGTATTCACTCTAGCGCCAGTACGTTGCTAGAGAAAACATTTCGTTTACAACTAAGTATCGAAATATCTGCCCTTTTGCCTACCGTCGTTTCCTGAAAAGCTCCTGAAATTCTTGAAACGATTATTTAATTCTAGCGGTTTTGTAACATGGGTGATTATTGAATCACACCTTCAGCGACCGGTAGACCCAGAAAATAACTGAGATTCACTGAATTTCTTTTGTTATTGTGTCATACCCCTCGCTTAGTTTGACTTTTTGTTCATCAACCTAATGGTTTTAGTTGATAACTCGATAAAATACATGTATAAAAGAGAAAAACTTACGTGTGTTTTTAGAATTGTTTGAAAGTTTAAACTTGTTGATGATGCCTACTCGAAGAAAAGAACTGCTACCGGTTTTATTTTAAAAGTAATATGGAAAATGCAAGGAAGATTGTGTATAAACGGGATGTCCTTTGAGGAAAAACGTATTCATTTGCAGTTGACGGATCTGCACTCGGAAAGGTTAGCTGGATGAGGAAAGGTTAAAGATTCATTAACGCCGTAGAGTATATACATAAAAAAAACGGCTCAGTAGTAGATGACGGTAAATGGTGTCCGGAGGAGGAGGGATGGGAGGAGGGGATTGTACGATTGGATCGATTTATCGATTTGTGAATTAGCCGGGTCATGATATGATAGAAAGAGGTTTAGAGAAGTTGGAAGGGGAGAGCCCTACATGGGGTAGACTGGCAGCGGTTGGTGCTATAGGGCAGATAAGTGTGTAATGTCAGTTCTTATATTGTTTAGTACCATAAGCACTGTAAGCATATCAGTTTGTTTAGAATGTTACTTCACCCAGCACCTTGTATTGATACAAACATCCTCACTCGTTTCAGAACAGTCGTACGTACGGTAATGTACTGTATTTATAGCTCCAGTTTCGAAACTATGACGTAGGCGAGGGAGGTAACACCATGGAGCATATTTGGCAACACGTGGCCCTTGGTTCCGCGTCGAGGGGATTTTGGACAATGGCCACTTCGTTAGACAGGAAGTGCGAACAAGGCTGTTAAGTTACAACTAGGTAGAGAAGACAAAAATAATGTCAGTCACAGGCCTCGCGCTTAACGTTGCCAGGAAGCTTAACAGAGCCAAATTCTTCTCTCTTCCGTGAAGACAGAGCGTGTCTGCAAGATAAATGGGTTGGCAACATCGGAGCAGCGGTTGCAGGAGATTCTCCCCAGCCAAACATCGATTAGACCAACGGTTTTCGCAGTCGAACGAGGAGTCACTTCTAGGTGGGTCGTGTTAGAGACCAAACGAGTCATGACATGGAAGACAAGCCTTTGCGTGAAGGCTTATTAAATTTAATCGTGACATCATCGCGAAAAAGTTACTGGTGTTTTCTCAAAGATTCAGAAAACTGCCATGCATATTTTCTGGCATTTAACAGTTCAACAGCACTCGCGCCGCGCCACGGCCACTGTTGCTGCAGCACACCACGTTGCTTTATGCAGGTAAACAGCCCGTGTGTAGCTAAACTATTGCACAGTTGTTCCACCGTTTTATTTCATATTCAATGGAATCAGTATATTTTAAATCATCATAGCATGTGATTCGAAATACATTAAGAATAAATGCAGTTTTTACCGGGCTCAATGTATCAATTAATTCTCTTGAATGACGACCTTAGATAACAGACTATGTGTTGCTATCCTTACTTATCTTGCAGCTCTGGTATCATTCCAGAATCACAATACTGCTGCTCACCTTGCAAACATAATAGGACCGATGCCATTGATCCAGAACATTTCTGTCTATAATATTTCGATTCGGAACGCATGCTTTGTCGGCGATTTTTTTTGACGCAACCTTCTCATGTTGTCAGCCGAGTCGGAACATTTCGCAAAGTTTCGTACCCTTAATCTGTAGGCGAAATCTTAAATAGGAAACTCGTCGAACTGTTGCGACAAAACGACACCATAACTTGGACGATAGTCCAAAAAGATTTCATGAATATTTCGGTTTATGTGAGTGGTTACTCTTACACAAAACCAAAACAAATCTTCGAATGGAAATTTGTTGGGTCTTGCTGCACCAGTAAGAGGTTGAAAGTAATAATTTTCCGAACTTCAATATCGCCAGAGATGACGCATGCAGTCACCACTACGAGCCGGAATCCAAAGGACAGTACATTGAGAAAGAACTCGCAGACACCTTCAAGAAAGAACTCAAAGACACCATCACGTACAGGCCAAATGTAAACACAGTTCTGGAATGGGTAGAGTGTCGTGCTTTTGGATGTTTTGAAATTTAAAGCAACTGTCAATTCAGAACGCTACAAGACGTCAAGGACTAGGCTGAATTTCCAGTTGTCTAGTCAGTCAGTCCTGTGAAGAAGACAAATTCCACTTGCAATACGACAATAACAGGCACCACAACAGTTTTTCGACTATGAAACACTTTGCCTTTGGCTGGACTATCCTATCACCTCTACAACAAAGCCCTGATTTGCACCTATGGACTTCCATCTGTTTGGGCCTAAGAAAGATGAATAACTTGTGAAACTTAGATGCTGCCGAAGCTGTGTGGCAGTGGCTAGCCACAACTGGTTCAGATTTTCGCGAGCGCGGCATGCAGGGTCGCCTTGTTCATCGTCGGCAAAAGTGCATAGCACATTATGGTGACAATGTGGAGAAATAATAGCATGTAGCTAGTTAAAATCTTACCATACTGAACTGTCATGCTGTGCTTTCTGTATTTGTTGTAGATTCCCTGAAAATAAATGGGAGTTATTAGTTTCGAATGACTCTTTGTCTATATACCGTAACACGTCTTGCAGTATCTGCTATGTCGCTAGTAAGGCCACTTCGAAGCTAGAACTACGAAAATTGGTATTTGGTTTCTAGGTCAGACATAAAAAGCCGTAGGTCGGTATTTCTAAAAATCCAACTTCTAAGGGGAGAAATAACCGGTTCCTGTCAGAACACCGAAGTTAAGTGCTGTCGGGCTGGGCTATCACTTGGATGGGTGACCATCCGGTCTGCTAAGCGCTGATGGCAAGACGAGTGTACTCAGCCCTTGTGAGGCAAACTGAGGAGCTACTTGACTGAGTCGCCGCTCCGGTCTCGTAAACTAACATACGGCAGGAAGAGCGGTGTGCTGACCACACGCCCCTCCATATCCGCATCCAGTGACGCCTGCGGGCTGAGGATGACACGGCGGCAGGTCGGTACAGTTGGGTCTACATGGACTATTCGAGCGGAGTTTAGTTTTAGTTTTTAGGGGAAAAATAGGAGATGAAAAGTTTTTAAAAATGTTGCTATCAAGATAATTTTGAAGCTAGAACTATGGAAATCGTTATTTGATGTCTCGGTTAGAGCTAAAGAAATACGTTCTTCAGAATTTTTGAAAATTTAGCCCCTATGATGGCAAAATAGTGGGTGAAAGCTTCTTTGAAAATAAATCATTAATAAAGAACTAATGAAGTATTTTTAAAGCTACATCTACGTAAAGTGGTGTTTGAATCCCTCGGTTATAGATAAAAAAATATATGTGTTTCACAGTTTTTAGAAATTGAACCCCTATGGAGGTGAAATAAGGGTTGGAAATTTTTATGAAAATATGTCATTATGCAAACATTTTTGAAGCTAAATCTATGCAAATTTTTATTTGACTTCTCTGTTAGAAATAAAAAAAATGCATTTCTCTGTTTTGGAAATTCAACCCCTAAGGGGGTGAAATAGGGGATGAAACGTGTTATGAAGATGTTTCATTGTGAAAACATTTTTAAAGCTAAATCTTTGAAAATTAGTATTTGGCTTCTCGGTTAGAAATGAAAAAAATTCTTGTTTCACAGTTTTTGGAAATTCAACACACAAGGATGTGAACTGGGGCAATTATCACCCAGCCCAAACTGCTAAGGATAGAAACTTGAAACTAGGAGACGGTGTTGATCTTATACTGTAGGCACCGTTTACGAAGGGATTATTCGAAATTTCACTGCTAAGGTGGAGAAACTGGGGATGAAAAGTTTTATGAAATAATTTCATTATGAAAGCATTGCCAAAGCTAAATATAAGATTTGTGTTTGGCTTCTCTGTTAAAAATAGAAAATTACGTGTTTCACTGTTTTTGGAAATTCAGCCCCCAAGGAGATGAATTAGGGGATGAAAATTTTTAAGCAAATATTTCGTTATATTAAAAAAAGCTGAATATATGAAAACTGGTATTTCACTTCTCGGTTAAATGTAAAGGAGAATTGTTAGGAGATGAAAGTTTTTTTATGGCTATATCGCCACAAGCACGCAAAAGGCATTTTTAATGCCTTAGACTCCAGCTATCAGATTCGCTTGTTGGTCAGAAGTACATTCGGAAAAAACCATGCTTCTATGGTCTTAACTACTATGAAAAGTTTAGACGGTGTTGCAACTTGTGGACAACATAAAAGTTCAATTAGAGAAAAACAAAACAAATCTGTGCAGACCGTACAGTCTAAGTCAGTGAAGAAGCAGGCCTAAGCTAGTGGTTAAATAAATAAATAAAAATGTGTTTAAGTACTTAAAAAGTATACCAAATATGTTAATGTGACAATAATAATTTGTTTATGTCAATCAGCAGTACATTGCTTTAGCATAATGTCCAAGAAATTGCAGTTTAAAAATGGCGTTTGAAAAGCATACTGTACGTCCGGAAAGTTGAGTAGTACCACTGTTACGCACTGAATTTAAGAAATGTAACAGCAACAAACTCTGACAACTACAATACGCTACAATTTGCACAAAATAAAACTGAAATGGGCGCTCACAACTACCAGTCTTCCACTAAGCACTACGATTGTATACTATGGCTATACGAGCGTGTAAAGAGCGGTACGCTGTTTATTTGAGCCGTTTCCGCTACGTTCGCGAAGTCAGCTTTCCCTCTTGTTAATAGTGTGCCCTTCGCCTGTGGATTCACGAGACATACCAGATTTGTTATCAGCTGGTAGATTAGGGTGTGGTTATGACGCCTTTTTTTTTACGAGTATTCAGTCTTCTGACTGATTTTTGATGCGTCCCACCGCAAATTCGTCTCCTGTGCCAACATTTTCATCTCTGAGTAGCACTTGGAACATACGTTCTCAGTTATTTGCTGGAAGTATTCCAATCTCTATCTTCCTCTACAGTTTTTAACCTCTACAGCTCGTTCTTTTCCTCTCCGATTATGCGGAGAACCTCATCATTCCTTACCTTACCTGTCCACCTAATTTTCAACATACTTCTGTAGCACCACCTCTCAAAGGATTCGATTCTCTTCTATTCTGGTCTTCTTACATTCCATGTCTCACTGCCATACAGCGCTGTGTTCCCAACATGCATTCTCAGAAATTTATTCCTCAAGTTAAGACCTGTGTTTGATATTAGCAGACTTATCTTGTCCAGGTGTACCTTTTTCGCCAGTGCTAGTCTGCTTTTTATGTCCTCCTTGCTCCGGCCGTTATGGATTATTTTGCTGTCTAGATAGCAGAATTCCTTAACTTCGTCATCACCAATTGTAATGTTAAGTTCCTCGCTGCTCTCATATCTGCTACTTCTCATTACTTTCGTCTGTCATCGATCTACTCTTAATCCATATTCTACACTCATTAGACTCTTCATTCAGTTCAGCAGATCCTGTAGTTCTTCTCCACTTTCGCTGAGGATAGCAATGTCACCAGCGTATCTTATCATTCATATCCTTTCACCCTGAATTTTAATACAACTTTTGAATCTTTCTTTTATTTCCTTCACTGCTTTTTCGATGTATAGACTGAACAATAGTGTTGAAAGAGTACTCCCCTGTCTTACACTCTTTTTAATCTGAGTATTTCGTTCTTTGTCTTTCAGTTTATTCTTCCCTCATGGTTCTTGTACGTATTGCATATTACCCATCTTTACCGTTAGCTTATCCCAATTTTTCTCGAAATTTTGATCACCTCGTATCATTTTACACTGCCTAAGCCTTTTTCCAAATCAACAAATCCAATGGACGTGTCTTGATTTTTCTTGAGTCTTGCCTCTATTATCAATGGCAAAGTCAGAACTGCCTTTCTGGTGCCTTTACCTCTTCTAAAGCCAAGCTGATCGTCATCTAACACATCCTCAATTTTCTTTTCCATTCTTCTGTATATTATTCTTGTCAGCAACTTGGAAGCTTGAGCAGTTAAGCTGATTGTGCCATAATTCTCGCACTTTTTGGCTCTTGCTATCTACAGAATTGTGTGGGTAATGTTTTCCGAAAGTCAGGTGGTATATCGCCAGACTCATACATTCTACATACCGAGGTGAATAATCGTTTTGTTGCCATTTTCCCCAATGAATTTAGAAATTCCGACTGAATGTTATGTATCCGTTCTGCTGTACTTGGTCTTCAGTCGCCCAAAGCTCTTTTAAACTCTGATTCTGCTACTGGATAAATTATCTCTTTCCTATCAACTGTTGTTTCTATCACGTCGCCAGGTAAGTCTTTCACCCTCGTAGAGGCCTTCTGTGTACTCTTTCCACCTACCCGTTCTCACCTTTGCATTTAACAGTGGAATTCCCATTGCAGCCTTAATGTTACCGCCACTGCTTTTAATTTCATCGGAGATTGTTTTGATTTTTCTGTATGCTGAATTCGTCATTCCAACAATCATTTCTTTTTTGACTAATTTACATTTCTTTTGACGCTGCCATTTTGCTTTATCTTTCCTGCACTTCTTAGGTACTTTGTTCCTAAATGACTTGTATTTCTGTAATACTGAACTCTGAACATTTTTGTAGTTCCTTCTTTCGTCAATCAACTGAAATATTTCTTCTGTTAGCCATGTTTTCTTGTAAGTTACCTTCCTTGTACCTACCGTTTTCTTTCCAACTTCTGTGAGTTCCCTTTAAAGAGATATCTATTCCTCTTCAACTGAATTGCCTACTGAGCTATTTAACATCGCAGTATCTATAGGCTCAGAGACCCTCAAGCGTATCTCTTCATTCCTTAACACTTCAGTATCCCACTTATTTGCACACTGATTCTTCCTGATTAGTCTTTTAACTTCAGCCTACTCTTCATCATTACCAAACTGTGATATGAGTCTGTATGTGCACGCCTTACAATCCAATATGTGGCTTCTGAATCTATGCCTGACCATGATGTAATCTAAGTCATATCTTCCTTTTCCAAGTATACCTCTTCCTCTTGTGATTCTTGAACAGGGTATTCCATATTACTAGCTGAAATTTATTACAGAACTCGGTCTTTCTCTTTTCTCATTACTAGTGTCAAGTTTATATTCTCCCGTGATCCTTTCTTCTACTCCTTCCCGTGCAATCGCTTTGCAGTCCCTCGTAAGTATTAGATTTCCATCTTCTTTAACGTATTGAATTACACGTACAAAATCCTCATATTCTTTCTCTGTCTCCTCATCTTCTGGCTGTGACATCGGCATGTATACTTGAGCTATTGTTCTCGGTGTTAGTTTGCTGTAGATTTTGATGATGGCAACCCGGTCTCTGAACTGTTCACAGTAACTCACTCTCTGGTTATCTTCCTACTCATAATGAATCCTACTTGCCGTCCGCGGTGGTCTCGCGGCTCTAGGCGCTCAGTCCGGAACCGCGCGACTGCTACGGTCGCAGGTTCGAATCCTGCCTCGGGCATGGATGTGTGTGGTGTCCTTAGGTTAGTCAGGTTTAAGTAGTTCTAAGTTCTAGGGGACTGATGACCATAGATGTTAAGTCCCATAGTGCTCAGAGCCATTTGAACCATTTTTTTTGAATCCTACTTGCGTTGTACGAGTTTCTGCTGCTGTTGATATTATAGTATACTTCTCTGACCAGAAATCTTGTCTTCTATCCTTTCCACTCCGCCGATCCCGACCATATCTGGATTGAGCCTCTGCATTTTCCTTTCCACATTTTGTAACTTCCGTAGCAAGTTCAAACTTCTCACACAGCACGCCCCGATACGGGGCTTATCCTGTTGGGTGAGACCGCAAGGCGAACACCATTAGCAAGCCGGTGCGCAAGAAAGTGATGAGTGTCTTGTGTTAAACGTAGTTTGTAATACTCTAGTATTCTTTGCCATTTGCGGGACTCTTACATGCAACTTAATTGTCGGAACCTTGGGTCTGAAATTTGGAAATAGATATGCAGAGTCTTAAAATCTTATAAAGGTATTGCAGGGTAGGTTGTACTAACAAATAATTATCAAGAAAAAAATCTAGACGCTGCGCCACGTTAATTAGCGTTAATGCGTGCCAATCAGGTTGTTGGGAGCGCAGTTTCAAGCGGCCCGTCATATACAATTAGTGTCTAGTGGGTAGCTTTGCTGCCTCTGGATCACGGGGTCCCGGATTCGATTCTCGGCCAGGTTGGGGATTTTCTCTGCCCGGGGACAGGGTGTTTATGTTGTGCTCATCATTTCATCATCATCATCATCATTCGTGAGTGTGGCTAGATTTGACTGTGTACAAAATGGAACTTTGAACGGGCGCTCATGACCGCGCAGTTGTGCTCCCACACAACAAACATCATCATTAACAATTAGTGCCATTTGTTAACACAGCGTAGATGATAGCGCACGAGACTGCTCAGCTTTTGGCTCAGGTTAGATCGTTACTACCGTAGCATGTACAATTTTTGTATCGCTCTCTTTTTCAGTGTTAGGAAACCCAACGAGAAACACTTTTGGCGACACCGTCTCTTGCTGTCCGCCTGAATTTGCTCGCGAATTGCCTGACTGGCTGACTTCAGTGGTGTTTTCAGAATGTTTCTGACCACACTGCATAGTAACAAATAAACGCTTTTAGATAAAAAAAAAGTTTGAGGTTGGTGTCAGACCCCGCACCTCCCCGTTGGATCTGCTCCTGGGTGGGAGGGGGCCAGCTGCGCCAGCATTGTTAGTAATCTTGTCCAGTGCGCCCTGCTACGACGGGCGCCGCGCCGGCCTTGGACGGCCTTCTGTCCCCTTCCCTTCCGCAGACGTGCTGTGCTGTGCGGCTGGCAAGCCGCCCCTGCCAGCCCGTAGCCGCTGCTGCTGCCCGCTGCACCTGACGCGACTGCCGATTGCCGGCTGAGAGGGCACTCGCCTCACACCGCGCCCGCTCCGCCCCACCCCGCCACACAGGGCCGGCAGCCGCAATCTCCGCGTCGCATCTGCCGTGGCGCCGACCCCGCCCCTACCCGAGTCCACGAAGCAGCGCATCAGCGCTCTCGGCTGCCCTGGCGGGTCAGTTTTTATGAATAGCTATATGTTATACAAGCACCCTTATGGAGGTATGGCCGCAAGCGACAGCCAGTCAGCGACGACAACGCAGAAGTTTGCCCGGTAATCAAACGTGTTTCGGTATGTCTAACAGTTCGGTTTTGTCCAATTAATCGTGTGCTATAATCCCTCATCCATCTATTGCTCTGGACAATGGTCTAGTCAACAATTAAAATGAAAGTTTTTCTAAAATGTGCATGACTTTCAGAAACTGCTTGTGGTCCAAAGACGGACAAAACGGCAGTAATGCACTTTCCGGGCTTGTTCTATCAACGCGGAGTGTCCAACGTATCTTGAGTGATGTACAACTCGGACTGAGGCAGTACGGCGTAACAACACTGATCGCTCAAAATGGTTCAAATGGCTCTGAGCACTATGGGACTCAACTGCTGAGGTCATTAGTCCCCTAGAACTTAGAACTAGTTAAACCTAACCAACCTAAGGACATCACAAACATCCATGCCCGAGGCAGGATTCGAACCTGCGACCGAAGCGGTCTCGCGGTTCCAGACTGCAGCGCCTTTAACCGCACGGCCACTTCGGCCGGCAACACTGATCGTAAATATATCCTAACCGAGAAGGACCGCTGAAGAGTGTAACGCTTTGTCAACGGCAATGCACTTCAAACAAGAAAAGAATTGTTGCTGTTAGTGAATGCAGAGCCATCTCAGTTACTTTCCGAGCGAAGAGCATGAAGCTTATTGCGTGCAATGAAAGTTTCGAGTGGCTTGCCTCTCCAAACTTCGTGGATAACAGCGGTACGTAAAGCTGCACGTCTGCAGCGGGTGAAACAACACAGACACTGGGAAGTAGCTGACTGCAGGCGTGTAGTTTTGTCAGAAATGTGGCGATTTCGCTTCTTTTTCCAAATGATGCAAGACGTCGAATGCACAGACGGCCCAATGGGGCATTTAACCCACAGTATATGGTGGATGCTAACTGAGCCGTGGTTAGTTCTGTGATGTTTTTGGGATGCTTTTCGTACCACACTTGGTGCAGCTCATTCAAGTGACCGTGAACAGGGGCTAAGGTGTTTATTTCAGCATTCTCAGCAAGTGCTACACTTTCTTCTATATCTTCATTATTACGCTACGGAAACTCCCGTCTTCGATGATACTCAGACACCATATCACACTGACCCGCTAAATAACTGGACCATAATCCCATAAGAAATGTCTGGAAGTATTTGGAACAGTGGGTAAACGCAGCAATCAGCATCGACGCTGTGTGTTAGCCCTATTAGATGTAGCCTTCAACAAGTGGCTTCAGCTGGATGTGACATACCTGATGGTACTTGTGGGCTCTCTTCCTCGCAGAATTGAGCCCATTATAAAGATTGGAGGCGGTGATACACTGTGTTAGGGTTAAGTTTCTGGATACGGTTAATTTTTGGCCCGTTGTGGATACAGTGAAACGACTGTAACGACATTATGGGTGGTAACTTTGAGCTAATAGCTGTTGGAACAATAAGACAGAAGCCAATACATTTAAAAAAAAGAGGAAAAAAAATATCTCTGAGCGTTTGATCACAGTGAAATCTTTGAATCCAGATGGATAATCATTTTGTCTTCGAAACTGTCCAATTTCAGGTCTTCATTCAACAACATCGGCTTAAACTACAGGGTGATCAAGAAGTCAGTATAAATTTGAAAACTGAATAAATCACGGAATAATGTAGATAGAGAGGGTTTTATTAGAACAAAAAAATACAAACGTTCAAAAAATGTCTGACAGATGGCGCTTCATCTGATCAGAATAGCAATAATTAGCATAAAAAAGTAAGACAAAGCAAAGATGATGTTCTTTACAGGAAATGCTCAATATGTCCACCATCATTCCTCAACAATAGCTGTAGTCGAGGAATAATGTTGTGAACAGCACTGTAAAGCATGTCCGGAGTTATGGTGAGGCATTGGCGTCGGATGGGTTCTTTCAGCATCCCTAGAGATGTCGGTCGATCACGATACATTTACGACTTCAGGTAACCCCAAAGCTAACAATCGCACGGACTGAGGTCTGGGGACCTGGGAGGCCAAGCATGACGAAAGTGGCGGCTGAGCACACGATCATCACCAAACTACGCGCGGAAGAGATCTTTCACGCGTCTAGCAATATTTTTTTTGGTTCTAATAAAACCCCATGTCATTCCAAGCATTTGTGTCAATTTTTACCTCTCTATCTACATTATTCCGTGGTTTATTAAATTTTCAAATTTATACTGACTTTTTGATCACCCGGTATTACGAGTATACTGATTCAGGTAAACATCTTTCTGCCATGTCACGAATACCATCGTAGAACTTACGAGTCGTGTGGGCCGTAAGCTACGTTGGATTTTAACAGCATATGGAGCTATCAGAAACTAGCGCGTCACACTCATAATCAGCGTTGAGCAACAGCAGGTGTGTGGGACGAAGCATTCCCCTAGTAATTAGGTACAGATGCGAGTATGCAATAACGACAACGCCTTAAGCGCACTTTAAAACTTAAAGACGTTGGTGTGGTTCCAGAACGTGCGATACGTGGAAGAACTGCTGAAGTGTGGTGCACGACGCTAGTAAGAATCGAGGGCTTAAAAAAGCTGAGTTTCCTGCTGGTCGATAGTAGTATCCTCATTGAATAAAGAAAAGCGCGAAATTATTCACATGAGTACTAAAAGAAATCAGCTAAATTTCGATTACACGATACGTCACACAAATCTGAGGGCTGTAAATTCAACTAAATACTTACGGATTACAATTACAAATAACCTACATTGGAACGATCACGTAGATAATATTGTGGGTAGAGCAAACCAAAGACTGCGTTTCATTGGCAGAACACTTAGAAGGTGCAACAGATCTACCAAAGAGACTGCTTACACTACGCTTGTCCGCACTATTCTGGAGTATTGCTGTGCGGTGTGGGATCCGCATCAGGTGGGACTGACGGATGACATCTAAAAAGTACAAAGAAGGGCAGCTCGTTTTGTATTATCGCGAAATGGGGGAGATAGTGTCACAGACATGATACGTGAATTGGAGTGGCAATCATTAAAACAAAGGCGTTTTTTGTTGCGACGGGATCTTTTCGTGAAATTTCAATCACCAGTATTCTCCTCCGATTGCGAAAACATTCTGTTGGCACCCACCTACATACGGAGAAATGATCATCACGATAAAATAAGAGAAATCAGGGCTCTCACGGAAAAATTTAAGTGCTCGTTTTTCCCGCGTGCCATTCGAGAGTGGAGCGGTAGAGAGACAACACGAAGGTGGTTCATTGAACCCTCTGCCAGGTACTTTATTGTGAATAGCAGAGTAATCACGTAGATGTAGATTGTACATTGTTTCTTCTAGAAGATATGCGACATTTTACCATCGCTATAGAGCGTATATGTAAACTGTACATGATGAGGAGCACAAGCTTAAAAACAGCACTGTTCTAACCTTCGCCAAGTACCTGATAGTTTTTTGTAATTTGAATGTCATAAAAGATTGATTTTACGTCACATATTTGTGTGTGTGTGTGTGTGTTTGTTGAGAGGGAGGTGGAGAGAGAGAGAGAGAGAGAGAGAGGGGGGGGGGATAGGGAGAACGGACATAGAACTAACTGCAAATTATCATATATAAAAATGGTAGCTTATTATTAATGTCAATGATAGTCATGTAAGTAGTCAGCATGTTAAGTTCGGAAGGCAGAATGCGAGGTACTGGCGGAAGTAAGGCTGTGAAGGAGGGTCGTGAGTCCTGCTTGCGTAACTGAGTTGAAAGAATAATTGCCCACGAAAAGCAATGGTCCCGAATTAGAATCTCGGACTGCCAGACAGTTTTGAGCTGCAACACTACGCTGAAAAGTGAAAATCTCATTCTGATCAGAATGTTGCTAATTCGTTACCGAGAAAACGTGTAAAAATCGTAAACTGAGTGACTCGTTACACACCATAGCGAGAGATCAAGCACGCAAGTAACTAGACATATTCTTTCACTCTTTAACTGAGTTGTTCGATTTTGAAATTCCCTGGTACATTAAAACTGTGTGCTGGATGAAGAACCAATTGTGGAACAGTACCTTTTGCCGGCAGTACTCTTAACCAGTGAATCATCTAGGAGGACTCACACTCGACCGCCATAACTTCTTGCTTACGTTCTGGATACCCAGTAGGTAAGAGCACTGACCGTTAAAGGTAGAGTTCCGGGTTCGAGGCCTGGTTTGACACAAAGTTTTAATCGGCCACGAATTTTCATGCAAATAACTAACCATCCAAACATCTATTTACACGGATAGCAGTTACTCCCCAAATGAATTTCACGGTACTCTGGTGATTCCGCCGTTTATCGTAACATCCATCTTCATGTTTCTCTTGTACGTGGTCGCTGCGACCGGCAATGGCGGGATACCTGCTGATCACAACGCAACACGAAAGAGACGGCGGCCGGCGCCTTCCGGCAGCGCCCAATGGCGTGCCGCCCCCTCCCAGCCATACAGCATGCGAGATAACGGTACGGCGCGTCCCCGGCAAGGTCACCCGATGCATCGCGGGTTATCTACCCAGCGCTGCTCAGGCGTACGCCGGACTGCGCTCTGTGGCAGCGTAAAGTTAAGTAAATGGGCTATCCTCAACCAGCAGGTGGGAATCCAAGAGACAGAGGATGAGCGGTCATGCGGGAATGATCCCCTTCCCAACAAAAAATTTACCTAAAGTGCTTATATTTTTCACACACTACTGGCCATTAAAATTGCTACACCACGAAGATGACGTGCTACAAACGCGAATTTTAACCGACAGGAAGAAGATGCTGTGATATGCAAATGATTAGCTTTTCAGAGCATTCACACAAGGTTGGAGCCGGTGGCAACATCTACAACTTGCTGACATGAGGAAAGTTTCCAACCGATTTCTCATACACAAGCAGCAGTTGACCGGCGTTGCCTGATGAAACGTTGTTGTGATGCGTCGTGTAAGGAGGAGAAATGCGTACCATCACGTTTCCGACTTTGATAAAGGTCGGATTGTAGCCTATCGCGATTGTAGTTTATCGTATCGCGACATTCCTACTCGCGTTGGTCGAGATCAATGACTGTTAGCAGAATATGGAATCGGTGGGTTCAGGAGGGTAATACAGAAGGCCGTGCTGGATTCCAACGGACTCGTATTACTAGCAGTCGAGACGACAGGCATCTTATCCGCATGGCTGTAACAGATCATGCAGCCACGTCTCGATCCCTGAGTCAACAGATGGGGACGTTTGCAAGACAACAACCATCTGCACGAACAGTTCGACGACGTTTATAGCAGCATGGACTATCAGCTCGGAGACAATGGCTGCAGTTACCCTCGACGCTGGATCACAGACAGGAGCGCCTGCGATGGTGTACTCAACTACGAACCTGGGTGCACGAATGGCAAAACGTCATTTTTTCGGATGAATCCAGATTCTGTTTACAGAATCATGATGGTCACATCCGTGTTTGGCGACATCGCGGTGAACGCACATTGGAAGCGCGTATTCGTCATCGGCATACTGGCGCATCACCCGGCGTTATGGTATGGGGTGCCATTGGTTACACGTCTCGGTCACCTCTTGTTCGCAATGACGGCACTTTGAACAGTGGACGTTACATTTCAGATGTGTTACGACCCGTGGCTCTACCCTTCATTCGATCCCTGCGAAACCCTACATTTCAGCAGGATAATGCACGACCGCATGTTGCAGGTCTCGTACGGGCCTTTCTGGATACAGAAATTGTTCGACTGCTGCCCTGGCCAGCGCATTCTCCAGATCTCTCAACAATTGAAAACGTCTGGTCAATGGTTGTCGAGCAACTGGCTCGTCACAATACTCTTGATGAACTGCGGTACCGTGTTGAAGCTGCATGGGCAGCTGTACTTGTACACGCCATCCAAGCTCTGTTTGACTCAATGCCCAGGCGTGGAGGTGGTTGTTCTGGGTACTGATTTCTCAGGATCTATGCACCCAAATTGCGTGAAAATGTAATCACATGTCAGTTCTAGTATAATATGTTTGTCCAATGAATACCCGTTTATCATCTGCATTTCTTCATGGTGTAGCAATTTTAATGGCCAGTAGTGTAAATTTCCAAGATCCTCAGTTAATTTTCAGAGAGTTTTGGATCATAAATATTAAGAGTCTGGAAACTGGTAAGGAGCTCGAATAAATTCTATATTCCAAGTTCTTGTCCAGGTGGGTGGGGCGGCGTCGTGACTGCCTGTGGGGAACATCCCAGCAAGGTAAAAGTGCCCATTCACAGACTGACCGTACTTGCTGCTGACGCCAAATCCGACAAGGTTCGAGAATCCACTAGCAGAACGGGTAAACAACAGAAAGGTGAGCAAGCTGAGACAGAAAGGGAAGAACGCCACCAAGAAAAAATGTTACTGGAAGGCCGACTTCTCGAAAGTAGGTGCAAATGGTTGAATGAGGCAGCATTCCCTTCATTCAATCGCTTGCATTATAACATTCTGTAGATCTGTGTTCGTAATTGTAAAGATAAGTGAAATGTTCGTAATGGCGGATGAACACTTTGATTATACATTTTTATATTTTGATGCGGTCACAGTTGTGAGACGTTTGCTATCATAGTTCTAAAATCAGTTGTATAGAACGCTTATTTCTCAAAATTTTGGTCGTATTATCTCACTGATCCAAACAACTTATTACCATGTTAAAATATTTAACTATTATCGTTAGTATAATAGTAGACATCTGTGGCAAATTAAAAGTGGTGGTGATCATAAAAAGCTAGATTCCGGCGTTCAGGGTTCGGGAAAACTGTGACCCTATCTCGCAAACCAATCTCTGAATTCACGCCTGGCAACCAGGAGATTAGTTTTAACACAGAGTGGTCCATCAGCCATGGTCCTACTCCTTCGTTCTTGCCTTCCTCTTAGTTTTGAACTGACTTACCCAACAAGCTTTAAGGAGGCTTGCAGTCACATCCGAACCATAGTGCAACTTGGCACTTTGCACATTATGCCAGTCACTGCTGTAGGCGAAAGAAGTAATAGCTGAAAAACGTTTAGGACTCACTGAGTATTTAACCATGGATCCTTATCTCTGCAGTGTGGGAGAGAAATTCGCAATAATTTAAAGGCAGTATATCATCTCTTTCGTGGCTTTTATTAAATGGACAATCTGATAGGCGATGCAGTCTGTAAACTTGTTGCTAATAATTTGCTGTTTGTTTAGGGAGGAGATTTTTGGAATAACTGTAATTCATTTTCTTACTACAGACATTGATAGCCAAATTGCGATATGAAGACGCTGCATCAAGAATGAAAATTGTGGAAAGTAAGCCAACAACCCAGAAAGGTGAACAGCGGCTGCAAAAAGGTATGTAGGCTAATGCGAGATTAATATGCAGCGATCAGCAAAATGAAATTTTTGCGAGGGTAGACCGAACAACTGCATTCGCAATATAAGATCCTATTGGGCGCGAAATGGGAACCACAGAGAAAATCTGACGAAAATTTGCACTGATGTTTTGGGCAGTGTTTCTAGTATGCCTGTAGATCGCGTCACATCGCTGTTTTCACTTATGAGCGCACAGTGAGTACGTGAAAATACCTAGAAGATAGTGTCTCCCTCCAAGTATGGGGGCCTGGTGAGAGATTTCGCCTGATTTCACGCAGCCCACATAACATAGCCATCATGCATTTCCTTTTTCATAACAATTCTAGGCCGCACTCTGAGAGTGCAATAAGGATGCTCCTGTAGCGTTTTCGATGGGAAGTGTTTGGTCATCCATCATACAGCCCGGACTTGGCTCCTTCTGATATTCATCTCTGCTCAAATGAACCACTGGCTACGAGGACAAGATTTAGGCGCAGACAACAAGCAGCAGTCTAACATAGAAAGTTGTCCAAAAGCACTGGCGGCTGCCTTCTATGACAATGATATTGGAAAGTTGGTACAGTGGTACGACAAATGTGTAAGTCGGAGCGGCAACTATGTAGAGAAGTAGCTGGAAGGTGCAGCTCACTGTCGTAAATAAAACATTTCTGATTTTCACTGTGGTTTCCATTTCGCGATCGATCGTTCGTTACTTTTCGAGAACCCCTCGAAGTATAGTTCTTAAATCGATTGTGTGGCACATGTATTTCTCAAATCTATGAATGAATTAAGTCACTGATGTAAACAAATTATTATTATATTAAAATATTTAACTGTTATTATTGATATAATCGTAGACGTATGTGGCAATTTGAAAGTGGTGGTGACCATAAGAAGCTAGATTTCGGGGTTGAGGCTTTGAGGAAACTATAACAAATTGACCCCTCCCCTAAATAGTTCTCTGGATTCATGCCTGTCAACCGAGAGGTTAGTTTTTAGCACAGTGATTTACCAACCCTGGTCTTATTGGTTCGTTCATGCCTTCCTCATAGCTTTGAACTGACTTACCTAGCAAGTCATTAGGGGGCTTGCAGTGGCATCTAAACAATACTGCAGCTTGACATTTTGCACATATTATGTCAGTCGTTGGATCGTTATATATGTAATGTAGAGCAGAAATTCGCAATAATTTAAAGGCAGAATATCTCTACTCTCGTGACTCTTTTTATGAATGGACAATCTGACAGGCGATGCAGTCTGTAAACTTGCTGTGTAATACTTTACAATTTGTTTATGGTCGAACTATTTCCGGGAGTAAATTTTGGGATAGCTGTACTTCATATTATTACCGCAAGCATTGATCGCCAAATTGTACTACGAAGTAAGCCCACAATCTAGAAACTGTAGTTAACTCGTGGGCTAGTGAGAGATGAACAAGCAGCGAATAACAAAATAATATTGCTGCGTAGAGAGATCAAACAACTGCTACTACTTACAAGAAAATTAGCTGTAAACAAAGGTACCTGAGAAGTGAAAGAATTCGAGAGGGCGTACACCTCTAGACTAGCGTCAGTGTTATGGACGAAAACAGCCATTTAAGCACGGAAGTCATAAGATGCTTTCAATCAAATATGATTATTGTAACTGCAGTTTGTAATCAACAAAACTACGGTCGTAATGCAGCTATAGAGGTTTCGTCTTCAAAAATAATCACGTGTCAAAAATAAAGTGCTAGTTACCCGGGTTTAGATCGCAAAGCCAATCATTCATGTTGTTTCAAACATAATTAAGATTTAAATGATTTATGTGTTTGCACTTCAGCGCTATTGCAGCAACTCTGTTGTCTTGCACACCAATTTTAAGGGGCGACCTTCACCATTAGAACATGACGCAAGCTAAGCCCAGAATGATACTGTTGCGAAACGCTGACAGTTAAGTATGGGAGATAGAATTAAACCTCACGGTCGTGACTGCAGGTATGTAGCGGGGATCATTGCCAGAAGTGATTAAACTAGAGGAATCCTGAATCGAGAGACATAATGTCTGATAACAGTTTCTGGGATCAAAACTTATCAGAAATCTTTAAAAATTTCAAGAAAATTTTACCAGTTTCAGACGCGATCGTTGGGCCCAGCTAGTATGCGGAGAACCTGTCCTTGATTCTTCCTGGAGGCTGCTGCTCACTCTTAAGATGCTTCGCTACCGCCGATGAACCATTCCCTTTATTATTATATTCTTTGAATCCTATTTTATATTTTCTTTCTATCTGGCCGACATGCTTCATCTAAGAATATTGACTTTTTGTTTCATATACTCCGGTATGGGCAGCTTGAGTATATTGCAATTAGAGGGAAAAGGTTGGCCGTTCTCAAATATAGAGCAAGACAATTATTTTGCGCTTTAAGAAATGAACGTGCCAACGTATTAAACGACAAGTCAGAAGTGTCCGAGGGGCATGTCTGAGCCCACTTGCTGTTGTCAAAAGCAGCAACCAACCTGACGTCCTTAGTAGTAATTAAGTGTAGTTTACAATGTACGTAGTGAGCACATTGTGGAATATGAATCGAGCTTCACCCGTGAGAATTCCACAGTTTGTGGCGAGCTGATTATGTGGCAGAATATATCAATGATATTTATATGACTAGTATCTGTACTTTCGGACATTTTTTGTTCTCCCAATTCTCAATGAATGAAAACATTGTAACATAGCTGGAAGATTGTTTTTAGGATTTGCTAAGACGTGACGTACAAACGTTCAGAGATTTTTGTGTCGACAGGGGCATCGTTGGTGACACTGATATACACCTAACGAGACAGTGCCGTCTTTAGTAATAATTGGCAGCAGACTTTCGCTAGTAATTTTGTATATCACAACAGTATATCATTACTACTGTATTCGAATGTTACATGATTATCTTTCCTGCTTATCTGCATCAGCATATATTCTTCTGCATTTAGGGCAAGCTGTCACTCATCACAACAAATAGAAATTCTGAGTCATCCTGTATCCCTCTACATTCACTCAACAACGATAGTTTTCCGAATACTAAAGTGACATCAGCAAACGATCGCAGATTAATGCTCACCTTGCCGTAAGATTGTTTATGTATTTAGAGAAGACGGGCGGTTCTATCACACTTCCCTCGACACCCTCGACGAGACCCCTCTCTGAAGAACATTCACCGTCCAGGATAATGCACTGTGTTGTATTGCTTACTAAGTCTTCGAACCACTCAAATAACTGGGAACCCATTCCGTATGCTCCTACTTTCGTCAACAGTGTACAGAAGGGCACCATGCCAAACACTTTCCGGAAATCTAGAAATAGGGAATCTGCCCGTTGACCTTCACGCTTGCTTTGTGGCATGTCGTGTGAGAAAGATCAAGTTGAGCATCAAATGAGCGATGCTTTCTAAACCCGTGATTGATTTGCGGGTACAAGCTTTTCTGTCGCAAGAAAAATTATTGCATTCGATCTTTAATATGCCCAACAATCCAGCAGTAAACCAATGTTAAGGATACTCGTATGTAATTTTGGTGGTCCATTCTTTTACCCTTTCTAATATACAGCAACCACCTGCACTTTTTTCGAATCGCTTGGGACTTCACGGTGGCAAGAGGTAAATACAAGGGGCCACTGGCGAAAAGTACTCTTTGTAAAGCCGAACTGGGGTTCCACCCAGTCTTGGCGACTTATTTGTTATGAACTTTTCATTTCCTTATCAAGTCCAGGGTTGGGTGGGGTTGTTTGGGGGAAGAGACCAAACTGCGAGGTCATCGGTCTCATCGGATTAGGGAAGGACGGGGAAGGATGCCGGCCGTGTCCTATCAAAGGAACCATCCCGGCATTTGCCTGGAGCGATTTAGGGAAATCACGGAAAACCTAAATCAGGATGGCCGGACAAGATATTGAACCGTCGTCCTCGCGAATGCCAAGTACAGGGATACTTATTTATATGTCCTCCATACGGGAGTCAAGAGTCACTGTGATGGTCAACAACCAATAGCCAACAGTAAGGTATCCTAACAGCTGATACTGACAATCTATTGAGAACATTAGAGGTCCTCTAGCGCACATCCGATTTGACTTTCATTTCTGTAGAATATTCGGCGTTGAATATAACGCACTGCGTTTCAGTAGTGAAATATTCATCAGGCCAGTCATCTCCGTCCGAACCTATTACATATGACCTTACCATGGCTAGTAGTTGATCAAATGCTTCAGTATAGGACGCTATTCGACGATCTAGAAAGACGAAATATACCTATCCACTTGCAACTTTCCAAGATGCGGAGTACGAATAAAGGAAGCTCTACTATACACGAATGATTTTTCCAGAGTCCGCCCCCGGTAGCTGAGAGCTGGCACGGTAACTCAGCGTGTTCGTTCAGAGGGCTGCTCGCCCTCTGTAATAAAAAAACTGAGTAGAGGAATCAACGATCAACTTGAACGAATTTCTTGTGACGTCCGCCTAGACCAAACGCAACGAACAATACCGAAAAAAAAAAAATAGTGTTCAGCGCGACAGAATGCCAATCCTAAGGGCCCGGGTTCGATTCCCGGCTGAGTCGGAGATTTTCTCCGCTCAAGGACTGGGTGTTGTCTTGTCCTAATCATCATCATTTCATCCCCATCGACGCGCAAGTCGCCGAAGTGGTGTCAAATCGAAAGACTTGCACCCGGCGAACAGTCTACCCGGCGATAGGCCCAAGTCACACGACATTTACATTATTATTTTTCCAGAAACTATTTTGAGCCTTTGAGATGGTTCAAATGGCTCTGAGCACTATGGGACTCAACTGCTGTGGTCATCAGTCCCGTAGAACTTAGAACTACTTAAATCTAACTAACCTAAGGACAGCACACACATCCATGCCCGAGGCAAGTCTTTGGGAGAATCGTTCATTTTTAACTAACCTGGTACAAAGGCGCTTCCATATTTTGATCATCCCAACTACAAGTAGTCGTCACGTAGCTACCGGACAGAGAGAGTGAGAGAGAGAGAGAGAGAGAGAGAGAGAGAGAGAGAGAGACAGAGAGAGGGAGAGAAAGAGAGAGTGCAGAGTTTGCTCGGTGGAATGGGACTGCTACGGTAATCGGACAGGGTCACGTGTCGGGCCGACCACGCAGCCTTTCCCCTGGCGACTACGGCCGGCGGCGACCTTGTCTCCTCAAGGTGGATCCCTGAATGGCGAGGTCGCGCGAATGTCAAAGTCGCGCCGTCGCTGCACTTTACGGCGGGCGCTTCTCCCCAGAGAGACAGTAGATCTTCTGATATACCACTGTCTCCTCATCTAGAGAATGGACTTGTGTCGCCGACAAACAAATCTTACAGCGTCGTCTCGTGCTGACTCTAAACAACTTGATACACAGTGTCACTAAAGTACGCTATCTGGCTATTGGTATCCGGACACCTATCAGTGGACACTAACATGGGATGTGTGTGTGTAGCCTCCGCCTCTAAGATGCCTTGAACTGCGCTGGGGACAGTGGGGCGTCTGGATGTCTGTAGAGGAACGGCAGCCTATTCTGCTTCAAGAGCTGGATCAGAGAAGGCAGTGATGCTGGACACTGTGGTCTAGAGCGAGTAAATGTTGTAACTCATCGCAAAGGTGTTCTACTAGGTTCAGGTCGGGACTCTGGGCAGGCTAGTCCATTTCAGGAAATTGTACATAAACAGTTGTCTCAGAGATGGCTCTGAGCAGTTTGGGGCTTAACTTCTGAGGTCATCAGTCCCCTAGAACTCAGAACTACTTAAACCTAACTAACCTAAGGACGCCACGTGGGATTAGCCGAGCGGTCTCAGGCGCTGCAGTCGTGGACTGTGCGGCTGGTCCCGGCGGAGGTTCGAGTCCTCCCTCGGGCATGGATGTGTGTGTTTGTCCTTAAGATACTTTAGGTTAAGTAGTGTGTAAGCTTAGGAACTGATGAACTTAGCAGTTAAGTCCGATAAGATTTCACACACATTTGAACATTTTTTTGATAACCTAGGGACATCACACACATCCATGCCCGAGGCAGGATTCGAACCTGCGACCGTAGCGGTCGCGCGGTTCCAGACTTAAGCGCCTAGAACCGCTCGGCCACTCCGGCCGGCCTCTCAGAGATGCTGCTTTATGACATGGTGGGCTATCATGCTGATACAGTATCGTCTCCAGACGGTTCCTCTACTGTACCCAGTACACAATACAGTAAAATGTATTCGTATCCTTCTGCATCTAGCGTTTTCTTAGGCACAATAAGTGAACAGCTCCGTAACCAGGAAAACACGTCCGTAGCGTAACACGACCTCCTCTGTACTTCGGTGCTGCAACTGCACGTGATGGCAGGTGATGTTCTCGAGGCATCCACCAAACCCAATCCGTTCCAACGGACTGCCACAGCACGTAGGGTGATATATTACTCCGAATAATTCGTTTACAGTCGTCGAGTGTCCGGGTGCGTAACTTTTTACATCTCAAGCGACACTTATGATGATAATGATGATGATGATGATGATGATGATGGGGGGCTCAACTGCGCTCAACTGCGCGGTTATCAGCGCCCGTACAAATTCCCAACCTTTGCTCAGCCCAATCACGCCACTTTCAGGAATGATGATGAAATGATGAGGACAACACAAACACCTAGTCATCTCGAGGCAGGTGAAAAAATCCCTCAAGCGACACTTAGCGTTGACTAGAAAAATGTGTGGCTTATGGGGAGCAGTTAGACCACTGTGCACCACTATTCTTAACTCCCTACGCACAGCCTGTCTGATAGCTGGACTGCTGGTAGTACTTCGGAACTCACGAGTGATTCCATCCGCTGATTTAATGTGATGTTTTACAACCACCATCCGCAATGCTCGACTGTCCCTGTCCGACGTTACCTGCGGTCTGCCTGGTCATGATTTAGCTGTAGATGTTCCTCCGCGTTTCCACTTCAGAATCACATCACCAACAATCGACTTAGGCAGCTTTAAAAGGATTGAAATGTCCATAACGAATTTCTTACTCAAGTGACATGAGCTCCCCTGATCGACCTATACTGAGGTTACTGCTTCTCTGCCGGCCAGTGTGACCGAGCGGTTCTAGGCGCTACAGTTTGGACCTGCGCGACTGCTCCGGTCGCAGGTTCGAATCCTGCCTCGGGCATGGATGTGTATGATGTCCTTAGGTTAGTTAGGTTTAAGTAGTTCTAAGTTCTAGGGGACTGATGACCTCAGATGTTAAGTCCCATAGTGCTCAGAGCCATTTTTTGAACTGCTTCTCTACTGGCAACACAGTATTCCCAGACTCCTTTTAAACTGGCGAGTGCGCCTCACATAACATCTAGTGGCCAATTCCTCGTTACTTAGGGCTGTTCGCAACTTTTGTTAAGACAGTGTATGTCAAAGATCAAGCCGGCGGATGAAGCATGAAATGAAGAAGGTCTGCACGTGTTGGGTGTGGATGACGCCTATCGATAATAAGCTTAGTTAACGGAACATGGACCGAGGCATACAACTTGGTGACGGGAGAAGTAGTGGAAAATAAAAGTCAGAACGACGTCAAACCTATCGACAGATACGAGAGTTCTTTTATTTATTTCGTTTATGTTTGCGTAAAATATAGAATTGAAAGAGTATTCGAGCAAGCGGGATCCATATCACTCTCAGCAGTCATAGAAAGTTTTCAGGTACCTATGTGGGAAAACTGATGCATCAGTACGTGGATGGCCTTCGTTTTGGTTGTAACATTGTATTTTTTCCATCTACGGTATTTAGGGCAGGTACTTAGGACCAGTTCTAAGGCAGGTTTAATGCCGAAACTTCCTGGCAGATTAAAACTGTGTGCCGGACCGAGACTCGAACTCCTTTCTTTCAGGAGTGCTAGTTCTGCAAGGTTTGCAGGAGAGCTTCTGTAAAGTTTGGAAGGCAGGAGACGGGTTTTGGCAGAAGTAAAGCTGTGAATACGGGGCGTGAGTCGTGCTTGGGTAGCTCAGATGGTAGAGCGCTTGCCCGCGAAAGGCAAAGGTCCCGAGTTCGAGTCTCGGTCCGGCACACAGTTTTAATCTGCCAAGGAGTTTCATATCAGCGCACACTCCGCTGCAGAGTGAAAATCTCATTCCAGGTTTAATGCCGTTTTCCAGCCATGTGGCTGGGCTGATATTCCCTTCATTTAAGAACAGTCGTTGCATGCTACTACCTTATGCACTCATTTCGAGCCCTGCCCATGCGATTCCTTACGTCTACAATCACTGCAGCTACAATTTTCAGCAGTGACACATGTCGTAGTATGCGACCAACCTTTCTGCCTTTTCCATTCATTCAGATATTAGCCTTTTTCCTCGTTACATTTTTTTTTGTTAACTGGTTGTCAGACGTCTTCATTCCTTACTCGATCAATCCAACTGATCTTCAACAGTGTCTAGCAACACGACATATCAAAGACCAGTTATTTTTTCCAATTCCTTCTTCACTTAACTTGTTGCAGCCATACGCGACTACTCTCCTATTATAACTTTTCAAGAAACTTCTCCTGATCTAACGGTTTATAATTTTTAATGTTAACAGTTGTTTTGACAAATTCCCGTTTGCCTTGCGTTAATACTGAGTATCCATTGCATCTAATTGTAAACCCCCTCGTGTTGTTTCCTCTAAAGGCCGAGTCGATAGTAAACGGCTCGCCACAGGGTTCTCTGACCGTAGCAACTGGCTCTGCCTCTTGGGACGAAGATTTATGAACTGTCGAAGGCAACCAACACTGTTCCTTCTTACAGGGGGTATCAATTAATTAGAAGACTGAAAAAACCGGAAATGGGTACAGTTCGAATTAAACCAGATTGAAGCTTAACAATGATATATGTTCTCTTAGGACTGATACACATATAGCTGAGAGCATACATACAAATACAGGGCTATTACAAATGATTGAAGCGATTTCATAAATTCACTGTAGCTCCATTAATTGAAATATGGTCACGACACACTACAGATACGTAGAAAAACTCATAAAGTTTTGTTAGGCTGAAGCCGCACTTCAGGTTTCTGCCGCCAGAGCGCTCGAGAGCGCAGTGGGACAAAATGGCGACAGGAGCCGAGAAAGCGTATGTCGTGCTTGAAATGCACTCACATGAGTCAGTCATAACAGTGCAACGACACTTCAGGACGAAGTTCAACAAAGATCCACCAACTGCTAACACCATTCGGCGATGGCATGCGCAGTTTAAAGCTTCTGGATGCCTCTGTAAGGGGAAATCAATGGGTCGGCCTGCAGCGAGCGAAGAAACGGTTGAACGCGTGCGGGCAAGTTTCACGCATAGTGATGTGAAAGATTCAGTGTTTAAACCTCCTCTACCAAGAAACGTGCCAGAACTGCGAGCTCGCATCAACAATGCTTTCGAACTCATTGATGGGGACATGCTGCGTCGAGTGTGGAGGAACTTGATTATCGGCTTGATGTCTGCCGAATCACTAAAGGGGCACATACCGAACATTTGTGAATGCCTAAAATAACTTTTTGAGTTTTTGTATGTGTGTGGAAAGCATTGTGAAAATATCTCAAATAATAAAGTTATTGTAGAGCTGTGAAATCGCTTCAATCATTTGTAATAACCCTGTATAATAATCAGTGTATCTAAATTCAACAGATCAACAGAACTTCAACGACTCCTGGAATTAATAGCGCTGAAGGGAGGTGAATTCACGTGCAGAGGATCTTAGCATCCTAAAAACATGGGCAGCAATCGAGGTGACAAAAAGAGGTGGTCGCGATGACTGTTTACCATATGGTGAACAGCACATTCCCACAGCTATAATCGGAATGTAGTCGCTCGCGCCGATTGCAAACCTAAGCTGCTGCTCTTAGGCGTAATGCGTAGAACCGATCTTAGGAGGCACGGGACCGAGTCAGACCCGTGTCAACACCAGCGACCGATTAACGACCGTTGGTCTGATAGACCGCTTACCCTGAAAGTGCCTTTTAGGCGATTTTGCGCGCAATTTTAGGCTACTGTTAGGCTGGTCCCTAGTCTCCGCATGAGAAAATACGATGACACGCGGAACGAACTTGACGATACACAGGTAGACGCCACACA
The DNA here is from genome assembly GCF_021461385.2 of Schistocerca piceifrons. Lineage (NCBI taxonomy): Eukaryota > Metazoa > Arthropoda > Insecta > Orthoptera > Acrididae > Schistocerca > Schistocerca piceifrons. The sequence goes on along the minus strand of NC_060141.1, from coordinate 466,463,884 downwards.
AATTTCCCTCCCTAAGGGTTTCTGCCAACTGTGGTAACGGGGAGGGCATCCGGCCGCGAAACTTAAAACTAGGGAAGTAAAAACGCCACATCATGAAAAAACTACGAATCCCATATGGCGGGTTAAACACCAGGAAAAACAGAGAGAATCCGTTTTCTCCTGAAGTCAAACTCTCTCGTAATCAGCTTACAGTTCTGCCTTCTATTTTTGGATGAAGTAAGGTGGTGAGGTGCTGTACGAGGCCGTGACGACGCCGGCCACGCAGTGGTACGGGAGGACTCGTTGCTCGGCAACAGCAGGCAGCGGCTGTCGTGAAAGTGGTCTCCCGGTGGCGGCGTGGCGCCGGCGCCTGTAGCCGCCGCATTCCAGCGCCTCCCTGGAACCTCTCTAACCTCTCTCCCAGCCCAGCAGTGTCCGGACCTCGCCTGGGCCCCGGCCAACGGGCGGTCCGCGGATCACTGCACGCCGGGCGCACGTGCACGAAGCCGCTGGATTATAGCGAGGAACGCGAATCTCAAGGAAGTTGCTCCGTCCTTATAAAAGGACGCCAGTGCGAGTATTAATGCAGAGCGGGACGAGATTTGTGATGTTATCAGGTAGAATTTTACGTTTCCAAAAATTTCCGTACGTGAAAAACTGAACAACTCGATCGTATCTTTCTGCAACACTGCGATGTAAGATTGCTTTCTGAATATAAAGTTAGATAACACTTGCGATGCGAAGTATATCGAACTAGAAGGTCCTTCAAAATGAGGTACAACGCACAGCACTCTGCAACTTAGGTCCCAATAAAAAATCCAAAAGAAAAGCTTAGTGCTATAAATGATTGCTGAAGACGAGATGGGTAGATCGCGTAACTGGTGAGGAGGTGCTGAATCAAATTAGGGAGAAAATAAATTTAAGGCACATCTTAATTAAAGGACCTTGTGGATTAATGGCCGCTTCAACACTATTTTATCCTTTATTAGTGGATCATTACCGGCTTCGTGGCACTGAAAGCTACATCATCATGTATGATTAAAATGTTAGAGCGGAATAGCTCGGAATCTTTTTACACAACATTCGTTGTCCGCCAAAACAAAACACCGCTAAAAGAAGCTATGTCAAAGATTAAAAGAAGGGATCAATTGATTAGATACATTTAGAGGCGTCAAGGAATTGCCAGCTTAGTGCTGGAGGGACTTGTGGGAGCTAAAGACGCCAAGGTTTGAATGCATAAACAGTTTCAGATGCACATAGGTTGGGATATCTTGCTTGCACAGGATTGGCTATCACTGTGGGTTGCATCAGAACCAGCCTTTAGACTGAAAACCACAACAACAAACAGCAAAGACAAGCATCCGATTGGACCTATGGTTATTTCTAGAAACAGTCCTTTGTATAAAAACACAGTCTACTTTGATTAATGATTTTAAAGATAAACATATTTCTGATACATCATGTATCGTATCTCTGGATATCAAAAACCTTTATGCAGATGTTCCTGCCCAGGCCACTGAATTGAGTAGATTCGATTCACTGAATACAAGAGGCTATCTCAGCAGAAAATTGAATTCTGACATTAATTTCCAATGGGATACTAAGATTACTTGTGATCTTTTTTCTTTTCTTCGTTTAGCTTAAGTCGCTAGAAACGATATTTACAGAACCGACGAAATATCATTGACATACTCTGAGGTGACAAACGACATTTGATAGCGGTATGCACATATGTTGATGGCGGTAGTATCGCGTACAGAACGAATAAAAGGGCAGTGCATTAGTGGAGCGGTCATTTGTACTCAGGGTATTCATGTGAAAAGGTTTCCTTCGTGATTATGACCGCACGACGGGAATAACAGACTTTGAACACGGAATGGCAGGTGGAGCATGACACATTGGACATTCCATTTCGGGAATCTTTAGGGAATTCAATATTTCGAGACCATAGTGTAAAAAGTGTGCAGAGAATACAAAATGTCAGGCATTATGTCTTACCACGGACAACGCAATTGCCAATAGCCTTCACTTAATGACAGAGAGCAGAGGCGTTTCCGTAGGTTTGTCAGTGCTAACAGACGAGCATCAATGCGGGAAATAACCGCGGAAATCAATCGGGGCGTACGAGGAACTGTCCTTTAGGATAGCGCGGCGAAATTTGGTGTTAGTGCGATATGGTAGCAGACAACAGACGGGTCCTGTGGATGTTCAGCTACATGTAAACCATTTCCGTCTAGGATGTCACGTTCCCAAACAACGATAGAAATTTTGTTGATGACAATGCGCCATACCACTGGGTCACAGTTCTTCGAGACTGTTTTGAAAAACATTCTGGACAATTCGAGCAAATGGTTTGACCAGCCAGATCGGCCGGCATGACTCCCATGGAACATCTATGGAACCTAATCAAGAGGTCGGCTCGTGCAGAAACTCCTGCACCAGCAACACTTTTCGCAATTATGGACGGGTAGAGAGGGAGCATGGTTCAGTATTTCTGCATGGTACTTCCAACGACTTTTTGAGTGCATGCAACGTCGAGTTCATCACTACTCCAGGCAAAATGAAGACTGACTCAATATTAGGAGGTATTGAAACATCCCCTTAGATAAATTAATGAATTACTGTGCTGATAAACCTCTTACGTTATTTGATTTTCAGACAGCTGAGCAGAACTGAACGTACTCAGACATTTCTCTCTTTACTTATTCTGATCAACACTAAACTGACACGCAGTATTTTTAGCGCAACGCAGTCTGACTTTCAATAATCCCTACAAAAGAATGGCCCTGACTAACAATAACCTATACCTTTCATGAATCACAAAAATCTTCGTTACTCGAACTACTGCAGTACAGCGAGCGCCAATACTGCCAGCTAAATAAAAGATTCTAACCTGTGAAGGCACTAACTAGTGATACTCATAGTTAGCAAATGAAAGATTTTGATAGAGAACAAACAATGTATTTACCTTAATAATGTTCAAAAGTCATCGTATACCGGGTGATGAAAAAGTCAGTATAAATTTGAAAACTGAATGAATCACGGAATAATGTGGATAGAGAGCTACAAATTGACACACATGCTTGGAATGACATGGGGTTTTATTAGAACCAAAAAAATACAAAAGTTCAAAAAATGTCCGACAGTTGGCGCTTCATCTGACCAGAATAGCAGTAATTACCATAACAAAGTAAGACAAGGCAAAGATGATGTTCATTACAGGAAATGCTCAATATGTCCACCATCATTCCTCAACAATAGCTGTAGTCGAGGAATAATGTTGTGAACAGCACTGCAAAGCATGTCCGGATTTATGGTGAGGCAATGGCGTCGGATGTTGTATTTCATCATCGCTAGAGATGTCGGTCGATCACGGTACACTTGCGACTTCAGGTAACCCCAAAGCCAATAATCGCACGGACTGAGGTCTGGGGACCCGGGAGGCCAAGCGTGACGAAAGTGGCGGCTGAGCACACGATCATCACCAAACGACGCGCGCAAGAGATCTTTCACGCGTCTAGCAATTTGGGGTGGAGCGCCTGGTTCTAATAAAAGCCCATGTCATTCTAAGCATGTCTGTCAATTTTTACCTCTCTATCTACATTATTCCCGGTTTATTAAGTTTACAAATTTATGCTGACTGTTTGTTCACCCGGTATATATCAGTTGATGATATCCAGTTTTACAAATTTACTCTTTCTGATGGACACCCGTCCAGATCGTCCGCTCTCAAAATTCTGCCATCTCTCTCCTCACATCCACCACTGCTGGCGGCTCACCTCCCATGGCGCAACGCTACGCGCTGTTCACATCCAACTGCACAACACTACAATAGCAAAAATTCCAACAATACAAACCAGCCACAGACTGCACACATCACAGTCAGTGATTTTCATACAGAGCGCTACGTGGCGTTACCAACATAAAAACCTAAACAGCCTACCTACAGTAGACCATGACTTTAGTCACCTCAGTGTGTATTTCATGGCGTTGGGATTTTCATACCCTGACACTACTGTGAGCGCTTTGGGTGGATGAACGCTTTCGTAAAGGTTCTTATGTCTAGATGTTTCTGACGACGAACGCATGTGCCTTCGAAACGCATAAAATTTCTGATTTTGCCTAATGTGTTGCTGACCCTACATTTTAACTTCCAAAAATTACTAGAGGGTGAACGCCAAATATTCTCTTCGGAACTGTCTTGCGGCTGTGACGGGAGTAAGTAATCAAGAAAGAGAGCTCAGTTTCAAAGGGTGGAGTCAACCATTTTTTGGGTGAGGAATACGACAAGATGGAAAGCCGCTACGAACCTGAAACGCGGCTGAGATGTCGCTGTCTCCTGGGATGGAGCGCCGTCTGCCGTGTGTGTGTGTGTGTGTGTGTGTGTGTGTGTGTGTGTGTGTGTGTGTGTGTGAGAGAGAGAGAGAGAGAGAGAGAGAGAGAGAGAGAGAGGCCACAGAGGCGCCTTTGTCGCGATCTGGGTCGCGGGCGGCGGCCGATCTGTGCCACGGACGCTCATCTCGCCGCACTCTTCTGCCCGTGCTGGACACTGCCGGCGTTTGCTCAGCTCCTCCGTAAGGGTACTCAAGGCCTGCAGATCTGTCCACGTGAGTGGCGTGTCGTTTGCCACTGCCGACCACTTTTAGATGTTAGCGGAGGCGTCAAGTGTCTAGCGACAGCCACCCCACCTTGCCAGTCTAAGCAGAGACTAGCTCAGTACATGTGTCAATGCGTGCAGTGATCTAACAGTTACTGAGGTATGGTTAGTGCTACACTGCCCAAAGGAAAGAAGGAAGGCCGCGCGAAGTGGCCGTGTGGTTTGAGGCGCAATGTAACGGACTGCGCGGCCCCTCCCGCCGGAGGTTCGAGTCCTATCTCGGGCATGGGTGTGTGTGTTGTTCTTAGCATAAGATAGTTTAAGTAGTGTGTAAGCCTAGGGACCGATGACCTCAGCAGTTTGGTCCCTTAGGAATTCACACGCATCTGAATATTTGAAAGAGGGAAGATTAGGGTGTAGCGTCAAGTCGACAATGAGATCACTAAATACGGATCAAAAGCTGGGACTGCGCAACAATGGGGAAGGAACCATCCCGACATAACACTTGATCACTTTACGGAAACTACGGTAAATCCATATCTTTATGGTCGCACAGTGCATCCCGAATGCGACTCCAATGTGCGAACCACTGAGACACCGCGCTCTGTCGATTCAAACCCGCGTCCAGCCAACCTGATTTAGGCTTTCCGCGATTTCGCTAAATCGCTTAAGGCAAATGCTGAGACGGTTCCTTCGAAAGGGCACGACCACTTTCCTTCTTCGTCTTCTCTAATCCATCTCTAACGACCTCGTTGTCGACGGAACGCTAAATACTGACCTCGTCCTCCTCGTATCCTTGCGTCAGGTTGAGCACTTTTTGTGAGGCCTTGCACCTTCTGAGCGCCCCTTGTGCACCTGTGTTAGTTTTAGCCCTAGGCATGCTGTTCGTATTAAAACGAAGTGCTCTGAGTCCGAGACGACAAGAATTTGCTCGGTGATACCCGGTGGGAGGCGGTAGTGCCGGGTGTCCCTCCCACCACAGGGGCCGGGGAGCGAGCACCTCGCAAGCTGTTGCCCGCACCGCCCTTGACCCGAAGCCTCTCCTTCGTGACTCGCCGCTTAGCTGCGAGGCCGAGGCCGCGGCTGCATCTCGAGCGTCAGTGGGATGGGGTCCAGCCGCCGTGTTCCCTCACTCAGCAGTTCAGCGTGACCGAGCTCTCTGTGCTGTAACACTCTGCTGCCTCTACCAGGAGTCCGTCGTCTCAAACACCTATGATACATCGATGCAGACTGAAGCGACGAATGAAAATTTGTACGAAGGCTGGGATTCGAAACAGGGTGCCCCGCTCACCAGGCAGATGCGCTGACCACTACACCACCCTGCACGGGCCACACTAGGACGCCTCCCTCCTCAATCCCAGTTCCCATTCATGCCTCACTAGGGTAGTCGGTGCAATTGTGCACAGCCAGTGTGCCAGGGTGGCGTAGTGGTTAGTGCATCTGCCTAAAGAGCGGAAGAACTGGGTTCGAATCCCAGCCTTGGTACAAATTTTCATTCGTCGCTTCAGGCTGCAAATATACATCATAGACTTTTGAGACATGAAAAGCTCTCTGGAACAATATAGTTTCATTTGATTAAAGCACCAGGGTTTCAGACAGCATCCCCCGTTTCGTTCGATGCTGAGATGTTCCAGTACAATTGGAGAGCCTCTGCAATGCTGTTCAAGTTTAGGGGAATACCAAATGGGCTGAGGCTTGAACAGGAATTTCGATTGAAGAGGGATGAGTGCTAGGGTAGTTCGTCCAGTTGTACAAAGCTGCTGCGCCAGGGTCATGTAGTGATTAGTGCTTCTGCCTAGTGAGCAAGAGACCCGGTTTCGAATCTCGACCTTGGTACACATTTTCATTAATCGCTTCAGTCAGCATGTAAACAGCAATTGTGTTACCGACTGAGCCATCCAGGCGCGGCTCACGACCAGTCGTAGCAGCTCTACTCCGCTGCAGAGTGAAAGATTCATTCTGAAAACAGTCCACTATGCTGGGGCTAAGCCATTTTTCCACAGTATCCCCTCTTCCGGGAGTCCCGTAAGGCTTCGAGAACATTTGGAAGTTTGCAGGGGACTAATGGCAATAGCATCGCTGTGAAGCAGGATGATGAATCGTACCGTGATAGATCAGACACTGCCCACGAAAGGCCAGGTTCGGGATTCGAGTCCCGGTCTGGCACACAGTTTAATCGGCCAGTAACTTTCAGTCTTACATTGACCAGACGAAACTTTGCGACCAAGAGCCTGTGGTCGGTTTACACATAACCGAGACGTGACAACGATTGGACGGCTGATACCTATTCAAAGTTACGCAAAACTCTTCGAAGCGGCGCGTTGGACGTTCCAGCAAACTACGCTGCTAGACCGTCTCTAATGACCTCGTCGTCGACGGCACGTTAAACTCTAATCATTCTCTTGCCTTATACCCTGCTGGGCTCTGAAACTTCCGTACGTTATTTATAGCTTCAAATGGTTCAAGTGGCTCTGAGCACTGAGGTCATCAGTCCCCTAGAACTTAGAACTAGTTAAACCTAGCTAACCTAAGGACATCACACACATCCATGCCATGCCAGCGGTTCCAGACTGAAGTGCCTAGCAACCACTCGGCCACACCGGCCGGCTATTTATAGCCGTACAAGATATTCCTTCTTACAACAAACATGATGAGACCTTATCCAGTTTAGGTAATCGAAAGTGTCACTTTAACTATCATTTAAGTTGTTCCAGGAGGACATCGGAAAACATTTTTGATATAATGATTCAAAACTTCAAATGTTCCAATGGATTCAGACTTTTCCAGATCACGAATTGCAGAATTTTTGATACTTGCTTGCGGCATAGTTTTATTAAGAAACATGGTAGAAATATGTACAGTTACCTTAATCAGAAAGTGGATTTTAGGCGCGCGTGTCATTCAATACAAGAATTGTACTAGAACGTGCTTAAAAGTAATGCCTGCCCATTATTTATGTGAAAACTCTAAAAGCTTTTTTTAAATATAGCAAACATTTGTTATTTGAGGCTTTCGCGACGTAGTAACTGTTTCATTGTTTCACGGGCGTCGCGTCGGATAATGTTGTGGATATTTCAATGAGACAGCTGCTCGTCATCTTAGTGAGAAGATAACGAATAGCTGTCTCGTTGAAATATTATGCAGCTTCCACAACATAATCCGACGCGACGCCCGTGAACCTCCTTAGCTCTAACAAACGTTATTAACATTCTACTTCCTTAGTCTTCCTGCCTACATACTTGCTGCCATCCGACACTAGAAGGCCGTGTAACATTCGGACTGTCACGTAACTTCGCCGGTGAATGAGAAACAGCATGCTGTTATCGAATTTCGAATTCGAAGAGTTCGTCCACACATGGAACACTCTCTCCTTCAGCATGACAACGCCGGATCACACACGAGCGCTGCGACATCTGCAACAATTCGACGCCTTGGGTTCTCTGGCATCCATCATCCCCCATACAGTTTCACCTGTTTCTCAAAACTTATAGAACACCTTGGAGGACTTGACTTTGACAGTGATGAAGCCGTGCAAGCTGCGGTGCGGTTGTGGCTCCATCAACAAAGTCAAACGTTCTGCAATGACGTTATCAACAAACTGGTCTCTCTTTGGGAGAAATATGCAGAAGGGAAATATCGCTGACGCTCGGTGTCTTCTTTGATAATGAAATTCTTGGGTATGAGGAATTGTAACTTCGAAATACATTGTGTTAAGCAAGTGAGCAACACAACCCCCCCCCCCCCTCCTAAAAAAAATGGTTTACTCCAGGCAGGATTGTTGAATTCAGTGTCAATGTATTTTGCATTCTATGGACAATAGAACACGGCATATTTCCACAATGATTATAATAATGAATAAATCAACAAAATACAAAATGAAACGTACCTAATAACAAACCGTTTAGTTTTGAGAGCTTCGTTCAGGGTAAACAATTTTTTGATAAGTACTCTTATGGCTGATCGATGAAGTTACGGTGTGTAAATAGTGACAATCGTCTGGCTTTGAAGTACATGGAAAGTATAAAAACACTGATTCTGTACCATATTCCCACTTAGAAATTTTGAAGTCTACAGCATATGTGAGACAGTTTTAGGTTTGCTACAAAACGTACGCCGAAACTCTTCATAAAACGGAATTTACCTGAGAAAAAAAGACGCGCCATTGTCGAGAAATCAGTACGGTAAGACAAGGAAACTTTGACTCCTTTCAGACGGCTGCAACGTATCTTGTGTAAAACCTCCGTCAGGCTGGATGCAAAAAGCAAATTTCAAGACATTTTATGCCTGTGGCCGCACTGCAACACAGAGTTTACTGTGCAGTACACTGTAGTATTTTCGCCGGCCGCGGTGGTCTCGCGGTTCTAGGCGCGCAGTCCGGAGCCGTGCGACTGCTACGGTCGCAGGTTCGAATCCTGCCTCGGGCATGGGTGTGTGTGATGTCCTTAGGTTAGTTAGGTTTAAGTAGTTCTCAGTTCTGTTAAGTCCCATAGTGCTCAGAGCCATTTGAACCATTTTTTGTAGTATTTTCGGCGATTTTGTTGACCTTGAAGACAGCTAACGACAGCTACATCTCCCGACCGCTTACTTCATTTTCAGCTGGGAGATCCCGTTCAGGCAAACTTTCTCGCATACCGTAACCCCATATGTATGTGTTATGTTCTTCTCTCACTACCGGCCTCCACTGCAAGCACCTTCCCTTCTGAAACACCCTGCGGTTCTGAAAATGTTTTTAAGGTCCATCTCTTAGGCAGTTGCGAAATTTGGCAGCGGTCGCTACTACCGGCCGCCAAGACACCGATGTCAAAATATTTTGGTTCCCAGAGTATGTAGGACGAGGTTGCTGAACTAAGTGATCATAAAGCTTGCTCAGCAGCAGTAGCTGCTGTAATTTGTGACATGATACGCTTTCCGTTTTTCAAGAAATTTACCTCCGTACGAAAGATTTTCGTGTCTTTGAGTCGTTAATGTCGGGGAAGGCTGTTTGCATAAGTGGCAATACAGATGATAGTATGACAAGTTACTGAGTCTTATTTATCTCTCAGGCAGTTTAGCCAATTCTTCCCAACAAATAGGTTCTGTTATCTATCACTGAAGGCGCAGGTCTGTACAGCCGACGCTGGCAGCAGTGAGTGGAAACTCGTGTTCACGATAAGTGAGTTTACGATTTATTCTTGAGGCGCTGTGTAAATCGTAATGAAGACCGCTTCTGTTGTGTACAGTACTGGGAGAGTACAGAGAGTAATTAGAGATAGTTAAACACCTCCCCCATTACTTGCAGGACGTACGCTGCATTCTGTACTCTAAAATCTATTCGTGATATTGGCGCCGTCTATTTCTGCATGTAAATTCCATTAGCAACCGTGCAGCGTACGCTGAAAGCTAATTTCTAGCAGCAATAGCCACTCGATCGGTAGACCTGATGTACATGTACAGACAAACAAATGATTACAAAGCAATGGCACCCTAGTGCATCACTCCTGGATGTCGGATAGATTGCCTGGTATCCTGCCGCTGTTCGGGCCGGCTCCATGCACGTCTTTGCTGGTCATCGAGACTCAGTTCGAAGCGGGACTCGTCACTGAAGACAGTTCTGCTACATTCACTCAGATTCCAGGCCGAAGACATTTCTGGAGACGCCCCGGACAGCGTTGGGATAACAACGTAACGGTCGCCCGCCAAACGGCAAGACAACCATGAATGGTGGACTGGGGCGCCATTTATTTTCATAGCAGACCCCCATTGGTTGACATCCGTGACACGTTTACAGCACAGCAGTACGTCGACCTATTTTACGACGCGTCCTGTTGCCCTTCATGGCAAGCCTTACTGGGTTTACATTTCTGCAAGATAATGCCCGCCCGTAGACGGCGACAGTTTCTACTACTTGCCTTCATACTTGCCAAACCCTACCTTGGCCAACAACGTAGCCTCATCTCTCTCCAAGTGAGAACGTTCGGAGCGTTATGGATAGTGCCCTCCAAACATTTTGGGATTCTGATGATCTAAGGCGCCATTTGGGCAGAATTTGCGACGATATCCCACATGAGGACATCCGACAATTCTTGTCAATCATGCCAAACCAAATAGCTACTTGATTAGGGGCCAGAGATGGACCAACGTGTTACTGAATTGCCCAATTTGTGAAGCTCTTTCTCTTCAATAAATCATTCAATTTTTGTGAACTTGTAACAATTTGTCTGTGTATGTACATCGCATATACCGATTTCCGTCCAAGTTGCATAATTCCTTCGTGGTGCGTTACTTTTTTGCACCACTGAATATTACAAAGTCCATCTCAGTTACACAGTCTGTAAATTTTCGGAATACTACTTCGCCTTTCACCCAGATGGTCCTTGGGAAATTTTGTATCAGCTTTACCAATATGCTTCGACCCTAGCACCGTGTTCCCATAATTCCTTTGTCGTCTTCCTTCACGCGTTGCTAAGGACGCCCGGCGCTGTATTCAGCAACAGGCAGGCAGCACTAACTAGCATATTTAATGCAGTGTACTTAACGTGCTGATTGTTTCAAAATTCTCCTAGTAAACAGAAACTTCCATTCATCTTTCATATTTGTTTGTACTACTTCGTGTCACTGAACTGACAGACACCTGAAGACAGACGCAAATTATCACATGAAAACCCACTTTCAAAGTTTCTAGAACTAACGTTAAGTGAAAAATCTGAGAATGTTACACCTCCCTCTGCATCGCTCCCATACAGATCATGAAGAAAAGGTTAGAGCAATTAAAGCAATCATTCTTTCCGCGATCCATGCGTGCAAGGATTTGGAGAAAGCCTTCACAAATGGTACAATGCTACGTACACTCTGCCATGCACTTCACAGAAGTCTGCACAGTACAGAGGAAGATTAGGGTCAGCTCTTCGTATTTAAACTATGTGACAGGCACCTAAATTTTACCATGAATCCTTTAGTCGATACTGTCGCTACCTTTCTTTTGTTAACGCACATTAACTACATTTTTACATACTTGAGAAGAGATACCATTATCTAACTACAGATAAACTTGTGCATTACAGCTGCGGACGTTATCTTGACTGTCAAGAGCTGTAGTTGTACTAGAGCGTCCTGAAAAGTAATGTCTCCGAATTTCTTATGTGAAAATTCTTAAAGCCTATTAAATAAAACAAACGTTACTAACTTTTTACATCTTTATTCTTTACGTCTACATATATGTAGCTCTCTGTCGCTAGAGGTCTCCGAACTCAGCATATAACATGGCGGCGGGTAACATAACTATGTCGGTGCGTTAGAAACAGCATGCTATACTTGAGTTTCGAATTCCCAAAGTTCTAGGCGCTACGGTCTGGAACCGCGCGACCGCTACGGTCGCAGGTTCGAATCCTGCCTCGGGCATGGATGTGTCTGATGTCCTTAGGTTAGTTAGCTTTAAGTAGTACTAAGTTCTTGGGGACTGATGACCTCATAAGTTAAATCCCATTGTGCTCAGAGCCATTTGAAGCAACCCAAAGTTCGTCCACACATGGATTACCCTCTGCTTCAGCATGAGAATGCCAGAGCACACACGAGCGCCGCAACATCTGCAACATTCTGAACAACCTCCAAACAGTCCCGACTTGGCCATTCGATTTTCATCTGTTTTCAAAACTTCCAGAACACCTTCGACGACTTCACTTTGATAGTGATGAGGCGGTAAAAGCAGACGTGAGGTTCTGGTTCTGTCAACAAACATTCTACGGTGACGGTATCAACCAACTAGTCTCTAGTTGGGATAATGTGTTCAAATGGTTCAAATAGCTCTGAGCACTATTGGACTTAACATCTGAGGTCATCATTCCCCTTGAACTTAGAACTACTTAAACCTAACTAACCTAAGGACATCACACACATCCCTGCCCGAGGCAGGATTCGAACCTACGACCGTAGCGGTCACGCGGTTCCAGACTGAAGCGCCTAGAACCGCTCGACCACAGTGGCCGGCAATAAATGTGTTCTTCATTAGGTTGACTATGTTTAGAAATAAATATGTAGACATGAAGAGTAAAAAGATGGTGAATATTAATAATGTTTGTTTTATATAATAAGCTTTAAGAGTTTCACATCAAAAATTCGAAGGCATTACCTTTCAGCTCGCTCTCGTAACTATAGCACGACACATTGTCATTCATTATTAGATGCAGCCACATGCATAGTAACCTCACACGTCCTAGCGAAGATCGTAATGTATACCTATGCATTCTGTCATAACCAAATTGAGGCCAATCAGATGAACACTAATGCCGATGCTGTAGATCAGGACTATCTGACGCCGCGAGTTAATCTCCCTACATGCGTTTCACAGTGATAATTAACCACTGTAACCGCTTACAAATGACCACTTGCGTTTCTTATTCTAGTTTTACGTAGCCACGGCAGGCGTAACCCACGTCCTCTAGAGGTTATAGCTCACTCCTATGTCACTGTTCGCTTACAAATAAATTCGTTTTCACGAGTTCCTCCTAGAGCAAAAACAGTTTCTTCTTTTCTACTGAGACACGTTCCGCTTAGGTCAAAGCATCATTAGTGACTTTTTTATTTTCTTTCTTTTTAACACATTCTGTGGTTTCTGCTACTTTCTGTACTCTTGTGTGCAGAAAACTTGAAAAAGAAAATTTACTTACATCGAAAATTTACGACTGGGAATATTAGCTTGTTGTGGTTAACATGATTTCGCTTTAAATGGGAAAGATAATAGAATAAAGTAATATTAACCACAGCAGCCTAACATTCACAGTCGTAAATTTTCGATGTAAGTAAGTTTTCTATGTTAAGATCTCTGTGGTTGCAGATGACGAACTATAAAAGGAAAGCATCTATAACGCAAAGTACAGAAAACGAAAGAAACCACAGCACGTGTCAAAAAGAAAGAAAATAAGAATGTCAGTGACGATGATGTAACTTCAGCGAAAAATATATTAATAGAAAAGAAAGAAGAGTTTGTGTGTGCTCAAGGCGGAACATGTTCGAAACAAAACCTACTCTCAAAGAAAATAGCTGACATGATATACATTTTGCAATTTTTCGATAAAGAGTATAGGCGATAATATGTGAAACAAGTAATTGACTTACTCGAGTCCTGAGCTGCAATGAGACGAACTTTAGTCGTCGATAGTGAAGGGAAAAATGCAAGCAGGGTTTGGGCAGTCTGGTGATCCAAAAGTCACTGGCCTCGTTGAAGCCAGTTGGTCAAGACGATAACCTGTTCACTTTAAATTAGTCTCAAGGTTGTCAATAGAGTAAATCAGTATTTTATTGGCGGTTGGTGCCAATACCGTTGAGTGACCATATTGTTACAAAGATGGTACATCTGATTTTAAAAACTTGTGAGTAAGGAAGCAAAGTGCGCATAATGCTGATAATGGATCTTAGTAGAATTACGTGGTAACTGGCATCAAATACAATTCTTTTAGATTTTTGAGAAATCAGAGGTGAGGAATTGTACAAATAGGGTAATTTGTTCTAATATGGAATTGCTTAATATCTTCTGGTTATACGATGGCTTTCAGCAGACAATGATTAAACAATACGTAGATATGGCACTTCCGCCAGACAATCTGTGCGTTAGTGCACTGGAAGCTCTCCATGGGAGGACGCACTCAGTTGCATGTGTGGGTTGCAAGACATGTCCGGAATGATCTTGTAACAGGTTGTATTTTATAATGCGAGCAGAGTGACATACGTGTGGGATACTGGTGTTTCAGCTTCCTTACTGTGAATCGCAAGTGATTTGTTGGTCGCGATACCGCTCACATGCAGGAAAAAAAAGGACTTTTTAATTTTTCTTGAGGGACACGAACAAATTGGAATGTCTCTGATGATTGGATGTGGAGATTACAATGGAAGTTACCATTTATGGAAAGACGGAGAGGAAAGCTGACTGCTTGGTGTGTGGGGGCGATCTGTAGCTAGAGCACAAAGCGGCTCAAGTCTAAGTTATCAGAGGGCAGCTACAGAGCAAAGAGGTAGATCGACGTCATCTTTAACTGATGTGGCTATGATCATGCGTCGTGTTGCTCTGGGACTCACTGTGACTACCTGTTAGAAATCATATGAATTACTGTGATCGGCTTCTGTTAGAGCTAATCTAAAATAACGAAGAGAGCTCAAGTTCATTCTCACACATTAACAGAGAAAACGTATGTAATAAATGTTGCTTTAGTCATATAGACTACTGCTACTGGTCGTGTAAGTCATACGTAAGTCATAACGAACGTAACGTGTGGCCGAGCTGTTCTAGCGCGACCGCTACGGTCGCAGGTTCGAATCCTGCCTCGGGTTTGGATGTGTGTCATTTACTTAGGTTTGTTAGATTTAAGTAGTTCTAAGTTCTAGGGGACTGATGACCTCAGATGTTAAGTCCCATAGTGGTGAGAGCCATTTGAACCATTTTATACGGAACATCTTAGACGTAGCGTATACCACATAAACTTTGATTACCCACAGGTCTCAAACGTACTGTTTCTTGATCACTAAAGAAGTGTGCAGAAGCTTCTACCATGAGTATTTACTGAAATAATCGCACGAAAATGAGTACAGATTTTTACATTTATTGTTGTATTATTATTACATCATAGTATAATAATCTAAATGAAATGAAGTACACTCGACAGCAACATTGGAAGCTTCTGATGTGCAGGGTAACTGCATAGACTAAACGTTCATGAACTGCCAAATCTCAACGGAATTCCGCAAAGCACATTGTAACCCATCTTTTCAGGCCATTTCTTGCTCCAAATTCGGTCTGCAACTAGCATGGTGACTGACTGTGTCTCCCAGAGCTGTTTTGCTAATATCCTACACTTCCAAGCGTTGTTATAATGCCACCGCATCTTCCTACTCCTTCTGATCAAAAGTAACCGGACATCGGCTGAAAATGACTTAAAAGTTCGTGGCGCCCTCCATTGGTAATGCTGGAACTCAATAAGATGTTGACCCACCCTTAGCGTTGATGACTGCTTCCACTCTCGCAGGCATACGTTCAATCAGGTGCTGGAAGGTTTCTTGGGGAATGGCAGCCCTTTATGCACGGAGTGCTGCACTGAAGAGAGGTATCGATGTCGGTCGGTGGCACGAAGTCGGCGTTCCAATACATATCAAAGGTGTTCTATAGGATTCAGGTCAGGACTCTATGTAGGCCAGTCCATTACAGGGATGTTACTGTCGTGTAACCACTCTGCCACAGGCCGTGCTTTATGAACAGATGCTCGATCGTGTTGAAAGATGCAATCGCCATCCCCGAAATGCTCTTCAAAAAAACATCAATGTAGGCCTGTGCTGTGATAGTGCCACGCAAAACAACAATGGGTGCAAGCCTCCTCCATGAAAAACACGACCACACCATAAAACCACCGCCTCCGAATTTTACTGTTGGCACTACACGCGCTAGCAGATGACGTTCACCGGGCATTGGCCATACTCATATCTTGCCATCGTATCGCCACACTGCGTACCGTGACTCGTCACTCCACTCAACGTTTTTACACTATTCGATCGTCCAATGTTTACGCTCCTTACACCAAGTGAGGCGTCGTTTGGCATTTACCGACGTGATGTGTGGCTTACGAGCAGCCGCTCGACCAAGAAATCTCGACCATGAAATTCAAGTTTTCTCACCTCCCGCCCAACTGTCATAATACTTGCAGTGGATCCTGATGCAGTTTGGAATTCCTGTGTGATGGTCTGGATAGATGTCTGCCTATTACACATTAAGACCCTCTTCAACTGTCGGCGGTCTCTGTCAGTCAACAGACGAGGTCGACCTGTACGCTTTTGTGTTGTACGTGTCCCTTCACGCTTCCACTTCACTTTCACATCGAATAGAGTGGATCTAGGGATGTTTAGGAGTGTGAAAATCTCGCGTGCAGACGTATGACACAAGCGACACCCAATCGCCTGACCACGTTCGAAGTCCGTGAGTTCAGCGGAGCGCCCCATTCTGCTATCGCACGATGTCTAATGACTACTGAGGTCGGTTATATGGAGTACCTGGGAGTAGGTGGCAGAAAAATAAATCTAATATGGAAAACATATGTTTTGGCGTATTTCCGGATACTTTTGATCACATAGTGTGTTTCCTTTTACTAATGTGGCTACCAAAATCATTTGTTAACCTTACTAATCAGAAGAAAGAAACATTTTCGAGTATTGTGACCAATCGTGAGGGCTCTTATTAGCTTTATATTCTGTCTACAAGTATGTTCCTTCCATAGATGGATATGGAAATACCCAGACGGTACGTATTAATAACATAATTTAGAAAATCAAAATAATAACTGGCTGTTGCAAATACTTTCTTAGTGATTAGAGCTCTCGGCAGAAACGTGTTTAACATTTGGACGTATCTTTCGTTTCAAATAGCAGTGTGTGGAAAAAATTTAAAACTTCCGCCTTTGACACAGTAGTAGTAAGATAATGTATTTATGTTCATTCTTAGTGAAAATATGTACTACCGAAATCATCAAATATTTTTATCCACTCTGTGTTATAAAAGGAGTTCTAAACAATGGTTTGGCAGTATTATGTCCCTTCCAGTTAAAGATAATTGACAAATGGTTTTCGGAGTTTTATCTACTTCCATGATTTGTCCATAAACTTTCTAGTGTGTCGTAATGTCAAAGAAAGCCCTGACTAGTGAAGAAAACTGAAAATCGCATAGTAGACTGTGCAGGTAATTTAGAAAAGAACAAAACATCTCCCTATCTGTGTGAATGCTAGGACAAGTTAACTGCCAACCAATAATGAATTATCGTAGGAACAGAAGCCTTTAAAATCGTTTGTTGTCTGTTAGTATAAGAAACGGAATGGAAGTAGTAGTTAACCCAGTTGTGACTGGCACGCTCACTGCTCCAGATCTATGACAGATCCATCCAGAGACCACGTGTCAGTGCGATCACTATGTCAGGAACGCTGCTACAATAGTGATTTGTGAGTTTGTTCAGCCACGACCTCCTTAGCGCTGCCCATCAGTCTTCTTCTAGACGAGAGATCGCTGTGGAAGACAGAATCCACTACACTGAAATTACGTAACGTTTGCTGCCCATGTCCTCATTTCCCACTTACGTACTGGATGGAGAATAATAGTTCAAGAGGCAAGGAGCATAGTCCGTCGCTTTCCTGAGCTGCGGAAATCTGGAACGAGCGTTAAATGTGAAACAAGTTCAGCCGTTGGCTCGAGCACAATCGGAACTTACTGAATAAATTTTCTTGAGTCTAACGTCAGAGCATCGCACTTCAAATTACACAAAAAACTGCAGCATCTGAGCGTACCGTCAGAAAGGCGCAAAAGTGTGCAGTATGTCACGCTTGACTTTCATTGGCACAAATAATGTTCAAAACGAGAGAAATTACATTCCAGCTTCGAAACAATAACCACTAAGCATTCTTTACCTGAAAGTAAAAAATGAGAGAGACCTCAGAATTGTAGCTTAGATCTGTAAGGTGTCAGGGTCTCCCCATCCGGCACGGCATGCTTCTGGATAGAACTTTACATGCTAATTTTATCTATTGTTAACAGCTGGAAGAGTGACTATTGGAGAGTGGATCACGCATGTACTTATTTTATCTCATAACAATTCATGTCTGTGTAACGCATTCTCATTTACATCTAATAATGAGTAATATAAGAAAAAAATATCTGAGTAGCCAGGAACTAAAAACAGTATACTCATGTTTCAGTACAATAAACACACAAATTAGCGACTGAAACTACTGCTCGAGTACCGTAAGGCGCAGCACGATAGTTTGGGAGGTGGGGAAGCGAATCAGAACCGTATCGAATTCACATAGGGGATTAACGACTGTTGGTCTGGTACATCGCCTTGCACGAATGTGATTTTAGGCGGTTTTCCACGCTCGTTTAGGCAAAAATTGAGCTGGTCCTCAATCAGAGCCTGAAAAATATGATGTATAAACAGTTAAAAAACAATAACTCACAGAATGAAGAATTTTAGAACATGTTTTGTGCACGCGTATTAGGGCATTTCTGGAGACCGAAAATCTCCTGTGTGGAAATCAACATGGAGTTCGAAAACAACCCGATCATATGAAAACCAGCTGACAGAGAGAAGTAGATGCAGGCGCCCACGCAGGTGCTGCGTTCGTTGACTTGTGGAAGGCCTTCGATACAGATCCGCACTGCCGCCTAATGAACAACATACGAGCGTCCGGAATATCAGACTAGCTGTGTGACTGTACTGAAGAGCTTCTAGCAAACAGAACGGAACTTATCATTTTCAACAACAATCTTCAGCGGCAAAGCCGGCCTTGGTGGACGAGCGGTTCTAGGCACTTCAGTCTGGAACCGCGCGACCGCTACAGTCGCAGGTTCGAATCCTGCCTCGGGCATGCATGTGTGTGATGTCCTTAGGTTAGTTAGGTTTATGTAGTTCTAAGTCTAGGGGACTAATGACCTTAGATGTTAAGTCCCATAGTGCCTAGAGCCATCTGAACCATTTCAACGATGTTCGACAAAAACTTGTCACAATCATCGCCTACGGGACGTTAAACCCAATCTTCCCTCCTTCTTTCCGATTCACAGTGATGAACCCATGTTTGATCGCCTGTGACGATATTCGACAAAACATTGTCACGATTAGCCTCGTAACGCACAAGAAATTCCGCGCAGATGATCCTTCGTTGCTCTTTATGGTCTTCTGTTAGCCGGCAAGGAATCTAGCGGGCAGAGACCTTTGAGTACCCCAACTGATCGATGAATGTGTCAGCACTAATAACAGAGACGTCCATTTGAGCACCCAGATGTGATCCGACGGTCACCTCGAATGAGTGTGTCCGCACGTTCCAACACTGCAGGAGTCACAGCTGTATGCGGCCGGCAGCACGCGGAAGATCAAGCCGGCACGGTAGCTCAGCGTGTTCGGTCAGAGGGTTAGCTGCCCTCTGTAATAAAAAAAAAACTGAGTTAATGGATCAATGATGAACTTAAAACGGATGTCTTACGAGGGCCACCCCGAGCAGAAGCAACGAACGAAAAATAGCCGGTACGGTAGCTCAGCGTGTTCGGTCAGAGGGTTAGCTGCTCTCTGTAGTAAAAAAACTGTGTTAATCGATCAACAACGAACTTAAACGGATGTCTTACGACGTCCGCCCTAGCCAGATGCAACGAACAAAAGCGAACGAAATGAGATTAAAAAAATAGCGCAACGGCCAAGGTAACTGGCTGGGAATCGGAAAACACGGGTTCGAATCTCGAAAAAACCTGGCGGGTGTTATTCTTAATGCCGGCATGGTAGCTCAGTGTGTTCGGTCAGAGGGTTTAGCTACTCTCTGTAATAAAGAAAAACTGAGTGAACGGATCAACGAACAACCTGAACGAGTGTCATCGGACGTCCACCACGAACAAAGTCAACGAACAATATAGAACAAAATGAGGTAAAAAAAAACAGGTTTGCGCGACCTTGTTTCGATGATGACAGACGCCTCGCCCCACGACTCACCGTGCTTTTGTTCACTGCCAGATCTCCGTAGACATTCTACAAGCGCCTATGAATATTTCCGGTGCTGTGGTTTCCCGCCAAAAGAAAGTCAGTGGCAGCTCTCTGCTTGGAACGGACCACCGTTACAGGTGCCATTTTGAAGGCTACGTACAGCGACGCTATCTATAGGAACTTCATGAAACTATAGGGAATGAAGCGGGAGTATTCCACCACGTTACACAACAAGTTCCGCATCTTGTCAACCGAAGTTGGATGAGAAAAAAAGTGTTGGATTACTTAATGAACGCCGATCATATAAGTCAGGAAGTTGCCTAACAGGTAGATGAGCCGACCGTGCAGTGGCCCGGAGTCTCGTATGTTTGGTGTGCTGGGCTCAGTGCGGCGCTCGTGTGCGAGGTCGTCGGCGGAAGGACTGGCGTCCGCGGCTGGACCACGGCGCGGCGCGGCGTGTTCTTGACCCGGTGGCCACCACTGGGTGCGCGGTGAGAGGCACCGGGAAGGCCGACCGGCTGCGGCAGGTGGGACCGCGTGCCACGCCCACGCGTCCTCTGGCTGTTGCGAGCACCGGAAGCTGGCAGCGCCCGCGCGCTCCCGCTGGCTCTGACTGCACACCTCGCTATATCTGCAGACATCAGTCTGCTCCGAGACCGATCTGTGAGCATCTGTTGTGCTCCGGGCCGGGCCGGGTACGTCAGTTCAGTTGTTTATGTGCTGGATGAAAGCACTTACTGCGGTCAAACGCAATCCGACCATCGTTAACTCTGCGGTAAGGTGGCCTTCCATAAATTTTACCTAAAGCGCGATGTCAAATCTTCAGAAGGCGCTCAGCCCGGACCTTGTGTTAACGTGAAATCCTTGGAACCAGAACTGAGATCACCAAGCAGCCTTTACAAACAGCGCTTTGAGAGGTACCCATGTTGTGCCCATGTTGGCGTCCTTACCACTATTTCTATTTTTATTTGCTCCGTGATGCCGGCCGGAGTGGCCGAGCGGTTCTAGGCGCTACAGTCTGGAACCGCGCGACCGCTACGTCGCAGGTTCAAATCCTGCCTCGGGCATGGATTTGTGTGATGTCCTTAGGTTAGTTAGGTTTAAGTAGTTCTAAGTTCTAGCGGACTGGTGACCTCAGAAGTTAAGTCCCATAGTCCTCAGAGCCATTCGAACCATTTTGCTCCGTCATGCTATAGGTCTTTGGGCAGGGGAAATGCATATGTGTAAACACACTCATTGGCCGGAGCCTAGACATATGTAAGCTAGCCACGTGTGAGGTAGTGCTATCAAGTTTTCACGATTATCTTTCATTCTTAAAGGCCCGTTTATCATACTCTGTTGTATTATTAGAAACAAGTTACGACTATAGGAGGGGGGGGGGGGGCGTTTTGTTAACATAACTTCAAATTTTTACTTACAAGGTACTAAAGTATTATCCCATGTGGTCAATCATATAATTTAATGTCCATATTTTCCAGCTTTGGCTCAGTATAGGCCGGCTTATAGAACCGTCAATTTACTTTTCAGTGAATCATTCAGCTTCACAAAATAAATGTGTTATATTTTTAATCATCCGTTTCATTCTTTCAGTGTTCACCCACTCGCAGTTTTAATTTAATTCAGGTCTACGAATTCGTTAACTTTTTAAGTGTTGTCATTGGCTAATTTTTACAGCATTCCATTCAAGATGTTGGTACTGCACCATTTTTGTCTTCATGTTGTTAATCTTCAGTCGTGCTCTCATTCTATAAGCGATCCGTCCGCCCCTGGTAGCTGAGTGATTAGGGCGGCGGCATGTCATAGCTAATCGGAGATTTTCTCCGCCCAGGGACTGGGTGTTGTGTTGTCCTTATTCTCATCATTTCATCCCCATCGACACGCAAGTCGCCAAAGTGGCGTCAACTCGAGAGACTTGCACCAGGCGGGCGGTCTACCCGACGGGAGGCCCTAGCCACACGGCATTTCCATAAGCGAACCATCAATTTTCCGAATTTAATGCGGTTTTCTTAACATCTGAATGACGTAATACCAACATAGATCGAAAAATAATAATTAACAGGACAAGCCCTTCGAACTGAAAAGAATGAAAAAATCACCGACCACACCAAAGAATTAGTGCATCCCTTCTGAATGCTAACATGTGCATTATGATATTTAAAAAGAAATCTTCTCGGTACATTAACTTGAGCTCTATTATGTCTAAATAGTAAGAATCCGATTTTGTGTACTTTGGGCTAAAATTTGGGAAAATTGGTTCAAAACTCCACAGACTTGAGAAATCGACCATCGTAAACAATGACAGTTTCCCAGTCGAATCGCTACATCTTCTCAGCCTTCTACATAGTCTTTGCACGTTTCCAAAACTTGTATACATGATAGTACAGGCCACGAAGGATGTTTGTGAGAAGCAAAATTCTTATATTAACTGCATAGCGATCTAACGAGATATCTGCGCTTTATTTATGAGGAGCAAAAACGAGTCCCATTCTT
This sequence comes from Schistocerca piceifrons, assembly GCF_021461385.2. Classification (NCBI taxonomy): domain Eukaryota; kingdom Metazoa; phylum Arthropoda; class Insecta; order Orthoptera; family Acrididae; genus Schistocerca; species Schistocerca piceifrons. Next base: position 466,441,354 of record NC_060141.1, on the reverse strand, counting down.
TGTGAGTAGGCTGAATTCACTTCCTGGTCACCGAGGATAACCACGCTACAGATGTTATGTACGAAAATGTTATATGTCTACTACACGGCTCACCTTAAATGAATTTTAAAAGAAATCGTTCATGAAAAACGTTCGACCTTCAACAGACGAACCTCATTTCGCATAAAAAGCGTAACCTGAGATCCGGGATGTACGCGACGGCAGCAGTGCGTTTTATTACCTTACTGGTACGTCTGCCCGAGGTTTCAGAAGACATATACAGACAGCAGGTCGTAAAATAAGTAAGTGTACTGTAAGCAACTGTTATTTCTGACGTAACAGTAACAAGGTAGATCCTTGAGCATAACGTATCAGTTTTCTAAGAAGCGGAATAGAACTCAATTTTCTCGTTCAGGCAACAGCATTGCGTAGTTTATCCGCTATTTTAACCTTTGCTAGTGTTCCCAAGATACCTTACAAAGCTCTCTGTGATGTACATTTATTCAAAATCTTCTTTTGGTTCTAGCAGCCATTGAATCATAACCATTGAAACGGTACTCTTAAATACTATTGTACTGAGTCAGCTGTTGTTAATTAGGTAAACATGCCCATAAACTTTCAAGCATGTTTTCGGCACTGCACACTGTTTCAATGAACTTATCTGTTAGGGCATAATTAGGAGTGAGTTCCAATAAATGTGGTTTCTGATGTATACAGACCTTCCAGTGAATCAAGTAACGTAATGTTGTACTTTCACATTCTATTGTAGTGATTGTAATTTACCAAGTCTGTGTTACGAAATTTGAGGGCTGTTTCTAATTTGACGCAGCTATCACATTCTAATTGTAGTGTTATCTCCCCAAGGCATTTAAAGGAGGATACTTACGAAATCGTCACTTACTGCAACTCTAATGGAATCTTCCAACTATGGTGACGTAGATTTTCCATTCAGTGAGACAAATCCAATGATGCCTGGAGACGTACTTCGATCTTGTACAATTTGCTCACGAAACAATTAATTTTTAGAGTAGTTTTGGTAAAGGCTTTTCGGTTATGAATGACGGCTGATTCTACATCCAGAATTTCCTATGTATATCAGTTATCATCAGTTTTGTGTCCTGTGTCAACATATATATCACATTATCAAAAGTCTCAGAACACCTATTAGTGGACATCAATATGAGGTGCGACCAAATATTGCCTTTATGATGGCTTCAGCTCTGCTGGGGACAATTTCAGTGAGATGTCTGAATGTCTGTGGAGGACTAGCAGACCATTATTCCTCAAGAGGAGACACCAGAGAAGGTAGTGATGTAGGAAGTTTGGTCTGGAGCGAAGTCGAAGTGTTGTTCATCAGAAAGGTGTTCCATTTGAATCAGGTTGGGATTCTGGGCAGTCCAGTCTATTTCAAAAATGTCATTGTCCACATACCATTGCCTCACAGAAGATGCTTTATGACAGGGTGCATTGTCATCCTGATACAAACAACCACCATCTACGAACTGTTCCTCTACTGTACGCAGCACAGAAAGCTGTAAAATGTATTCACGTCCTTCCACATTTGGTATTTTCTTAATCTCAATAAGAGGACCACATCACAAGCAGGAAAACCACCCCCCTCCTCCCCATACTGCAACAGTACCTCTTCTGTACTTCATTGTTGGTAGTAGAAATGAAGGTAGGTAACGATCTCTAGGCATTCGCCAAACCCAACTCCTTCCACTGGATTGTCAGAGGGTATAGCGTGACTCATCACTTACAACCCTCTTTTCTAGCCATCCGCTGTCCAAAAGCGTCCTGCAACACGACCTCTTCTGTACTTCGTTGTTGGCGCCAGACATGACGGCAGGTAACGATCTGTATGCATTCGCCAATCGCAAACTCCTCCATTGGATTGTCGGAGGGTATAGCGTGATTCATCACTTGCAAGTCACGATTCCAGCCTTCCACTGTCCAGTGGCGTCCCGTAACACCACCTCTTCTGTACTTCATTGTTGGCACTAGACACGACGGTAGGTAAGGATCTATAGGCATTCGCCAAACCCTTCCATTGGATTGTCAGAGGGTATAGCGTGATTCATCACTTGCAAGTCACGTTTCCAGCCTTCCACTGTCCAGTGGCGTCCCGTAACACCACCTCTTCTGTACTTCAAATGGCTCTGAGCACTATGGGACTTAACATCTGTGGTCATCAGTCCCCTAGAACTTAGAACTACTTAAACCTAACTAACCTAAGGAAATCACGCACTTCCATGTCCCAGGCAGGATTCGAACCTGCGACCGTAGCAGTCGCACGGTTCCGGACTGAGCGCCTTAACCGCGAGACCACCGCGGCCGGCTTCTGTACTTCATTGGTGGCACTAGACACGACGGTAGGTAACGATCTCTAGGCATTCGCCAAACCCAAATCCTTCCATTGGATTGTCAGAGGGTATAGCGTGATTCATAACTTACAAGTCTCGTTTCCAGCCATCCACTGTGCCGTGGGATCCCTCTTTACATCACGGCAAGCTGCGATTATCATTGATTACAAAAAATATGTGGCGTATGAAGAGCTGTTCGACTATTGTAGCCCTCGTTGTGTTAGCTGGACGTCTGGTAGCACTATGGAACTAAAGAGTAATTCCTTCGATGATTTCATGCAACTTTTTTACAGTCACATTGCTCGACAATTCTTGTCCGTCAGCACTTAAGGTGCGCCTGGTCCTGGTTTAGCTGTCGTAGTTCTTTGGCGTTTACGCTTCACAATAACGTCACCGACAGTCGACTTGATCGGCTTTAGAAGGGTTGAAATGTCTTTGATGGATTTGCTTTTGCTACTCAGGTGACATCGAAGTGCACGTTCGTAATCACTGACCTCTCCTCATCGACTCATTCTGCTGGTAATGCTTATCTAAACGACCCCTGCCTCCTTTTACATTGTCAGGTCCGTCTCTCCTGACATCTAGCGGTCAATTCCCCATTACATAACGGTGCCTGGATATTTTTTGACTGGATAGTGTATGTAAAGAATAATGCGTTGTTCCTATGTCCTGCTCTTTCTTAGTACAATAATTTAAAGTTAACGTTTAACACAAAATATAGTTATTCATTGAATGTGTATAGTCATTAAGTTAGGAGAATTTGAGGTCAAATACTATTCCTATTTTTCCATGACTTAGCTAAATCGGCTATTGCGAATGTCGAGGAGAAGCTTTCGGATTTTCTTTTCTCAGTATCGTTGTATTTGAGCTTTTGCCCCTTAACTAACGACCTCCTAATCGACGGAATCTTAAATCCTAACCTCCGTTCCTAATTCTAGTGTCTGTCAGTGGAGTCCTTAACACCATATCTTCTGTACTTCATTGTTGCCATTAGACGTGACGGTAGATAAAGACCTATAGGCATTAGCCGAAAAAATGGTTCAAATGGCTCTGAGCACTATGGGACTCAACTGCTGAGGTCATTAGTCCCCTAGAACTTAGAACTAGTTAAACCTAACTAACCTACGGACATCACAAACAACCATGCCCGAGGCAGGATTCGAACCTGCGACCGTAGCGGTCTTGCGGTTCCAGACTGCAGCGCCTTTAACCGCACGGCCATTTCGGCCGGCGGCATTAGCCAAACCCAAATCAACACCTGCGCAGCTATTATCCCTGCTCAGGGGATGCAGAGAACGTTGGCTCGATGGTAAGCTATTGAAATTGTTGTATAAAGGTTCAAGACACGAATACCCATCCAGCTAACCAGATTCAAAATTTCCGCGATTTATCTAAATCAGCTAAAATACTTAACAGGACTGTTCATTTGGACTAACCAAGGACGACTGCCCACCCAGCCCTTTTCTACTCTGAATTTAGGTCGTGTCCAACAACTTTGGAATCAACAGGACACTTAACCCCACGTTCCTCCTTGAAATGGGTTTAGTTTCCTGGCAGACCTTGTACGAGGCAGGACGACTTACTTCTAAAGCGAGTTGGAAATGGATGAAGCTTCTGTTAGGCATTCGTTTTTGTATTTCTATTTCAGGTTTTCCTTTTTCTTTGCGAACCCATATTCAGTTATCGACAGAGTTGGCGCAGCAGTTACTCGTCTGAGGAACACGATTCAGAATACTACTAGGCCATTTTTGACTGAATTTTCTCATATCGAGAACTTACGAGGAGCGATCTATGTTTTACTTCGGAAAAAAGCTCAATAGACAAGATCGCATAAATTAGTGTTTTTTGTTGACTGTCAGCCGGTTTCTATAGTCATCTTTTGGTATCCAAATTTTTTTTGTTATATAACGTGTTCCACTGTAAGTTCGTACCTCATGCCATTTTGTCATTATGATAGTCAAAATGCAGCACAGTGCACATAGGTTTGTCAAAAAAAAAAAGCATTTACAGTTAAAAAGCACCATGCGCACAAGGGCATGTTAGAATACGTAGCGCTCACAGAGGCTTGTTAATTCTTAAACTGCACAATATACAGCAAAATGCGCATTTGTACATATGTTTTTTTTTTGCGTGACATGTTATATTCTGGTGGATCCACCTTCAATGGGACACGTTTTATAAAAAAAGAAATTATGACCAGAAGATGTCAGTTACAATTGTCTAAACCGTCTATCAAAATGAAGGCTAATTTACGCTGTCTTGGCTACTGAAATTATTTTTACCATGTAGACCATTTTTGTTTACGGATTTATTTCCTTGAACAGTCTAATGAGACAGCACGGATGGTTCATTCCAGTAAATGGTGTTTACTCAGTCTTCTTTGATTTCTTGACTTCAAATAGGATGCTATTTTTAGTCAGTTCAGTTTAGGGAGAAATAATATTGTCAACCCAAAATCGTGCAATCCGTTCCGTGTGTGATATTAATTCGCGAAATCATGCAGACTTTTGGATATAGCGCTTGGGATTCTATCACTGACATCACTTCACTCGGTTGTGAGATTTGTCGTTGACAACACCAACTTTTCTTATGGAAGCTTTCAGGGAACACTAAACAGGCAAGCGATCTATGACCTGAAAATATAAAAAAGTAATAATATAAGGGGACTGTAGAGCTGTGTACCACGTTCAGGTTTCTATTTCCCGCACTTTTTCCAACATGGAATTCCGAAGTCCGAAATGGTTACTACCTAGAGTCCACGGACGACACCAACTTTCTTCTACGCTTAATTAGCCACTTAAAATGAAATAAAATCTTGTGACATATGTTCATAATAGTAATTATTATTATCATCATATTCATTATTTTCAACTGGAAATTTCGTAACTCTGTGTTTTATTGTTCTGGACGTTTTTCTAAATAAATTACGTTATATGACGTATGATATGACTTTATACAACTGATACAGAAATCTAATTGAATAAATCCTGACACTTTCCCAACAGAGCTGGTATTCACTAACGAGATCGGCGATAGCCGAAAGTTTAATTCTAAACTCCTTCTTCTACTGTAACGCACTGTATTCCTTGCTCTTATGGTCGACACTTTATTTTTAGGCTTCTCATCGTCTAAAGCTATTAATTAGCACATGGTAGAACTGAAAAGACTGTGTGTTTTACCACATGGTTTTCTTTATTCTTTGTCGTGAATACTCAGAGATTGAGAACAACTATTTTTTGTTTTTGTTTTTTTTCTTTCCTTTTTTAATCCTAGAAACGTCGATGAGTACAAGTAAAAACGTTACCTCGTTCATAATTTAAATTGCAGTTTTTGCTCTTAAGCTCCTGAAGACTCTGACGCCGTTTACTGTTTATAACTGAAGGTAATTTTCTGCTCAGTTCTGGATGATGCAAGGATTATTTTGCTAGCTGTCGGCAAGTTTGGTGTCAGCAACACTTGTAGCACCATGCAGACAAACGTTTAAGCAATTTATTTACCAGACAGCATCTAAAACAACTTCACTGAAAGTAAATATTTTGTAACTGTCATGTTTGGTTTTTGTCACTTAGCGGTATGATCACTAATTATTTGTTGCCGAATACATGACTAAAGAAACACGCCGCCACTTGCCATCACGGACACAGAAGTTCCTCCGCAGTCTCCTGATTTTACACTTGTTTACCATTTCTTTCGTAACTAGTCCTTGAAGTATTCTGCGCAATAGCTGTAACATTTGTGTTTGAGGAAATCTCTGTGATTAAAGTGCTCGAAGTTATTGCTCTCAAGAGCAGTGAATCGGGTTATATAGTTTCTATTACGAATTTTTCATTAATTTCACATACGAAGCTTTTTTACGTAATTGGTAAATTGTTTTACTTCCTCCTGTTAGTGAAAAATTTGGGTTAGGAGAGCCTTTGAATTATAAGGCTGTAAGACAATTTAGTGTCATGCCAAAGTTATAATTTCCAAGTATCTGTATGCTGTACTGGACAATACTTAACTCTAAGCTTTTCATTAACTAAGTTGATATCTGTTCATTACCTATATCGTGTTTGATGAGGACCCGCTTCTGAGATCAGATCCGTTCTAAATTTGAAGCTGAATGCCTTGTTGTCAATGTAGCTGGACCTTTAAAGTAAGAATGGAGGTAAGATTGAGTACACCGTAATATCTGGACTCTGTAATTTGTGTCTTCGTGTTTAATATGCTATGTATTGTAACATCGAAGTGGAAATGGAGGAATGTCCCCCTGTGCGCTGAAGTGCGTTCCGAAAAAGGTGGTGAGGTTACAGTCATGTAGTCCGGTGCATCAGGCTAATCTGTTGGCGTTCATTTCGTTAGGCGAGGATGTTGCAGCCACACTTCGCACTGATGTTCGTACAACGCATTTTAACAGTTACATGAAACAATGGTTATTACTTTATTAAACGAATAAATGTGTTTTTGTTGAGAAAAGTACATCGTAGTATCAAACAAACCAGCGGTAATTATTCAAGAAATCTCGTAGTAAACTGATCCTGTAACTTTATTTCCTACTGTCGTCCACTTTTTTAATGCGCATAATAGCTTTTAAACAGGTGGTGAACCTCAGTCAGTGAACTGTGACAGAGTCATACCAGTCACGTCTGTTAATAGGGAAGGAAATGAGAGTTTGAAGTCCCATCATCAGCGACGAAGCACATGCTCAGTTTGTGTAAGGATGGGGAGAAATGCCGACTGTGGCGTTTACAATGGAATAATCCCAGAATTTGCCTTGAAAGATTTAGGACAATGACGGAAAAACTAAATCTGAATGATCAGATGGAGGTTTCAACCACCATCTTGCTAACTGTAAGTCGAGTGTCTTAACCATTCGGGTATATCGCAGGTACAACCAATCAGAGGCATTGTGGTAGTTGGAACATTGTAAATAGGTAGGTGATTCTCCTGTCTATCCTTCGTGCAGGAGTTTGCGTATCTTGTGTGCTTGTGTACGAGACGAGACGAAAGGAAACTGGTTCGACGACCGGTAATCAAGCGTCTGTATGTGTTGTGAATGGTTAACTATAATATTATATGTGAGCTTTAGCATAAACGAGTTATGCGCCCGGAAGTTGGTTCATACGTATGTTTTTTATATTCCTGCTCATGAAAAAACTGTCCGCAGCTCGTCGATGGTGATTAAATCTGCGGCGAGCAGTTCGCAACGAAAGTATCTGACTCTTTTTCAAGAGAAAATGGTAGCTGCGAAACGTCGTATGCATTTTCACCAATAAATTTGTCCGTGGTGTCAAATGTGCTCATAATGTTAGCGATGCGCAGTATTTAATTTGCTTTAAAGTTGACATTAAAGTTTTCTGAGCACGAACTTTGAAGTTGTCCATTACTAGCAAATCTTCGTTATTATTTTCAAGCACTAGATCTCCCTAAGCTTATAACTAGCGCTTAGAGTAAAAAAAACTGTTTTGTTCAGATATGAAATTATAAAAACCAGTGAAATCGTTCAGCTGAGATATACGTAACTACATTTTTATGAGATTTCTTTTCATTTAACGTGATGCTGTTGTTGGTAAACTACAGATAGCCAGGTATCCCATTAAGACTGTAGTGAGACAGATAAAACGCATATTTGCCCGCATTATTCACTGCACAGTGAAGAGTAGGTTTATGTAAAATTGTCTGTTTGTTTAGTGCCATTGCCAGACATAAAAATACACATTATCAACGACAAAACGCGGGTGTCAGAAAGAAGCCGCTCTGCGGCGTCATTCATATACGCGTACACTTGCATGTATTGAGTAAAATCTATGTTAGATCAAACGATATTTGACGTCACAATGGAGCACGCGACATTATTAAAGAATACTCGTTCATTGCCAAATATCTTGATCACTTTTAATGGTTTTATCACAGTTAATTCGCATCGACTCCAATGAGTCACACCTGATCTAAAAGCCTAGAAAAGACGGAAGCACAACTGTCTGTATTCAATAGTGATTTTAAATTTTTATGTGATGATGACTCACAAGTGTCGAAACGAGTTAACTCTGATATATCTACAAAATACAGTCAGAAAATTTGTGAATAAAGCTGCATGTCTGACAGACAAAATAAATACAATTCTGCGTAGGTAATTCAGTGGCTAGATGTTAAGAAGGGAAATGTTGAACCGATCACTAGGGCATTGCTGACAAAGTAAGAAACTACTTGTCTGAAAAAAGGCTCTTTACTCCTCATCTTTTGTCTTGTTACTAGTGCTCAAAGGTGGATGGCCATAACGATCTCAAATGATACGAATAATGGCATTTAACAACTGTAGTTAATTGTAATTTACGGTTACGTCAGCGAATTATCCAGTCGTTACATGGACAGATAATGCTTCGAATTGTCTAAGTCTACATCCACACTTGTACGTCATAAACCACTGTACTGTACTCGACGGAGGGTACTTCGTGCCAACTCTAGCGCTTTTCTGTCCTTGTCGATTCACGTGGTGAACGTGAGAATATGACTGTCCGTATGCCCCGGTTCACATTCTACACTCTCTTATATTCAAAACTCTTACACGTGATGTATGGCAGAAGCAGCAGAACTGTTGCTCAGTCTTACTAGAATACATTTTCCCCAAATTTACCCAACTGGTTTTCACGAGGATAAGGATTCCTTTGTTTCAGTGGTTCGCATTTAAGCGCCACACCATCGCTTTTTTGTGAACTATTTTAACTGTCACGACTTTAGCGGTGTTTTCCCTGAATTCTATCGATATGTAGTGGTGTAAGAGGGCCCTGGTCGGGATGAACGAGGATGTGGGCACCTGAAGAGAGCGCTTTTCAAATAGGAGAATTAAACTGAAAACGAAGGCCTGTGTTCTGGTAGACGGTATACAACTGAGCGCGTTCCAGTCGGAATTCCATACCATTGGCCAGTCGAGGTGGTCATGAAAAGATGTAGTTTTTGCGTCCGAACAATAAGGAGGAAGAGAAGATATGGATGTCATGCCTAGCTGGAGGCTGGAGCCAGAAAACACTCCACAATAGTTCTTCTCTGAGAGTAGTCATAGCGCCTGCACGGTTCAAATTACAAGATTGTGTAGAACTCACCATACACAAAAACATCCCCAGCAAACGAAACCCTACGAAACGACAGCACCAGTAAGAGCAATGTAAGGCGTAGAATCAGAAACAAAAACTTTCCTGAGTCTTTCACACTATGAAGATTTTGAAGCTAGTAATTACTGAGCGGTGGACTAGGCCTGGTACTACTTTTTTCTGGTTTATATGTCACATAACTGTTTCTATTACATCAGAATCAGTCTGTGCTGTAGGCACCGCCACTGGCGCGGTACAATGTATTTCTGGGGAGGTTTTATTAATTTGTTCAAGGTGAAGTGTTGCTGTGACAACTATGGCTCAGCTGGTCCTGAATCGGGTACTTATAAACGTGTCGACTCCTTCTAACCTATCGACAGCTGCGATCAAAATAGGAGTCCACTTTCCCAGGAACAAATATTTCATATAGTTCATGGGTAAATGACAAGGAACACAGAAGGGAAAGTCGCTAGGACTTAGAGGTTGCGATGTTAATATCGTTCTTCCATCCTTAATATTTACCTAATAGTTTATTTTAGATGGGGCACACGAAAACAGGCTATGATGTCAAAGTGTTGATCTTATTCAGAGGCACAGACCTGTCTCTTGCAAGAGACAGTTGTTTTATATTATTTCGTGCAGTATACACATTTAGTTGTTAATCCTAAATAACTTTCTGAGCGCTCAGTAAAATATTCCTAGGTATTAGACTGTATCATTATATCAGTTGAAAAATGACGTTTCGCGTGCTATTGTAGGCACCATTCATTAGGACGGTGAAGCTACTTATAACGTTTCATTTCACATAATTGTGAAGTCATGTATCAAGTGCAAGGTGTCTGAATCCAGTTGTGACGGTCTGCGATTGTGTATCTCAGAGCACTGTTTATGAACGTCGCACAGCGATTTTAGGGGCGTTTACCAAAGAGAATCCACAAAACAGCCGTATGTTTTGAGAAGTTGTTTTAATTCAGACAACCAGTTTCGGCATCTCATTAATACCATCTTCAGGCCCATATGTACTCCACGTATAGACGAACAGATATATAAATACTTCCATAACTGGAGCCCTCAATATTTGGATTCCGTGAATTCGTTTTTGGAGTGTTTACTTCGAAGACTTGATAGTTATCGTCAAGTTTTCGAAGTAAACACTCCAAAAACGAATTCACGGAATCCAGATACTGAGGGTTCCAGTTACGCAAGTATCGATGTGTCAGATTGTAAATAAGTGGAGTGCGTAGGGGCCTGAAGATGGCATTACTGAGAAGCCGAAACTGATTGTCTAAACAAAACAACTTCTCAAAACATATGGCTGTTCTGGAGATTTTCCTTGACAATATTTGACTGGTGGCTGTCCCTTGTCCACAATGGATCAACAGAGACACCAGGTCAACAGAGATCTTAGGGCTCGCTCTGATGACGTCAGGACCTGACCACATCGAGGACACATGTCAACAACGTGGCTTGCTGGGTTATGTTTGAAAGTGCTAACTGCACTTTTATATCTTCCAAGCGTTAGGGCACGAAACCTTATGCACAGAAACGTGACATAGACCACAACCTATTACCCATACACCAAAAATCACCAAAGGTGAAGAACAGCTGCGTGAGCCTCCACTGAAACCTAGCGCAGGCGTCAGTTTCGCATTGGCTAAGTACTCACACTTTGAGGAAATCTATCTGGTGGAGGGAACCTGAGGAATGGACACTTCTTTCCACACGTAGCAACAAAAGATTCGGCGTCTGCCCAGCCTCTTTGGTAGGAACAGTGTCCAGTGCAGTTGCTAAGAAAGAGATTTTGGCACAGAAGACGGTGGCGTTTACCTGACGAGGTAGAGCAGCAGGTGTCTCGGCGGCACGAAGCAGCCCTCGTCGTCGGTGGCGCCGACGCCGTCCAGCTCGAGCTTGCGCGCCGCCAGCCGGCGCTTGGCACTCGGTGACGTCAGCAGGCTGGCGCTGGCCAGCCGCTCGGCGAGCTCGAGGGCCTCGCGCATCGACTGCGGCGTCTGCGACATCGCCTCCGATTCAGCGGCGACGGCCATTCTGGCGGAGACGCTCTGGCACAAGCCGGGGCAGCGCCGGACCAGTATTTTTCCCGGCGGCGGGGCTTCGCTGATGATCTGGCCGACGCGGCACCTTCGGGGGGGTCCAATTTAGACTGTTGTCTCAGTTTTATCCAATTTAGGCTTTCTTCCTCCGGCTAGTCTCCGCGTATTCCTGGGGCTTGTTCGTCGACGATGAAGATTTCAGGCTGCCACACAGGGCATTAATTTTTATTCTTCTGTTTTCCAATTGAACGTGTTTCCTGCACCAGCAGTGGCGATTGTGGCTATTCGGTGGTTGCGTACTTCTGTAGCTCAGAAAATTTTTCCTTTGAAAAGATATACTGATTCTGGTGCAGTCACTTTTGTCTTCTGTTAAATCCTCCAGATTTAGATTGTTCTTATTTGCTATGCAAGTTCATAAAGCTTCGCCTTTGGCTGAAGATTCTTGTTTCCTTGCAATCCTTCTGCGATGATGCTCCGTCTGTGTATTGGAACTGACGGTCGTCCACAATTAGGCCAAAACGCTGCTCTTAAGACCATCTACGACTGCATCAGGGTGCTGCTTCGATATTACTCGTACATTAGCAACGTTCTTTGTGTTGACTTCGAACAGTTTCAGCACTTAAGAGATTACGCTAATTAATTCTGGGAGCTATGTTAATAAATTGTGATGCGCCGTTCACCATCCTTCTTATGTTTACGAAAGCCGCAGCTGGGGCACATCTGTTATAACGACAGTGTTGTGAACAGGTAGATTGTTCGCAAGTGGATGTCCTCTTCTGCAGAGTTAATCTTCAGCGGCAGACACTGAAGGACTGGCCAGTGAAAATACTTCAAAATTCTAAGGAGAAGCTCCTGCTGAATCTCTAGCCATTCACTCTGTCTGCAGACACGCTCACAGATTGTTCAACAGCCTTCGAGACCAGATAAAGACCGTTGTATGGGTCAGTTATGAAATACCCACTGGTGTGTGTCTTCTTTGGCGTGGTATGTCGAGAACACAGCTGTCGAGATCGTGCAATCCTGGTCGTCGTAAGAAGGGTAGCTAAAACGGAATTACTTGCTGTACTTTACGTCCCCGTGGGAGGGCGACTATTGTCCAGAGAACCGCGTCGGGTGGTCCTCCTCGGTCCGTAGACGGCACCAACTGGTCTGAAGTGGCTCCACACGCCACGCGGTACTGCACCATCCGTTAGCGGCTCGAGGGTCGCACGCACTTTCTCTTCGCGGGAGCGCGTAACGCGCGAAGACAACGGCACTCGCGAGGGCGGGTATAGGCAGAGACAGACGCGTCGCGTCGAGAATGCGTCACTCGCGGAAGCAAGTCGCGGCAAACACGTGGGGCTCGAGCGCTGGAGTCGAGCAGAGCAGAGAGCCGGTCTGGCGCGGCGGTTCGGTGACAAGTGTGGCGCAGGCGAGCGGCGTTGAGTATTTGTAGGGCCGGGCGGCAGCGCGAGCCGCCGGAGTGGGGCGCCCTCGAGGCCTCGCAGGCTCGCCGCTCGTTAGCTGACGCCACGCCACGCCGGCCCGGCGGCCGCGTCTGCGTGGACACGCACCCGCTGACAGGTGGTGTCCCGGCGGTAATTAAGCACGCGGAGTTTTCCTGTCATCCGACCCACCGCGTCCAGCGCAGGAATTAGTGGACGCAACCTCAAGTCGTCCGTTAAGCACGGGCCAAAACAGGACGCTATTTTACACAACGTGGGGCCGTGCGGAAAAGTCTGTGACTGATGATATTTAAATAAATATCAACAATTTATGTATTGGTCTTACCTGGCACATGATAATGGTTCAGATGTCTCTGAGCTCTGTGGGACTTAACATCTGAGGTCATCAGTCCCTCAGAACTATTTAAACCTTACTAACCTAAGAACATCACACACATCCATGCCCAAGGCAGGATTCGAACCTGCGACCGTAGCAGTCGCGCGGTTCCGGACTGAAGCGCCTAAAACCGCTCGGCCACCGCGGCCGGCTTTACCAGGCAAGACTAAGGCGATCAGACCTTCTCTGGCATCAGACATCCTTATTAATTCCCTAATATTTGAATAAATTTCTACTTGAAAGAAAAGTAAAAATCGTACTTTGCAACGAATTGCATGAAGTCGTTTATCGACTAATAAAGTCATCAGAAGATCAAAACAAACTGCAAAACGATGTAGAAGAAATATCGAAATGGGGCGAAAAGTGGCGTTGACCTTAACTAACGAAAAGTGTGAGGTCATCCACATGAGTGCTAAAAAGAACGCGTTAAACTTCGGTTACACGATAAATCAGTCTAATCTAAAAGCCGTAAATTCAACTAAATTTTGTGTTATCAGAAGAGCCAACACCGTGTTACGAGTAGAGGCCGAAATGCACGCGTTTAGCTCAAGCAGGCTAGCGCGAGGAGGGAAGAACTATACTGACGTGAGGTCTGGAACATGACAAGGAATGAGAATTCAGAAAGCGGACGTAATTAGTTTGATACTTAAGTTTAATCCATACATTCTTGAAGTAATTATAGTAACTGAATATGGCGCCTTGCTAGGTGGTAGCAAATGACGTAGCTGAAGGCTACTGCCTGTCGTCTCTGCAAATGAGAGCGTATGTAGACAGTGAACCATCGCTAGCAAAGTCGGCTGTACAACTGGGGCGAGTGCTAGGGAGTCTCTCTAGACTAGACTTGCCGTGTGGCGGCGCTCGGTCTGCAATCACTGATAGTGGCGACACGCGGGTCCGACGTATACTAACGGACCGCGGCCGATTTAAAGGCTACCACCTAGCAAGTGTGGTGTCTGGCGGTGACACCACACTAAATACCTAGGAATTACAATTACGAACAATTTAAATTGGAAGGAACACATAGAAAATGTTGTGGGGAAGGCTAACCAAAGACTGCGTTTCATTGGCAGGACACTTAGAAAATGTAACAGACCTACTAAAGAGACTGCCTACACTACGCTTGTCCGTCCTCTTTTAGAATACTGTTGCGCGGTGTGGGATCCTTACCAGATAGGACTGATTGAGTACATCGAAAAAGTTCAAAGAAAGGCAGCACGTTTTGTATTATCGCGAAATATGGGAGAGAGTGTCACAGAAATGATACAGGATTTGGGATGGACATCATTAAAAGAGAGGCGTTTTTCGTTGCGACGGAATCTTCTCACGAAATTCCTATCACCAACTTTCCCCTACGAATGCGAAAATATTTTGTTGACACCGACTTACATAGGGAGGAACGATCACAAAGATAAAATAAGGGAAATCAGAGCTCGTATGGAAAGATATAGGTGTTCATTCTTCCCGCACGCTATACGAGATTGGAATAATAGAGAATTGTGAAGGTGGTTCGATGAACCCCTCTGCCAGGCACTTAAATGTGATTTGCAGAGTATCCATGTAGATGTAGATGTAGATAGATGTAGAAGTGTTACGGACTACATAAGTTCAAATCTTAAATATGTTATTCATCTCAGGAGGAAATCGCCTATTTACAACAACAGGCATTTGAGAAATTCAGCACCGACAATGTGGCGACGTCGTGGCATAAATTCTAAATAATTGTATACAGTATGAACATTAATAGCCAACGGCCATGACTCAGTCGTAACACCGCTTCTCGTCAGATCACCGAAGTTAAACGCTGTCGGGCTGGGCTAGCAGTTGGAT
Organism: Schistocerca piceifrons; assembly: GCF_021461385.2. Taxonomy (NCBI): domain Eukaryota; kingdom Metazoa; phylum Arthropoda; class Insecta; order Orthoptera; family Acrididae; genus Schistocerca; species Schistocerca piceifrons. Next base: position 466,426,246 of record NC_060141.1, on the reverse strand, counting down.
AGGTCACCATCCGGTCTGCCGAGCGCTGTTGCAAGCGGGGTGCACTCAGCCCTTGTGAGGCAAACTTGATTGAGAAGTAGCGGCTCCGGTCTTGTAAACTGATGTACGGCTGGGAGAGCGGTGTGCTGACCACATGCCCCTCCATATGCGCATCCACTGAGGCCTGTGGGCTGAGGATGACACGGCGGCCTTCATGGTCTGTTCGGGCGGAGTTAGGTTTTTTATGAACATTAATAAAATCGACAAACTGCAGGACGGATTCCTGACTGGAAACGGAAGAACAAAGGTCCTATGAACATGGGTCAGCCGGACGGGATGGCAGAGCGGTTCTAGGCACTACAGTCTGGAACCGCGCGACCGCTACGGTCGCAGGTTCGAATCCTGCCTCGGGAATGGATGTGTGTGATGTTCTTAGGTTAGTTAGGTTTAAGTAGTTCTAAGTTCTAGGGGACTAATGACCTCAGAACCTCAGAAGTTAAGTCCCATAGTGCTCAGAGCCATTTGAACCATTTTTTTTGTTCAAAGTGGCTTCCGCAGGATGCAATGTTCACACGTCGCATCGTGTACTGCCACACTCTTTCGCGCGTTCCAGCCTCTCTTCGAATAACGTCACAGGCGTTGTGAGCACGTTGATGAAGGGTCTGCACACCAGGAACTGGTTCAGCATACACAACGATTTCCAGATCCCCCCAGAGGCGAAAATCCAGGGGGTTTAAGTCTAGTGATGTAACAGGCCATGCTACGGGCCTCCGGGTCCTATACAAAGTATGCGGAAGACGTTCTCGAAGTGCCGGCGAACTGTAATGCGGAAGTGTGCTGGTGCTCCTTCATGCAGAAACCACATAACCTACCGTATCGCCAAAGACACATTCTCAAGTAGCCCAGGCAGAGTACGCCGCAGAAAGTCCACGTTCGTTTCTCCGTCGAGGCAAAGTGGAGTAATAACCGGTCCTGGCCACAAATTGATGCTGAACCGATGCTAATGAGGCGCCTCAACCATTCCCCGAGGATTGTTTCTAGCTCACAGATGACTATTGGTTCAAATGGCTCTAAGCACTATGGGACTTAACATCTGAGGTCATCAGTCCCCTAGACTTAGAACTACTTAAACCTAGCTAACCAAAGGACATCAAACACATCCATGCCCGAGGCAGGATTAGAACCTGCGACGGTAGCGGTCGCGTGGTTCCAGACTGAAGCGCCTAGAACTGCTCGGCCACAGCGGCCGGACACAGATGACTATTATGCAGATTGATGATGCCAGTTCTGGTAAAAGTTGCTTCGTAGGGAAAGCGGACTGATGAGGAAATCCCATTATTGTAATGGTCTGATGCAAAATCCATCCACAAAATCCTTCCAGTAGAGGGAAATCCGCTGCTAATAATCCTTGCACTTGTTGCAGGTAATAGGGATAGTAGCAGTTGTTATGCAGGATACACATAATCATACTCTGGCTTACACTTTGTAGGCGGGCTCTCGCCTGGAACTTGTACTACCGTTCGTTTCAATACAAGTAGAACCCGGTGCTCCAAATCTGGTGTATGCACAATCCGCTGCCTCCCTGCCCTGCACGTTCGCCTGTCGGAAAGGACCCATGAGCACACAAACGGCCGAAAAGGGCTTGAAATGTTGTGTGGTTGGTGTCTGTGAGGGTACTTCTCACAGTATAGCCGTGCTGTCTCTCGACCGTTATCATCTGCTTGGCGTCCGCCCCCGGTATCTGAGTGGTCACCACGACGGAATGTCAATCCTAAGGGCATGGGTTCGATTCCCGGCTGGGTCAGAGATTTACTCCGCTCGGGTACTGGGTGTTGTGTTGTCCTAATTATCGTCATTTCATCCCCATCGACGCCCAAGTCGCCGAAGTGGCTTCAAATCGAAAGACTTGCACCAGGCGAGCGATCTACCTGACGGGAGGCCCTAGTCACACGCCATTATTATTATCTGCTTGGCAGTACACAAACGCCATCTCGGCCTGCTCCCTACATGAATAGCAGACCAATCTGCTGCTTGCAATACGCTGCAAAATCATACAGCCTGCAACACACGAGGAACACACGGCACATGGTCACAGGAACTTTCATTCGTCAGCGCCATCTACCGTGGCAACAACGCATTTCGGGACACATGGTCGTAGGACCTTTTCTCCATTTCCAGTCAGGAACTCGTCCCTGCAGTTTGTCGGTTTTATTAACGTTCACCCTGTACAATACAATACAGCCTTATTCGTGAAATTCTCGCAAACAGTTTACCCCCTCGTTACACTTACTACACGTAAATACTATCTGTCCTTTATAGTTCGGTATTGTGTTTGTAACCTGAGGTCAATGACTTACTGGTATCCTGCGTTCCGTTTAATATAGCCTTGAAAAAGATTATAAGAGATCCAGCGATAAATACACTCCTGGAAATTGAAATAAGAACACCGTGAATTCATTGTCCCAGGAAGGGGAAACTTTATTGACACATTCCTGGGGTCAGATACATCACATGATCACACTGACAGAACCACAGGCACATAGACACAGGCAACAGAGCATGCACAATGTCGGCACTAGTACAGTGTATATCCACCTTTCGCAGCAATGCAGGCTGCTATTCCCCCATGGAGACGATCGTAGAGATGCTGGATGTAGTCCTGTGGAACGGCTTGCCATGCCATTTCCAACTGGCGCCTCAGTTGGACCAGCGTTCGTGCTGGACGTGCAGACCGCGTGAGACGACGCTTCATCCAGTCCCAAACATGCTCAATGGGGGACAGATCCGGAGATCTTGCTGGCCAGGGTAGTTGACTTACACCTTCTAGAGCACGTTGGGTGGCACGGGATACATGCGGACGAGCATTGTCCTGTTGGAACAGCAAGTTCCCTTGCCGGTCTAGGAATGGTAGAACGATGGGTTCGATGACGGTTTGGATGTACCGTGCACTATTCAGTGTCCCCTCGACGATCACCAGTGGTGTACGGCCAGTGTAGGAGATCGCTCCCCACACCATGATGCCGGGTGTTGGCCCTGTGTGCCTCGGTCGTATGCAGTCCTGATTGTGGCGCTCACCTGCACGGCGCCAAACACGCATACGACCATCATTGGCACCAAGGCAGAAGCGACTCTCATCGCTGAAGACGACACGTCTCCATTCGTCCCTCCATTCACGCCTGTCGCGACACCACTGGAGGCGGGCTGCACGATGTTGGGGCGTGAGCGGAAGACGGCCTAACGGTGTGCGGGACCGTAGCCCAGCTTCATGGAGACGGTTGCGAATGGTCCTCGCCGATACCCCAGGAGCAACAGTGTCCCTAATTTGCTGGGAAGTGGCGGTGCGGTCCCCTACGGCACTGCGTAGGATCCTACGGTCTTGGCGTGCATCCGTGCGTCGCTGCGGTCCGGTCCCAGGTCGACGGGCACGTGCACCTTCCGCCGACCACTGGCGACAACATCGATGTACTGTGGAGACCTCACGCCCCACGTGTTGAGCAATTCGGCGGTACGTCCACCCGGCCTCCCGCATGCCCACTATACGCCCTCGCTCAAAGTCCGTCAACTGCACATACGGTTCACGTCCACGCTGTCGCGGCATGCTACCAGTGTTAAAGACTGCGATGGAGCTCCGTATGCCACGGCAAACTGGCTGACACTGACGGCGGCGGTGCACAAATGCTGCGCAGCTAGCGCCATTCGACGGCCAACACCGCGGTTCCTGGTGTGTCCGCTGTGCCGTGCGTGTGATCATTGCTTGTACAGCCCTCTCGCAGTGTCCGGAGCAAGTATGGTGGGTCTGACACACCGGTGTCAATGTGTTCTTTTTTCCATTTCCAGGAGTGTATAAGGAGAAATATCCTGTACAAATTAGTTCCGGAATTGGCATATGGAGATGATATTGATATAACTGCAAGGATACTACGAACAGTTAGCGAAGCCTTTACAAGTCTTGAAACAGCTGCTAGAAAGATGAACCTACAGATAAATGACGGGAAAGCCAAATATCTGCCTGCAATTGAGAAAGACTGTCCTACTACATTCCAGTTCTTGAAATTGGTTGAAATAAATATGATGTCGTGTGTAGTTTCACTTACCTTGACTCATAAGTAAACTGAGGTCCAATAATGAGTACTGTCCGCCTCAGAAAACATCTGAAATCTAAGCTGGTGTAACGAAACTCGATTAAAAGTAAGCATTTGAAAGAAAGATCTTGAGGCAAATTTTTGGACCAGTGGAAGAGTATAGTGCCTGGAGGAGGAGATTCAATTATTAGTTGCATAATTTATATAACGGAATGTTAGTGTCAATTGCTTTAAATGCTGGAATGGGCGAGATATGTACTGATAGCTAACGATGAAATGATTTAGAAGATAATTAACGCAGTGGCGAAGGAAGCAGGTGATTTAGTAGACAAAAGTTAGAATGGAAGGAAGGTGTTAGAGAGGACATCAGGAAAATTGGAGTTCAGATTTGGCGTTGTTTGACACTGAATTGGAAAGAATGGAATAATCTTCTGTAGAAGCCCAAGACTCGCAAAGGGCTGTAATACAAATGATGATGATGGTGATGATGATGATGATGATAGTTGCCTGCTCCAAGAGGTCTTTTTTCGACCTTGGTCTTTCAGTGCTCAATAGTATGCCTATTATTATTATTACTTTTATTATAATTTTATTGTCCGTGTACTATGCATACTGTAATGTTAACCCCCTTAATGCTACGCATCGTGAATTCTCGTAGTATCAAAAATAATGAAAGGTTAATTGTTTTTGAGTGCTAGTGACGGTAGGTCTAGATTGTAAACGAAGCTGCCAACACCTCCGACAAGTGATTCCATCTCCTGAGTGTTCTGAGCACTTCTAGAGCTACTTGCTGTTCGCACATTTCTTCACTACACGCACACGAGAAGTTATTTTTTGGACAATTACAGCTAGATTCAGAGACAAGTTACTTCTGAAAATTGTTTGTTCTATAGTACATGGGAAGCGACGTAATTCACGTTTTGATGCTAAATACTAATTGCACGTGTAAGTCAGTTAGAAAAGTACCGTTTGTGTAAATACGCATATTTGCGCCTTTGTGTCGGTACATGCAAGAGAAGAAACCAAGCGAACTGAAAGCAGTTGATTTCTAGCACGACAATACTTAAGTACCCAGTAGTGTTAATTATTTACGTATAAATACACCTAATAAACTAGAGTTTCCTGTAATTCATATGAACATCCGACCTCAACACTGTTTTCACTGGTTACAGTTCTCTTTCTTTTTGTGGTTTGGAAATTCTAAATAATTTCTAATACTCTGAAGCTTTTATTTCGTTGGTGATAGGTGCCTGAGGTTTTATCTTCAACGAAATACGAATGGAGACTTCAAGGCTTGCGTACCACCTGCAGAGAGGGACTGTGACAGTTTCAAAATTACCCGTAATAAACAAAATGACACACTAGAATTCAGTTCCAGAATAGCAGAACCACTTTGTAACCGAGCGGTTCTAGGCGCTACAGTCTGGAACCGCGCGACCACTGCGGTCGCAGGTTCGAATCCTGCCTCGGCTTGGCTGTGTGTGATGTCCTTGTGTTAGTTAGGTTTACGCAGTTCTAAGTTCTAGGGGACTGATGACCTCAGAAGTTAAGTCTGATAGTGCTCAGTGCCATTTGAACCCTTTCAACTACTTTGTAAGCGGGGTAAGACATAAATAGAAGGAGAGATACGTTCACCCGGAACAGAGGCAGATTCCAACAAAATTGGTATCAGTTAAGTCTGCCCGAAATGGTGCAGTAACGGTAATGGATCCACAAATTTTATAATGCGCACAGTCACTAGTCTAAAGAGTATTTATTTTATTTGCAAGTGTGTGTGTGTGTGTGTGTGTGTGTGTGTGAGAGAGAGAGAGAGAGAGAGAGAGAGAGAGAGAGAGAGAGATGGGGAGAGAGAGATGGGGAGAGAGAGAGAGAGAGAGAGAGAGAGAGAGAGAGAGGGAAAGTATGAGACTTAAATGATTTCTGCATTCGTTCGAAAATACACTGTCCTGTTCCACCGCCATATTGCGTTTTACGCGGGTAATTTTATTGACAGATGCTCTTCCATCAATGTTCTCTTAAATCAGGTGTGGTACTGAGATCGAAATACGATCGCCACCACCTGTTCATGAAGGCAAGCAATAGGAGCATGATATGATATTGATATAACTGCAAGGATACTACGAACAGTTAGCGAAGCCTTTACAAGTCTTGAAAGAGCTGCTAGAAAGATGAACCTGTAGTCGATTTAATTTCTCGTTTTTGAAACTGAACAGAGTAGTATTTAAAGAAAACTATATATTTGACAATTGGATATTACTATTTCGTTAATTACATTACATATGTAAATATTAGTTTTTAACTATTTATGGAGAAATAGTTTTGTGGTCTTTCTCATATTCCCTAATAAGTTTACCTGGACATTTCCATCATTTTAGGCAACTGAGACACTTTTTAAAGTATGTAACATACTTTTGAAATATAATTCAAGTCGTTTGGATACTTTTGAGCACAGCTTTGCTGTGTTATTTCATTTTAATGGTGGTTAAAATACTAGACGTTGACAGGGGGGAGGGAGGTATTACATTATGTAATTTGTGTGTGTGCGAATTTACTGTGAACCGCCAACTTTATTTATTTTTTATTTCCTGATAACTTCTCAGTTTTCTTTTAATATTAAATTCCCTCTATCTTGATGATGTCATTGGAAAATGGGTGGGACTTGAGACCTCACAACGACAACGTCATACATAAATTGGTTGATTCATGATGTCATCAATAGTTCACATGATGTAGACAAAATGTGTCAGAACATACAATGCCAATAAAATGAGCCAGATAGTACATTGTCCAACTATTCACTATAATGTGCTGCCTCTATATTTCTGACCTGCCACTCTTTCCTTACGTGATACCTGAAGTCTGCGGATGTCACCTCTGGGATGAGCCACGCCACACACAGTAAGCACATTACTTGACTTACGATCAGCAAATAAAATGTTTTATTGGGCCCAGTCTAACAGATGGACGCAGCATTCAATTACAGGAGCATCCAGTGATCTTATAGCAACAATTTTGGTGTTGGAGTTGAGGTCGGTTCTCTCCACCACTTTTGCTCTCCTATAGTATTCGCGAAGGGTAGTATTCGCGAAGGACTGTTTCCATAACTGTTTCTTGTTACTGCTTTGTTGTAGTTGTGGTCTTCAGTTATAAAACGTTTCTGATGCAGCTCGCCACACTAGTCTGTCCTCTACAAGTCTCGTCGTCTCTGCATAACTACATCTATATCTACATCTACATTTACATCTACATACATATTACGTCACGGAGAGTACCCTGAACCACTCCTAGTCATTTCCTTTCCTGTTCCACTCACAAAGAGAGGGAGGGAAAAACGACTATATATATATATGTCTCAGTACGAGCCCTAATTTCTCGAATCTTATCTTCGTGGTCCTTTTGCGCAATGTATGTTCGCGGCAGTAGAATCGTTCGGCAGTCAGCTTTAAATGCCGGTTCCCTATATCTTTTCTGTACTATTTCTCGAAAACAAAGTCGTCTTCCCTCCAAGGATTCCCATTTGAGTTCCCGAAGCATCTCCATAACACTTACGTGTTGTTTGAAACTACCGGTAAAAAATGTAACAGCCCGCCTCCTACTTCAACCTGTATCCATTTTTTAAGGTAGACCGTAAGATCAGTATTGCCTCGTGTGCTCCTACATTTGTCCGGAACCGAAATTTGTATTTTTCCGAAATCAGCTTATAACAGCTACTCCATTCTTCTGTAAATAATTCGTGTCAATATTTTGCAACCATGACATCATTAAACCCATAGTTCGGTACCGTAGTATTCAGATCATTCGCCACCTCACTTCTTGAAGACTGAGGATATAACACCTGTTTCATATATCTAGCACGCCAGGTGGAATACTTTTGTCATAGTTTGAACAAAAATTCTGAAGCTATATCGTCCACCCTGAGGGTCTTAAGAATAATAAGGCCCCATAAACGTATGAAATATAAGCAGTATTGATTAAAAATTCAGGAAAAAATTTGTCAAACATTTACACAAGGTTGTAATTAAGATTTGAATAGATGAAAATGTTACTGATGAGTGGATCACGTGTATCATATGCCCAATACACAAGAAAAGTGGTATCACAGTGTGCTCTAATTATAGGGTAGTCCCGCTACTACCCACGCAAAAAAAAAAATTCTGTTGCATCCTCTTTAGTAGGCTTCCAATATGTTGAAACCGCTATTGGTGACTATCAAACTGCATTTCATTAAGGAAGATCCGCTGTTGAACAGAGCTTCACGAAAGGGCAAATACTAGAAAAATGTAAATAGTTATGGGCTAATACACATCACCTCTTTATAGACTTCAGTTCAGGTTACGAGAGTATTGACAGGAGAGAGCTGTATATAGCCACAGAAAAATTAAAGATTGCTAATATATCGATCGCGTTAGTGAAAGCTACTATGTAGCGAAGTGGATATGTACAATATTTTGTGTAGTCTGTAATTTGCTGAAATGGTCGCAGATGAAGGAATTATACTGCAGAAAAAAATAGAAAGCAGACTAGAAACCAGCATTCTTCCATTTATTGATCTATTTTTATGCGTTTCGGTGCTAGCCGTCGTCAGAATCTCTGTTTAAGATGTGGATACATATGTAACACAAATGTATGGAGACACTTAGGGCTAGCATACAGCAAACGGAAGGTACGAAAATAGTTGCAGATAAGACGCCTGTAGCAAAATGGGATCATACTGTACATGCAGACTAGAAACATCAATAATTTTACAAAAGAATTCCAGACTGGTTCAGATATAATAGTTACATGGTTGACTTGAAACGAACATGAGCATACTGACAGAATTCTGATGGTGAGTGCAGGGGGGTACAACGGAATGGTCACTAGGTGGTGCCACGGTACGAAATAAAAGGCAAGTGACCAATGCACTCACATGCAGGAAGATGAGAAGTTTGTGGGACAAAAATCGCATGGTACAACGGGGGCCATAATATGACGTTGGGTTTTATTGCTAGGTGGGGTCGCTTCAAAAATATGAAGGTCAACTTTGTTTTTTTAAATTTGATGCTATAGTTTGGTACTTATTTTCTGATAGCAGCTATCGAGACGAATCCAGTGATGTGTAACAGTAAGGTCGTTGAAGGTCAACGAAGTTCAAAATGTGGCACGACCGTCCATTTACAGAAAGTGTTCGAAGTGATGACCATTGGTATCAATGCAGTGCTGCAATCTTCTTATCATGGACTGAGTGGTAATCCGTATCACACCGGCACTTATCGAAGTATATGCTCTGACAATTCTCTCTCGCATGAGGTGTCAAGCCTGCCGAACGAGCCGGCCACGACACATCCCCACGCCCAATCCAATGATTTGGGAATTGTCTTTGCAGCTCACTTCTGGCCATCAGCGAAAAATGTGCCGGAGACCCATCGTGTCGATACCACATTCTGTTCCTTGTTTCTAAAGGTATTTCTTCCAATAACAGAGCTAATGTTTCATGTAGGAATGCGGTGTACTTCCTACCATTAAGATTTCCTTCGATGAAATAGTGGCCTATAATTCTGTCCTCCAGAATCCTACACCATAAATTCACCGACCCCGTTTTTGGTGTGCAAATTGCCGCAGCCAACAAGGATTTTCAGTTGCCCGATAATGCATATTATGAAAAATAACATTTCCATGGTTCGTGAATGAAGCCTCGTCAGTAAATAAAGTCAACTTAATACATGTGTCACCCCTCTGAATCTGCAGTTGAGCCCATCGGCAGAGTTCAGTGCGACGCATACAATCAATTACAGTTAATTCCTGGTGGAGACTGATGTGATAAGGACGATATTTATGGTGGTGGAGAACACGAACAACACTACTCTAGCTCATGCCAGATTCCCTTGCGATTTGACGCGAACTAACACAAGGATCTCGAACCACAGTGGCAAGAGTACCACTTTCCGTTTCCTTGTTAGTAACTTTCCTTTGTCGATATATTTTCGATGCGTTAAAGATCCAGTTGTTCTCAATTTATCATATACATATTTAAATGTACTATGTGTAGGGTGCGTTAGTTGAGGATATCTTTCAGCGTTTAAGTCTTTAGCTCTCACTGCATTCCGTTGGCAATCTCCGGAAATGAGAAGCATATCGACTTGTTCTTCGAAGGAAAACATTATTCACATTCGCTTGATTTGACGATATTAGTCTTACCGTTTCTATTAGTGTTGTATTGCAAAACCGTCGAATGGCGTTTGCATCTCAATGGCACGTTAGATGGATATGCCGTATTCGGCGAATATTTACTATTTGCACGATATACGAGAGAGAATTGTCAGAGAGTGTACTTCGATAAGTGCCGAAGTGATAAGGAATACCACTCAATCCATGATAAGAAGATTGCAGCACTGCATTGATACCAGTGGTCATTACATCAAACACCTTCTGTAAATGGACGTTCATGCCACCTTTTTGACCTTCGTTGACGTTCAAAGACCTTACTGTTACACATATTGGAATCTTCTCGATAACCGCTATCAGAAAATAAGTACCAAACTATAGCATCCCCTTTAAAGAAACAATGTTGACTTTCATATGTCTGATGCGACCCCATCTAGCAACAAAAAAACGTCATATTATGGCCCCCGTTGACCCAAGCAACATTTTTCCCACAAGCTTTTCAGCTAGTATCATATTTTCAGAGTTATTCCAGGCGGCAGTAGTGACTCACCCTGTATTTTTTAAAGTTATATGATAGCCTCTAACTTTGTGTTTATTTTATCTACGTTTAAACAAATTTCTCAATTGTTATCCATTTGTATATTAAACCACATTAGTAGTTTTTACTTATAGTTGTATGTAATGTTCCCTTTATAATGATTATTTGTCGCAGTGTGACGACATTTGTATGGTCATATGCCGTGTATATGTACATCTGCTGTGTAGTAATAAAGAAGTTTCTTTGCTTCTCTTTATGCAAATTTCTTTGATCTTGGCCAACTATGTACCGTACGTTAAAATAATTTAATCTCTGGGCCATTGCACTTGTTTTATTTTATCTGTACGGATTATACAAACAGAGAAACAAGAGTCTCATAATGTCCGCGATCATTTGCCTGGGATTTTGTTAGACATCACATGAGAATATACGGGTCAAATGAATTCATGTTTGTTGAAAACATGACATGTCCGCTGGTTGTAAAATGTCTGGAAGAGCTTTGATGCTCTGAAGAGCGTTAACATTTATCTAGTCCAGTTCGACTCTGTTTCTCCTACCCTGTCAGAACAAGTCTCTCCGTAGATAATCTGAAACGTCTGAGACATATGCAGTCATAATATTATCTGTTATTTTAGGTTAAATTCGCACCTGCAGCCTTCTTAAATTGTCATCCGCCAGAAAAGATTTCAAATGATAACAGTTCAATAAAAACTAATGGTAATGTCTTCTCTAAGTTGTATGATGATATGTGTTCTGGCAGATTAAAGGAAGACAGGCCTGGATTGATTCAACATTGTAACAGTCACTCAGCTGTAGATGGTTTTGCACAAATCGGTGTACTGAGCGTAATTACAGCTCTTCTTAGTAAACTAATATCTATTATAGTAGAAAAAGCAGCTTTTACTGCAAATGATAAAGTAAACAATGGGTTTATTTACAAATAAATTTTTGCTACCAGCCACGATTTTCTTTTATTTTTATTGTAGAAGACACGTTTCGAGTAATGATTCTCATTTTCAAGTGCCTTTTTCTCGGTGTACTCAGCTGAAAATGAGAACCCTTTCCCGAAAGGCATCCTATAAAATGTAAATAACAGAAAATCGTGACTGGTAGCAGAAAAGTTATCTGTAAACAGAGCCATAGTTTTCACAGTAGCAAGCTTTCACAAGCTATATCTGTGGATCAAATCAGATAACTTGAACAGTTAGACTTAGGGAAACTAAGAAAAAATTACATGGATTATCTTCCGTCGGTAAATATGAGTTCGTTCAATGATAAGGAGCTGAATGTCAAACAACAATTCTTTATTTACTAAGGATAGCTCAAACTTTGTTCCTACAGCTTTAGGCTGTTTCTAAATGCGTGTGTTGTCGGCCTAGAAGCATAACACCAGACTGCCGCCACCACACGTAACATAAACTGCTCTGCCAAATTCCAGGACGGAAACAACGTTATAAATAAACCCAGCGGATATCATCGCAGAACGACGCGATGAAACACCCGTTCCACTTGCGACTGTTGGTTTCAGACCGTTAGATCAGAAGGGGAAGTTTACGATCGGGGACAGCGAAACCTAAAATGTGCCCTTTGCTAACTCTCTATTGAAAGACGATCGTAGTTGTTCTAGAAATTCTTCTTGGTGATCAATATCTTAACTTAGACATTATCAGAAAATGGGAAAATATGTCTTCATTTGGAAGTGAAGACGTCTAATAAAATTCAAGAAGGAACAATTGCTTTGCTTTCGGTTCTTATACACTTCAGGGGCAAAAGGAGTTTCTGACGCAAAAAAAACCACAGGACAGAAAATATTCACAGAACGACTCTCGCTATATCCATTAGCTATATCCACTGTCACCAACTGACACTGGAAAATAAGCACATTTTGTCTTATTAACTGCCGCTTCGTGACAAGAGATACATAATGATGCTGCGAGTTTCATAGGTAATGTTATCAATGGACATGAGAAGCGTCTGCAAACTGCTAATCTCTTATGATGCGCTACGGCTACGTAACAGCAGTGATTGTTTAAAGGAAATAATCACGTGTGAGTGGACTGTCTCTACGTTTTAGATGTCGCTGAAAATGCCTTACGTGGAATCCATTGCCTGAAAGGAAACAGAGGCAATACATGAAGTTTGAGATGAAAAAAAAGGTTAATTCTGATTACTTGTTCCACAGAAAGGTGCCAACTATGAGAAGAAGTGTTTCTGAGAGCTCTTCATCGAAGAGGCGTTAAACCCTAACTTTCCATTTTGTCCCCAATTATATAACGAAAATGAAGTAGCTCTTGTAATGTCGTCCCTTTTTCGCTACTGCGAAAGACCGGTTATTCATTATTCATGAACTTTTGGGTATCTTTCTCTACGTACAGTATATCACAGAAGTTCTATTAATGAACTTTAATGATATATGAGATTCAATAAATGTCATCGGTAATGTCTTTAACACTGACACATTTATAAATAAACTAGATCATACTGGAGGTAAGACCAGCAGAGAGAGAAATCATAGAAAGAGTTTAAAAATTAATACAGCACAATGTCTATGTTGTAGAGGAGTCCTGTTACAACGTAAGGTACCTGTTGCTGACTAGACCCAAAGGGGTTCAGAATATAGTTGGCAAATATTATTAGGGAGGCATAATTCTTCTGTCTTTTTGTTTCACTTGGTTACTGTGTGCTCTTTAGAGGGTTGATAAGATGAGGAGGAGGGACTCGAATATGAATGAAATTGTTTCCGAGTTACGGGAGATGTTTTCAAAAGGGATGCAACATTTCTGCAAATAATCTGATCACCAAAGTCCACATTTCATACATCTTTCTATTTTTCTACAGATAAGCTCATTATTACGTGAAAAAGAAGGTTAGAGTTTTTCTGTTTATCCATGACGCCATTAAAAGCAATAGAGAAGTGAAAAAGGTTTAGGAAAACCACGGAAGCTCAACCTGAGATGGCCGTGTGACATGACTATTTATCCTTGACATACCATTTTCCGTGACTGACTTCGATGTCATCACAGAACAATACAGGATGTACGCTTTTAGTGTTATAAAAGATGAGTCAATGTTCTTTCGTTTCATTAGCTCAAGGCAGAGAGGTGTTCTCACAACCAGGCCTCTTTATATTTAAAGCGCACAAATGTAAATTTTATCAGTACTACTTTTCATTATGGTCTATGTATTGTTCTTAAGCTGTAGACAGTTTGCGAGTGTATTTATGTTTTTCCCATTTTTGCTGCAGATCTGATGATGGTCATAAAAGGCCGAAACCGGTAATCTGTTAACAAAAAGTTTGTGACCATAGACGTAAATTAAAGGTAACTGATTACATATACGGGTCACTGTTTTTTCGCAACAATGTCCCAGCTTGTGAAAATGCATTTCACTTTGTACTCTAAGATTTAAAAAGAGACACACCACGAAGAAATTATTCAAACTGGACGGAAATCAGTAGATGTGACGCACATGTACAGGCAGAAAAACTATAACAGTTTTAGAAAAAGTGGGTTATTTATTCAGGAGAAAGAGCTTCACAAATTGAGCAAGTCAACAACGCGTTGGTCCACATCTGGCTCTTATACAACCAGTTGTCGACTTAGCGTTGATTGATACAGTTGTTGAATGTCCTCCTGAGGGATATCGAGTCAAATTACGTCTAATCGCCATGTTAGATCGTCAAAATCCAGAGATAGTTGGAAGGCCCTACCGATAATGCTCCAAACTTTCAAAATTGGGAAGAGATCCGGCGACATTTCTGGCCACGGTAGGGTTTGGCAGCACGAAAACAGGCAGTATGAACTCTCGCCGTGTGATGGCTTGCTGGAATGTAAGCCCAGGATAGGTGGCCATAAGGGCAACAAAACGGAGCGTGGAATATCGTCTACGTACCGTAAGGGTGCCGCGGAAGACAACTGCTATAAAATGGAATGGTACCCAAGACCATCACTCCTAGTTTTGGGGCCTTATGATGGGCGACATTCAGGATGGTGTGCCACCACTATCCGGAATGTCTCCAGACACGTGTTCGCTATTTATCGGGGCTCAGTAGCTCGAGTAATCGTTGAAGACAATTCTGCTCCAGTCTATGAGATTCCAGGCCCGACGACCAGAAAAGACGTGTCTGGAGAAGCCCCACACACGGTGGGATGCCGACCTGACTGTCACTCGCTATACGGCTCGACAGCCAGGAGTAATGGTCTGGGGTTGCAAGTTCATTACATTGCAGGACCCCTCTGGTGTCATCCACGGCAGTCTTTCGGCACAGCGGTACGTCGACGATATTCTACCCCCGGTTTTGTTACCCTCCATGAAATCCATCCCGGGCTTACGCTGCAGTAAGACAAAGTCCGCTCGCACACGGCGAGAGTTTCTGCTGCTTGTCTTCATGCTTGCCAATCCTTCCCTACGCTGTGATGTATTCCAATATTTATAGTAATAAAAAATGTTCCTCTATAGGTCAGCAGCCCAGGTTTCTTGTTTTGCAGGTATCTGACAATACAGGTGACGAATAAAATCCTACGACAAATTTTACCAAGAATCTCGCACGTCTTGTTGTAGTATGGCAATGACTTCACCGAAGGAACAGATGTTATCGACTCTTCACTTTGCCTTATTGTGGACGCTGCAGCCAATTTCTGGTATCGAGCAGAAGGGCTTCATCTAGTCTAGAGTTGGTGGGTCAGACTTCCCATAATCCTTCTAAAGCGATTGTGTTCGGAGCTTGCTGTATTGGCCTAAAAGCTAGCGATTTTAGCCGGCCTCGGTGGCCGAGCGGTTCTAGGTGTTCCAGTCCGGAACCGCGCGACTGCTACGGTGGCAGGTTCGAATCATTCCTCGGGCATGGATGTGTGTGATGTCTTTAGGTTGGTTAGGTTTAAGTAGTTCTAAGGTCTAGTGGACTAATGACCTCATATGTTAAGTCCCATAGTGCTCAGAGCCATTTGAACCGTTTGCTAGCGATTTTCTCGTGATGGGAGCTGTATTTCAGTACCTGTTGGAGATAAAACTTTGGAAAACCATGACAGAAAGAGCTCTTTGCTGAAGAGTGCTATTGGTGGAAGCATAAAGTAGCCAATGGAAATATCGGAACTCAGTTCATGAAACAGTCTGAATGAAAGAACTAAATATTAAAACAAATTTCGTAGAGCTGCTTGCAGCTCGTAAAACGAAGCTTTTTCCGGCAACCCTCGTGGATGTATGAAGCAAGTTGTGTACCCTCTGGGATGGAGCATGCGCTTTAAACTGTTTAACATTTTGAAGTTGGGAATTAGTGATCCTTCGCGACCAGCTGAAATGGTCTTCAAATGTGGAAAGACTACAAGAATGGAAGGTGCATTCCCTAGGATGGATGTGGAATTCTAGTTAAATAAATATAGTTTTCTAAGATGAGTGTTGCGTGCGTGTAATTTTTAGGCAGAGGCTTCTTATTATATCGCCGAACTAGTAGTTAGGTGGGAAATGGTGTTATATAAACACGACAAACTTGATGAGGGTTAATTGACGTCCATAAATTACATTTCTTTCCTTGGAAATTTGAAGCGTGTATTTTTTGTGTGAATTTAACCTCTTGACTTTGAACTACGATCCTGTTTCGTATTTGTGAAGAATATTGGCAGAAGTTTCTAGAAGCGAGGTAGGGAGTGTGTCAACGGTTTACAGTATAGATTTTCCATTGCAGTGCACTTCTAGATGTTACTGAACGAAAATTGCTGCAGAACATTTGTTAGTAGTACACGGCGTATAGGCTAGACATATAGAAAAACATTTGTTTATATTTCAGTACCTGTTAAGGTTTATAGCTTTATTTGTCCAACACTGTACACAGAAGCTCAAACATTTTATGCATGTTGATACAGTTCAACGGGGACAATGGTACTCCACTTCTCTCCATGCGTTCGTGAGTATGACAGGTGTTGTGGCCTCTACTGCGGCGTATAGCCGTTGTTTCAAATCTACCAGATCTCGAGCATTTGTTCTGTAAACAATGTGCTTGATAAACTCCCATGCACTGAGATCTAACGGAGTCAGATCGGGAGAGGCCCTCCCTCCCGATCCAGAGCTTAGGAAACGTCTCTTGGAGACAGTGCGATGAGGCACTATCACGTCCAGATAGGTGCTCCCTGTCACTTTAGACTCCATAAAAAACAATGGACCGATGACACCACGTTTACGTAAGCCCCAACTGTACATTAACTTTTGGTGTGTCCCTCAGGTACCGTCACTTCCTCTGGAGTCCCACTTCACCGTATCCCGTAGTTATGAAGATTAACTCTGCCACAGAGGTGGAAAGTAGCTGAACAGCACTGCATTGATTTTATTGTTGTTTTCGTCTGTACCATGCATCACTTCAATCACATCGTTTGCGGTAATCCTCAGGCTTACTGTGATGTAAGACTTTGAGCTTGTAAGCATGCAACCGGAGAGGTATCTGCACAATGTCGTACACCGTCGAAGACGAGGACGGCTAGCCTTGCTAGCTTGGCTAATGGATTTGCACGGGCTCTTAGCGCATGCTACGCGCACACGTTCCCGGGTCTCTTAGCTTCGCTCGCGCGTCCCGTTCCAGAGTCTCTTAATTCACATGCGCTTTAGGATGTTTTCTAGCATTTGAAATCAAACTTCACGTTTCTCAAAGAGTTCTGTGTCACTGGTAAATGGATTTACGTATGGAAAAATCCACGTTCCATTCTCTTCTTGCATACCGTTGGACACGTGTTACAGATCGTAACTGTGCTAACCATAGCATGCACTAGTAGTGGTCTCTATCAATTGCGTAGTTACCCAACAATACATGAATGGCGAGTTCATTCCTTATAAGTATTTGCTTGTGTATATCCTTAGCCTCGACACTATGTATGTGAGTAGTGACAATTTTAATCCTGTCTTCCTGGACAAACCAAACTTTACTTAGAACGCTGTAATAATTTTACAATGAATAGATTTAATCCGAGTCAACAAAGACCGTTTTTAAGGAAACATGCAAAGTAATAGGTCACGTAATTTACTTCGCACCCCACCCTTCGCTAAGAGTGCGTTGATTCTAACTGCAGCCGCGAGTGATACTACTGTCGACATCACGGTAACTTCGCTGACGAGGGGATAGAAATGTTTCATCTGGCGACCCCATCAGTTTTCTGTCGTTCGTATCCAAACCGATCGTGCGCTCTATCCCTTATAGATTCGTGGTGGACTGTAAGGGTGAACTCCTATCGTTCATCCACACATATTAGTTATCTTATTCTTAGGGTGTCAATGACAACCATTTAAATGACGTGTAGTGCTTCAGCAAGGTGCACCGCTTTTCGGCTTTCTGATGGCAAATCCTCTTACGTCGCGATGGTTGAGGAGATGATGTAAACAGGGCAGTGAAGGAAATGAATCATCGCCTGTTCAACACCACAAGCACAGGACACATCCTGGACATCGCAGAGTCCTAATTTAGAATGGCAGTTTTACTTCGGCTAGTGCCCACGTGAAGACATTTAAGTGATCCCCATGTTGGACGTGAAAGGCTGTTTCCCTGGGGGTAGCTGCTCATTTGGTGGTACCCAATCACTTTCAATTTGGTACTGACACCGTTGAAGCTCCTCTTCCACCTTTGACTCTACTAAGGGTGAGGTCAAGATTTTCCTGCTCCAAAGACTTCGAGGAACAGGTTCATGCGCAGTAATTGTGTCATCAGTATCGACTTTGCTTCTTTCGGATTTCGCTGCTAATATCCGCATGACATCGTGTGGAGCTATTCCGGCCAGAACCTGTATCTTCTCGACTAGGGTGGTTTCAGGCATCCTGTCACGTGACAAGTTTATTAAAGTGCGACATCAACCTGTTGCGAGTGGCAGGATTGGTACCACAACGGGGAAGCATATTCTCCTGCCGGGTAGCACAGGTTAGAGCCGACAACCGAAGCACATATGGACTTTAGGACATTGTTTCGTCCAGCGAACTTCGTTCTGACACTATCACCATGTTCGTTGAAAGTGACATTCCTATCAAGGCCTGTGACTGAAAGGAGTTCCCAGCTACGAGATTTTAACCTGAGGTTAGTATATTTATTACGGAAACGGTAAGTGATGACCACTGTTTTGCTTGGATCTGGCTTCAAGCCGTTGGCCTCGTAATGCTTTCCCAAGTTGTCAACAGCAGACGAAAGTTGTTTTTCAATGCCTACAAATGTCTTATGCTGGGTAGAGAGGGTCAGATCGTCAGAATAAATAAATGTTCTAGGAAAGCTGGACACAGCAGTTGTCTTATATCACAAACGGCGAATTGCGCTACTGCATCTGCATCTCGATGTGAGTTGTCCTATTTGTTGTGTATCAGACTCAAGGGTTACACAACAAACACCACGAGAGGCTGCCACCACACAAGCACAACCACTCGCCTGGCGCCTCTTAGTTTCGGGCACCGGCCTCCAGATGACGCTCACAAACATGGACCTCTTCCTGCTTCCCGCCATGCCCATCAGAGCGTCGTTCTCGTCCACTAGTAGAGTTGCTAGCTCCCAAAGAGAGCACTGTCAACCAGAAATGACGTTGCTTCCGCCTAGTGCTGGTGGAGGTGTAAATACTTCTTCCAACGGGAGGAAAAGTCGATGTACCATGGACACTCTCAGTTCAGATCCTGCAGTCAATACAGTTCAGTGGCTGCAGTCAGCTCAGTAAAGTTTCTGCAATTATGCAACAATTCCACTTGTCCCTCCAAAGGACAACAGTACCGACTTAGCAGTCAGTGTTGATGTAGCAATGCAGTAAGGTGACATACGGCATGGGATTCCTCTAAATGTCGCGTTGGACCTCCTTTTGCCTGGCATCAACAAGTCGCTGGAAGTGCCCTGCAGAAATATTGAGCCATGCTGCCTAGTCTATAACTGCGATGTTGCTGCCATGAACTGATCTCCCATTTATGTCCCGTAAATGCTATATGGGATTCATATCAACCGATCTAGGTGGCCAAATCACTCCCTCGATTTGTCCAGAAAGTTCTTCAAACCAATTACGAACAAATGTGGCCCAATGACTTGAAATCGTTACTTGGGACCATGAAGTCCATGAATGGCTGAAAATGGTCCCCAAGTAACGAAAAATAACCATTTCCAGTCAATGATCGGTTCAGTTGGAGTGTAGGACCCAGTACCTTTAATGTAAACACAGCCCCTACCACTATGGAGCCACCACGACCTTGCACTGTGCCGTTTTGACAGCTTGAGTCCATGGCTTCGTGAAGTCTGCGCCACACTCGAATCTTACCATCAGCTCTTATTATCTGAAATCAGGACTCATCTGACCAGGCACAGTTTTCCAGTCGTCTAGGGTCCAACCGATGTGGTCGCGAGCCCAGGAGCGGCGCTGCAGCGATGTGCTGTCAGCAAAGGCACTCGGGTCGGTCATCTGCTGCACGTAAAATGTCACCGCACTGTCCTAATGGATACGTTTGTCATAGGTCCCACATTGATTTATGTGGTTATGTCACACAATGTTGCTTGTCTGTTAGCACTGACAACTCTACGCCAACGCCGCTGGTCTCGGTCGTTAAGTGAAGGCCGTCAGCCACTGTGTTATCAGCGATGCCTGAAAATTGGTGTTCTCGGCACACTCATGACACTGCGGATCTCGGAATATTCACTTCCCTAACGATTTTCTAAATGGGATGTCCCATGTGTCTAGATCTACGAGAGCTATTCGGAAAGTAAGGAACGATAGGAAATGGAAACCACAGTGAAAACTGTTTGATTTGCAACAGTTAGCTACAACTTCCAGCTATTTTTCTCCACAGTCACGATCCGACTTGGACGTTTGTCGTAGCGTTGTACAAACTTTCCAATACCCTCGTTATAGAAGGCAGCCGCCAGTGCTTTTCGCCAATTTTCTACAGCTCATTGTCTGTGCCAAAATGTTCTCTTCATAGCCAGCGGTTTATGTGAGCAGAGATGAAACTCAGAGGGAGACAATTACGGGCTGTATTGTGGGTAATCAAACATTTCCAATTGAAAACGATGCAGGAGCATCTTCATTGCCCCTGCAGAATGCGGCTGAGAAGTGTCTTGAAGAACGCACGACAGTTATGTAATGTTGGCTGCATAGCTTCAGGCGAAATTTCTCACCTGGCCCTCGTAATTGGCGGGAGTAACTATTGTTCTAGGTATCTTTATGTGCTCCCTGTGTCGTCAGAACTAAAACGAACGACGTAATGTGATCGACAGGCATACTAGAGACACTGCCCACCACACCTGTACAAACTTCATCGGATTTTCACTGTGGTTTCCATTTCGCGACCGATCGTTCCTTAATTTCCAAATAATCCTCGTATCTACCATTCCGCATTCAAGGTCTGTTAATCCCCGTTGTGTAGTCATAATCACGTCAGAAACCCTTTCTCATGAATCACCCAAGTACAAATAACAGCTCCGCCAACACACTGCCCTTTTATGCCTTGTGTATGTGATACTACCGTCATCTGCATGTGTACAAACCGCTATACCAGGACTTTTGTCACCTCAGTGCAGTCTTTCACCACATGAAAAACTTACGTGATTGCAATCCAGATGTAAACAGATGGTTTCCAGTGATCCGCGCTTATAGTTCAGAATTCGAATCTATTCCCTGACAACAGGCAACTTGGCACAATGGAAGACACTGGACTCGCAGCTTAGAGAAGCGTGATTTAAGTCCTAATCATTTACATAGGAAGATTTTGCGTAGTTCGTTGAAAAGACAGATTAGCAAAGAAAAGGGTGAAAGTAAATTAAAATATAAATTGACGCTTATATTGCAAATGTCAACCGCGAAACATCAAACGACAGATTACCAGGCTTTAAGTGACAGTCCCCATCCAGCATCTACTACTTCATCTTGCAACATGGTTCCATTTCAAGTAATGTTCACTGATCATCACTAAAGTATTTGTAAACAATGAGTTCAATAGCTAGAGCTATGGTGTAACTTTTCATTCTCGAGACGATAGTACCAGTTCATTGGTCCTGTCCGTCTCTTAGTTTTCCTCGTATAAGAAATCAACGACTACAAGGTGCTTGCCCGTAAAGACAAATGACCAAACCCATCCTTTTCTTTTTAATGGACACATTATTACTGAGTTCACTTTTCATAATACACTCCTGGAAATTGAAATAAGAACACCGTGAATTCATTGTCCCAGGAAGGGGAAACTTTATTGACACACTGCTGGGGTCAGATACATCACATGATCACACTGACAGAACCACAGGCACATAGACACAGGCAACAGAGCATGCACAATGTCGGCACTAGTACAGTGTATATCCACCTTTCGCAGCAATGCAGGCTGCTATTCTCCCATGGAGACGATCGTAGAGATGCTGGATGTAGTCCTGTGCAACGGCTTGCCATGCCATTTCCACCTGGCGCCTCAGTTGGACCAGCGTTCGTGCTGGACGTGCAGACCGCGTGAGACGACGCTTCATCCAGTCCCAAACTTGCTCAATGGGGGACAGATCCGGAGATCTTGCTGGCCAGGGTAGTTGACTTACACCTTCTAGAGCACGTTGGGTGGCACGGGATACATGCGGACGTGCATTGTCCTGTTGGAACAGCAAGTTCCCTTGCCGGTCTAGGAATGGTAGAACGATGGGTTCGATGACGGTTTGGATGTACCGTGCACTATTCAGTGTCCCCTCGACGATCACCAGTGGTGTACGGCCAGTGTAGGAGATCGCTCCCCACACCATGATGCCGGGTGTTGGCCCTGTGTGCCTCGGTCGTATGCAGTCCTGATTGTGGCGCTCACCTGCACGGCGCCAAACACGCATACGACCATCATTGGCACCAAGGCAGAAGCGACTCTCATCGCTGAAGACGACACGTCTCCATTTGTCCCTCCATTCACGCCTGTCGCGACACCACTGGAGGCGGGCTGCACGATGTTGGGGCGTGAGCGGAAGACGGCCTAACGGTGTGCGGGACCGTAGCCTAGCTTCATGGAGACGGTTGCGAATGGTCCTCGCCGATACCCCAGGAGCAACAGTGTCCCTAATTTGCTGGGAAGTGGCGGTGCGGTCCCCTACGGCACTGCGTAGGATCCTACGGTCTTGGCGTGCATCCGTGCGTCGCTGCGGTCCGGTCCCAGGTCGACGGGCACGTGCACCTTCCGCCGACCACTGGCGACAACATCGATGTACTGTGGAGACCTCACGCCCCACGTGTTGAGCAATTCGGCGGTACGTCCACCCGGCCTCCCGCATGCCCACTATACGCCCTCGCTCAAAGTCCGTCAACTGCACATACGGTTCACGTCCACGCTGTCGCGGCATGCTACCAGTGTTAAAGACTGCGATGGAGCTCCGTATGCCACGGCAAACTGGCTGACACTGACGGCGGCGGTGCACAAATGCTGCGCAGCTAGCGCCATTCGACGGCCAACACCGCGGTTCCTGGTGTGTCCGCTGTGCCATGCGTGTGATCATTGCTTGTACAGCCCTCTCGCAGTGTCCGGAGCAAGTATGGTGGGTCTGACACACCGGTGTCAATGTGTTCTTTTTTCCATTTCCAGGAGTGTATATTGGGCTTTGTTTGTATCATACGTCTACTTCTGGATGGAAGTATGCTCGTGGGATAACTAATATAATCACGTTTATTATGTAGATTAATGTTCAGACAGATCAGAACTGCCTACTGAAAGGAGAGTGCTACTGTTTATACAAACACCGAATACTCCAGAGTATACAAACGTAGCAAATATAAAAAATTTCTAAAACTTGTTTTAAAAGTGTCAAATACTGAATTCAGGGAGATAGTATTTGAACCGATGCTTCACAGTAAATCAGCCATCGACACTAACTGCTACTTCCCAGTGCACGCAGCACGTTTCCCCCAACATTACTTAATTTAAACACAACATCTTTATCTTCCTCCTGGCCTACAGCTGCCACAATAGCTCCATTAAGTTTTGGTAAAGCTCCTTTAATTAGTAAATGAATGCATACGCATGGTTTCTATATACATAACTGGTGTATTATGTTCTTACTGATATGAGATGCGTCAATTAAAGAATGACATTGAACAGCGACCTAATCTTCTAACAGTTCAGTCGGGAGTATATTGCTACTCGTACGTTACATTCGTAACAGAGATGGTTCAGTATCGTCAGCACAGTACGTGAAGAAAAAAAATAAATCCGTGTAAGGAGATCATACACACTTTTGAAAATGAAACTATTGTACAGGGTGATCCAAAAAGAATACCACAACTTTAAAAATGTGTATTTAATGAAAGAAACATAATATAACCTTCTGTTATACATCATTACAAAGAGTATTTAAAAAGGTTTTTTTTCACTCAAAAACAAGTTCAGAGCTGTTCAATATGGCCCCCTCCAGACACACGAGCAATATCAACCCGATACTCCAACTCGTTCCACACTCTCTGTAGCATATCAGGCGTAAGAGTTTGGATAGCTGCTGTTATTTCTCGTTTCAAATCATCAATGGTGGCTGGGAGAGGTGGCCGAAACACCATATCCTTAACATACCCCCATAAGAAAAAATCGCAGGGGGTAAGATCAGGGCTTCTTGGAGGCCAGTGATGACGTGCTCTGTCACGGGCTGCCTGGCGGCCGATCCATCGCCTCGGGTAGTTGACGTTCAGGTAGTTACGGACAGATAAGTGCCAATGTGGTGGCGCTCCATCCTGCTGAAATATGAATTGTTGTGCTTCTTGTTCGAGCTGAGGGAACAGCCAATTCTCTAACATCTCCAGATACTGTAGTCCAGTTACAGTAGCACCTTCGAAGAAAAAGGGACCAAAAACTTTATTGGCTGAAATGGCGAACAAATGTACAACTAAATGAAACTTTATAGCTCCCTTAATTCGCCGACAGATAGTGCTTAGCTCTGTCTTTTGTCGTTGTAGAGTTTTAAATTCCTAAAGTTGTGGTATTCTTTTTGAATTACCCTGTATTTCTTAAACAATGCACACATGTTGTTCGACAGCTAACTGGCAACCATTTCAAACAGTTGCCTGTGGGTCGAAGAAGGTATCATTGAGTAACGTGCTCTTTTGAGTCTCTGAGGTCCGTTCCTTTTGTCTACGTGTATCGATTATATTTTATCTGTATCCTTGCAACTATCTTACATTCATAGCATCCAGTCACATCGAAGCAATAGTCCTAAAAGTATCTTTTCTGATATATTAGGCGTGGAAGGTGACCTCTGGCAAGAATCGAAATTGGCACATGACCAATATCCCAAACTCAACCGAAAGCAATCACGGGTGATCCTCATATCACACCCGAAGAAGGTTATACATTTACGTGGACTAGTTCCTCCCACGTCCGTTGCTATTGTTATGACGGAATTTACGTGGGGAGTTTATTTACATTTTGCTTTCTTTATTTAATATTACTGTTTTATGTTACTTGCAATTCGTGAATTTGTACGTATGTAAGTGTTGTGCATGTATATTTTTATTTTATGGGTGTTATACCCAGAAGATTAGCATCTGCGTAAAATCGGAGGTGCCGAAACTTGAAGAAAGGCGGTAGGAGAAGCGAGGAAAAAAAGATGTCGACGTGAGATTTTATGGTGTAGAACGTACGAAAAAGAGTAGTTAGTGAGAAGGGCGAATACAGGTGGAGAAAAGAACGTGTGAGTCCAAGTGATTAAATCTGTTGGGATTCTGCTAGCGATTTATGATCATAGAGGCGCTAGTGTGTAAGCTATAAATGACGGAAGAATGTAGCTTTTACTGAATCACGGTGAGGGATGATTGTTTACTACATCACATTTCTTGTGAAGGCATAGCACTTCTAATTACTACAATTCCAACTTTTCTGCTTTACAGAGGATCGCACCCCTGCAGTTACTTATCGGGCGTTGCGATCAAGTGTGACTGAAATTCGGCGGTTGTGTGTCAGTTGAAAAATTTGTCCATTCTGAATATATCTTCATATACTGCTTCTAATTTATTTATGCTTTACAGCAACGCTGTTTCATTCAAGCCAGTTTGTCGCACAAGAGCGTTAATGATCATTTTCGTGCAAATTCACATGAAATCCAGGAAGGCGCCATGCCATCTTAGCAAAATCAGCGAAGGAAGGGATTCAGAGACTGCATCATCCCCACGTAGGAGAGACTTCTTTGCGTATATCTTTGGGCATCGAGAAGCATTACGAGTAAAAGCGAACAAAACAGTGTCGCGTGTACAAAGTAATAATCAAAATAAAATTTAGAAACTTCCGTCTCTTACGTAAAGAGTTAGAAGCAAACTCACAAGCGAAATTAATATTAAAGAAAAATTAGAGTTATTAACTGCCACGATGCCTCGTAGATGACGACACTCTAAAGAAGGTTTTGTAATCTGCAGTAAATTGATTAACGACATCTAATACTACAATTTAAGATACTATTTTATTAAGTTTATAGGTGTCCTATGTAGTGTACATGTCTCAATATTGTATCTGCATTGCGAAAGTGGTTTCGCCACCGAAGTGAAGTTAAGTAGCGGAAGAACGTTAGTAAGGAGGTAAATTGAAATATGAACTCCAATATAGTTGTAGTACCAAAGTGAGCAACAGTAAAATATTCCAAAAGATTCTTGGATGAGAGTCTAAATTGCGAAAAACGAACTGTCAGGGAATGCAGAATATTTCTCTCTTGCCTGTACGAAAGCCAACATTTTGGAAAAATTTTGCCATCTAAAAATAAAAGCAAAGACTAGTACATCTTTAGCCCTAGGGAATCGTTACTACAGTGGCGCTGAACAGCACGACACAAATAGCTAAATCTCAAGATGGTTCGGTCTAGCCGTGAGTGTTTGCTTAAGATACGTGTACGACTATCGGTTGTTTGATCACTTCAGTCCTACTTACTTGGAATCGAGACGACAGTATAGGCTACACGATTTTCATACGATCCGTTCTTCATCGGTTTCTTAGCCCTCTGCACCTATCGTCGCGCGTCATTTACCTGCAATCATTTAGTAACAGCAACGTAAAATCTGATACGGACAGCATTTTAGCAGTACCTATGTACAACTGCGTAGCTTTCTTCAGCTCCTTCTCCAAATCATGCAAACATATGGGACAACGTATTCACTAACGTGCCTCTTCTACTACCACGCTGCATCCAAGAGGAGAGTAAAGCTTTATCTACACTATGTAATCAAATGTATCCGGACATATGGCTGACAATGACTTACAAGTTCGTGGCGCCCTCCATCGCTAATGCTGGAATTCAATATCGTGTTCGCCCACCCTTCGCGTTGATGACAGCTTCCACTCTCGCAGGCATACGTTCAATCAGGTGCTGGAAGGTTTCTTGAGGAATGTCATCCCATTCTTCACGGAGTGCTGCACTGAGGAGAGGTATCGATGTCGGTTGGTGAGGCATAGCACGAAGTTGGCGTTCCAAAACATACCAAAGGTGTTCCGTAGGATTCAGGTGAGGACTCTGTGCAGGCCAGTCCATTACAGGGATGTTATTGTCGTGTAACCACTCCGCCACAGGCCGTGCATTATAAACAGGTGTTTGATAGTGTTGAAAGATGCAATCGCCATCACCGAATTTCTCTTCAACAGTGGGAAGCAAGAAGGTGCTTAAAACAGCAATGTGAGCCTGTGTTGTGATAGTGCCATGCAAAACAACGAGAGGTGCAAGCCCCCTCAATGAAAAACACGACTACACCATAACACCACCGCCACCGAATTTTACTGGTGGCATTAAACACGTTGGCAGATGACGTTCACCGGGCATTCGCCATACCCACACCCTGCCACCGGATCGCCACATTGTGTACCGTGATTCGTCACTCCACACAAAATTTTTCCACTATTCAATCATCCAATGTTTACGCTCCTTACACCAAGTAAGGCGTCGTTTGGCATTTACCGGCGTGATGTGTGGCTTATAATCAGCCGCTCAACCATGAAATCCAAATTTTTGTCACCTCCCGCCTAACTATCACAGTACTCGCAGTGGATTCTGATGCAGTTTGGAATTCCTGTGTGATGGTCTGGATAGATGTCTGCCTACTACACATTACGATCCTCTTCAACTCTCGGCTGTCTCTGTCAGTCAGCAGGACTGTGTGGCCGAGCGGTTCTAGGCACTACAGTCTGGACCCGCGCGACCGCTACGGCTGCAGGTTCGAATCCTGCCTCGGGCATGGATGTGTGTGATGTCCTTAGGTTAGGTAGGTTTAAGTAGTTCTAAGGTTCTAGGGGACTGATGACCTCAGAAGTTAAGTCCCATAGTGCTCAGAGCCATTTGAACCATCTGTCAGTCAACAAACGAGGTCGGCCTGTACGCTTTTGTGCTGTAAGTGTCTCTTCACGTTTCCACTTCACTATCACATCGGAAACAGTGGACCCAGGGATATTTAAGTGTGTGGAAATCTCGCGTGCAGACGTGTGACACAAGTGACACCCAGTTACCTGACCACGTTCGAAGTCCGTGAGTTCTGCTGAGCGCCTCATTCGGCTTTCTCACTACGTCTAATGTTTACTGAGGTGGCTGATGCGGGGTACCTGGCAGTAGGAGGCACCACAATGCACCTAATATGAAAAATGTATGTTTTTTGGGGTGTCCGGATACTTTTGATCACATAGTGGATGAGGGTGTAGTTTCTCTTGTGGTAGGATCGAAATGTTTCCTCATGTTCAACAATGAGCCACTATATCAGTCACAATATCAATACTGTCCTAGTTTTCGTCATCACTTTCTATTTCCTTTTTCCATTTCAGACACTTATGTAGTTTTACTCTATTATTTGTCCCTCTTCTCTGTATAAGTTAATCTCTTCTCCAGATTTGATTTGTCACACTGTTAGTATGACATAGTCTCCTATTATCTACATCTACATGATTAATTTGCAATGTATAGTTAAGTGCATGGCAGAGGGTTCATCGAACCACCTTAAAGGTATTTCTCTTCCATTCCACCTTCGAATAGCGCACGACCAAACGAATACTTGAACCTATCCGAGCGTATTCTGATTTCTCTTACTGTATTATGATGAGTACATCTCCCTGTGTAGATGGGCACCAACAAAATATTTTCGAATTCGGAGAAGAAAGTTGGTGGTTGATATTTCATGAGAAGATCCATTCTCAACCACAAAAGCCATTGTTTTAATTATTGCCACCCAATTCCTATCTTATATCCCCACCTCCCTGTTTCGCTTTAATACAAAACGAACTGCTCTTCATTGAACCTTTCGATATCCGCCATCAGTCCAGTCTGGTTCGAATCCTACACCGCACAACACTCCGGAAGAGGACGGCGAAACGTAGCGTAGGCAGGGTCTCTAATACACCCGTCGCATTTTCTAGGTATTCTGCCAAAAATTCGTAGTCTTTGGTTCACTTTCCCCATAAAATTGTCTATATGATCTTTACAGTTTAAGTTATTCGTAATTGTAATCCCTGAGTATTTAGCTGAATTGACATCCTTTAGATATGTGTGACTTATCCCTGTAAGAGAAATTTAGCGGATTTCTTTCTGCACAGATGTGGATGATATGCTGTCTCTTTGCCTTAGAAGACAACGAAAACATAAAAGCAAGAAATGCAAAAGATACATCATAATGTCTTCGCACTTTCCATTATTTAGAGTCAATAGCCACTTTTCGCACCATAAAAATCATTTTGCAATTGGTTTTTGTCTTGTGTTGACTTTAAAAGACGGTAAATGACAGCATCATCCGCAAACAGTCGTTCTTGTTGTCTCCTGAGTCGTTTATATACATTAGGAACAGCAGCCGGCCTCGGACGCTTCCTTGGGGAACGCCAGATATTACTTCTGTTTTACTCGATGACTTTCCATCAATTACTACGGACTGTGACCTTTCTGACAGGAAATCACGAGACCTGTCGCAAAACTGAGATGATACTCCATAGGCACACAATTTGATTACAAATCACTTGGCAAGAACGGTGTCAGAAGCCTTCTGGAAATCTAAAAATATGGAATCAATTTGTTTGCCCTTATGGATAGCATCATCACTTCGTGAGAATAATATCTTCTTAATCGATGTAGCCTATTTTTTTCAGTAAATAGTTATCGTCATTTTTTCCGTTTTCCTTTGTTCCTTAATTGCTTGAAAATTCAGGGAGGTATGTGCCGTCTTTGCAACTAAATGAAAGGCAGTTTATTTCAGTTTATTTTTTGCCATATGCGTTTCGCTTTCCAGGTTAAAAAATGGTTCAAATGGCTCTGAGCACTATGGGACTTAACATATGAGGTCATCAATCCCCTAGAACTTAGAACTACTTACACCTAACTAATCTAAGGACATCACACACGTCCATGCCCGAAGCAGGATTAGAACTTGCGACCGTAGCGGTCGCGCGGTTCCAGACTGAAGCGCCTTACACTCGGCCACAGCGGTCGGTTTTCCAGGTTATAAACAACTTTTGCAGCGCAAGTTTCGTCAGGTTAAGCTATCGTTACAATGTATAAACGGACACTTCCAACACATAATGAGTGCAAGTCAGCTGTTGTAATAAATGTCGGTGAAAAAACGCCGGAAATCGGTTATTTGGAGTATGGGGACCGAGTAAACGCATCTCCAGAACCACACACATGGACTAGCAACATTGGAAATCGTAAGTAACACCATCGATAATTTAACTTCCCGAAATTTGTGCTACAAAAATTTGTTCTAACCTAGAAAACAAACCTGATAAAAAGTAAAGTAGTATCATACTTATAATTTGTAACGTTTATTATATATATATAAACAAACCTGTGAGGCAGGCGACAGAAGATACATCATAAATAAAATAAGCGAAACGAATATGGAAAAACACAAATTCCTTTCATTACGTTGCAAAGACGGAACATATCTCCATGAAAATAGTTCTTTTCAGGATGTTCATAAGGTTCGAACACAGTATATGTTCCAAAATCCTGCTGCATATCAACGTTGGAGATATGGATCTATAATTCAACGGATTACTAGTGTTTTCTTTTTTGAGTATTGGTATGATCTGTGTAACTTTCCAGTCTTTATATACGGTTCTTTCGACGAGAGAGTGGTTTTATATGACTGCTAGGTATGAAGCTGTAGTATCAGCTTACTCTGAAAGGAATCTATCTGGTATATAATCTGGACCGGAGGCCTTTTCTTCATTTATTTATTTAAGCCTCTACGCTGCACCGAGGATATCTACATATGAGTTACTCATTTTGTCAGCGGTTCTTGATTCTGGAATATTTACTTCGTCTTCCTTGGTGAACGAATGTCAGAAAACGGTGTTTAGTAACTCTGTTTCAGTGGAATTGTCATCAAAACCATTACTATTCCTATCGACCATTGAAGGTATTGGTTGCATCTTGCCGCTGGAGTACTTTACATATGACCAGAATCTTTTTGGGTTTTCTACCAGATTTCGAGGCGTAGTGTCATTTTGCAAACTTTAAAAGCATTTCAAATTGAAGTTCACGCAATAGGGAATGTGTAAGTATTATGAAAAATGAAGTCAATGTAATAATATTAGGAACGGAATTCCTGTACTACAAATAGTTTTATTATTATTATTATGTAGAACTCCTATGCAATTCAATGTTAACTGTAAACATAATCTCTAAGTATGCTTGTTAGGTGTATGACCCAACGTAGTAATCCTAATCCTCTGACATAGAATAAAGGCGCAATTAAGTAAAAATAGTGAGCAATACAGTAGTCTTAATGTTTTAATTATCACCTCGCAAACATGAAGCCACCACCACGAAACTAGTTGATGATGTTAATCGTCTACATATTTGTCTTTCAATCCGACATATTTTTCGAAATATTAGATGACTTAGAGGAAACGTCCTCAGCAGAAGTCTGCGTTTTGGCTCTTGGGGAAACATTCAGCATCGAAAATCGCCTGTTCGTTATTCTGAAAATCCAATCAAAGAGGAAAAATTCACTGTGTGTCATGCCAGGAGAATGCAGGAGGTGCGGCAAAATTTAATAGCCTACAGAAGTAGCCTGTGTTGACTGTTTCCTATTTGGGATAAGATGGGTAGTTGTCGAGGAGCAAATAGGTGTCTAGTGCTGTGTAAATGCATTATTCTCATATCTGGATTACGACTCTTCATCTTGACAGCCCACCGAAGACTCCTTATAAGATTTCGGTAGTATGCCCTTATGACGATTTGTCCCTTACGAGAATAATCTGTTATCAGCACATCATGGCAGTCCCAAAAATACTCACCAAATCGCCCGAGCTTCACTTTTTCGTCGGCGGTGAGTCCGCGTGTTTCAACCGCTTGCTTTGCAGTTTGTCTCAGAGGAATATTCATAAACCCAACACTCGTCGATGGTGATTAGTCATATGGACTGGTCTGACATAGCTGCAGCATTTCTACCGCTGTCTCGATTCAGTGGGATTTTTGAATGAGTATGAGCATTCACAGAACACAGCTGCCGGTGACTTTCGTCGCATTCAAAATGTTATGAAAGATCGCATAAATTCTTCACGGAGTTCTCTTCACATTACATTTGACAATCTCGAGCTTTCGATGACTTCCACTATCGTTATTATCAGGAGAGTAGATTTCAGTAGACCGTTAGGAACTTTAGTTGGCTGCATTATGTCACGGAAACTTCACGAAGTCCAGGAACTTCCATATGCCACCAGAGATTAAGTCGATGTCTGTGACTGAAGAATATTGGTACAGATCCTGATTTCGTTAGAGTGCGGAAATGTCCACAGAGAACATAGGAGTCGTGGAAAGCTAGAGACTGACGAATCTATTGTTTCAGGAACTCTGTGAAGAATTTATTCAAAATTGTCGCCGCGAAAAAACTACGATCTCATAAAAGATTTGGAAAACTGAGCCTTGACTGATATTATTTTTCCTACTGTTGCCTCGATTGTGATACTGTAATGTTAGAGCACCGAGGCTTCCACGTCTCTTGTGACACCCTGATTCTTCACAGAGACATGATCCCTCACTTCTATCTTCGCCATTGAGACTTGTTTGTCCACGCTGGAAGCGTACGTAACTACTGCGTCGGACGATGAGTATCACGATGCGTTACTGCTATACAGTTCCACCAACTCAGCATGGATCTTGCAACGTTGTTCACATTTGTAGGCAGAAAATGAATTAGCCGGTAATGCTCCTCTTTATCATTTTGTTTTTGCTACTCTACTAGCGTGCTGTGATAATGTGGCACAGCGATTTCAGTGTATGAAGGACTGAAGGCATGAAATTCGATATAAACTAAAAATTGATCCTGTAGGGGAGACCAGGGCAGGTTGACCCACTTTTCTTAATTTTTTTTCAGCGTTCATTTTAAATGTTTCCATTGATATTTTAATGTGGAAACTTTGGTACCGTTTTTTGGCACATTTACAGCTAACTAATTAAAACTTCTCACTGTTTGTTTTGGAAATAATAGTACGGTAATAGCACCTGAGTCTACCTACCTCACCCACGGAGTAGTTGTCCTACGTGATTTTATCATTTACAGCATTGGTTATTTACTTGGAAACATGTCGAATTTAATACTCACGGTTTATCTTAACACAAATTATGTTATACTGTTATAGTAAGTTTGACGGAAAAGGATATCCAAAACTTTTCTCAGTCTTCATTTGAAAGGCCAATACGACCTTCACATATAAAAAAGTCCTTTTAGCCTTTTTAACACATAATAGATGTCCCCACCGCTTACATCTCATACATTGAATCCATTCATCACCTAGTTTTCTGTAAGAAAATTGTTTAAGACACCTCAGTCACATGACATCTTCATCCTCATCTTCTTCATCTTGAAGAACCCTCTTACGAAAGTCTACTTTCTTTCTACGCTTTATTTGAATTTTATCGCGTTAATTAGCTTGAAACAGCCAATGTTCTTTATAAAGTATGTTTGTACTTAGAACTTTCATAATTGTGTTTAAAGCATTTACTTTCTCTTCTGTGAGAGTTGTTCACGTTGTGTCAATGGTAATCTCAAAGCTGCTTCAGAAATACTGTCTCTCTCAGTTTCCTTTTCATAATTTCGAACGATCCTAAACACAAAACGGCAGAATGACAGCCGGCCGTTGTGGCCGAGCTGTTCTCGGCGCTTCAGTAAGGAACCGCGCTGCTGCTACGGTCGCAGGTTCGAATCCTGCCTCGGGCATGGATACGTGTGCTGTCCTTAGGTTAGTTAGGTGTAAATAGCTCTAAGTATAGGGGACTGATGGCCTCAGATGTTAAGTCCCTTAGCACTCAGAGCCATTTGAACCATTTTTGAGCAGAATGACGACGAATAAAAATTTGATTTCTTTCGAAGCAGATTTAATACTTGAAAATTTACGTCTTTTTCAAATGTATAGCTGAATGCAGGACGCAATTTGCTTACGTAAAAATTCCATTGTATGTGGTCTAGACTTTGACTACGTTTGACCTATTAAAGTTAATGGAATTGCTTCCTTAGAAAAAGACAATGAGACAGTTTGGCCATATGGGCCAATGAGCCCCTACTTAAAGTGGACCATTGTGCGCCGTCACCATATGAAATTATTTTCGTTCGTTTACGTAAATGTTGCAAATATTATTGTCATACACAGCGTCAAAATAAGCGTTATTTTGTAGATTTTAATCTTTTTACTTGGTTGGTTACTAAGAGCGTTGTCTCGGAGTGCACAACAAAGTATCTTAGGTAAGCAAGAGTTACTTTCACTGTCAAGGAAATATCAAATTGGGGTCCCTGCTCGCTCGACAGTCTAACTGCACCGACGTGTTTGTGGAAAGCTGACGGTATTGTTGCCACCAACTTCCATGCTCGGAGACGTATCTAACTGCAGTTTAACGGAATAATACCAAATGGCCATCGTGCCTCTGTGACCAGTCTGCCTTGGTCTCTTCCAGCTACGCTTTTGCTAGATGGTAGTACCTTTGCGAGATTATAATTAAAACTTTATGATTACGTCTTTAAATGTAGTATTTTTACTGGACGGATAAAACTACGAGGGTGAGTCAAATGAAACCTTAAATTTGTAATAACAAATCGAAATTTCGCGCCGTTATCCTGTAAGTTGGTAGCCGTGCTACAAACAGCGTGCAGAATGGCCTGTAGGTGGCAGCATAGTGCAGATGCACACATACAGTCGCAGTATCAGTATAAAGATGGCCGCCCCAGTAGCGACTTGCACCAGGGAAGAACAGCGTTCTGTTATTCGGTTTTTGCGTAGTGAAGGTGTGAAAGGTATTGAAATTCATCGACGAATGAAGGTTCAGTACGGTGATGCATATTTGTCACAGCAGCAAGTATACTAATGGAGTAGGAAGTTCGCAAATGGTGTGACTTCAGTGGAAGATGCTCCTCGTCCAGATCAGGCACAACGAGTTGTGACTCCACACAACATTGCAGCAGTTGAAGCCACAGCGAAGGAAAACCGCCGAGTGACACTGAATGACATTGCAGCATGTGTGCAGATTAGTCATGGGTCAGCACATCACATTGTGCATGATGTGCTCCAGCTTCACAAAGTGTCTGCAAAATGGGTACCACGGCAGCTGACTCCTGAAATGAGAGAACGACGTGTTGTTGCTTGTGAAGAACTTTGACAGAGAAGGTGATGGCTTCCTTGCAGGAATCGTTACTGGGGACGAAACCTGGGTTCACTTCCACCAACCGGAAATGAAGAGAGCGAGCAAGGGATGGCGCCATTCCTCATCACCAAAACCAAAGAAGTTTCGAACAGGACCATCAGAAGGGAAGGTTATGCTGACTCTCTTTTGGGAGGAAAAAGGCGTCATTTTGGAGCATTACATGCTTAGAGGGACCACTGTCACCAGCGCATCATACACAGATCTCCTAAAAAATCATCTGTGGCCTGCAATCAAATCAGAGCGACGTGGATTGGTGTCAGCAGGTGTCCTTTTGAAACATGACAATCCAAGGCCCCACACTGCCCGTACAACAGTTGCAACAATCACAGACCTGCATTTTGAGTGTCTTCCTCATCCACCATACTCACCAGACCTTGCCCCAAGTGATTTCCATATGTTTGGACCACTCAGAGACGCAATGGGAGGAAATGAAAAGGTACACCACGCGGTGCATGAGTGGTTGCGCGGACTACCAAAAGAATTTTTTTCTAAACGAATTAATGCACTTTGTAAGCGCTGGAGGACTTACATTGAGCGTGGGGGAGATTATGCTTAAAAGTGATCAGCTTTGTACCACTTCTGCACAATAAATAATATTTAAAAAAATATTTAAAGTTTTCATTTGACTAACCCTCGTTATCATCACATGTATTTCGTTCACAGTACGCTTTGTGGCCCTTACTGGACGGAAAAGTAAGGATAATTGTACATTGCGAGACAGTAATGGTAAGCCTAATTTGGCATCAGTTCCGTCCGGGGGCTGGGAGCTGCGCAAGTTAATGAGGCACCCACTGCCACTTGCCGGCAGTGGTGCGGTCCTGTTGCCCCCGCAGTTATTACTGTAAATTGCTGTCACGTTTGGAGTGTGTTGTTATTTACGAAGACGAGCAATTAATGAGGGAATACCCGCACGCAGAGCCGTCAACAGTGGAAGAGTCTGTAGCCTGCGAGGTGCGCCCAAACGTAGAACTTGTTATTTTAATTAGCCGCTTACATCGCACGCGCGACGTGGCGGCCGGCACGTCCTTACTTCGCTGTCGCCCACGCTTTGTTTGTGTCTCACTGCCCTCCATACACATTAAAGACCCGTTCACCGTGTCGATGGCCGCCAGGAAAACGTATGATTCCAAATTAGTCCCAAAGCGAGTTCGAGCTGTCAGACTGCTTGCGGGACACGCTAACTGTGTTACATCCTTGGTGATTTCTGTTTCGTCTGTATTTATCTTCTACGTACACTATGTGATCAAAAGTAACCGGACAAATATTAGTGGAAATTAGGATGGAGTGTGTCCACCCGTGACCATTGTGACAGCTTGAACTCTGCTGGGGAAACTTCAGTGAGCTGTCTGAATGTCTGCAGCAACGCCACCCCATTCTTCTTCTACCAGATGAGGTAGTGATGTTGGACGCAGGGGTCTGGAGTGAAGCGGATGTTCTAACTCATCCAAAAAGTACATTCAATGTATTCGCAGTATTCAGCTGTTTAATGGAATGACGACAATGAAATTTTGTGCCGGACCTGGACACGAACCCGGATATTCCGCTTACCACGAGCGGTCGCCTTAACATTTGGCTTTCCCAGCGCGACTCACGGCCAGACCCAAATTTCCATATGTCGTCAACCGTGTGTCTACATCCTATACTCGTACAAAATGTTATGTATCGACTTGTAATTCGATACTATCGGCTTCTTTCTCTTTGCTATTGACATTATCTTAATTTTTTCACATATAGTGAGAGCTACCATTCATTACAACAAGTTTACGTTTTAGAATTAATTTAATACCTTCAGCTACTGACGGGTGTTGATATATATCAACGGGGACAGGTGAAAATGTGTGCCCCGACCGGGACTCGAACCCGGGATCTACTGCTTACATGGCAGACGCTCTATCCACCTGAACCACGGAGTGCACAGAGGATAGTGCAACTGCAGGGACTATCTCGCGCACGCCTCCCGCGAGACCCACATTCTCACCTTGTATGTCCACACACTACATTCGTACTGTCCCACCCCAACACACTCGTTACTCGTGGAAGACATTCTTACCAAGTTCCGTAAGAGTTCGGGGAATATATGTGCATCCGCACAGAAGAAGAAGGTCATGGCTGGTATTGCCAGAACTATATACTTTTATGAATATGGGTCTTACGGGACTTGGTAAGAATGTTTTCCACGAGTAATGAGGGTGTTGGGGTGGGACACTACGAATGTAATGTGTGGACATACAAGGTGAGAATGTGGGTCTCGCGGGAGGCGTGCGCGAGATAGTCCCTGCAGTTGCACTATCCTCTGTGCACTCGGTGGTTCAGATGGATAGAGCGTCTGCCGTGTAAGCAGGAGATCCGGGTTCGAGTCCCGGTCGAGGCACACATGTTTACCTGTCCCGGTTGATACATATCAACGCCCGTCAGCAGCTGAAGGTATTAAATTAATTCTAATTTGGTTCTAGATGACTGCAGGTCATCAATGGTTTCTGTTCTTTCGGACATGTCCGAAAGAACAGACACCATATCCATATAAGCATAAATTTACATTTTGTTAAAGTCTTTGTGCAATTCCTTATGATCGTCCAACGACGATACTTCTTGAACACAAGAGCATCATCAGTCATCAATTTTATGGTGCTGCTGATGGTGTCTGTTAAATAGCTTGTATGTTACGTTGAAGATGCAGTCGCACTAATGCGAGGACCCCTACGTTCGGCGTCAACGTGCAATAACAACAAACAGACGGCAGGTGGCAACACTAACAATGGAGGGTATATAAGGCGTGTAGGGAGACCGCCGGAAGGAGTGTAGTCGTCATATTGCGGAAAACGCAGCGACTTATCTGACATCCATAAGCGCATGATCATTGACTTTAGTGACAAGGCTGGAAGAATTTCCGAAATGGCTAATTTAGTAAACTGAATTGTTTGTGACACGTCATGATTAGAGTACACCATGGCAAAATGACGCTATCCAAAAGCGGCGCCAAAGTAATTGTGGT
The DNA here is from genome assembly GCF_021461385.2 of Schistocerca piceifrons. Lineage (NCBI taxonomy): Eukaryota > Metazoa > Arthropoda > Insecta > Orthoptera > Acrididae > Schistocerca > Schistocerca piceifrons. Next base: position 466,387,937 of record NC_060141.1, on the reverse strand, counting down.
GTACCACGGTCCCTGACAACGGGGGCGAACGATGGCAACAACGATGTATGCAGGCAAATAGCTACGGCTGTTAAGCAAGTGGCTGCCCAGACGAACCGGATTGGTATCAACAGTGTCTCCTCAACGACTGTTCAGTGAACGTTGCTGCGTATAGGTCTTCACAGCAGGCGCTTGGTTCAACCACCCATGCTGATTGCTGTTCATCGACGACGAAGGCTGGTATTTGCACGCCAATACCGCAACTGGACGTGATGATGATGATGTTTGGTTTTTGGGGCGCTCAACTGCGTGGTCATCAGCACCCATACAAAGGCCCTATTTTTTTTCACATTCCAATTTTTTACACATTCCAATCGAGCCAATGTTACGAACGATCATGATGAAATGATGAGAACAACACAAACACCCTGTCTTCTGGCAGAGAAAAACCCCAACCCAGTCGGGAATCGAACCCGGGACTCCATGATCCAGAGGCAGCAACGCTAGCCACTAGACCACGAGCTGCGGACGGAACTGGACATACACTGAGAGGGGAAAGGTGACCTTTTCAGATTAATCACGTTTCATGTTGGTGTGTACGGTGTGAAACGTCTGAAAGCAAATACCCAGGAACAATCGTCGGTAGAGTCCATGCCGGAGGGCAGTTCCTGGGTGTTCTCGTCATTTTTGGAGGCACAGTGGACCAACACAATTAAGTATCTATCCTTCGGGACCATATCACAGTTCGGTTTTCCTCGTCATTACGGCATCAACCAGCAGAACAGTGCAATGTGTTAGACAGCTCTTAATGTACGTGCGGGTTTCGAAGAGCACCAGGATGAGTTTACCATACTTCGCTTTCCAACCATACTCTCCGCATTTAAACCGAATCGAGAATCTTTGGGACCACCTCGATCGGGCCGTTCGCTTGACGGATCCTCAACCGAGAAACGTACCGCAGATGGCTACTGCACTGGAGTCATCGTGGCTCCACATCCCTGTTGGTGGCTTCCAGAGCCTCACTGAGTCTCTTCCTACACGTGTCGCAGTGGTCTATGCAGCAAATATGGTTGTTCAGGAGCCGCGCGGATCGTAACAAGACGCCGAAGACCGCGCGGCTACCCCGCGCGGCTTTGTGAGAAGAGAATGTTTCGAGGCTCAATACAGAATCTGCTCGCTATTAACTCATTTGAATAATGATATAGTCAGTCTACTCATACTCCCCATTAGTTAACCTTTGTATGCGTTTCGCAATTTATATTAAACCATGCACTGTTTCATTGTTTTGAATTTCGGCTATCAGCGTGCTACGTAGCCTCTGGACACAACTAATACCTGTATCGTTGTGACTTACTCACTTTTCTGCGATTAGTTTTACGAATTTACATTTAAACATTCTTTATAATCATTCTCCTTGCCATGCAGTTTCCTGTTTAAGCGAATTAAACCGATTTGTACGAGTACTCAACAGTTAGTACACGATAACTTAATCTGAAACGTGTTACTTGGCAATCTCAAGTGGTGGAATTTTCCGATTTTCCCCTTGTAATTCACGTCAGCAATAGTAGTAATCAGAAGGACTATTATACTTCACATTTGTGTGCGTGTTTTCAGCAGAAAAGGTGGGTTTTGGTGCTGACACAAGGTTACAGAGACGCAGCGCTCTGTTCTACAAAAATGGTCTTTGTTTGATGCATCATGTTTCGTGTATTACTCCAACAAACTGGAGCACATCCCCATTACACTGCAAGTTGCTACAAGCCACACTATTTAAACACTTTTATGATTGGTGTGATATCGGAAATAATTTCAAAAAAAAAAAAATAAAATAAAAAAATAGGTTCAAATGGCTCTGAGCACTATGTGACTTAACTTCTGAGGTCATCCGTCCCCTAGAAACTTAGAACTACTTAAACCTAGCTAACCTAAGGACATCATACACATCCATGCCCGAGGCAGGATTCGAACCTTCGACCGTAGCGGTCGCGCGGTTCCAGACTGTAGCGCCTAGAATCACTCAACCACTCGACCACTCCGGCCGGCTATAATTTCTCACATAACATAACATAAATTCACTTTTCGGTTTGCTATGCCCACTATACATCGTTCCACCAAGAAAGTAAGTGTTAATTCCTAGGTAATTTTCTATGAGCTTTTTGGAGGAAGATTACATTCTTAAATATAATTCGTGGGTGGAAATTTGCTATATGATACGATATAACTTTTAAATCAGGGCATATTTGGATTTGCTTTCACAGATACGAAATCCAAATTCAGGTCACAGCCACAACCTTACAAGCTTTTCTGAGCACCTTAATTTGCAGCCTACAGATATCTCTTTAATGACTTCATCGGCAAAAAACCACACAACCACATGTCTGCGTTATGTTTTATACAGGGTGGAAACATCACATGAATTAAGAAAACAGATTTGCGAATGAGAAATCCTCTTCCATTTTTGTTGCTTGTCTAGTTGTTTACGTAATAACTAAAGTCAGATTTTGTATGTAGGAACGATCTTCGGAAACAGCCTGTGGCCGGAACAGACAGCAATGCGCTGGTGCCGGAAGAAGCACGCGCGAAGCAAACATTCAACGCAAACTGTGCCGCATTCGCTCGACTTCTTTCAACAAGCAGAGCTGTCCGGCCAAGCCCAGAGGAGGCACAGTGTTCCCACTCGGTCCACTGCTCAAACACTTTGAACATTTTACAACAAACGAGCGTCGTTTAGATTGACAGTTCCTTAAACCTTCCATCATGTGGTCATTTTACTCACGGATTTTCCTCCTTCTTGTTTTTTAGCTATACAATAGTAGCAATAGCTCTGTAAATATTGATTTCTTTGTAAAATGATACACAACTTTTCGATTCTTTTCAACATTATTTTTATGTTATTCACTTTTATTTATACGCCAAAAAGTCACCGTACATAGCAATACCTGGGCACTGCATCGTGGGCTTCATTAGAGATGGATTTCAAGCTCGGGGTGAAGAAATATGGGAAAGGAAGCGAGCAGTGTTTTTTAAACGGAACCAACCTGGCATTCGCCTTAAGCGACTTAGGGAAAGGACTGAAGATCTAAATCTAGGGGTCCTCTCGAATGCGGTTTCTGTATCTAACCACTGTTCTGCCTCGCTGGTTAGACGCCTGGTGTCGAAAGCATTAGACTGCCAGATTCTGCAGGACGCGAACTCGATCAGCAGCCGTCATTGTTCTGCCGCTGTCAAGTCAGTGTTTGGCTCCACTGCTAGCCTGGTATGAGTGGTTTCTTGTGAAATACAGAAATAAGGGCAAGTCTCTCACACAGCATTTCCGAGCTGCAGCGCCAAGCGTGCGCCTGTTTACAGGCCCAGAATATCCCGGCCAGCTGCTGGCTTAGGCCGCTTGCCAAGCCGCGCCTCCGAGGTGGTACCACGCCACCTCAGGAGACCTCTCCGTGGTGACACTGCTTTCTACCAAGGATCAGTGGTTGGTGTACCCAAAAAACTTGTGCCAGGAAAAAATGAGATTTTGGGAAAATCATTTCTGTATTTTAAAAATGTCAACATGAAAACACCATAAAGCGGATATACGGATAGGACTTTATTGTAAACTGGTTTTGATGAGGTGACCATCATCTGATCAATCAATACGTAGACGGAAGAGCATGAATAGTGCTTAGTACAAACTGCTGATGCAACTACACCCGTTATGTGGTGCTGTGGTGAGAATAGTCAGATAAGTCATTAATATGACAATTAGTTTTACAGGAAATTCCTTGAGATAGCTTTTCGTCAGAATGGGTGTGGTCGCTCTACAGATTGACAGATTGAATCATAAATATAAGCGAAAACTGCGGCGGCTGAAAGTATACGATACTTGTTATACGGAGTTCGGCAATGTTTGTGATGGTTTGTGGCTGGATGCCCTTCCTGACATCAACACTCCCTTCCTCCGCTCCCCTCCCCCCCCCCCCCCCACTCTCTCTCCTCCCCAAACTGGGACGGTTTCTGTGTACACCAACAGTCTGCTTCTAGAGAAAATCTCCTATTCCAGTGTAAGGAAGTTTTATAAGTGTTTGCGTAGCGTGTACTGAGGCTAGAAATGGGTACAAGCCCGTTATTTACCTAGTTGGATGTGGGGAACCGCCTAAAAACCACGTCAAGGTTCGCCGGTCAACAGCCCTTGTCGTTAACCCAGGAGGTGCATTCGGTCCGAGGCAGGCTTGCCTCCCCGAATCCCGGAAGCGGAGCGTTAACGCTGGTGGTTTTTAGGTGTGTGGCTGAAAGTGTATGATGAGAGAAGCAAACAAGAGGCCTTAAAACGAACAGTATGCGGGATAATGTGATTACGAGCCGCGGCTGACATATTGTCGTAGTTAGCACAAATCTACCCACAAATCTGCTTTCAATTTAATCCCCATCTGCTGATCGTTTCAATCACGTAATTCTAGACCCCCCTAGATTAGATGGTAGATGAAGTTAAGGTCGGTCCTTTGAGCAGGGTTGCCCCGCATATTCATTTGCATTTCTTCCACCCGGGATGCAGTGGCCCATGATTTTGCGCACAGTCTTGTTATCTTCGTAATACACGAAACATCATATTCCAAACACCTGCGGCTATGCGAGGTGATGCAGTAGTTAGGCCAATGGACTCAGATTCGGAAGAACCGGAATTCAAACTCCAGTCCGGTCTTTCTGATTTAGGTATTCCGTGGTTTCCGTAAATAGTTTGTGCCGCTAATATCTCTCTGAGAAGACATATTACACACCTTTCTCTTTACGGGACATCAAAAACTGTTATTCATCATCAATGACAAATTCTGCTGAAGTTGTATAAATTATTTCTTTCTGAAAAGGAAAGCACAACTCGGTTTCAGAACATGTATCCCATCTTCAGGTGGGTCGCAAAAATATAAATCAATAATAGTACCTGTCCACGTGGTTAAGAAAATCAAAGCTAAACAGAACCAACATAAATGATTAGAAAAAAAACCGCCTATACGTGTGTGTCGACAAATGATCCATAACTGAGACTAAAATATATTAAAATAGGATTTTTATGAATTTCTGTTGGTTCCGTTTAGCTTTGACATTCTTATCCATGTGGGTAGATATTATTATTGATTTATAATTTTTCAGATGCACCTGCAGTTAGGATACATGTTCTGAAACCAGGTTGTGCTTTCCTTTTTAGAAATAAATAATTAGACGACTGTATCGGGTTTTATCATTGAAGACGTATTTCCTTCATCGTCGTTATCCAATCCTATCATATGCTCCATCCGGAAGACAGAATACTAGAGACGTTTTCTCCGGCAGAAAGCTCACCATTGATCTCAACGTTTTCATAAACAACTTTGTAGGCTTTGGCACTGACTAAGACTAATAATCTTATATCAGACTAGGAGAAGGAAGGAATGAAATAAAGAAAAAATGAAAGAAGGAAGAACATTAGGGTTTAACATTCCTGAGGACAAACTCGGATGGAGGACAAATGGGGAAGAAGAGGATCTTCCTAGCATTTGTCTTAAACGACTTAGAGAAATTACGGAAAACCTAAATGTGGATTTTCAGTTATGAATTTGAACCGCCATCCTCCTGAATAAGATATCAGTGTCTTACCAACGCGTCACGTCGCCCGTGCTCTCCACTAATCAACGTGTCTGGCTCCTTATGACTTTTTATTGTCCCCTAAAAAGAGAAAGGACGTGGAAGGCAAACACTTCCAGAAGTAGAGAAATCTGTTACGGTACCGTGCGGTAAATCTTCAGCTTACTTCAAAAACCGATGGGACAAAAACTGGGAGTATTACATTAGTTCCAATCGACGCTATTTTGAAGGTGATGCAACTTTGTTAATGTTCTGTCAATGTAAAATGTTGTTTGAATAATTCTCATTCCTTTTTGCTTGCTGCTGTTGGTACATGATTAACTAGTCGGTTGAACACGATTAGAACCCATCATAACTGTGAGAAACTACTTCTTTCTACACAACGATCGTTGATTACGGGTTTGGGTTTGACTTGACTGTTGAAAGATGTTCGGAAGTGTTGAATGACAGGTAACATGTTACAAATAAAGCTGCATACTATTTTACTAACGGGTGTATGCTATTTTAAGTTATTATATTCTGGAGCAAGAAATTTTAACATTTACAGTTCATTTGTGGTAGCCAATAGATATATAACAACCCAGACTGCCCCCCTTGGAGAAAAGGATATTCCAGAGAACGGCTTACCCACAGACTGAGAGATATTTTCCCGAATGAAACTATCATTCTGTACCAGAACACACTTTATACTCAAACATTTGAGAAATTAAGCATGTACTCTGCTACTGTTTTTTTTTTTCAATTACCGATATTGTGGTGTCGTAAGCACGGAATGCATCATCAAGCAGCAACACAGGCGTCGATAGGTCGACAACCTACTCGATAGGCGGCGTATAACACAGCGATTGCCGCAGTCGCAGCGGTGGCGCCGCCAGAGAAGTGGTATACGCCGGCGCCACAGCAGAGTGGGCGGTTCCAGATCGGCCCGACTACCTAGAGGACCGCCTTCTACTTGAGTACTTCTCACTGCATCGTCTGCTTCTACAGAATCCACGCCAGCCCTTCTTCAGCGAACGTTCTAGTGGGACAAGAACTGTTTACTATCCAGCCTTAGCTTCTGGATAGTAGTTGAACTTCAGGATCTGCTGCCTGGGCCGATTTGTACAAAGTTGAGTATTCGTCAATAAAATGTGTATGTTCTTGTCACTAATCATTAACAGTGTTCCAGTTTCTCCTCTCATAGTGTTTCCCTCAGCGCACTATAAATGCTTGAGGGTGGTGATGTGTAAAATCTCCTTCTGTGGTTGTATCAAAAGTACGTTACAAAAGGTATAGTATGGAGTTTTAATTTTAATGACATTTCATTACAGTACAGTTTCCAGTACAGAGTGTAAGTTTAGTTCTAGAAAAATGATGATCTTCTAAGAAAGGACACTTGAAATCCAAAGTGAGGGCGTACGTAGTCAGCCAGGCGTGGAGCTCCTGAACATTAGGACAGCAACTCAGACAACGAATAATCTGTGCTCTGAAATCTCGTCTTGTCACTCCAGGAAAAAAGTAAATATGGAAGAAGAGCAAAAGTTCCGTACTGGAACTGAGCAGTTTGCTGGTGTGACGCTGTGACTGGGATCATAATGAGAGGTTTTTCCCCGCCATACTAGCAGCAACAGCAACACGTGAACGAAGCGCCAGTGTCTGTGGACCACATCTTCCCATCGGTCCCCGTTAGTGACGCAGTCCAGCCATCTATATATGAGGAAAAGTAACACCACAGCTGTATCTTGAGAATGTATTTATTCTATCACACGACTAGTTTCGGCGACACATTACCGCCATCCTCTGCTCCTCTTTACCACAGAACAATAACACGATGCCAATATTTGAAGACTAAACAACTATAAAACAACGAACACATAAAATTATGGTACTCTAACGTACTAAATGATAGTTAATTGAAACCCTCAGCTGCCGAGAGGTGTTGTTGATATACCTCGATGGAGACAGCTGAAAATGTGTGCCCCGACCGGGACTCGAACCCGGGATCTCCTGCTTACGTGGCAGACGCTTTACCCATCTGAGCCACCGAGGACACAGATGAAAAGGGTGACTGCAGCGACTTATGCCTTGCACGCTTCCCGTTAGACCCACATTTTCAACGCTCCACTATCTACATACGTAATGTTCCTAATAGATATTTGCCCATTGACATTCATCTGCGCGAATGCGCACAGGTTGCCCGAACTCTTACTGGAATCGTCACCTTAGTGTGCGCGAGTAATCAGTGGATGGGCAGATACCTAATTGGAACATTACGTATGTAGATAGTGGAGAGTTGAGAATGTGGGTCTCACGGGAAGCGTGCAAGGGACAAGTCGCTCAGATGGATAAAGCGTCTGCCATGTAAGCAGGAGAGCCCGGGTTCGAGTCCCGATCGGGGCACACATTTTAAGCTTTCCCCGTTGATGTATATCAACGCCCGTCAGCAGCTATCGGTATTGATTTAATTGTAATTTCATTCTAGAGAGCTGCACAGTCACCAGTAGCATCTGTTCTTTCGGACTGAGCATTGCATAACACTGACCTCTTCGTTCACACAAAAGAGGGCGCTGTTGATCCTGCGTGCACGCCATCACTCTGTCATTTAAATCACTTATGATTCCGCTGTTCAACACGTCCCCTTATAGTGGCGTGCTGCAGACCATTACTTCTGAATGTTTTAGTTTTTACAAACGGTAGTGTATTGTCTCACCATCGTTCTTAATTTCGGGATATTAGGTTTAATCATCCCATATGCACCGCCATTTGTTTCCGACATCTGTCGCTTTCGCGTAATAGTATGAGCGAAAGAATCAGAATCTGGCTCCTCGTTGTTTCGTCTCGCCACTGGGTAGCCATGGAGCGCAAGTCTCTGATCGTAGCGGTGAGAACACCAGTCATTTCGCAAGGAGAGTACCTGGAACTCTTGCCTGTAGATAATGGGGCTACGGAGCGGAGCGGCAGCAACTGTACTCGGCGATTCCGTGTCGCAGGCCGTCATTACCATTCCAGTCGAGTTGAGATCCGCAGCATACGGGCAAGCGGCTTGCGCGAGCGACCCAGATTCGGACGTGGGCCAGCTCGCGGCGGCGGAGGCGCGTGTGAAGGCAGCTCAGCACTGCTAATGCGTTGCTGCGCAGACGCGCTGTCAGGGAAATGCAGCAGCGAGACGGATGCGGGCGCTGTCCGCCTGGACCCGCCCAAGGCCGCCCGACTTGCGTCTCCGGCCTCGACCTGCATTCAGGCCGCGGGATCGCTTTTCCGGCAGATTAACTGACCTCGCTCAATGTTCAGCTCCTTTTAGACGTCCCGTAGGACTACATAACGCGGATAAAAATCATGTTTCCCAATCGGACGGGGAGGCAAAGCACACAGATCAGAGAACGTGGGGCGGACGGTTCTAATTGCTTCCCTGACTGCATCCGAATGACTTCCAGACGAGCCGGCCGAAGTGGCCGTGCGGTTAAAGCCGCTGCAGTCTGGAACCGCAAGACCGCTACGGTCGCAGGTTCGAATGGCTCTGAGCACTATGGGACTTAACATCTGTGGTCATCAGTCCCCTAGAACTTAGGACTACTTAAACCTAACTAACCTAAGGACATCACACACATCCATGCCCGAGGCAGGATTCGAACCTGTGAAACGTACCCTTTGAACAATTTATACAGGACTGTGCTTAAACTGACACACAATATTTTGTTAGCGCAACGCAATCTGACTTTCAAAATTCCCTACAAAAGAATGGGCCCTGACTAACATTAACCTATACCTTTCACAAATCACTTACCTCACAAAAATCTTCGCTGCTCAAGCTACTGCAATACAGCGAGCGCCACTACTGCCAGCTAAATAAAAGATTCAAACTATGGAAGGCACTAACTACTGATAGGGATAGTTAGCAAATGAAAGATATTAATAGAGAACAAACAATGTATTTACCTTAATATCATCACAAGTCATAATATATATATCAGTTCATGACAAATTACAAAACTCCGCCATCTCTCTCCCAACATCCACCACTGCTGGCGGCTCACCTCCAACTGCGCAACGCTACGCGCTGTTCACAGCCAGCTGCCTAACACTACAATGGCGAGTATTACAACAATGCAAAGCAGCCACAGACTGCACACAGCACAGCCAGTGATTGTCATACAGAGGTGGCGTTACCAATAAAAAAACCTAAACAGCCTACTTACATAGAGAAAACATAAACAGCCTACTTACATAGCCCCCATGCTCCCCACAAAAAATTTTATAAAATATTTTTGGGCAGTGGCCAATAATGATTTGATTAAATTTTTTCACCATCGTAATTACAATAACAAAGAAATCAAATGCACACACTTATTGATATTATGTTGGTCAAAAGCTCAAATTTTCTCACAGTCCATAAAGACAGTCCTAATCGTACATAACAGGAGAATAGCAGTGTTTTTCTCAAAGTCTGAGCAGTAAAAGAAAATGCACACAGAAGTAGTGGATTTCCATGCAGTCTTGAAGAAGTAGCGTTGTCCTTCCAATGGAAAGACAGCGCTGACTCTCAACATGCATGCAGGTAATGGGCCACAACAGAGCAAACCCACAGCAGAGTTCATTCGACGTTTTGAAGAATATTGTTAGGTAGGTCATCACAGAGCAGACCCACTGTAGTCCTGGTAGAGATTGTGGTATTGGTGGGCCACCAGAGGTGCAGACCCACTGCAGTCCTACTTGTGCACTCACAAAGTTTCTGGAATTGTCCTTAGATCCAGCAATGCTGTTATCCAGTCCCTTGCTGAATTACCAACACACGTGCAAACACTATCAGTCCCTACTTCTCACATATTGTCCATATACTATGACCAACAGAAACGTGTGCAGTGAAATGTAACTAACAAGTTAATAATGTCATGAACTGGTGACAATTACAATTTTATAACATAAGAATAGAATTACAAAGGTACAAAATACATCATTAAAAACATAACAATACAGATAACATTTGTAGTAAAACAGGCGTTACAAAAGAATAGAAATAAACATATACATCAGTGTTACAAAAATAGTGACATAAGTACATACATAAAATAATGAGAATAGTTTTCGAAACATTAATTTCACACATGAACATTGAAACAGAACAGAATTGTAAACAACTTTACAAAGAAAATAACATATTATTCCCCACATCCACCACTGCTGGCGGCTCACCTCCAACTGCGCAACGCTACGCGCTGTTCACAGCCAGCTGCCTAACACTACAATGGCGAGTATTACAACAATGCAAAGCAGCCACAGACTGCACACAGCACAGCCAGTGATTGTCATACAGAGGTGGCGTTATCAATAAAAAAACCTAAACAGCCTACTTACATAGAGAAAACATAAACAGCCTACTTACACCTGCGACCGTAGCAGTCGCGCGGTTCCGGACTGAGCGCCTGAACCGCTAGACCACCGCGGCCAGCTCGCAGGTTCGAATCCTGCCTCGGGCATGGATGTTTGTGATGTCCTTAGGTTAGTTAGGTTTAACTAGTTCTAAGTTCTAGGGGACTAATGACCTCAGCAGTTGAGTCCCATAGTGCTCAGAGCCATTTTTGGACTTCCAGACGAATGAATCCAATCCACTAAACAACTAGACATCTCCCCACTCTCCACCCTTTCCCTGACGTACATTCTATCCGTATTAATAATCAATAAAAACCTACATGGATACTCTGCAAATTACATTCAAGTGCCTGGCAGAGGGTTCATGGAACCACCTTCACAATTCTCTGTTATTCCAGTCTCGTATAGCACGGGGAAAGAATGAACACCTATATCATTCTGTACGAGCTCTGATTTCCCTTATTTTATCGTGGTGATCGTTCTTCCCTACGTAGGTCGTTGTCAACAAAATATTTTCGCATTCGGAGGACAAAGTTGGTGATTGGACTTTCGTGAGAAGATTCCGTCGCAGCGTAAAACTCCTTTCTTTTAATGATTTCTAGCCCAAATCCTGCATCACTCCCTCCCATATTTCGTGATAATACAAAACATGCTGCCTTTCTTTGAACTTTTTCGATGTGCTCCGTCAGTCCTATCTGGTAAGAATCCCACACCGCGCAGCAGTATTCTAAAAGAGGACGGAAAAGCGTACTGTAGGCAGTCTCCTTAGTAGACCTGTTACATTTTCCAAGTCTCCTGCCCATAAAACGCAGTCTTTGGTTAGCCTTCCTCACAACATTTTCTGTGTGTCCCTTCCAAGTTAAGTTGTTCGTAATTGTAATGCCTAGGTATTTAGTTGAATTTAAGGCTTTTAGAATAGACTGATTTATCGTGTAACCGAAATTTAACGAGTTCCTTTTAGTACTCATGTGGATGACCAGACACTTTTCGTTATTTAGAGTCAACTGCCACTTTTCGCACCATTCAGATACCTCTTCTAAATAGTTTTGCAGTTTGTTTTGATCTTCTGATGGCTTTATTAGTCGTTGAACGACAGCGTCATTTGCAAACATCCGAAGACGGCTGCTTAGATTGTCTGCAAAATCGTTAATATAGATAAGGATCAGCAAAGGGCCTATAACATTACTGTGGGGAACGCCAGAAATCATTTCTGTTTTACTCGATGACTTTCCATTACTTACCTCTCTAACAGGAAATTACGAATCCAGTCACATAACTGAGACGATATCCCATAAGCACGCAATTTCACTACAAGCCGCTTGTGTGGTAAAGTGTCAAAAGCCTTCCGGAAATCCAGAAATACGGAATCGATTTGAAATCCCTTGTCAATAGCACTCAATATTTCACGTGAATTAAGAGCTAGTTGTGTTTCACAGGAACGATGTTTTCTAAAACCATGTTGACTGTGTGTCAACAGACCGTTTTCTTCGAGGTAATTTATAATGTTCGAACACAATATATGTTCTAAAATCCTGCTGCATATCGACGTTAACGATATGGGTCTGTAATTTAGTGGATTACTCCTAATATCTTTCTTGAATATTGGTGTGACCAGTGCAACTTTCCAGTCTTTGGGTACGGATCTTTCGTTGAGCGAACGGTTGTATATGATTGTTAAGTATGGAGCTAATGCATCAGCATACTCCGAAAGGAACCTACTTGGGATATAGTCTGGACCAGAAGACTTGCTTTTATTAAGTGATTTAAGTTACTTCACTACTCTGAGGATATTTATGGCAGCTGTTCTCGATTGGAATTCCTTAATATTTAGTTCGTCTTTTTTTGTGAAGGCATTTCGGAAGGCTGTGTTTAGTAACTCTGCTTTGGCAGCACTGTCTTCGATAGTATCTCCATTGCTATCGCGCACAGAACGCATTGATTGTTTCTTGCCGCTAACATACTGCTAACATTCCTTGATCGTCATTTTTTTTATGTACACCTTAACTTGTGTAGCCCGCAGCTGTCTTCAGAATCCCTTTCAACATCTCGATACACTATATCCTGCCTGTTCCCATATGTGCGTGTACAATAGGCTAGCTAACTGACAATATACAGTGTACCGTGGTTTTGAAAGTGATTCTTAAGATGACTGTGCCTCAACATGTTAAGGTCAGTATTTAAAAAAATAAAATAAAAAGTAAAAATAGCGATCAAGACGGATAACTATATTGACTAGTGTCAATGATTGTAGAGTCGTATGCACGCAGATTCAAGCAACCGACCAAAGATGGTGTCGCCGAACGTGCGTTTACTTTGATTTCCCAAAACCGAACAAGAGAGCGATACGAAATTGGAGGTGGGACGTCAGTGAGCATCGAATCCACACCAGCGGCTGAGCAGTCTCGTGCGTTATCATCTACGCTAAGATAACAACTGAAACTAATTGTTTGTGGTGGGCTATTTGAATTTGCACTCCCGACAGTCTGACTGGCTAACTACATACTAATTAACTCGAAAATGGCGCAACGTGTCGAATTTTTTCTTAACTATTATTTCTCAGCGCAACTTACCCTGCAACACCCTTACAAGCTTTTCAGAGTGTTTCTGACCATCCCGTATAACGATTTTTGAAAATGTAGTGAAAAAGAGCTCTTTCAAATGTGACCAGATGAGACGAAAGGCGTATTTTTGTCAGACAGAAAGATAGCTGTAACATTTTATTCATTTAAATTTTATGGTGTTAACTGCTTAGAAACCACAAGTGTGAGTAAAAATAGTATTTTTCCAGACTAAACCCACGAATATCTATTATACTTGCTGCGGAAAATGGCCACAAAAAACAACTTGAGGAGCAATTTATCAGAGGGTTAAGAACAGAAGCCAACACTGAGCAGGAAATTATAAAACTCTCCAACATTTTAGGCGATAACATGCAGATAGTTTGAAAATTAATCAAGGAACTGTACCTATAAATTCGTACCCCAACGTAAATGAGGTAAAGATCGCAAAAACTGTAGTGAAAATTGGGATTGCAAACAGGTACAGATAAAATACCAGAAGAAATAGTTAAGTTTTTGTACCAATTAGGAATAACAGAAATATTGAAGTTATGCAACAACTTGAAAGTGGCGAATGACCAGTGGAGAATTTCATTGTGACAACGACAGAAATACCAAAGAAACGGGAAACAAAGAAACGCAGGGAGCCCAGGACAATCAGCCTCACTTCACTTGCAGCCAATGTTATGTCCAGGATGGAAAAGGTAATGGGGGTAAATTGGCTGAGGAGCAGTTTGGGTTTAGGAAGAATACAGGCACAAGACATGCAACAGGAATCTTGTGAGTTTTGTGAGAGATATCTATTGAGAAGGGTGTTTTGTAGAAGTGGAAAAGACTTGGGATAAACTTGCAACTACAAGGAGGGAAGAAACACTAAACTAGAAATAAGGCAACGTAAATAAACTCGTTCAAAACACGGCAGTGAGAGTGAGGGAAGAAGATATGAGACGGACTGATTTAGGAAAAGAAACATAGGCTGTTGCTTGTTTCCTAACCTTTTCAGTTTTTTCGTAAGGAACATGAGTGAGCATTGCCCACTAGTGATAAAGGAAAAACATAATGCTGAATGGAGAAAAAAAATGTGGAAGTTTTTAATCACCTTGGAAGCAGCATAGCAATCGAATGAAAGTGCTGTGCATAAATTAAAACAAGGATGCCAATATCGAAAGAGGCAGTTTTTTGCAGCCGTGTGGATAAAGATTTGAGGGAAAGAGAGGATTGTACTCGTGTTGGTGCTGCAATGTGGACAATGAGGAAGGAAGATAAAAGAAAGCTTGTGGCATTTTTGATGTGGACGTGGCGGAAGATGTAAAACATAGTTGCATGGATAGGGCTTACTGAGATTCGGAGAGAAGAGAAAACATTACTGTGATAAAAGGACGGAAACGAAACCGTATAGAGTGTCAAAAAGAAGCAGGCGCTTATAAACCAGTCTTAGAAGGATATGGCGAAGCGAAGGGGAGGCAATGGAAGAAGATATTTCAGATACTGGACTATTTGCTGGACGACAATGCATTAAGGAGGAAGCGATGGACCGCCTGAAACGCAGACGCAAGGACCCCTTAACGTAGCAGGACATTACTGCTATTGCCCTTGGTGATGATGATGAAGATACGGGGTGACAATTGTTGAACTATATGAAAACAAAACGTAAATTAGTTACAAACTACGGCATGTACACACTTTATTCGACATGTAAACATCACTACGGATATTCAGATTCAGGTTATGACATGTTCGATATGCTTGCCATCATTGGCGATGACGTGGTGCAGACCAATAGCGAAATTCTGCATGACCCGCTGAAGTATAAGAACAGAGATGCTGTCAATAACCTCCTGAATGGCTGTTTTCAGCTCAACGATGGTTTTAGGGTTATTGCTGTACACCTTGTCTAGCCCCACAAACGGAATCGCATGTGTTCAGATCCGGAGAATATGGCGGCCAATCGAAGCCCATGCCAGTGGGGACATCAAACACTCTCCTTCTTCGATGGAGTCGAGCTCCGTCTTGTGTGAACCATATCTTGTCGAAACCAGGGTCACTTTGGATAATGGGGATGTAGTCGTCTTCAAAACCTACAAGTACCGTGCGGTAGTCGCCGTGCCATCAAGGAATATCGCACCGATTATTCCATGACTGGACACTGCACACTACACATTGCACACCACACAGTCACCCGTTGAGGGTGAAGAGACTTCTCGATCGCGAAATGCGGATTCTCAATCCCCTAAATGCGGCAGTTTTGCTTATTGCAAAACCCTACCAAATGAAAATGGGTTTCGTCGCTGAACCAAACCGTACTAATTCCCATCATGCCCCGCGACCAACCGGGCAGTTTGAACGTCCTAGCGCAAACCGTTCAGAAGTTATGACGATTTTATTTGATATAGTTCAATAACTGTCACGTTATGTAAACTATTGATCGTCAGCCTGGGACACGGTGAAAGCAGGACATACGTCAGCGGTTCCCAACCTTTCTGAGACGACTGCTCAGTGAGTGCAATCAGATGCTAACCAGTAATTGTCTCCTAGACCTCATCTTCCATGTCTCCACCATCACCAACTTAAGCTGCTAATAAAATGTTAAAATGAAAACGAAATTTCTTGTTTAAATAGTTTTATTCCTAAAATTACGAAATATAAATTATGTTTAGTTTTTGTAGGTGTTTTATTAAACCACGAAGTCAAGAGTTTAAAAAAGAAAAAAACACACATTTCCCACCTTTCAAACTTCACAGACCTTCTCCACTCCTGGAAGAAAGAATATTGCGGAAACATGTCTCAGCCACGGCCTGGGCGATGATTCCTGACTGCATTTTTCACTCCGCAGCGAAGTGTGCACAGATACGAAACTTCTTGGCAGATTTAAACTGTGTGCCAGACAAAGAACTCAGGACCTTTGCCTTTCACAGGCTATTTTAGAAGGTAGGAGATGAGGTACTGTCAGAAGTAAAGAGCTTAAGAGGTGTTGCCAATTGTGTTTGGGTATGTCAATCATTGAGCACCTGCCCGCGAAGGGCGAAGGTCCCGAGTTCGAGACTCGGTCTGACATACAGTTGTAATCTGCCAGGAAGTTTCATATCAGCGCAAATTCCGTTGCAGAGTGACAAATTCATTCAAGGTTTTGTAATGATATTCATTATAAATTATATCAACAAGGAAAATGTGTTCATTTTTCAAGAGTGGTAATATTAGGCGTTTGCAACTGCTCCTACTAGAAAGTGTACTGATAAGAATTAGAAGTAATAGTGGTACTATTGGAAATGGCTGTAACTGTTTTGATTCGTTTTCTTAATTGCAGTATTGTTTCTTTTCTAATTTCTTTAACTAGTATTAAAACAAACATTACTTGTGAGTTATCAGCAATGCCAACAGATAATAAGTGGCAGCATGTAAGTCAGTCTTAATAACGTTGTTGCTATGATTATATTCCATCCTTTTCCTTCCTTTTTTCTGCATACTACACAAAATTATATACGATTTATTTTTTTATGAGTTGTAGCATTAGTGTAAATGGAATATTTTACAACCACGGCAAAAGCCTTCTGGAAGCGTGAGTAGATTAAAATAATTCTGAGTTTGTTGCAGATAGCTCTACCCACTTGCTTCACTGCCTTGCCTATACTTTGTGCCTTGGCTCGTCTTTTCACAAACACATTTACTGCGCTGACAAGAAAAGTGTTTGGGTTCGAACAAACAAATCTTCGCTAAAACTACGTGCCGCATCGCCTGATGCGAATGTGAACAGCAGTTTATCTGTAGAGTTCCAGAATCATCTGCTAGAGATCACAGTCGTGCGCAGTACCGTCGCAACTGCGCACTTCGACATACTGAGATGTGGTGGAACAGCCTGTGCGTCTAAAGGCTACTTGTGGAACTAGCAAGGAATAGATGAGGTCCCTTTACCCAAGATAACGTGTAGAGACTCTTATCGCTATAGATCAGTCACAATCATATGTTCGGTCTCCTTAATAAAACAAAGATGTGGAAACCAATTAGGAATGGGTTGCGTCATAATCTTAAAGCGCTGTTTTGATGACGGTGATAATGATACATCGTTGTACCTATTCGTGACCTGATAACTTTAAATGAAAAGATCGAAGTAGTCGAACTAGCACAGAACCTCCGTCGGTAAAGACATGGTATGTCACACGTATAGTCACACGGTTTCGCTACAAGAAGCAAGGAAATATTTACGATGAGGTTCACATTTAAACTATAAGAACCCACGACTGTTACATGAAATGAAATTACTATTATAATCTTGTCTTATTATGTGGAAAGATTAAACGAAGTGGGGATAATTTCCAAATGGATTCGGATGTGCAGCTGAATGTAATGAATAAGACATAATGACAAAGTTCGATGAGGTGTCGGTCTAGCTTCAATTACAGTTCTTAGAAACTTTAAGCAGTAGCGAAACAGGTCGTTGTGTTACGATTCTATAGGATGTCGTTACTGATTTGAGAATGAATGATACAGTAATGTATAACTGTGATTCAAGCGATCAGCTGCAAGTGTATTGCCTACGAAAAGGGGGAGATTAGGTTCTAAAACCAATCGGGAGCTCCCTTTCATTTTCCCAGAAGTGTCTGACACGTTTTAATTACCAGTTAACACTATGCGTTTCACTATGACGTTACTTTCCTCATTTATCTCTGAAAAAAAAGACTTTTCTCAAACTCGATTAGTTTCTTAAATATGATACGAAAGAATCAAAAGGAAGCCCTGAGGATTTTACTGTGATGAATACGATTTAGGTACTAAGAGAAACTGCCGAGCTTTTTGTAAAATCTTTTCAATAATTGTTAGATGAACAAGACAGTCACTTCATTCTACACATACACCAATTCCTAAACGGCATGTTTCGCCAAGCAGACTAATGAATTGGTCAAGGCAATCAATTTGTGGTTTGAAGGAACCAGGTTGAATTTCTGACTTGCTGAGCCTCGTCTGACCGACAACAGGTGGGTACGAAGATATCAGCAACACAACAGTTTCCAACTGCCATCCTGCTATGGCCTTGCTATCTGGCCTCGTCATGCTCACCAGCTTTTAATGTCTATGCCTTGTTGTTGTAGCTATACATCTCTTGCAGTTTTATCAACTGATTGTGGTGGTCAGAAATCTTTCCAATGACCATGTAATGTTATGTTAACCGGGGACCTAGAAACGACGGAGAGGCTCCGTCCCCGCCGCAGCCGCTGTGGTCCGCAATCCCACGACGACTACCGCAGTCCACTTCACCCCTCTGCCGCCCCACACCGAACCCAGGATATTGTGCGGTTCGGCACCCGGTGGACACCCCAGGGAACATCTCACACCAGACGAGTGTAACACCTATGTTTGCATGGTAGAGTAATGGTGGTGTACGCGTACGTGGAGAACTTGTTTGCGCAGCAATCGCCGACATAGCGTAGCTGAGGGGGAATAAGGGGAAGCAGCCCGCATTTGCTGAAGCAGATGGAAAACCGCCTAAAAACTATCCACAGACTGGCCAGCACACCGGACCTCGACACAAATCCGCCGGGCGGATTCGTGCCGGGGACCGGCGGTCCTTCCCGCCCGGAAAGCCGTGCGTTAGACCGCACGGCTAACCGGGCGGGCGTCCAATGACCATACTGTTGTGGCATCCGTATCAGTTTTGAAGGAGGAACAACCTTGGCAAAAAGAAAGGCATCAACAACTGAAACTAGCTCCTCCGTAAGGATGGAAGCTGAAGTAGTGAATTAAAATTCGCACCACAGCTGGGACTTGAACGCACGTCTTTTGGTTAGAAGGCAGATGTGGAAACCATTTGCTGCCTTAGTTGGTTACTAGCCTTCTAGATTTATCCTCAGATGTTTGCCGAATGAGATATTCTTCAACCCATCTACCAAATTTATGTTAATGAAATATGCACCTGAGTATGGAATTCTACTTCTATTAGTCAAGGATCATATGACAAGTTGCCTAAACCTATGATTTAACACATTAGCAGTTTGTATTCAGGAAATGAGGCACCAGATGCAGTTATGGACAGTCAAACCCATGCCAATGCATATTATAAAAATGGAGTCACATATGTATTTATGTACATATAAATGTTACACATCTCCTCCTAAACTATGGGACCGATTTCAACCAAACTTGGCAAACATATCAGTTAATGAAAAGAATCGCTGTGGTGGTAAAGACCACCTGCCTATCAAAGAGGCTGGGGTGAAAAAGCAGTGTAGCCCAAGACGCGCGAATACCAATACATTACTCATCCAGTATTTGAGAATGAACGCATCTAGCAACTTGCAACCAACTTTACACATAATTTCAGACGTTTACGAAACTTCTTCTCGCTTCCATCCCAGACACAGTTCAAGTATTAAAACTGCCGCATCGGGCATGACGTTTTAATTTATTACTGTTTTACCAGTACCCGTATTGGCGACAAATTTTTCAGTCAGTATTCACATATACCATTGAATGTAACTGCAGAATTATATCACTGTACGACACATAGTTCAGGAGATACGACATCATAAACATTGAAATACGTGAAAATGAAACAGAGGGCCAAGTTCGATAGACATACTGGTGAAATAAGGGTAGAGATATGTTAAATATTAGTGAAATATATTTGACACGTGCATACGTGAGCAAAGCCATGGGTAGAAAGCCCTTCCTAGAACTATGGAACACTTTCAACCAAATTTGGTACGTATGTTAGTTACGATCTGGAAAGCCGTATTGTGGGGATAACAACCACCAGCCTCCTGTTGGGGTAAGGGCGATGATATGGAGAGAAAATGGGGAAGTAGGAGATGGAAAGAGAGAGAGGTGAAAGAGAAGATTGACACAGATTGGGGAGAGGAGGATATGGACAGAGACAGGAAAGAGGATGAGATGGACAGAGGCAGAGTGGTGGAAGAGACGGACAGAGAGAGGGGTGAGATGGAGATAGAGAGAGGGGGAGGGATATGTACGAAGAAAGGATCAGGAGGAGGTGGACAGTGAGGGGGAGTGGAGGGGAGCTATTTAAATGGGAGGAGAAGGAGATGGAAAGAGGGGGAGGGGCAGGTGATGGACAGATTGGGGACGTGCTGATGGATAGAAAGATGGGGTAGGAGCAGATGGAAAGGTAGAGGGGCAGGAGGAGTTGGGCAGAGAGGGATGTAGTGGGAGGTGGACAGAGAGATGGGCAGGAGGTGACGGGCTGAGAGTGTGGGTTGAAGTGGAGGACAGAGAGAGGGAGCGGAGGAGATGGACTGTTGAGCAGTTATCCTCAGTGTTAAAATACGAGAAACATACAAGAATCAGTAACTGAAAGGTAAAATAAAAATAAAAAACCACACTGAACTGTAGTAGTAACGTACCCTTTAAACCGAGTCACATAGATTCGTCGAGTTTGTGATAACTGTTGTTGTTCGACTTTAACACATACACACCCGGATTCAAACGGAGACTGTTGTTCACAGGGCAGTACAAGCAGCCACAGCTTACGTCATATCGATAGAGCCACTCCCTCTAGAATAAAATTACCATTTCGATTTTTTATATGTAAAACTGGTCAACCACGTAATCTATATTACGGGCATTGAAAGTTCGTTACATATTTAAAGAAAGTTTGTAGACGGTGCACTGTGTGCTATTCTACAGGATGGTTTACAAGAAAGTTTCATCCAAGGACATTTTTACCGTGAAGGGCGTTAAGACCTCGGATGAAATTTCCGCACGAGTAATTTAATGGATTAAGTAACGCGGTGGAAATTGCATTAAGTAATGCGCTGCAAATTACGGTGTTCCTGCAGGGACGCGTCTCATTGAAGATTCACCGTGTTATGTCCCGGAGCTCTGACTTAATATCGCCCACAGAGTTAAGATGTTTAATTTGTAGCTAGCTGGCACGACAAAATTATCGTTTTAAGCATCGTTCTTCCTTGTTTATGAGATCACTGCATTCGAATATCGATTAAATAAGAGCGTGTCCAATGCCGGACCTTATCAGGTGTTCCGTTTGTACTTGCATTAAATGCTAACAGGAAGTGTATAATCTCGTCAACAACGAATATTTCAGTAGCTGATGTGTCTGTTATTTATTTACTGGACATTCTTCCCGTGAATACTCAAAATATTAAAAGAATTTTTTGATACTATAGGTATACATACATTTAACTAAATTACAGAAAATAAATCAGAACGGAAGTGTGAGTTTTTAACAAAACTGCTTCCTTCGTAACATAGCTACACCCCGTTAACAGTCCAGCTTACACTGATCAGTCAGAACATTATGACCACCGATTTGATATCGATATAAACCCGTTCAGCCCATAGTAGCATCACCTTGCGAGGAATGACTGCTAGTCAGACGCACGCACGGTGCATGCAGTATCAGTGAGCGTAATGTTTTGAGGCTCGCCACGAACATTTCGGAAACTGTACGCCTTGCTGGTGTTCGAAGAGTGCTCCGATGAGTATCTTCAACACGTGGCGAAACCAAGGTGAAACCAGCTCCAAACGTCGTGGGGTTGGGTGGCCACCCTTTATTACAGATGTCGGACGTCGTACGCTGGGCAGACTGGTAAAACAGTATAGGCGGCGAACTAACACCAAACTTCACTTATGAGCAGAGTACAATTGTGTCTGAACACACAGTGTACCGAACACTCCTAACGATGGGCCTCCGCAGCCGAATAACCATGCATGTGCCAATGTTAACACCACGACATCGGCAACTGCGACTGAAATGGGCTCGTCGCCATCGGCACTGGACGTTGGCGCAACGGGAGCGCATTGGATGGTCTGATGAATCCCGAAACCTTCATCATGCCGATAGGAGGGTGTCATTTTCCAGTGGAACCTCTGTACTGCGGGACGGAGACAAGCTGGCGGCGGCTCCATTATGCTCTGGGGAACAATCACGTGGGCATCCAAGGGTCCAGTGGAGTTCGTGCAAGGTGCCATGTGACAAAGGAGTATCGTGCACTGGCTGTAGACCAAGTACACCCCTTCATGATGATCATGTTTCCCGGCGACAGTGGCATTTTTCAATAAGATAATGCGCCATGTCACAAAGTCAGGAGTGTGATGGTGTGGTTCAAGGAACACAATGGCGAGTTCCAATTGATGTGATGGCCCCTCACCTCGTCATATCTGAACCATATCGAACACATCTAGGATGTGACTGAATGTTGCGTCAGAGCTCATCGCCCCCCTCCCCGGAATGTGCGGGAATCAGGTGACTTTTGAGTGCAGGACTGGTGCCAAATCCCTCCACTGACCTACCAAGGTTTCATTGCTTCCATGCCAGGACGCGTAGCTGCTGTTATCCGCGCCAATGGATGACATACCGGCTATCAGGTAAGTCGTCATAATGTTCTCGCTGCCGGCCGGTGTGGCCGTGCGGTTAAAGGCGCTTCAGTCTGGAACCGCGTGACCGCTACGGTCGCAGATTCGAATCCTGCCTCGGGCATGGATGTGTGTGATGTCCTTAGGTTAGTTAGGTTTAAGTAGTTCTAAGTTCTAGGGGACTGATGACCTTAGAAGTTGAGTCCCATAGTGCTCAGAGCCATTTGAACCAATGTTCTCGCTGGCCAGTGTAATTCACCCTTGTTTCTCGGTGTAGGAACACAGTACTTCAATTTTGTTTTTCATATTTAATCCCCTATACCAGCGAGCAAATTAACTGTTGTAGAACTGTTCATTATTATGCAGCTCGGACCAAACTAACCGGAATCTACGGGTTTGGGAATATTTAAAACAGGTTTTCTGCTTTAACTATTTACATTTCAACCAAAGAAAGATATTCTAATAGAACTGTTTAGCATAATCGATAACTGGGAGAAGAGAGGAATGATAGCTAATCAGAGCATTAGCCATTACGATTAAGTTCAAATGGTTCAAACGGCTCTGAGCACTATGGGACTTAACAGCTGTCATCAGTCCCCTAGAGCTTAAAACTACTTAAACCTAACTAACCCAAGGACATCACACACATCCATGCCCGCGGCAGGATTCGAACCTGCGACCGTAGCGCTAGCGCGGTTCCAGACTGTAGCGCCTAGAACCACTCGGCCACTCTGGCCGGCTACGATTAAGTGAATGGGACAACAAATAGTACACTCCGTCACTTGTGAAATGTTAAAGATTACATGAGTAGATCGAGTGACTAATGAAGAGTAAATCCAACAGGGGAGAAAATAGTTTTATGGCACAGCTTTACTAAAGGAAGAGGTAGTTTGAAAGAATAAATCCTGAGACTCGAGGAATAGTTTGGTAATGGGTGGAAGTGTGAGGGGTAAAAAATGTAGAGGAAGAGCAAGGCTTAAATACAGTAGGTAGGTTAAAACGTGTATACTTATACACGTGTGTGTAAGCAGTTCACTCCGCACAACAGAATTAAAGGGTTCGGTTGGGTTTTCATTCTGCAGGTGTGAAAGTTTTACAGTGTGTAGATACATCTTTCCCTCTTGTTTTCAAACTTAGTTCAGCCTGTTCCCGTGAGTGGCGCCGTCACAGTATGTCTTCAAGATGGCTGCTGCACTTGACGTTCGTCAGAAGCAACGTGCTGTCATAGAATTCCTGTACTGTGAAAACGAGACAGTGGGAAACATCCACAATTCTGATGCATATGTGACGACATTGAAGAAGCTTCAAGCTCGATTGAGTCGTGTTCGACTTCATCGGCAAAAGCAGGGTGTTTTGCCGTTGTACGACAATGCACGGCCACAAGCGATCACAAAACTCGGATGGACAACACTGTAACAGCCGCCTTACAGTCCTGACCTGGCTCCATGTGACTATCATGTCTTTGGTAAACTGAAAGACCCTCTTCATGGAACAAGGTTTGGAGATGATGACTCCCTTGTGCACGCTGCCAAACAGTGGCTTCAACAGGTTGGTCCAGAATTTTACCGTGCGGGTATACAGGCGCTGGTTCCAAGATGGCGTAAGGCAGTTGAGAGGGATGGAAATTATGTGGAGAAATGAGAATATTGTTCCTAAAGGATGTATCTACACACTGTAAAACTTTCAAATATGTAGAATAAAAGATGGATTTAGAAAAAGATAGTGTGCATTTCTTTTGGAGTGACCCTCGTATTAGTTACGATGCTTCACTCCCTACTCGTAGGTAGAGATCGGTAGGCGCGTAGCTGGCGTTGCTTGCGCTGTTTGATTGGTTCACTGCCGCCACGTGCACGCTTCGCCGTCTCACGTGTAGCGAGCCTCACACGGGGGGTAGCCATGGTTACGCGAGTGGAGCGCAATGTGGGCCACGGTCGAAAGAGAAACGGGAGCGACTGCGGAGGCCTCGAACACCGGCCGGTCCAGAGGCAGCATGGGAGGTTGCCACCGTCCAAGGAAGACTGCCTGTCCGCCGCGTCTCTAGGGCACCCCACGAGTCCATTGTCTCTCAGAGCGCCCGCTGGGGCAAGGAAGTCCGTCATTCGCACCGTTACCATCACTCACCCGGCAAGGAAGTGCAGTTTCAGAACAGTGACTGGCTCAACCATGAGCAATTGCTTATTTCCCTGCCATCTAGATTAGAGCTTCAAACTAATTTATTCACGTCTTTTTTCCCCCACATCTGTAGAGGAATACTCGACTAGAAAAAAAAAAAGAAAACTAAGGGTCAGCTGCTCCTTGGTGGAAAGTGGCGAGTTACTACTTGACCCGGAAGCTACTGATCTTACGCGCAACTTCACTTGCAATTAATTTACTTGTTGACAAGTCGCAACCGGTTTTGGTGTCATTGGAGGCCACTGTGAAGTGGACGTAGCAGGTGTGAAACAACTTTGTCTGTGTTTTTAAAAGGGGTGATGAAAAAGTTACCGTTTGAAGGCCGTACAGTCCAGGATCGATATGCCATTCGAGCAAAATCGCCGTGAGCATTCAGGCAATCATCCCACAGACGCACCAGGTTGAAGATACATGTTTGGTAAAAAATCGTGTCCTGCTGCGTGGAGACGTCCGTAACTACCAGCTGCATATCCTCTTCCGAAAAGAGTCGTCGACCCTTAAAAGCATTTCAAAGGGGCCGAAGGGTTGGTAATTGCATGGGAGAACTCAGGACTATAGGGCGGGTGCTGAAGTGTCTCCTACTTGAGTGTGCGTAACTTCTGCCTTACGACATTTCTGTATGCAGGGACGTCCCTTATCACGAAGCAGAAAGGAACCATCCGCAAAGGTGGTTTTCGACAGACCTGCTGGCCGATAAATATTCTTCATTCTCCGATGGATGTCTACCTGGATTTGTCCTTCGGGAGCCATGAAAAGAATAACAGTGTGTTGCTTCTGTTTGGACCCATTGGTAGTTCAAATGGATCCAAGCACTATGGGACTTAACATCTGAGGTCATCAGTCCCTAAACTTAGAACTAAAACCTAGAACTTAGAACTACTTAAACCTAACTGACATAATGACATCACACACATCAATGCCCGAGGCAGGATTCGAACCTGCGACCGTAGCAGCCTAGTGGTTCCGGATTGAAGCGCCTAGAATCGCTCGATCACAGCGGCCGGCGAATGAAAGTCTCAGCTCTGAGATTTCGATGCCAAACAGAGTTGGGACTGTACTGTTTAAGGTCACTGTGCGGAAATACCCTGAGTTTAATCTCAAATCTATGTGAACTACTCGTACCTATCGATTAAGGTTTTGGTTAGCCCCCCGTGAGCGAAACGTTGATGGGGACGTCATCTTTACTAGTCACCGTTTAAAGCTTAGTCATTTGTCCAAAGCAGAACATTATCCAGAACGAATTTTCACTCCGCAACTGAATGTGCGCTGGGTTGAAACCTCGTGGGAGGTTAAAATTACGTATTGAACCGGGTCTCGTGTTTGAGTCCTGATCCAGCACACAGCTTAAACCTGCCAGAAAGTTTCAAATACAACCGTCACTCACAGATGCTTGGATAGATTCAGAAATACTGGTTTAGGATCCTTCTCCTTTTCTCAGCGTGTGGGCTGATGATCTGTGTCGCCATAATTCACGTTTCCATATGTACGGCACACATGTCGGAAAGACACAAACGCCACACTAATCCCCTGCTTATATACCTGCGTCAGAGTCACGCTACGTTGCATACACTCTGCAGAAATGCCCTCAAATGGAAACTTTTTGATCGACTCTTATGTACGCTACAAAAGGGAATCACAAGAACACATACGTTTCCCGTAACTACATTGCCGGAAAAAAAATTAATACACTCTCTAAGAAGCTTCCAGTTCACTCAAGATTTATTGTTGCAACAGTGCATGTGGAGTACATGAAATGACGATATTTACATATAAATAGCACAAGCAGTTCTGAGGAACAAGTTATCGAACCATGCTGAAACACCCATATTAGTCTATAGTGTAGTCTGCACGGGCGGCATCCAGTCCATCATTCAGATGGCGCATCTGTCCTGGACAGGTTATTCCACGCCAGCCCGACCTGTTCAAGCAGTTATGGAAGAGTTGTGGAGTCACACGAATCACTTCTCATCCCATCATAATCCACACGTGCTACATGAGAGACAAGCCCAGAGATTGAGCTGGCCACGGAATGTTAAGCGCATCTTGCAGAGTACGTTGAGTTTTCAGTGTATGGGTGACCATTGTGCTGTTGGAACAACGCATTGCCTTCCTGTTGCAAAAACGGCAAAACAATGAATCTAACAGCATTCTGCACGTACCGAACGATGGTTAGTGTCCCCTCTAGAAACAACAAAAGTGAACGAAGTTTGTAGCTTATTGCCGGCCCCTGTGGCCGAGCGGTTCTAGGCGCTTCAGCTTGGAACTGCGCGACCGCTACGGTCGCAGGTTCGAATCCTGCCTCGGGCATGGATGTGTGTGATGTCCTTAGGTTAGTTAGGTTTAAGTAGTTCTAAGTTCTAGGGAACTGATGACCTCAGATGTTAAATCCCATAGTGCTTAGAGGCATTTGAATTTTTGTAGCTTATCGCACCCCAGACCTTAAGGCCTGGGGTGGGGCCAGAGTCCGAAAATTTACAGGAGATGACCCATTAACACTAACCTAGCACAAGCAGGAGGAAAACGAGAACGTAACAACGCGGGAGCAAAAGCGAGTGCAAGTTCGGTCCCAGGCGAGGATGTGACCTCAGTTATTTACATGAGGAACATATACGCTGAGGTCACAATTGTAATGGGATATCTCCTAATATCGTGTCTGCCTCCTTTTTCCCGGCGTAGTGCAGCACGTCGAAGTAGCATGGTCTCAACAAGACGTTGGAGGTCATGCTGCCGTCCATAACTGAGAAAGTGGCGCCAGAGCAGGATTTTGTGCACGCACTGACCTCTCGATTATGTCTCATAAATGTTCGATGAGATTCGTATTGGGCGACACTGGTGGCCAAATCATTCGTTCGAATTGTCCAAAATGTTCTTCGAACCAATCACAACAAATGTGCCCTGGAGAAATGGTGTGTTGTTATTCATAAAAATTCCATCGTTGTTTGGGAACTTGAAGTCCATGAATGGCTGTAAATGGTCTCATAGTTGCCGAAAACAGCCATTTCCAGTCAATGATCGGTTTAGTTGGAGCAGAGGACCCAGTCCATTCCATGCAAACACAGCCTGCACAGTTATGGGGCTAGCCGGCTAGAGTGGCCGAGTGGTTCTAGGCGCTACAGTCTGGAACCGCGCTACCGCTACGGTCGCAGGTTCGAATCCTGCCTCGGGCATGGATGTGTGTGATGTCCTTAGGTTAGTCAGGTTTAAGTAGTTCTATGTTCTAGGGGACTGATGACCTCAGAAGTTCAGTCTCATAGTGCTCAGAGCCATTTGAACCATTTTTGAGTTATGGAGCTACCACGAGCTTGCGCAGTGCCTGCTTGACAACTTTGGTCCATGGATTCGTGGGGTCTGTTCTGCACAGGTATTACCAACTGAAATAGAGAATCATCTGACCAGGCCACGGTTTTGAAGTCATCGAGGGTCCAACAGATATGGTGGCGACCCCGAGAGAGGTGCAGCAAGTGATATCGTGCAGTTAGCAAAGGCATTCGCGTCGGTCGTCCATTAGCACAACCCCTGAACACCAAATTTCGCCTCACTGTCCTAACGAATACGTTCGCCGTACTGCCGACTTTGATTTCTTCTGTTATTGCATTTACTGCTGCTTGTCTCTTAACAGTGACAACTCAACGCAAATGCCTCTGCTTTCGGTCGTTGCGTTAAGGCCGTCGCTCAATACGTTGTCAGCGGTGAGAGGTAATGCCCGAAATTTGGTATTCTCGGCACACTCTTCACACTGTGGATCTCGGAACATTGAATTCCCTAACGATTTTCGAAATGGAATGACCCATGCGTGTAGCTTCAACTACTATTCTGTGATCAAAGTCTGTTAATTCCCGTCTTGTGGCCACAGTAACATCGGAAATCTTTTCATCAGTGTACATTTAAGCTCTTGCCAAAAAAACAGTATAAGCAGCAGGACAGTTACTTTCACTGAAAACTGTAAATGACGAACATCGAAGAAGTACAAGTTCTTTAAGACTTTAACTACCATGTGGACGTATATGTTCCCAGACAAGTTATCAGCGGGAATATGCTGTATGCTATTGCCATGTATCAATGTCCCACTGGTTAGGTAAAGTTGCTAATGGTTTTGCAGACATATTATGATTACAGATTGCACCTATCGGTTGTACTGTCTTCAAATTTCATTGATAACCCTCTGCTCCGTATTGTCGAACTAGTTCGCAGGTGTGGAATAGGCAACCCAATGAACAGATTTGCAAACTGTGCTGCCGTCGAGCCTTCGCTCTAAAATGGTTCAAATGGCTCTAAGCACTATGGGACTTAACATCTGAGGTCATCAGTCTCTTAGAGATTAGAACTACTTAAACCTAACTAACCTAAGGACATCACACACATCCATGCCCGAGGCAGGATTCGAACATGCGACCGTAGCAGTCGCGCGGTTCCGGACTGAAGCGCCTAGAAACGATCGGTCACAGCGGCTGGCCCGAAAAAAAAACATTGTTGACAACTTGGGTCAATGGCTTCGTCGGGGCTGCACCACACTTGAACACGATCATCAGCTCTCACCTACTGAAATCGGGACTCGTCTGCCCTGGCCACGGTTTCCCAGTCGTCTTGATCCAACCGAAATGGTCACGAGCCCAGGAGATGCGTTGCAGGCGATGTCCTGCTGATAGCCCATTAACGCCAAATTTCCTCGCATTGTCCTAACAAATAAGTTCATCGCACGCAGTGTTGCTTGTCAGTTAGCACTGACAACTCTACGCAAACTCCATTGCTCTCGCCCGTTAAGTGAAGGCGGTCTGTCAATGCATTGTCCGTGGTGAGAGGTAATGTCTGAAATTTGGTATTCTCGGCGCTTTTGACACTGTGGATCTCAAAATATTGAATTTCCTAATGATTTCTGAAATGGAATGTCCCGTGCATCTAACTCCAACTACCATCCTACGTTAAATGTCTGTTGATTCCCGTTGTGCGTCCTTAATCACGTTGGAAACCTTTTCATATGAATCACCCGAGTGCAAATGACATCTCCGCTAGTGCACTGCCCTTTTATACCTTGTGTACGCGATACTACCCCCATTTGTATGTGTGCACATCACTACCCGTTGACTTTCATCAGCTCAGTGTACAAAAAAATGAAATGATCGAATGGCACATATTGGCCGGGATATCCCCTTCGGGGTTCGGCCGCCGTGTTGCAAGTATTTTGTAGTTGACGCCACCTCGGCGAGTTGCGTGTCAATAATGATGTAAGACACACACCACGCAGTCACTTCCGGGACTCGAACCCGGACCCCTTGCGTTGTAGGCAGTAACGCTACCGCTGCGCTACGCAGGCGGACAGCTCAGTGTACAATTTGATAACATCATATTATGGTTCGGTAATTATCACGTGCTACCATTAGTGTTTCGTCGAGTAAAACAAAGGAAACATATTTGGGAGGTTGAGGTAGGATATGGCGGAGGCGGAAACGTCGTCTTTCATTACGCTGCCCTCGGTGAGGGTATATTGTACTCGTATTGTCGGTATTTTGCACACACCACTGCCGAGGCAGCGGGTGGGCCTTCACCTGCCTGCACTCTGCACGCCTTATCTGCTCCGCTGTCGGTTGCAGGAAGACATCAAGGTGCACCGCATGATGAATGAAACCGGAAAGTCCTCGGCATTTGGCAGCAGCTTTCTCTTGCCGATTCGATATGTTTTCTGAACCAATGACACAGCCGTCACACATTAAATGAAACAGCACATTTCATGCAACCAGCCATTATCAGCCGGCCGCTGCAGCCGAGCGGTTCTAGGGGCTTCAGTCAGTAACCGCGCTGGTGCTACGGTCGCAGGTTCGAATCCTGCCTCGGGCATGGATGTGTGTGATATCCTTAGGTTAGTTAGGTATATGTAGTTCTAAGTCTATGGGACTGATGACCTCAGATGCTAAGTCCCATAGTGCTTAGAGCCATTTGAACCATTTTTGAGCCATTATCAATTATTACGCGCTCGTCAAATGGGAGATTTCACCCTGGTGTTATACCTGAGGTTCTCCTTGAGTTTTGCTTATTAAGAAAGACATTTTTGCTTCTATTATCTACTGTTCAAACCTTGATAACTATTAAGATTTTATTTAGACAAACACCGATAGCACATTGCGAGTACGTGACAAACCACACGAGGCAGAACATCCCGCATGTCGAGAAGCCACCTTTCAGGTAGATGGTCAGGTATTCTCGTCTATGAGGTGTTACCATGGGATTTAATGGTGCCCATGTTTACATAGGCGGACGACACGGGTACCTATTATTTAATGATGTACCTGCGCTGGTTCACATAAAGCAGTGGTTCCCAACCTTTCTTAGATCATTACTGCTGAGTGCAATCAGACATTAGCTAGCACCTCCGCCCTCCCCTTCCCTCTGCAACCTGTTACCCCCTCCCACCCCTCCCCCACATTATCGCCAACTTTAGCATCTAATTAAACGGTAGAATGAAAGCCTTATGTTGGAACACTTTTGTTTTTAAAATGATAAAAGATCAATGATATTGAGTTTTCGTGTGTGTATGTGTGTGTGTGTGTGTGTGTGTGTGTGTGTGTGTGTGTGTGTGTGTGTGTGTGTTGGGTGGGAGGGGGGGGGGGTGCAGGTGGTTAGAATGAATGACAAAGGAATCCGTGGTGCATTGCAAGTGCAACCGATGACTCCTTCTCAGATAAGAAAGCTGACTGTCCACAGTGAGGGTAGACATTTGTTACGAAACGTGCTTCCCTTGCATTACTCCTCTTCGTTGAGGCAGTAGCTTGACCACGTACTGCAACCCCATTAAAAATCAACCAAGTTAAAATGTTTCACCGTACTTACTGTTTGTAAACCACTTGATTGCTGCACTCCTTACTTATGAACTGGCTGTTAATGCTTTGTGAGTAATGATAATAATACTACTGTGTAGTGCACTATAGCAATTTTTATGAAGTTACTGCTGCGTCTTACTGTCAATTAATTCATTTATCTGTTTCGAAGCTAGTAGTGAAGCAGATTCTGGACTATTGCACGTACTATCCATAACTTGGAGAAGACATTTTCTTGAGATATTTAGCATTTGTTACGTATATGTTTCACTTTTGTCATCAGCGATGTACGGGACGAAGGACAACTATGTGTGTGGTGGGTGGGTTATGTGAGGAACCTGTAACCTCCAACGCATTAGTGCTAAGAATTGAGAAAAAAATAAAGATTGATAACTTACATAATCAATACTAAGAGTCTTAAAGTATTGCGATAAAAATAATGATCTTCTGAAAATAATTTAGCTTCGTTGGTGAAACAGAATCGAATGGCTTTCACCCTTCAGAAAATTTCATTTTACCTGTCAGCAGGTTGAGAACCACTGATATAAAGCAACCAACAGGTGACCAAGAATAAAATTCTCACGAGTTTCTTGCCGCATAAGATCGCAGTGTGAGCGAGCCACATGGGAAGACTTCTCTCTCTTTTCATCTTGTAGTTAAGAGCCAGTGTTTTCTTGTGTGTGTGTGTTTGTGTGTGTGTGCGTGTGTGTGTGTGTGTGTGTGTGTGTGTGTGTGTGTGTGTGAGAGAGAGAGAGAGAGAGAGAGAGAGAGAGAGAGAGAGGGAGAGATCGTAGTGAAATACTGCAAAGTTTGTGGCTGGACTTTCTGTGTTGTGGAAGATAAGGAAGGCTCTTTATTTTACTCTTAATAAGGACTGTCATGAATGCGAAGGTAGGGCCGAGAGTGTGAGTTCAGTGACGCGGTTGTTCCCATCATAATCGACAGCAAGCCAACACCGACAACGGTAGTTCAGGTATACGTGCCGATATCGCTAGCTGAAGATGAAGAGATAGATAAAGTATATGAGGATACTGAACGGGTAATTTAGTACGTAAAGGGAGATGAAAATCTAATACTCATGGAGGACTGGAATGCGGTTGTATGGGAAGCAGTAGAAGAAAGAGTTGCAGTAGAATATGGGCTTAGGAGTGAGAGAGTAGGAAGATTAATTGAGATCTGCAATGAATTTCAGCTAGTAATAGCGAATACTCTGTTCAAGAACATGTTTACGATTCCGAAATCAGATACTAGATTGTAAGACGTACCGAGAACCAGATATAGACTCAGATCAAAATTTAGCAGAACACAGTTTACCTTCTCTCCTCTTACTGCTTCAAAGAGCGTTGCCAAGGCGACGCTGAAGGAAAATGCTTATCTCGATTAAAACGATTCGCAAACGCTCTTATCTCGATTGTCTACTTTAATAATGCTATCCCAGAGATCATTAGCTGAGAAGATGGCAGACGTCTTTTCGAAATCGAAAATGTACTTTCTGTTAAGCTGTGCTCGCCCACTGAAGACTGATTTCTCTGCCCGAGTCTTAAGTTGCGAATATGTTCAGTCCAACGCACAGAGAGAGAGAGAACTGGGTTTGGCCGACGTAAGATATCCATATTTGCAAGGCTACACGGGTAGCAGGGGTTGTGTGGCGTGGGCTGGGCGGTTTTTTAGGTTAGATGGCCTTGGGCAAGTACAGAAAGGGCAACAGCCTCAACGGGTGCGGGGCAAAGTCAGGACATGCGGGGACCAAGCAGCAATCGGAATTGTAATTGTCAACTGTCGAAGCTGCGTTGGTAAAGTACCGGAACTTCAAGCGCTGATAGAAAGCACCGAAGCTGAAATAGTTATAGGTACAGAAAGCTGGCTTAAGCCAGAGATAAATTCTGCCGAAATTTTTACAAAGGTACAGACGGTGTTTAGAAAGGATAGATTGCATGCAACTGGTGGTGGAGTGTTCGTCGCTGTTAGTAGTAGTTTATCCTGTAGTGAAGTAGAAGTGGATAGTTCCTGTGAATTATTATGGGTGGAGGTTACACTAAACAACCGAACTAGGTTAATAATTGGCTCCTTTTACCGACCTCCCGACTCAGCAGCATTAGTGGCAGAACAACTGAGAGAAAATTTGGAATACATTTCACATAAATTTTCTCAGCATGTTATAGTCTTAGGTGGAGATTTCAATTTACCAGATATAGACTGGGACACTCAGATGTTTAGGACGGGTGGTAGGGACAGAGCATCGAGTGACATTATACTGAGTGCTCTATCCGAAAATTACCTCGAGCAATTAAACAGAGAACCGACTCGTGGAGATAACATCTTGGACCTACTGATAACAAACAGACCCGAACTTTTCGACTCTGTATGTACAGAACAGGGAATCAGTGATCATAAGGCCGTTGCAGCATCCCTGAATATGGAAGTTAATAGGAATATAAAAAAAGGGAGGAAGGTTTATCTGTTTAGCAAGAGTAATAGAAGGCAGATTTCAGACTACCTAACAGATCAAAACGAAAATTTCTGTTCCGACACTGACAATGTTGAGTGTTTATGGAAAAAGTTCAAGGCAATCGTGAAATGCGTTTTAGACAGGTACGTGCCGAGTAAAACTGTGAGGGGCGGGAAAAACCCACCGTGGTACAACAACAAAGTTAGGAAACTACTGCGAAAGTAAAGAGAGCTCCACTCCAAGTTTAAACGCAGCCAAAACCTCTCAGACAAACAGAAGCTAAACGATGTCACAGTTAGCGTAAGGAGGGCTATGCGTGAAGCGTTCATTGAATTCGAAAGTAAAATTCTATGTACTGACTTGACAGAAAATCCTAGGAAGTTCTGGTCTTACGTTAAATCAGTAAGTGGCTCGAAACAGCATATCCAGACACTACGGGATGATGATGGCATTGAAATAGAGGATGACACGCGTAAAGCTGAAATACTAAACACCTTTTTCCAAAGCTGTTTCACAGAGGAAGACCGCACTGCAGTTCCTTCTCTAAATCCTTGCACAAACGAAAAAATGGCTGACATCGAAATAAGTGTCCAAGGAATAGAAAAGCAACTGGAATCACTCAATCGAGGAAAGTCCACTGGACCTGACGGGATACCAATTCGATTCTACACAGAGTACGCGAAAGAACTCGCCCCCCCTTCTAACAGCCGTCTACCGCAAGTCTCTAGAGGAACGGAGGGTTCCAAATGATTGGAAAAGAGCACAGATAGTCCCAGTCTTCAAGAAGGGTCGTCGAGCAGATGCGCAAAACTATAGACCTATATCTCTGACGTCGATCTCTTGTAGAATTTTAGAACATGTTTTTTGCTCGCGTATCATGTCATTTCTGGAAACCCAGAATCTACTATGTAGGAATCAACATGGATTCCGGAAACAGCGATCGTGTGAGACCCAACTCGCTTTATTTGTTCATGAGACCCAGAAAATATTAGATACAGGCTCCCAGGTAGATGCTATTTTTCTTGACTTCCGGAAGGCGTTCGATACAGTTCCGCACTGTCGCCTGATAAACAAAGTAAGAGCCTACGGAATATCAGACCAGCTGTGTGGCTGGATTGAAGAGTTTTTAGCAAACGGAACACAGCATGTTGTTATCAATGGAGAGACGTCTACAGACGTTAAAGTAACCTCTGGCGTGCCACAGGGGAGTGTTATGGGACCATTGCTTTTCACAATATCTATAAATGACCTAGTAGATAGTGTCGGAAGTTCCATGCGGCTTTTCGCGGATGATGCTGTAGTATACAGAGAAGTTGCAGCATTAGAAAATTGTAGCGAAATTCAGGAAGATCTGCAGCGGATAGGCACTTGGTGCAGGGAGTGGCAACTGACCCTTAACATAGACAAATGTAATGTATTGCGAATACATAGAAAGAAGGATCCTTTATTGTATGATTATATGATAGCGGAACAAACACTGGTAGCAGTTACTTCTGTAAAATATCTGGGAGTATGCGTGCGGAACGATTTGAAGTGGAATGATCATATAAAATTAATTTTTGGTAAGGCGGGTACCAGGTTGAGATTCATTGGGAGAGTGCTTAGAAAATGTAGTCCATCAACAAAGGAGGTGGCTCACAAAACACTCGTTCGACCTATACTTGAGTATTGCTCATCAGTGTGGGATCCGTACCAGATCGGTCTGACGGAGGAGATAGAGAAGATCCAAAGAAGAGCGGCGCGTTTCGTCACAGGGTTATTTGGTAACCGTGATAGCGTTACGGAGATGTTTAATAAACTTAAGTGGCAGACTCTGCAAGAGAGGCGCTCTGCATCGCGGTGTAGCTTGCTCGCCAGGTTTCGGGAGGGTGCGTTTCTGGATGAGGTATCGAATATATTGCTTCCCCCTACTTATACCTCCCGAGGAGATCACGAATGTAAAATTAGAGAGATTAGAGCGCGCACGGAGGCTTTCAGACAGTCGTTCTTCCCGCGAACCATACGCGACTGGAACAGGAAAGGGA
This sequence comes from Schistocerca piceifrons, assembly GCF_021461385.2. Lineage (NCBI taxonomy): Eukaryota > Metazoa > Arthropoda > Insecta > Orthoptera > Acrididae > Schistocerca > Schistocerca piceifrons. Next base: position 466,351,684 of record NC_060141.1, on the reverse strand, counting down.
GGTAATGACAGTGGCACGTAAAGTGCCCTCCGCCACACACCGTTGGGTGGCTTGCGGAGTACCAATGTAGATGTAGATGTAGAATATGACAAACCACATATATACGACGTGCGAAATTATTGTGGACACCTTAAAGTAATCATACTGGATCCAGAAGATATGTTGGTGAATTATGATGTTGTCCCACCATCCTTGAACAACTTTTCGTGGGTGCTTAAGACAGCAGCACGCGAACAAATGACCAGATTAGCATAATTGGTTGACAATTCATACAGCACAACAGGTGTTTACATACAGACGACAAAGTTAATAAAATAAAGAAATGAATGAAAAGTTCAATAGTACGCTGTACGTTTCTTTATGTAAGTCGTTTAAAGAACCACACAACCGTTTTCGCAACTTTTAAGTTAGTGTTTATAAATGCTGTGTCGTATCATGCAAGTAGTTACACAATGCCTCAGAATAACAGTTGGTGAGGATAGGCAAAGTTTTCAGCCCTCCTCAGTTGATACAAATCAACATCAATGATGAATGTCCAGCCTTTGTTAAAATAACGAACTGTCGCCTCTTTACCGATTAAAATATTTTCCTGTCGGCCTGTATCAAACAACTCCGGGGAAGTGTTGGGTCGCCAGTCACCGCACACGCTCAGGCAACACACAGGACGGCTAGTAGCTTGTATTGTAAGCTGTTACGATTGTTATTATGTTGGTGACAAACAGACATAAGCGTGTCGGCTCTCGGACCCAACACTTTCCTGAATGTCATTTACGATGGGCATTGTCTGTTGCTTGACGGAGGCCGACGGGAACATATTTCAATCGGTAAAGCGATAAACAGTAATTTCAACCACTGTTGTAAGTATTCATAATGACATTGATAATCCTTCCCACCACAGTAAATCTATTGCCACCCGTTTAATAATTTCAATACATATAGCACCACCCGCAGCAGTGACTACAACAGCAGAAAGAATAGACGGTATTAACTCCATGCAGATGATTTAAGGACTCCTTGTAGAATAATATCGCATCTTCTTGCGGTCAGAACGGGAGGTTCCCTGCATTTTAGAGCTTTCATAGCCCATGTGCTGTTAATAGAATGGGTCTTAGGATGAGATCGTAGTCCTTGGTTACATATCTCACTGTGCCCAGTTATGAAGCGGCTCACATTGTTCCCGATAGGCTGCAGCGAATCACTTCTTCCACGGCGCTCCTGATACTCTACTTCAGAAGATAGGGAAGTTCAGGGGCGACGTGGCCCGGCCTCCCGCCAGCTGTGATGTAACGCAGGGCAGCTTTACGTCAGCAGGAGCGCGCCGCTTGGTACAAGGAACAGAGTGCGGGGCGCCGCGATAAAGGGTTCGCCGGCCGGCGGAGCCATCCGGAACGCGGCAGAGAGAGTAGCGGCGACGCAGACCGCCTCACGTGCGGCCGAGCGGCGCACGTGACTCGTAGGCCGGAAGCTAATCTGCCATTCGAGTTCTACCTAGATCCACAAGTCGATCTCATTTCTTAACGGTTGCTCCTCGGTACTAGACTACGCTGGACCTAAAAGTAGGTGGCTAATCATGGTCGTTGGAATGGTTTTTCTAGGTTTCCTAAGTTCGCTTGATTTTGCGCCGTATGATCTACTAAACTAAACATTTTATAAAAACGGAGGTCCTTTATATGTGTGTATACGCAGGGTGGTTCATTGATCGTGACCGGGCCAAATATCTCACGAAATAAGCATCAAACGAAAAAACTACAAAGAACGAAATTCATCTAGCTTGAAGGGGGACACCAGATGCCGCCACGGTTAGCCCACTAGTTGGCGCTGCCATAGGTCAAACGGATATCAACTGCGTTTTTTAAAACTAGGAACCCCCATTTTTATTACATATTCTTGTAGTACGTAAAGAAATATGAATGTTTTAGTTGGACCACTTTTTTCGCTTTGTGATAGATGGCGCTGTAATAGTCACAAACATATGGCTCACAATTTTAGACGAACAGTTGGTAACAGGTAGGTTTTATAAATTAAAATACAGAACGTAGGTACGTTTTATCATTTTATTTCGGTTGTTCCAGTGTGATACATGTACCTTTGTAAACTTATCATTTCTGAGAACGCATGATGTTTACAGCGTGATTACCTGTAAATACCACATTAATGCAATAAATGCTCAAAATGATGTCCATCAATCTCAATGCATCTGGCAATACGTGTAACGACATTCCTCTCAACAGCGAGTAGTTCACCTTCCGTAATGTTCGCGCATGCATTGACAATGCGCTGACGTATGTTGTCAGGCGTTGTCGGTGGATCACGATAGCAAATATCCTTCAACTGCCCCACAAAAAGAAATCCCGGGACGTCAGATCCGGTGAACGTGCTTCGACGACCAATCCACCTGTCATGAAATATGCTATTAAATACCGCTTGAAGCGCAAACGAGCTATGTGCCGGACATCCATCATGTTGTAAGTACATCGCCATGCTGTCATGCAGTGAAACATTTTGTAATAACATCGGTAGAACATTACATAGGAAATCAGCATGCATTGCACCATTTAGATTGCCATCGATAAAATGGGGGCCAATTATCCTTCCTCCCGTAATGCTGCACCATACATTAATCCGCCCAGGTCCCTGATGTTCCAGTTCTCGCAGCCATCGTGGATTTTTCGTTGCCCAATAGTCTATATTATGCCGGTTTACGTTACCGCTCTTGATGAATGACGCTTCGTCGCTAAATAGAGCGCGTGCAAAAAATGTGTCATTGTCCCGTAATTTCTCTTGTGCCCAGTGGCAGAACTGTACACGACGTTCAAACTCATCGCCATGCAATTCCTGGTGCATAGAAATATGGTACGGATGCAATCGATGTTGATATAGCAATCTGAACACCGACGTTTTTGAGATTCCCGATTCTCGCGCAATTTGTCCGCTATTGATGTGCGGATTAGCCGCGACAGCAGCTAAAGCACCTACTTGGGCATCATCATTTGTTGCAGGTCATGGTTGACGTTTCACATGTGGCTGAACACTTCCTGTTTCCTTAAATAACGTAACTATCCGGCGAACGGTCCGGATACTTGGATGATGTCGTCCAGAATACCGAGCAGCATACATTGCACACGCCCGTTGGGCATTTTGATCACAATAGCCATACATCAACACGATATCGACCTTTTCCGCAATTGGCAAACGGTCCATTTTAATACGGGTAATGTATCACGAAGCAAGTAGCGTCCGCACTGGCGGAATGTTATGTGATACCACGTACTTATACTTTTGTGACTATTACAGCGTCATCTATCACAAAGCGAAAAACGTGGTCCAACTGAAACCTTCATATTTCTTTACGTACTACACGAATATGTAATAAGAAATGGGGGTTCGTATTTAAAAAAAAAAACGCAGTTGATATCTGTCTGACCTATGGCAGCGCCATCTAGCGGGCCAACCATAGCTCCATCTGGTTTCGCCTTTCAAGCTAGACGAGTTTCGTTCTTTTTAGTTTTTTCGTTTGACGCTTATTTCGTGAGATATTTGGCCCGGTCACTATCAATGGACCACCCTGTGTATGTATGTATGTTCCACATCCCTCCATAAACCAGTGGACCAGTTTCAACCAAACGTGGTACACACGTCACTTATTGTCTGGAAAGAATCGCTGTAAGCATCACCTCCTACCTATCGAAGTGGTTGGGATGGGTGTTGCAAAAGCATTGCAGTCCATGACGAGTGAAAAACCAAACTTTATTCATCGATTATGTGAGAATGAGAGCATTTAGTGACGTGCAATACACTTTACACATAATTTCAAACCCTTACGAAACTTTTTCTCGCTCACAGTATCCACAAAACGATGAAAGAAAAAAGTTTATCACTTAGAACATTTTCGCTGTTCGTGGAGTGAAACTGGTGCATGAAGCATGGCGTTTTAGTTCATTACTTCTTTGCTACTTTATTCGTGACACATTTTGCAGGTAGTATTCATATACACCATTAGGCGCTAGAGTCTGGAACCGCACGACCACTACGGTCGCAGGTTCGAATCATGCCTCGGACGTGGATGTTTGTGATGTCTTTAGATTGGTTAGGTTTAAGGAGTTCCAGGGGACTGATGACCTCAGAAGCTAAGTCCCATAGTGCGCAGAGCCAATATACACCATTAAATCATCGCATGACACATAGTTCAAGAAGTATGACGTCAGAAACACTGAACTGCGTGAAAAACTACCACATCATGCTTAACGTTATAGTTTATTACTACTTCACTACTGACTCTATTCACAACATGTTTCGCAAACAGTAGCCACATAGACCACATGGTGAACCTAAAAAATTTTATCATTGTACGACATGTAGTTCAGGAGATACGACCTCATAAACATTGAGCACCGTGAAAATGAAACTACAGGACGTACTCAGCTAGAGACACACTTGAAATATGCGCAAAAATGTGTGTGAAATATGTTAAATGTAGGTGAAATATATTTGAAATGAGCGTACGCGGTCATATCCACGGGTAAAAAGCTCATCGTAAACCCCTGGAATGATTTCAGCCAAATTCGGTAAACATATTAGTTACAGTTTGGAAAGAAACGTTGTGGGTTCAGAATCACCATCTTTCTATTGGGAAGGGGGTGATATGCAGAGAGAGGGAGAGGAGGAAATGGACAAATAGAGGGAGAGGGGAAAATAGAAAAAGGGAAGAGGAGGAGATGGGCAGAGAGAGGGGAGAGGAGGAGATGGAAAAATAGAGGGAGAGGAGAAAATAGAAAAAGGGAAGAGGAGGAGATGGACAGAGAGAGGGGAGAGGAGGAGATGGGCAAATAGAGGGAGAGGAGAAAATAGAAAAAGGAAAGAGGATGAGATGGACAGGAGAGGGGAGAGGAGGAAATGAACATAGAGTGGAGGCTGGAGGAAATGGAGAGCGAGAATGGGGAGAAGAATATAGACAGGGATGTGGGGAGGAGGAGATGTATAGAGAGAGAGAGAGAGAGAGGAGGAGGAGGAGGAGGAAGTGGGCAGAAAGAGGGGGAGAAGGAGATGGAATTAGAGGGAGAGAGGAGCACATGGTCCGAGGGGTTCAAATGGCTCTGAGCACTAGGCGACTTAACTTCTGAGGTCATCAGTCGCCTAGAACTTAGAACTAATTAAACCTAACTAACCTAAGGACATCACACACACCCACGCCCGAGGCAGGACTCGAACCTGCGACCGCAGCGGTCGCTCGGTTCCAGACTGTAGCGCCCAGAACAGCACGGCCACTCCGGCCGGCGGTCCGAGGGGGATGGAGCAAATGGACAGAAGGGGGAGGAGCAGATGGACAGAGAGAGAAGAGGGAGGAGTAGATATACAGAGACAGAGGAAGGAGGAGATGGATTGGGGCAGGAGGAGAAGCACAGAGAGTGGAGTTGTGGAGGTGGAGGAGGTGAAGGGTCGAGGAGATTCGCAGAGATGGGGAAGTAGACGGACATAGAGAGAAGCAAGGAGGAGATAGAATAATAGAAGACTGGAATAAATACATACCCTAGCAACGTTGGGTATTCAGCTAATTTGTGATCATACGAAGTATCTTCACAGATTTTTTTGTTGTTTTTCCGCTTAGGGTCTTTGCAGATCATGTCAAGTAACTATAAGCATTTCCGTAAGCCTTTTAAGTGTGCCAAATGCGTTTCATTCTTCCTCTGGCCGCCTGTCTTCTTTCCTCTATCCAGCCGCTGTGCTGTTTCTGTCCTTTGTGTAAGCCCTTATTGATCAGAGATCTGTACTTTGATTGATTACAGATATCTTCCAGATTGTCCAGTGCCCTTGAGTTTCTTCCTTGCTTCCTTGAACCATACGTCGGAGACCTTAGAACTGTTGTTCAGTGTGTCCGGGTAATCGATTTGCATCCATACTGTGCAAACGTCCGTAGAACTATAGTCATCGTTTCCTTACTGACCCCACCAACCTTTCATTACTACTGTATAAATCTTCTCTACCTCGAAGTCTATACTATTCGTCTGGTGTCTTAGGACCAATCTTTTGCCGAAGGCTCTTATGCTCACACTTCTCGGCTTCTTTCAGCTCAGCCTTTCCCGTCATCCTGAAACATTTACTTGTGTACAGAACATAGTCCTATTCATGCTATCGTCGACATTTCTTTTTCGCTAGTTTTAATCTCTACTACTTCACCAAGGGATCTTAAAGTGTCCACTTTTTCTGTTTTACGTGCTCTGTTGATAGAGGATGAAGCGTTGTTCAGATGGTGGTTAAGGCCACCGCACCTTACAGATATGACATTTACGAGTCTCGCACGCTGCAGATTCATCACCGTGACACTGTCATTGTCGTCACGGCTTTAGAGCAGTTTCAGTACGCTACATTGCTCTCCGTGGGCAAAACATGAAAGAAAGTAAATGATCAAGAGTAATTTCAAAAACTGTCGCCTATCGTAAATTCGCGCGCATCACAACGGGCGTATGCACTGTAGAAAAACATAACCGCAGCGCAAGCCGCAACAAACTAGATTGCACTGGTGACGACCTGACAAGTCAAGTTCTACGAGCCGACTCAGTTTGTTACAAGTCGACCATCCTCACTTCATAGCTGGTTGCTAAATAACCCTAGCTCGGTGCTACCTTAACCAAGCTAAAATAGGTCGTGTCTAGTGGTCTACACAATTTTCATTTGTGAGATTTCGAGAAGGTGTTGTGGCGACAGTTACTGATCGCCAGACTGAATATCAATGTCCTGGATTGATTTCTAAACTTCTTGTAAGCGTCTCATCGAGTGGCAGCATGTGACGCTGCTTCTGGAGAACGCTCCATTGAGTGGTGCCCGTGTGCTCTGTGACATTCGTGGTGCTTTAGGGAGGAGTGGGCTATGTGTCGGCGTCGCGTTTCATTCTTCTCTACGATTAAGGACACAGACACTTCTCTCCACAAGCAGTCATCACACACGTCTACCGAGCGAGGTGGCGCAGTGGTTAGCACACTGTACTTGCATTCGGGAGGACGACGGTTCAAACCTGCGTCCGGCCATCCTGATTTACGTTTTCCGTAATTTCCCTAAATCACTTCAGGAAAATTCTGGAATGTTTCCTTTGAAAGGTCACGGCTGGCTTCCTTCCCCATCCTTCCCTAATCCGATGGGACAGATGCCCTCACTGTTTGGTCCCCTCTCTCAAAACCAAACAACCAACAAACGTCTACATGACGCAGATTATCACCCCACACAGTGAGAAATGGAAGAGGATCCTAAATCAGTATTTCTGAATCTACACAAACATCTATGAGTGACGGTTGTACTTGAAACTTCCTGACACGTTTAAGCTGTGTGCTGGATCAGGACTCAAACACGAGACCCTGTCCGACACAGAATTTTAACCTCCCACGAAGTTTCAAATCAGCGCACATTCCGCTGCGGAGTGCAAATTCGTTCTGGTTAATGTTCTACTTTGGACAAATGACTAAGCTTTAAACGATGACTAGAAAAGATGGCGTCCCCATGCAACATCTTTCTCAGAGCGGGTAACCTAAACCTTAGTCGATATGTGCGAGGAGTTCACATAGATTTGAGATTACAATTAAGGATACTTCCGCACAGTCTAATAACTATGGACAGCACCGTCCCAACTCTGCTTGGGACTGAAATCTAAGCAATGAGAATTTCAGTCCTTTCAAAGCGTGTCGTGTCCACGTCACGTGCCATGGCGGAAATGTGTTGTCTCCGGGCACTTTACATGCACTCATCACTGTTTCAGACAACAATATCAAATTATGACCTTTTTTTTGAAGCGGAGATAATACTTCTGTTTTGTGCCACATGTTATCACTGACAAAGGTATTATATTCAAAAAATGGTCAAATGTCTCTGAACACTATGGCACTTAACTTCAGAGGTCATCAGTCCCCTAGAACTTAGAACTACTTAAACGTAACTAACCTAAGGATACCACAAACATCCATGCCCGAGGCAGGATTCGAACCTGCGACCGAAGCGGTCACGCGGTTCCAGACTGTAGCGCCTAGAACCGCTCGGCCACCACGGCCGGCCGGTATTATGTTCGGTGGAAGTAAAAGGAAGAGCGAAGAAAGGATTTAGCGACTGACGGGGGTTGGACAAAAATGTGGAAACACCAAAAATACAGCACATACGGCGTAGGAAAACCTTTCAAAGTAGCTTCCTGTCCTCTCGAAAAGGACCTGTATCGTTTTCAAACTATTCTTCCTGCAAAAGTGGGAAATTTAGGTAAGACTGATGATCTGTAGTGACAACCCCCCCTTTCTCTTCAAAGTAGACTAGAAAGGCTCAATGATATTAAGATCTGGTGGCCATGGTGGCCGGGGGAGATTCGAAAATTTATCGTCGAGCTCACAAAACCAGTTCAGGACGATGCGAGCTGTGTGAACGGGGGCCCTATTAGCTTGGAATACAGTATCACCATTGGGGAGCAAACATTGTACCATGGGATGGACCTGTTCAGCCAAAATGATCACATAATACTTAGCACTAATACGCCCTTGCAGAATACCTCTGAGCCCGTTGAATACCACAATGCGGCTGCCCAGTTCATCACCGAAGCTCCGCCATGTTTCACTCTTGAGATGTAAACTCAGCCAGAAGCTGGAAACAGTGTGCTTCAACACTCATCCGACCATATGACTTCCTTCCACTGTTCCGTATTCCAGGTTCTATGGCTTCGGCACACCGTCTCCCTATTACGGGAATTTACAGGAGTGATGATTGGCTTCCCGGCCGGTGTGGCCGTGCGGTTCTAGGCGCGTCAGTCTGGAACCGCGTGACCGCTACGGTCGCAGGTTCGAATCCTGCCTCGGGCATGGATGTGTGTGATGTCCTTAGGTTAGTTAGGTTTAAGTAGTTCTAAGTTCTAGGGGACTGATGACCACAGATGTTGAGTCCCATAGTGCTCAGAGCCATTTGAACCAATTTGATGACTGGCTCTTGAATTACAGCTTGCCCTGCAAGTCCCTGCTTATGGAGCTCCTTCGCTGCGACGGTTCGTGAGAGCGACATTCAGTTCTGCAGTGACTTTTGCTGCTGTCTTCCTCTTATTTTTCGTCGCAATCCTCTTCAATGACAGCCTTGATACGCCTGGGCATTGAGTCAAACACAGCTTGGATGGCAGAGCTGGCCATGAAGCTTCAACACGATACCACAGTTCATCAAGAGTAGTGACTGGCGTATTGTGACGAGCCAGTTTCTCGGCCACCATTGACCAGACGTTTTCAGTTGGTGAGAGACCTGGAGAATGTGCTGGCCAGGGCAGCAGTCGAACATTTTCTGTATCCAGAAACGCCCGTACAGGACCTGCAAAATGTGGTCGTTCATTATCCTGCTGAAATGTAGGGTTTCGCAGGGATCGAATGAAGGGTGGACCCACGGGTCGTAACACATCTGAAATGTAACGTCCACTGTTCAAATTGTCGTCAATGCGAACAAGAGGTGACCGAGACGTGTAACCAATGGCACCCCATACCGTCACGCCGGGTGATACGCCAGTATGGCGATGACGAATACACGCTTCCAATGTGCGTTCAGCGCGATGTCGCCAAACACGGAGGCGACCATCATGATGCTGTAAACAAAACCTGGATTCATCCGAAAAAAAAAAAAAAAAACGTTTTGCCATTCGTGCACCCAGGTTCGTCGTTGAGTACCTCATCGCAGGCGCTCCTGTCTGTGATGCAGCGTCAAGGGTAACCGCAGCCATGGTCTCCGAGCTGATAGTCCATGCTGCTGCAAACGTCGTCGAACTGTTGGTGCAGATGGCTGTTGTCTTGCAAACTTCCCCATCTGTTGACTCAGGGATCGAGACGTGTGTGCACGATCCGTTACAGCCATGTGGATAAGATGCCTGTCATCTCGACTGCTAATGATACAAGGCCGCTGGGATCCAGCACGGCGTTCCGTATACCCTCCTGAACCCACCGATTCTATATTCTGCTAACAGTCATTGGATCTCGATCAACGCGAGCAGCAATGTCGCGATACGATAAACCACAATCGCGGTAGGCTACAATCCGACCTTTATGAAAGTCGGAAACGTGATGGCACGCATTTCTCCTCCTTACACGAGGCATTACAACAACGTTTCACCAGGCAACGCCGGTCACCTTTTGTCTGTGTATGTGAAATCGGTTGGAATCTTTCCTCATGTCAACACGTTGTAGGTATCGCCACCGGTGCCAACCTTGTGTGAATGCTCTGAAAAGCTAATCATTTGGATATCACAGCATCTTCTTCCTGTCTGTAGCACGTCATCTTCGTGGTGTAGCAATTTCAATGGCCAGTAGTGTACCTTCTGAATGCCAGTCCCGAGCCTTACCGTCTGCGCCATCTCGCCCGGTAAATTTGATCGAATTTGCAAGGGAATGGTCATTCTTGTCGTATCAGAACCTACCGTAGCTTGTAGTTAACGTCAGTTAAAATCCACGTCCTAAATTTCAGCTGCCCTTATAAAATGGAAGGTGCCTAAAAAGTAAAGCGCCGAAAATGGTTGTGCCCGTGCAAGGCACTTGCAACTAACAGATGAATACCCCTGCCGCTGTTGTACGATTGGGGGACTGCTTCCGTCGTGTTGTAGCCGTAGTTTTCACTGACGATCAATTCGAGTTCAAGATTTTGTAAAAAAAAATAAAAGCGAAGCAAATATTAGTTTTTGCGCCTATTTTAATTTCTGATCAATATTGAAACACATCTTTCTGATCCTAGTTCGAGTTTCAAAAAATATTATATACAGTCTCACATCGCAAGTGATAGGAAAAACCAGTGAATGTTCTGTGGCTTACTATGGAGATATTCGACAGATACCAACTTAACCCATTTGGTAAAACAGAAATTGAAAAGCTAATATTTTTTGTGTATCAACTTTATCTTCCGTTTTGCTTTCCTGCTGCTAGACTCTTGCTCAGGTTGCAGAAGTTATGATTCAGTAACAGCCGCATTTCGGGCTCATCCTCACAAAGAAATATACTTCAAATTCCACACTGTACGACGAATGTGCTTAACCATTAGGCAGTGAAAATTTTCTCGGTCGGAGGCAATTTGATGAATATTAACAGAGAAAATTATTATGAAGAGATCATTGCAGTTTCCAGTCTACTATAGTGACAAAATTCTACAGTTTTAGTTATATTATCAGTCTGTAGCTGGTTGTTGTTTTAACCTCTTTGACAGTCACCTTTGGCCAGGTAGCCCCATCGGGGAAGTTCGGCCGCCAAGTGCGTGTTACTTCAGTCGGCGCCACATTTGGCGACTTGCGCGCCGGTGATGAGGATGAAATGAGGAAAGGACTACACAACACGCAGTCCCCGAGCGGAGAGAATCTCCAACCCGACCGGGAATCGAACTCGGGACCGCTTCTATGGGAGGCGAGCTTGTTACCACCCAGCTTAGCAGGTGGACTGAGAAAATGAAACAGACCTATGCCTACACTATGTTCGTCCGTCCTATTTTTGGAGTACTGCTGCGCGGTCTGAGATCCTTACCAGATAGGATTAACGGAGTACAACGAGAAAGCTCAAAGAAGAGCAGCAGATTTGCGGAGTATCTATGCAGATGTATCCGTATATGTAGATGCAGAATTGACGTATCATTTGGCTTTCGCACAGGTAACGTCAGTATGTAATCAGTGTACCAGGAAAGTAATACACTACAAATAACGATGTGAGCTGAATTTAATGATTACATTTAAGAATTCCATCGAAATTGGCCTAGCGGCTCAGCGAGGGAGAAAAAACCGAAAATGCCAATCCAGAGGTCCAGGTTCACGCACTCAAACGATCCCAGTCTCTTACCACTAAGTTAAACTGTAAGTCTCCTATAATTGTCTGGGTGGTCAGCTGAAAAGCTGGAGGAACGCAATGGCACACTATGCGCGGGGTAGCTCCGCGGCCTAGGGGGGCTTGCCACGGTTCGTGCGGTTCCCCCCAGTCGGAGGGTCGAGTCCTTCCTCGGGCATGGGTGTGTGTGTTCTCCTTAGCGTAAGTTAGTTTAAGTTAGATTAAGTAGTGTGCAAGCCTAGGGACCGATGACAGCAGTTCGGTCCCATAGGAACTTACCACAAAAAATGGCACACCATCTGCAACAGAAGCGTTCCCAGTGACGCGCTGTGGTGCTCAAACCAATCTTGACGGTGACGGCAGCTTCACTTCAATCATAGAAGGTGAAAACCATTTTTCTCGCAAAGATTCTCCCGATATCTAATGGACACGAGGGGAAGAACTTAGCGTAGTAACATGCTTGCCGTGAGTATCCACAACGTGTTCCACTGATTATGTTTCGATCATAGCGCTCACCGCTGTATTTGCTGGAATACTTGATGTTGTAAATGTCTTCCACTATGATGAGTTCTGTGTGATTGAACATCGTTGTTTTGTAGGCTAAAATGATCAATTACTGTGCGAAGATAGGCATAAAGTGTGTATTCTTCGTATACATGTACAGCAACGGCTTCTCATGGAAAACCTTGTATTGATACACCACGCTACATGCATCACTAGCTCATCCAAAGGCGCGAGTGACAGCTGGTGCCGACTTCACACCTAATCGAAATACGCTTGTTGTCAATTTCCACGTCAAACAGACGCTCGCATGGAACAGAACGGTCGTCTGTTGATTTGCTGTCCAGGGTATTAGTTCGTGTCTACGCAGAAAACACACTGGCCGATGCGTCGAGACGTGTGTAGTGCACACGTGGTGGTCGCCACACTCACTTATCACCTTCATACACCCTTCTGGGCACAGTGCCAGATGAAGTGACACTTATAGGGCCCTCATCAACATCAGAGAACGGGGCTGTGCTCTCGTTCGTTCTTGTATGTAACAGCAAGTACTGGTAGTCTTTGGCTGGAATTAAAAATGTGGGTAGAAGTTTTCAACGACAAAACAGAGGCAGTTTGACTTGCTTGCTACCTGTTCGTGGTCCAACATCTTAGTGACACTCTCAATGTCTGCATCCGGAAGCTTTTCATACTTGTGGTTGCTCTGTTTCATTCTACAGTTTCTTGATTTTTCTCGTCATGGTTGTCACGAGATGTTTATAGGAAGAAGTAATATATTGTCAGACTCTTCTGGAGTATGAAGACGACACTGGACGATTACAGTGGCTACGATTTGAATGTGGATGTTTTGTGCAGAAATGGTATAGTGACAAGTCGTCAGTGAGCCTCTTTTTACCGATACATTACAATTATTGAGAACATACGTAATTTATTGAAACCAGTCTACTGAAGCACTTTTTTCCTGTAGATTGTCAGTGCAGAAATACGTACCGATAGCGGTGAGAGCTTTTCAGAGAACTGATGTTAATGAAAGGAGATAAGTGTGTAAGTGGGCTGCTTCTGTGTTGCTGCGTAAGTGGGCTGCTTCTGTGTTGGCAGCGCTGTGTAGGGCTTTGCACGGGATCTCTTGACTGTGCTTTCTTTGTAATAGACTCTGTGACTGGTTGGACTCGTTGTTGGAAGTTAATCGCCAGTAAAATGGTTCAAATGGCTCTGAGCACTATGGGACTTAACTGCTGAGGTCATCAGTCTCCTAGAACTTAGAACTACTTAAACCTAATTAACCTAAGGACATCACACACATCCATGCCCGAGGCAGGATTCGAACCTGCGAGCGCAGCAGTCGCGCAGTTCCAGACTGTAGCGCCTAGAACCACTCGGCCACTCCGGTATCGCCAATAATGTTGGGCAGTTGGAAGTTGGTCTCCAGCAGTGATGGAAGTACTGATGGGCAGTTGGAGGTGAACGAACAGCAGTGATGGATGTTAGATGTTAGAAGTTACCATTGATGGAGGGTAGAGGTCTGAAATGTTGGCGTAGGCTAACGATCTGTACATGTTCGACTTGGAGATTGAATATTATTCATGATTATATACCATTGTACTAGATGTCAATGACGATTTATGTTTGTGTCTGAACTGGATGTCACATTATTAAGGTAAAAAATACATTATTTGGTTTGCAACAAAATCTTTCCTTTGCTAACCACATGCCTATTAGCACTTAGTGGCTTTAGTAGTTAGTATCTTTTATTTAGCTCGCAGTATTGACGCTCGCTCTATTACAGTACTTCGCGTAATGAAGATTTTTGTGAAGTGCTTAATGAAATGTATAGGTTAGTGTTACCGAGCGAGGTGGCGCAGTGGTTAGACACTGGACTTGCATTCGGGAGGACGACGGTTCAATCCCGCGTCCGGCCATCCTGATTTGGGTTTTCCGTGATTTCCCTAAATCGCTCCAGGCAAATGCCGGGATGGTTGCTTTCAAAGGGCATGCCGGCACTGTGGTTCAGCGTGTTGGGTCAGAGGGTTAGCTGCCCTCTGCAATAAAAAAACTGAGTTAATCGATCAACAACGAACTTAGACGTATGTCTTACGACGTCCGCCCCGAGCAGATGCAACGAACAAAAACGAACAAAATGAGATAAAATAAAAATAGGCACGGCGGACTTCCTTCCCCATCCTTCCCTAATCCTATGAGACCGATGACCTCGCTGTCTGGTCTCCTTCCCCAAAACCAGGTTAGTGTTAAGATTTCTTTTTAGTCAGGGCCATTCTTTTGAATTAATGATTTGAAGTCAGGTTATCCTTTTTTGAGCAGTCAGATTACGTTGCGCTAGTATATTGTGGGTAATTTTTGACATGATAAGAATAATTAAAGAGAAAGTAGGTTCATTTGCTTTCAGTTTCACTCAGCAGTTTAAGTAAAATACACTCCTGGAAATTGAAATAAGAACACCGTGAATTCATTGTCCCAGGAAGGGGAAACTTTATTGACACATTCCTGGGGTCAGATACATCACATGATCACACTGACAGAACCACAGGCACATAGACACAGGCAACAGAGCATGCACAATGTCGGCACTAGTACAGTGTATATCCATCTTTCGCAGCAATGCAGGCTGCTATTCTCCCATGGAGACGATCGTAGAGATGCTGGATGTAGTCCTGTGGAACGGCTTGCCATGCCATTTCCACCTGGCGCCTCAGTTGGACCAGCGTTCGTGCTGGACGTGCAGACCGCGTGAGACGACGCTTCATCCAGTCCCAAACATGCTCAATGGGGGACAGATCCGGAGATCTTGCTGGCCAGGGTAGTTGACTTACACCTTCTAGAGCACGTTAGGTGGCACGGGATACATGCGGACGTGCATTGTCCTGTTGGAACAGCAAGTTCCCTTGCCGGTCTAGGAATGGTAGAACGATGGGTTCGATGACGGTTTGGATGTACCGTGCACTATTCAGTGTCCCCTCGACGATCACCAGTGGTGTACGGCCAGTGTAGGAGATCGCTCCCCACACCATGATGCCGGGTGTTGGCCCTGTGTGCCTCGGTCGTATGCAGTCCTGATTGTGGCGCTCACCTGCACGGCGCCAAACACGCATACGACCATCATTGGCACCAAGGCAGAAGCGACTCTCATCGATGAAGACGACACGTCCCCATTCGTCCCTTCATTCACGCCTGTCGCGACACCACTGGAGGCGGGCTGGACGATGTTGGGGCGTGAGCGGAAGACGGCCTAACGGTGTGCGGGACCGTAGTCCAGCTTCATGGAGACGGTTGCGAATGGTCCTCGCCGATACCCCAGGAGCAACAGTGTCCCTAATTTGCTGGGAAGTGGCGGTGCGGTCCCCTACGGCACTGCGTAGGATCCTACGGTCTTGGCGTGCATCCGTGCGTCGCTGCGGTCCGGTCCCAGGTCGACGGGCACGTGCACCTTCCGCCGACCACTGGCGACAACATCGATGTACTGTGGAGACCTCACGCCCCACGTGTTGAGCAATTCGGCGGTACGTCCACCCGGCCTCCCGCATGCCCACTATACGCCCTCGCTCAAAGTCCGTCAACTGCACATACGGTTCACGTCCACGCTGTCGCGGCATGCTACCAGTGTTAAAGACTGCGATGGAGCTCCGTATGCCACGGCAAACTGGCTGACACTGACGGCGGCGGTGCACAAATGCTGCGCAGCTAGCGCCATTCGACGGCCAACACCGCGGTTCCTGGTGTGTCCGCTGTGCCGTGCGTGTGATCATTGCTTGTACAGCCCTCTCGCAGTGTCCGGAGCAAGTATGGTGGGTCTGACACACCGGTGTCAATGTGTTCTTTTTTCCATTTCCAGGAGTGTATTTAATAAAGAAGTTTCATGTGAAATGAAAATATTAAGAAATGTTTTATGTTATGGTAGGACAGACAGAGTAATGAACAATACGAAGCCAGACCATGGACGGATACTATTAGGGACTGTAAAATTAAGTCGAGAAGCATGTAGAACGCAGAGTACCACTCGTCGCACGACTAGCATTGGAAGACTACAAAATATGATGCAATTGAGTATTAATTTCCTGACAGACCAGATCCTTGAAGGACAAAAAAAGAAAGTGTGCCTTGGTGCATACCTGAGATTAGGAGTACGAAGAAGTTCAGTACAACGAATGTGTAAAACTACCTGCAGACAGCGTAAAAGACTGCGGCAGATTCTCTCAAACGTTTAGATCATTTTCGGTCCAGAACCTGTTTGGTCAAACAACCTCCAGTCGCCAAAAGACAAGAAACCTGTAGACATATTTATGAGACCTTCTGGATCAGTCGAGATTGTCTTACAGATGAAGGGTAAGGCTTGACAAAAACAGTTCCGCGTGCTCGAAGCCTTAACCACGGGCTGGTGAGCTATTCGTGGTCGCGCGGCCTCGACAACGTTTCTGGGGCACCAGCCGAGGCCGGAGGCGGGAAACGGGGCGAGGTGCACGGGTCGAGAGCGCCGCCCGATGCGCTGAATCGATAATTGAGGGCGGTTAGGCGGTCCGTCACAGTGGTGGGGGCGGAACGCTGAAGAGAATTTATTACCCTCGACAACTGAAAGCTGTTTCAGCTGGAATGCCGCGGGAAAAACTATTATGGCTCTATATTGCCTAACAGGCACGTAATACCTCTCTTAGTGTATGAGTTGAGGGAAGAACTCGAATGAAACTTTATTATGATAGCAAGAGCATCTGCATCTGGTAATGGAACTTGTCAGTACTTCATCTTTCGCTACGTATAGCACATGTCTATACATTAAAAGAAATGTATGATTCGATATACTCCATAATTTTACTATACATTACACAAAAGTTCGAAATTATAATTTCGCATTCGTATATTCTGATGACACCAATAATACAGTTTTGTACACTTATAAACAGAATGTTGTTGCTGTTGTGGTCTTCAGTCCTTGCAGCTCTCCATGCTACTCTATCCTGTGCAAGCTTCTTCATCTCCCAGTACTTACTGCAACCTACATCCTTCTGAATCTGCTTAGTGTATTCATCTCTTGGTCTCCCTCTACGATTCTTACCCTCCACGCTGCCCTCCAGTTCTAAATTTGTGATCCCTTGATGCCTCAGCACTTGTCCTACTAACCGGTCCCTTTTTTTTGTCAAGTTGTGCCACAAACTCCTCTTCTCCCCAATTCTGTTCAATATTTCATCATTAGTTATGTTATCTACCCATCTAATCTTCAGCATACTTCTGTAGCACCACATTTCGAAAGCTTCTATACTCTTCTTATCCAAACTATTTATCGTCCATGTTTCACTTCCATGGATGGCTACACTACATACAAATACTTTCAGAAACGATTTCCTGACACTTAATCTATACTCGATGTTAACAAATTTCTCTTCTTCAGAAACACTTTCCTTGCCACTGCCAATCTACATTTTATATCTTCTCTACTTCGACCATCATCAGTTATTTCACCGAGCGAGGTGGCGCAGTGGTTAGACACTGGACTCGCATTCGGAAGGACGACGGTTCAATCCCGCGTCCGGCCATCCTGATTTAGGTTTTCCGTGATTTCCCTAAATCACTCCAGGCAAATGCCGGGATGGTTCCTCTGAAAGGGCACGGCCGACTTCCTTCCACATCCTTCCCTATTCCGATGAGACCGATGACCACGCTGTCTGGTCTCCTTCCCCAAACCAACCAACCAACCATCAGTTATTTCGCTCCCCAAATACCAAAACTCCTTCACTACTTTAAGTGTCTCATTTCCTAATCTAATTCCCTCAGCATCACCCGACTTAATTCGACTACATTCTATTATCCTCGTTTTGCTTTTGTTGATGTTCATCTTATATCCTCCTTTCAAGACACTAAACAGAATACCTGTTCAAATACGTATCTAATATATATAATATTAATTTTATTATTTTTCAAGAAGCTTAATTATTTCTCCTATGTTGGATTCATTTCGAGGTTAATCTATTCAATTTCATTTCGGTTTGAAGTCATCGACATTAAAATTCTTAATTATAAGCTTATAAAATATAATTTGAAAGAAAAGGTTATGGATAAGTAATTTAGTTGCCATTAAAAGAATTTCCCTGATGTATGTATCTTTGTTCTTCTTGGCGATGTAGATGTGAGAAGTTAACGGGAAGTTGTACTGTGTGCGTCATATCACATTTTAAGTTTCAGATATATCTGAATGCTGAAATTGTGTTGTCTCATAATGGCAGAGAATCAAATGCTCAGTGTGAATGATGAAGTGCCTGCAACAAGTTGTTTGAACGTACATATTTTAAACCGAAACGTGAATATCCTCCAGCAAGCGGAAATATACCTCTAGTTGTTAGGCAAACAAACATATCGAAATACATAGAATGAGAGAGTAATTTAAGTAATAGAAACTAATAAATTAATATTTATCACAATTATATTTTATAAATAATTCACTCTTTGCTCGCATTGGTACGCAGGGGCAGAATATATCACGCAAACAGTTGCAAACAAATGATTTACGAAGTTTGTTGTAAATAGAAGTATTAAATACTAGCAGTAGCAGTTCGAATCTACATAATTCGGAAATTCCACTTACAGTGGAAAGTAGGGATCAGATGGTCGTCCTCCAGTGTCAACAAGTAGGGAAGAGATTTGACTCTGACTAGGGTCAAGTGAAATGGGGGTGCCACATGGTCCTGTCCTGGTCCGTGGGTTTTATTGACAGATGTCAACGATTTGCCACTAGACATGACATATGATTCAATTTATTTTCGTTTTACAGATGCCACATTTTCTATTCTGAAGGACGTGGAATGTAACGTAAATAATGTAGATGTCAGTAGGCAACATAAGCAAGTGGCTGTCAAAGAAAAAACTAACGCATAACTGCAAATAAAACGCAATTGCCTACAGTTTCTGGCACTGCTGTAAAGCGAAATTATACTGCATCAGTGTGATCAAACAGTTGTTGCAACCGATTATATTAAATTCTTAGGACTGAGGGTAGATGAAAAATTTTCGTGGAAGTTTTCACTGAGTCTGACAGTGGGAAGTGAAGTGTTCGTGTGTGTGTGTGTGTGTGTGTGTGTGTGAATTCTTAGGTGACCGAACTGCTGAGGTCATCGGTCCCCAGACTTACACACTACTTAAACTAACTGATGCTAAAAAAAAACACACACAGCCATACCCGAGGGAGGACTCGGTGGGTGTCGCAGTCGTCATAACGCATCGAATACGATTGCAGTAGTACAAACATGGCGTCATCACTCCACGCAGTTGTCCCAGTATAGTGATAGGTGAGCAGTCCGTTCTTGATCAAGTACTGCTGTCTGAAATGGTTTGCTACTATATGGGACTCGGCGTTTCAAGTACAGAGAGACTTAAGTGACGTAGTCGAAACAAATCAAGCGTTGAATCCAGAATGAGATTTTCACTCTGCAGCGGAGTGTGCGCTGATATGAAACTTCCTGGCAGATTAAAACTGTGTGCCCGACCGAGACTCGAACTCGGGACCTTTGCCTTTCGCGGGCAAGTGCTCTACCATCTGAGCTACCGAAGCACGACTCACGCCCGGTACTCACAGCTTTACTTCAGCCAGTATCCTGTCTCCTACCTTCCAAACTTTACAGAAGCTCTTCTGCGAACCATGCAGAACTAGCACTCCTGAAAGAAAGGATATTGCTGAGACATGGCTTAGCCACAACCTGGGGGATGTTTCCAGAATGAGATTTTCACTCTGCAGCGGAGTGTGCGCTGATATGAAACTTCCTGGCAGATTAAAACTGTGTGCCCGACCGAGACTCGAACTCGGGACCTTTGCCTTTCGCAGGCAAGTGCTCTACCATCCGAGCTACCGAAGCACGACTCACGCCCGGTACTCACAGCTTTACTTCTGCCAGTATCCTGTCTCCTACCTTCCAAACTTTACAGAAGCTCTTCTGCGAAACCATGTAGAACTAGCACTCCTGAAAGAAAGGATATTGCGGAGACATGGCTTAGCCACAGCCTGGGGGATGTTTCCAGAATGAGATTTTCACTCTGCAGCGGAGTGTGCGCTGATATGAAACTTCCTGGCAGATTAAAACTGTGTGCCCGACCGAGACTCGAACTCTTGACCTTTGCCTTTCGCGGGCAAGTGCTCTACCATCTGAGCTTCTGTAAAGTTTGGAAGGTAGGAGACAGGATTCTGGCAGAAGTAAAGCTGTGAGTACCGGGCGTGAGTCGTGCTTCTGTAGCTCAGATGGTAGAGCACTTGCCCGCGAAAGGCAAAGGTCCCGAGTTCGAGTCTCGGTCGGGCACACAGTTTTAATCTGCCAGGAAGTTTCAACGCAAGCGATGTCATTATTTTATTCATGACGTTAGCGTTGGTTTAAACAACAAAACTACAATCACAAAGTCGTGTGGTCACAACGATCAACGCTCTATGTTCCACACGCTAGATAACAAATACCTCTCATGCACAACGATGAATAAATAATTTTCCTGATAGATATCTGATCTCGCAGACATGGAGAAACTGCTGCGGCCGAGGACACACTCCACGAACAATGCCATGCCAGATCACTTCCTGAAGCATTGTTCGTGGCAGCCCGACAGCCGGCTGCTGTGACCGAGCGGTTCTAGGCGCTTCAGTCTGGAACCGCGCTGCTGCTACGGTCGCAGGTTCGAATCCTGACTCGGGCATGGATGTGTGTGACGGCCTTAGGTTAGTTAGGTTTAAGTATTTCTAAGTCTAGGGGACTGATGATCTCAGATGTTAAGTCCCATAGTGCTTAGAGCCATTTGAACCATTTTGAGCAGCTCGACAATGTGCGAAGTGATTCACGCTGTTCATGTCTTTTTTTACTTTACAAACGTTATAGATACGTTATTTTAATAAATACGTCCTAATGAGTTCACTCAAAAGAGACTGTCAGCTCTTTTGCAGAGTCCTATTTTATACCCTCTTTAACAAACTTACACTGTTAAAGTTGCGGGTTTCTGCGTGCAAGCCGTACCTCACTGGCTAGTCAGGGTGTAACACTCTCCACTGGTCCCATGTCAGCCAAAAGCAGGAATTCACCGAACTTAAACGCTGTGTGAAAACGTACATGTGATACCCTTTCTTGGTCGCAGATACCGATCAGTAGTTTTGCATGACGTCAAAGACTGCTATTATACGTAAAATGCATCACCATGAACTTCCTTCCAGGTATTAGAACTCTTGGCCTGTTACGGTCTCATCGAGAAGTACTACTGCCATCTGTTCACTGGCGGGCTTAGCGATCTTACACCGATGGGGTGGTAATGTAACATGAATTTTGGAATCGTCTTTGAGCTCATTCGTTACAGAGTTTGCCCAGTTGTTTTGACAGTTGCGAATATGATTTGTGATGGGTTCCATTTTAAGTTTCTGTAACGTAAGATGCTTTACGTGAAAATACAGCTGTCGTGGCTGCAAGGGCAAGGAATGTTATAGTGATCACTGACTAATTCTTTCCAACGCAGAACAACAAAATTGGTCATCGCCGAGGGTCATACCTCTTCGATACCACTGGTTACTTGTATTAAGAGCAATCCTTCGTTTATTTACTGTTGGCAGTCCAGGGGAAAAAAAAAACAGCACAATTTTTCATTTGCGCTCCTCATCTGAAATCCAGCAATCTTCCTATGATTTTGCATCGCCGCTCGTCCGGTAAACGATACCTGGACTACATTCGACCATTTGGCTATGAAAGTTGTCGTCTGTCATTCATGCAGTGTGAACCGTCGTTTTCTCTGATGTGTAGTTTGCCACTATGCAGACGACCCAAAGAGAATGCACAGCTCTGGTGAGGTGTGGTTGAACTACATATAAATCTACATCTACATCCATACTCCGCAAGTCACCTGACGGTGTGTGGCGGAGGGTACTTTGAGTACCTCTATTGGTTCTTCCTTCTATTCCAGTCTCGTATTGTTCGTGGAAAGAAGGATTGTCGGTATGCTTCTGTGTGGGCTCTAATCTCTCTGATTTTATCCTCAGTGTCTCTTCGCGAGATATACGTAGGAGGGAGCAATATACTGCTTGACTCTTCGGTGAAGGTATGTTCTCGAAACTTTAACAAAAGCCCATACCGAAATACTGAGCGTCTCTCCTGCAGAGTCTTCCACTGGAGTTCATCTATCATCTCCGTAACGCTTTCGCGATTACTAAATGATCCTGTAACGAAGCGCGCTGCTCTCCGTTGAATCTTCTGTATCTCCTCTATCAACCCTATCTGGTACGGACCCCACACTGCTGAGCAGTATTCAAGCAGTTGGCGAACAAGCTTACTGTAACCTACTTCCTTTGTTTTCGGATTGCATTTCATTAGGATTCTTCCAATGAATCTCAGTCTGGCATCTGCTTTACCGACGATCAACTTTATATGATCATTCCATTTTAAATCACTCGTAATGCGCACTCCCAGATAATTTATGGAATTAACTGCTTCCAGCTGCTGACCTGCTATTTTGTAGCTAAGTGATAAGGGATCTTTCTTTCTATGTACTCGCAGCACATTACACATGTCTACATTGAGATTCAATTGCCATTCCCTGCACCATGCGTCAATTCCTTGCAGATCCTTCTGCATTTCAGTACAATTTTCCATTGTTACAACCTCACGATACACCACAGCATCATCTGCAAAAAGCCTCAGTGAACTTCCAATGTCATCCACAAGGTCATTTATGTATATTGTGAATGGCAACGGTCCTATGACACTCCCCTGCGGCACACCTGAAATCACTCTTACTTCGGAAGACTTCTCTCCATTGAGAATAACATGCTGCGTTCTGTTATCTAGGAACTCTTCAATCCAATCACACAATTGGTCTGATAGTCCATATGCTCTTACTTTGTTCATTAAACGACTGTGGGGAACTGTATTGAACGCCTTGCGGAAGTCAAGAAACACGGCATCTACCTGTGAACCCGTGTCTATGGCCCTCTGAGTCTCTTGGGCGAATAGCGCGAGCTGGGTTTCACACGACTGTCTTTTTCGAAACCCATGCTGATTCCTACAATTTCTAGTCTCCAGAAAAGTCATTATACTCGAACTACGAGGGTGAGTCAAATGAAAACCTTAAATTTGTAATAACAAATCGAAATTTCACGCCGTTGTCCTATAAGTTGGTAAGCGTGCTACAAACAGCGTGCAGAATGGCCTGTAGGTGGCAGCATGGTGCTGATGCACACATACCCTGGCAGTATCAGTATAAAGATGGCCGTCCCACTTGCGACTTGCACCAGGGAAGAACAGCATTCTGTTATTCGGTTTTTGCGTAGTGAAGGTGTGAAACCTATTGAAATTCATTGACGAATGAAGGTTCAGTATGGTGATTCATGTTTGTCACAGCAGCAAGTCTACGAATGAAGTAGGAAGTTCGCAAATGGTGTGACTTCAGTGGAAGATGCTCCTCGTCCAGATCAGGCACAACGAGTTGTGACTCCACACAACATTGCAGCAGTTGAAGCCACAGAGAAGGAAAACCGCCGAGTGAGACTGAATGACACTTCAGCACGTTTACAGATTAGTCATGGGTCAGCACACCACATTATGCATGGTGTGCGCCAGTTTCACAAAGTGTCTGCAAGATGGGTGCCACGGCAGCTGACTCCTGAAATGAGAGAACGATGTGTTGATGCTTGTGAAGAACTACTTCGCCGCTTTGAAAGAGAAGGTGATGGCTTCCTTGCGAGAATCGTTACTGGGGAGAAACCTGGGTTCACTTCCGCCAACCGGAAACGAAGAGAGCGAGCAAGGAATGGCGCCATTCCTCACCACCAAAACCAAAGAAGTTTCGAACAGAACCATCAGCAGGGAAGGTTTTGCTGACTCTTTTGGGACGAAAAAGGCTTCATTTTGGAGCATTACATGTCTAGAGGAACAACTGTCATCAGTGCATCATGCCCAGATCTCCTAAAAAATCATCTGCGGCCTGCAATTAAATCAAAGCGACGTGGATTGCTGTCAGCAGGTGTCCTTTGCAACATGACAATGCAAGGTCCCACACTGCACGTACAACAGTTGCAACAACCACAGACCTGCATTTTGAATATCCTCCTCATCCATCATACTCACCAGACCTTGCCCCAAGTGATTTCCATATGTTTGGACCACTCAAAAACGCAATGGGAGGAAAGAAGTTCCGTTCTGATGAAGAGGTACGCCACGCGGTGCATGAGTGGCTGCGCCGACTACCAAAAGAATTTTTTTCTAAAAGAATTTGTGCACTTTGTAACCGCTGGAGGACTTGCATTGAGCGTGGGGGAGGTTATGTTGAAAGTGATACAGCTATGTACCACTTCTGCACAATAAATAATATTTAAAAAAATATTTAAGGTTTTCATTTGACTCACCCTCGTACATTACCATTGTGCTAGCAATTAACTGTCCAGTCAATTGCTTATGTATTAGGTTGGTGCACAAGTTCGTAGGGTCTTTGTTTTGTATGTTGATATTCCGGTCACTATGGGTTTATTTATCGATTGTCATTTTTATTTGTAGTTCACTGCTGCTATTTGATTTTATGTACTGTCATTTGGAGATGATGAGTGAAGTTGTGGACCCTAGAAGATGGAGTGCCAAATGAAGAAATCGGAACATTTCCGCCATATTCTTCTGTTTGAGTTCAGTAGAGCGGTGACTAGAGCGGAAGCAGTCGGAAGCATTTGAGCCCTTTGTGGGGATAATGCCACTGAATAGAGCACGGCAAGAAAATGGTTTTCTCGTTGTAAGGAATCGTTTTGATATTAGTGACTCTCCATATTCAGGAAGACCTTCAGGGTTTGATGAAGATCGTTTAAATGCATTAATCCACAATGTTACACGTCAGTGTTCTCGAGAACTGGCAAATGTGTGACATTTGCTTGCAGTGGGGAAGGCTCAAATATCGGATGTACTGGTACCGCATGCTCCAACCAAAATCACAAAAATTGGCTTGTGAACAGCAACCACCATTCATATCATATCTCGTTACAGGTGACGAGAAGTGGTGCTTTTAAGCTAATTGAAGGAAAAGAAGGTACTGCTTGAACCCAAACATAGCAGCAACTCCCGTACAAAGACCTGCGAACATCCACAAAAGATAATGTTAAGCATCTGGTGGAAAAGCGACGGTGTGGTTCGCTACGAATTGCTTCCTCCAGGTGAACCATCACTGTTGACATTAACTGTCAACAAATGACACGTTTTCCAGACGCAGTCCAAGAACAGCGATCAGGGAGACCACGTGAAGTAATTTTACTCCACAATTACGCCCGTCCGCAAGTGCTAGACTGACAAAAAACGTTATACAGGTGTCAGGATTGGGAAATCATTCAACGCCCACCACATTCGCTTGATCTTGTGCCCTCAGATTTTCACCTTTTCCGCTCTCTATCGAACAACTTTCAAGGAACTTCCTCTCCGGATGGAAACGCGCTCCGAACGTGGCTCAACGAGTTCTTCGCCTCAGAACCACTTGATTTCTATAGCTAAGCTAAAAGTTATCCCAGCGTTGGCAGGCTGTAGTAAATAGTGAAGGAGAATACATAATTGATGACTAAAGTTTCTGTTCTGAGTATCAGTTGTATTTATTAAACTTGAAAATCGCTACGAACTTATGCGCCAACCCAATATTATTGCTGTTTACACAAATTTTCCCTGATTTGTGAAAACAAATGTATTTAATTAAACTTAGAGATGTGATTCTTACTAAACATAATCAGCATTTAAATTTCAGCGTCGGTTACTACTGTAGCTCGATGCTCGACTGTGTTGTTGTTGTTGTTGTTGTTGTCTGCAGTCCAAAGACTGGTTTGATGCAGCTTGCACGCTACACTACCATGTGCCGCCTTCTTCATCTCTTGAATAACTACTGCTACCTACATCCCTTTCGACCTGTATTCGTCTCTTGCTCTCCCGTTACAATTTTAACCCAAGTGCTTCCTTCATTATCAAACTGCCTATTCGTAGGTACCTCAAGATGTGTTATATCAATGATCCTTTCTGGTAGTCAAGTTGTGCCACAAATTTCTGTTCTCCCTAAATCTACTCAGCACTTCCTCTTTAGTTATTCAGTCTACCTGTCTAATGTTGATAATTCCAATGTATCACCACATTTGAAAAGTTTCTATTCTGTTTTTATCTAAACTGGTTATCGTCCACGTTTTACTTGTGTACGAGGCTACATTTTAGAAAAAAAACCTTTGTAAAAGACTTCCTAACTCTTAAATATACAGGGTGAAAAGTATTTAAAGCGACAAACTCTGTAAGATTGTAGGGGACATCAAAACAAATATTTTTCCCTAACGTCATTTTTTCCTATGAGGATTATTTAAACCGGTGGAGGCCGTATTACGCTCTTCAGTTGTAGGCAATTGCTGTCCACCAGTGTAGTAGTGCATTTGTTTACTAATGGAGCGATACACCTGGAGTGAGTACACTGATATGGTTCGTGCGTACTACGCAGCGCACCACAACGGACGAACTGCACAGCGGGTTTATCAACAACAATATCCTAATCGCCTTATCCCGCATGATACGACCTTTGCTGCTGTGTACCAACGTCTGCGTGAGACCGCGTCATTTAGCAGATTACCTGGACAGGGATGCCGTCACACGGTAAGAAAGTTGCAATTTGAGGAAGATGTCTTGCAGCATGTGGAGCGGGATCCTTCAATCAGCACTCGGGCAATTGCACGTAACATGGGGACGAATCAGATGAATGTAAGAACAGTCCTTCGAGAGCAATTGTTACGTCCATTTCACTTACAGTCTGTCCACAACCTGGAACCAGTTGATTACCCACCCAGAGCACAGTTTCCGCTGTGGTACCTGGAACAGTGTAAAATTCATCCTACATTTCCATCCTCTGTGTTGTTTACCGATGAAGTAACGTTCGGGCGTGTTGGAGTCTTCAAAATGCACAATTTGCATGTTTGGAGTGAGGATAACCCACATGTCACAAAAATGGCTCAAATGGCTCTGAGCACTATGGGACTTAACATCTGAGGTCATCAGTCCCCTAGAACTTAGAACTACTTAAACCTAACTAACCTAAGGACAGCACACACATCCATGCCCGAGGCAGGATTCGAACCTGCGACCGTAGCTGTCACGCGGTTCCAAACTGTAGCGCCTATAACCGCACGGCCACCCCGGCCGGCGTCACATGCCACAGTTACTAGCGCTCGTCAAGTGCTGTTCTTCGTTAATGTGTGGGTCGGTGTTGTTGGGGACTGTTTAATTGGGTCGTATCTGCTACCTAGGCCATTAAATGGCAGGCACTATTACAATTTTCTCGCCAGAGCATTGCCAGAATTGCTGGAAGACGTCCCGCTCCCTACAAGACAACGCATGTGGCTCCAACATGACGGAGCACCGGCACATTTCAGTCGTCGTGTGCGTCGATTGCTGGACCGACGGTTCCGAGAAACGTGGACTGGCAGAGGTGGTCCTGTGCCATGGCCTGCTCGATCCGCAGATATGTCCCCTCTGGACTTTTTTGTGTGGAGAGAGATGCGCTACCTCGTTTACGGAACTCCTGTTGCTACAGAACAGGATCTGGTTGCCCGGATAGCAGCAGCAGCAGCAGCAGGAACAATTCAGGATACTCCTGGGGTTTTTGCCCGTGTCAGACAGAATATGATCCGACAGTGTAAACTATGTTTACGTGCCAATGGAGGCATTTTTGAAAGTCTACTGTAATTGAAATTGGGTTGTTTTAATGTGTCGTCTCTTGGTCATAAAAATGGAAAAGTGTTAGTTGGTTTAATTAATTTGCCGCCAGAGAAATCTTCCTCTACCGGTTTAAATACACCTCATAGGAAAAAATGACATTAGGGAAAAATATTTGTTTTGATGTCCCCCACAACCTTCCAGAGTTTGTCGGTTTAAATACTTTTCACCCTGTATAATAGATGTTAACGAATTCCCCTCTTTCAGAATTGCCAGTCTGCATTTTTTATACTTCCTACTTCGGCCATCATTAGTTGCTTTACTGTCAAAATAGCAGAACTCGTCTGCTGCTTTTGGTGCCTAAGTCCCTCAGGAGTCAGAATCACGCCTTTTTATTCGACTACAATCCCTTACCTAACTTTACTTTGGTGATGTTCATCTTATAACATCTTTTCAAGACTGTATCCATTCCGCTGAAGTACTGTTCCAAGTCCTTTGACGTCTCTGCCTGTATTACACTGTCACCGGCAAACTTCGAAGTTTTTATTTCTTCTCTGTGAACTTTAATTCCTTTTCCAATCTTCTCCTTGGTTTCCTTTGATGATGAGTTCCCATACTCCGAGGAGCGTAGGGCACGATGCGGGTCCCCGCACCGCCGGCTAGGCAAGGTCCTAACAGAGGTGGTTTGCCATTGGCTTCCTCCTACCGTAATGAGGATGAATGGTGATGATGAAGACGATACAACAACACCCAGTCATCTCGAGACAGGGAAAATCCCTGACCCCGCCGGGACCCGTGCGCGGGAAGCGAGAACGCTACCGCAAGACCACGAGCTGCATACTTTGGTTTTCTTTGCTGCTTGGTTAATGTAGAACTGTATAACTTCGGGGGATAGGCCACAACCTTGCTTCACTCTTTGCTTAACCATTGCTTCCATTTCACGTAATTTGATTATTACAACTGCAGTTTGGTTTCTGATCAAGTTTTAAATAACCTTCCGCTCCGTGTGTTTTATCCCCGCTACCTCAAAAATTTCATAGTCCAGTCAGCTACTCGTATTTTTAAATTTACAAATGCTGTGAAGTAGGTTCGCCATTCTTCAGTCTTACTACAAACATTTTTCAAACCTTAGGTACTTTCTGCGCGTCCTACCTGTGGTGAAACACACGCGTTCTGGCACTGCAACCGAGAGTTGCTCGCTGCCCTTGTGGCCACCTGTTGCTAGGTCGCGGAGGCCAAGTACGGCCATTAAAGTAGCATCGTAACCTCCCAAGTCTGAGGTCAGTTACGTCTTCCTGCTGCAAACCTTATGACGGAACCTGTTCTTACACTTCTTACAGTATTAAAAGGAGGGAGAAATGTGCACTTATAGATTCACACAGACACTCCCTCCCCCCTCCCTCCCTACCACTTAACCCACTACAAATGCACATAGTGATGTTCTTCTGTCAGATAATCTGTTCACAAACATGTGTTACGTAAACGTATGTAATTCGTAACACTATTGCGCAGTGTATTCGTCAGAGATCGCAGATTCTAACAATAACTTATCAAGCACCATCAAAGGTCAAAAAATATCTCCACACCCTTTAATGACTGTGCAGTACCGTAGACAAACGTTTTCGTAGGTACTTTAAGAATTAATTCATCTTTACGCGACTTGAGAACCATAAGAGGCGCGCACGTATTGCCGGTCGGAATACCAGTCGAAGACTGGCTGCTGTTCACTTTTCGGTACATGTTAACAGAACTTGTAAGGTACATATACTGCCAATATGAGAGCTACTCACGAACTGCCTAGTGAGCTAGCCTAACAGTCTTGCTCCTCAGAGGGCGCTTGTGATTGGTTGATTCAGCCTGCTAGTGTTTTACAGTCTTGACTGAACTCTTTAAGCTTGTAGTGCCAATTTAGACTGGTTGAAGTTATAGGTAGAAACTTATCAGTGCGGATAATGTCACCAGCTTACCTGGAACTCTGCGGAAATATTTAAACGGTAAATATAAACTGTCAAAGCTTAGAGGGTGAAGCACCTCTCTCTCTATTCGCTCCAGCACGAAACTACTTCTACTCACATCTTCTTTCCCACGTTTCTCGCTCGTCTGCCCCAGTTGGAGATGGATAGGTGCACCGTTCTTAACTGATCGTGCGTACACCCTAGACCAACGAAGGCCACCGAAAGACTGCCAACTGCTTCGTTGGCTGAGATTTGCTTAGAGTGTAGTGGCTACATATCGGAGCCAACGAATCAGTTGGCCATTTTGGCTGTTCGGTCTGCTGGTGGTAACATCAAAGATTGGAGTTTAATTGGCGTTGGGACCCCTCTCGTATTGTGGACGCAGCATCGAATGTTCGCTGGTTCAGTAGCGACTTTTTGTGTCTCTAAAACGTGTGTGTATGTGTTTAAGTTTTTCGGGAGAGCCAAAAATCGGACTTAGGATGAATTAATAACCGGTATGCCTCTTTAATCTAGCTATAACATCATCAAAAACTCTGGAATTTACAGTTTGAGATACAGTAGTTGGCTGTTAAATTAAAGAGCGAAAGCAGTCAAGTCAATAAAACATACTGAATGCGACTTGTGGCTGTCCTGAAAAGCCGGCCGAGGTGGCCGAGCGATTCTAGGCGCTACAGTCTGGAGCCGCGCGACCGCTACGGTCGCAGGTTCGAATCCTGCCTCGAGCATGGATGTGTGTGACGTCGTTAGGTAAGGTAAGTTTAAGTAGTTCTAAGTTCTAGGGGACTGATGACCTCATAAGTTAAGTTCCATAGTGCTCAGAGCCATTTGGACCATTTGTCCTGAAAAAGTTAATTTGGACAGTCGCTGTTTCCCCTGTCGCTAAGGGTGTGTATTTACTGCGTTTAAAAATACTGGAGTATGGAGTGAAATATGGTAAGAGCATTAAAACTCATAAAGTTTTATCGTGAAAGGGAGTGTTCACGGTTCCTACGAACTGCGATTATAAAAACAAACCCAAAAGACTAGATGCTTGAAGGTAAATAACACAGCTATCAGAACGTGATATGCAGTATGTGAAACAAATGTCTTTGTCGAGAAATAAACAAAACTGGGAGTGACTATTAAGATTCTGCTGTAGCTACACCTCTCGTAAAAGAGGTATTACTTTTGGAAATTTTAGAGCCTACATAATTAAATAAGAATTTGAAATATGTAGGGGAAAAATTATGAAATAGCCCACATTTAAATTCAGCTTTAAGGTGAGACATTAATTTCGCCCCACCACACTCTTCCCTACTTCTTAAATGCGTCGTTTATTCTTCTCCTTTTTCTGATGATCAACTTCTTTCAGTAAAATAAATGCTCTACATGCGACGACTACTAAATCCTCTTCTTCCCTCGTAATACCGGCCGGTAAAATTGTAATTAGAACGCTACTTTTTAATAATAACAAAACCAGAGCGACGTCGGCTAGTTATCAGAGCCAGTTGCGATTACACGTGACCGGACGCCTTAGAACGAGGCCCTTCGACTGGTATGAATGAGAAGCAAAACGCCAGTGCATTGGCGACCAGTGTTCGGCCGAATACAATCTCCGTCGTTCGCTGGCCTTCGTTGGCCTAGTGTGTACGCGCCTTAAGCTACAACAGTGTGGGCCTTCAGATCTCGTACGATAAAACATGACGAAACGCAGGCTGATATGTGGCATAAACGCCACAGTGCCACCGCTATTTCCGCCACCTCTTCCTAGCTGGAAGGTTCCTCTGGATTCCGCTTGGGCCGGTATACAATTTGCAAGCCGGTGCCCCTGCCAACGACCCTGACCGGCTTCGCGCTTGATCCTGCACCTGACAGTCAGCCGTAACCGGATGAGAAGAAGGGTCCTTGGAGCGCGTTCGCTTTCGGCTGCACATTTCCCACGTTAGGGCTGTTTGTGTGGATGATGCAGGGGTTTCCGCGACCGGTCCAGCAGGTTCAAAAGGTAATCGCTCGGGACCTTGGGAGACGTCGTCGAGGCCACCTGCTGCTCCTTTAGGCAGACGAGCGGCAACTGGCGGTCGGTGACTCATCTACCTCTAAGCGCAGAGCTCTCCGCTGTCACCACACACCCAGCGACCCAGTTTCTCAAGGCAACGGCCGTAAACGGTTCCTGCCGGCAACTTCTGACAGAACTTATATTAGAACAGTGCAAACAGAAACCGCTGCAATGCATAAGGGATAACGAACACCCTATTATAACAAGACACTTGATTCAGTAACCCTAGATGAGGTTCAACAGATTCTGCAAAGCTTGAAAAATCACAAAAGTTTTGTCCCATATGGAATAAAAGCTGAACTTATCATGTATGGATGGACGCCGTGCGAACTAACACTTAATATTATTTAATGAATTATAGCGAAACTACAAAATCCTTGACGGCTGGAAAACCCCCTAAGTAATGCCTGCTTTTAAAAAAGGCCCAGAGAAACGCACGTGGCAATTACAAGCGTATAACTCTTACGAATACAGGTGATGAATTCAACCCAAAATAGTAAACAATCGTTTGAAAGTAGTAACAGATGCGTGTTTGGGAAAAGAGCAAAATCGGTTTACGAAACGACGCTCGAGATAATACTTTTAGCATAAAGAGAATTTTAAGAGAACGAAGAGAAGTCAGTTTAGAATCATATTTTGTTTTAATTGACTTGGAATAAGCCTTTGATACGGACATTATAAATAGACTGTTGGCAATAATGGACAAGAGAGAATACCCTATGCATCTTAAGCAGATAATGACAAGCCTATCTGAACATACCAAAGTAATCATAATTACAGAAACTGCAAGAGCAGATACGACAGTAACAAAAATAGACAATAACAATAACAGAAACGGATGTTTTTAACGTCTGTACTGAAGACCCTATAAGAAACTTGAAGAAGGAAGTCCATGAAGGTACGCAACTGAAGAGAAACTACCAGTTAAATGCTATGCTGTTTGAAGATGATGTAACTGTGTTAGAGAATACTCTGTGTAAGTTACATGAATTGGGAACAAAACGAGATCGAATGAAACATTACAGTCTAAAAACATCTTCTACTAAAAGGAAAGTTATGGACCACTACAGAAAATTCCCAGTTCGCTCTAAGACTGTTACTGAAGACAAAGTACTCCAGCAAGTCTCCAGTCTCAGTTATTCAGGTAGTGACACAAATCTGCAGATAGACAAAGACATAGAAAAGAAAAGCAACAAATTTCAGCATACATATATATATGGAACTATTAACAAAACTTTAAAAAGTAATTTTACCGAAACCACAAAATTGGAACTGTATGAAACAACGGCAGTCCTCTTACTGCCTTACGGCAGTGAATCCTGGATTGAGAGACAAAAAAGATAAAAGTGACATACAGTAAGCAGAAATGAGATTTTTAAGAAATGTCAAAGGCTCTTCAAGTAGGGACCACATAACAACTGACGACATTCAGGGAGAATGAGGATTTATAATTTGAATGAGGAAATTGAGGAGTTCAAGAAGAATGGAGACAACAGGGTATGGATGAAGGCAGAATCCCAGTCGCTGTAAGTAAGTACAAGTCTACAGTAGGAAGAGATGTAGGTCGGCCAAGAAGGAGATGGAGGTTTTATTTATTTATTTATTATGGACGCTGAACGGCGAGATGAGTTATAGGCACCTAAGCATTGAAGTGCAGATGGAGGAGGAGACAAACAGAAGTGCAGATGATCAACTAAATAAAAAAAAGCAAACAAACATCGTCTCAACAGGCCCTGAAGTACCAACGCTAACGATCGGGCGCCGTAGCATTCTCTTCCCTAAGCTGTCACCGGGTGCAGATACGAAGGGGCAAGTGGTCAGCACGCCGCTCTCCCGGAGGTTTGTCAGTTTTCGTGATCGGAATCGCTACTTCTCAATCAAGTAGCTCCCCAATTGCCCTCACAAGAGCTGAGCGCATCCCACTTGCCAACAGTACGCGGCAGACCTGGACGGTGATCCATTCAAGTGCTAGCCAAGCCCGAGAGGGCTTAACTTCGGGTGATCTGACGGGAACCGGCGTTACCAATGCGGCAAGGGTGTTGACCATCAACTAAAAGCCATAGTACAAAAATAATTCATCTTTCCTTTCCACACCTAACGTTATCTCAAATCACCGGGAGAGGTTACGCTCCACTTTGGGCACTGGACTTCTATGCGAAAGCAAACGATCGACAGTAATAACTTATATTTTTCCACGCTTTTTTCCCCAAACGCTTCAGCCGGAAAGTCAATAGCTGACATGCACGGGCATGTATGCATGAACACTGAAGCGCCAAAGGAATTAGTATAAGCATGTGTATTCAAATACAGAGAGATGTAAACAGCCGGAATACGACGCTGCCGTCGGCAACGCCTATATAGGACAAGTGTCTGCGCAGTTGTTAGATTGGTTACTGCTACAACGGTAGGTTATCAATATTTACGTGAGTCTGAACGTGCTGTTATAGTCGGCGAATAATCGATGGGACACAGCATCTCCGAGGTAGCGATGAAGAGGGTATTTTCCCGTGCGACCATTTCACGAGTGTACCGTGAATATCAGAAATCCGGTAAAACATCAAATCTTGGACATCGCTGCTGCCAGAAAAAGATCCTGCAAGAACGGAACCAACGACGACTGAAGGGAATTGTTCAGAGTGACAAAAGTGCAACCCTTCCGCAAATTGGTGCATATTTCAATGCGGGACCATCAACAAGTTTGAGCATGCGAAACATCGTGACCCTTGATGATGGCACGACACAAAACTTTCCGCCTCGCCTGAGTCCGTCGACACTGATATTGGACTGTTGATGACTGGAAACATGCTGCCCGGTCGAACGAGTCTCGTCTCAAATTGTGTCGAGCGGATGGACGTGAACCGATGCGGAGATAACCTTATGAATCCATGGACCCTGTGCGTCAGCAGAGAGCTCTTCAAGCTGGTAGAATCTCTGTGATAGTGTGCGGCGTGTACAGTTTGAGTGATACGGGACGCCTGACATGACTCTCACTGGTGACACGTACCTAAGCATCTTGTCCGATCACCTGCATCCACTCATGTCCATTGTGCATTCCAACGGATTTGAGAAATTCCAGCAGGACAATACGACACCCCACACGTCCAGAATTGCTGAAGAGTGACTCTAGGAACACTCTTCTGAGTTTAAACACTTCCGCTGGCCACCCATCTCCCCAGACATGAACATTACTGAGCATATCTGGGATGCCTCGCAAAGTGCTGTTGAAAGAGATCTACATCTAGTCCTATTCTTACGGATTTATGGAGAGCCCTGCAGGATTCATGGTGTCATTATTTACCTCCAGAACTACTTCCTCGAAATTAGTCGAGTCCATTGCACGTCGTGTTGCGGCACTTCTGCATGCTCGTGGGGGCTCTATACGATTTCAGGCAGCTCTACCAGTTTCTTTGACTCTTCAGTGTATTTTTAAGGCCGGTTTTTGTGGACAGTTTGCATTGTATGTAGCTACTGAGGCGCAAAGTGGCGCATTGATAAGAAACTGGTCGCGTATTCCGGAGGATGATGATTCAAATCCCCGTCCGACCATCCAGATTTATGTTTTGCGTACTTTCCATTTCCCCTAAATCAGTGTATGGGTGTTCACTTCGTCCCTTGCATACTAAACAATACTAGTGCAGCTCAGCGCACGACCCTCCAACTTCTATGACCATGTTTTTAAATAATCACCAGTCTTTCGACCGGTCCAATGTCGTGCTCTATCTATTTCCAATGTATGCCTACACCTATTACATATAACGTCCTTGATTTTGTCATGAATTTCAATATTCGCCCTCGTAATCTCTTCTTGTTGATCTGCCTTACGTATATCAATCATTACCTGAAGGTAAGTCAAATGAAAACGAAACAGCTGGAAAAACTGTAAGGAAACAGCTTATTACTTCCCAAGTAAACATCATAACTGTTAATACATTTATCCCACTGCGAGACAAGAGGGTCAGTGCCCTCATGCAAAAATGTTGGCGGTTGCCAGCGGAACCATGATTGCATTCAGGCGTGCTCCTCTTCGTCCGAAGCAAATCGATGAACTGGCTCCAAAAATATGAAATCGAGTGGGGCAGGCCCACATGTTGGCAAGGTTATTTCAATCACGCTGCAGAAGTTTCGCTCTGAAGCACTTGCACATCCTCCATACAGTCCCGCGTCTTGTCGCGGTTCGCGCGGCTCCCCCCGTCGAAGGTTCGAGTCCTCCCTCGGGCACGGGTCTGCGTGTCGTCCTTATCGTAAGTAAGTTTAAGTTAGATTAAGTAATATGTAAGCTTAGGGACCGATGATCCCAGCAGTTTGGTCTCATAGAACTTACCTCAAATTTCCAGTTTCCATGGTTTCTTAGGCAACCGCAAACATTTTACCACGAAGACACTGACCGTCTTGTTTCACAGTTTGATAAACGCATTAACAGGTATTGCAATAGCTTTTGAAATAATAAACAGGTTATTTGCTTTTTTCCATGTGTCTCGTTTTCATCTGACTACCCCTTATAAATCCTTTAGCTACAGAAATACTCTTGTGCATACAGATATGAAGGAACAACTACAACATCGCTTTTTCGGATTACCGAGTCTAATCTGCTTCCTACATATTCTAGTTTCATAACAAGGAACCTCCAGTAATGACAGATAGCAGTACGGATTTTGTTGTCACCCTGTTGCGGTCTGCCGGCCGGGGTGGCCGAGCGGTTCTAGGCGCTACAGTCTGGAACCGCGCGACCGCTACGATCACAGGTTCGAATCCTGCCTCGGGCTTGGATGTGTGTGATGTCCTTAGGTTAGTTAGGTTTAAGTAGTTCTAAGTTCTAGGGGACTGATGACCTCAGAAGTTAAGTCCCATAGAGCTCAGAGCCATTTGAACCATTTTTGTTGCGGTCTTGCCTTGAATAGTGAAGGGAAAGATGCAGGCAGAGACCTATAAGGTAAAATTGGAAGCACTGGAGGACTAGATTCCACATAATATATTACCATTATTAAGTGGCTCACTGACATGAACATAGAATGGTAATGTTCCATTACGAAAGCCTTTCCAAACGGTATCGAAGCGGGAGAACTTATATGACGTCTGACATGTAATCGAGAGTTCATGGTACTTCACAGAATGGAGAACATTGAGACCGGCCCTAGTTGTGTGTACAGTCCGATACTGGCGGTAAATAAACATTCAGAATCTCCTGAATGCCATAAAATCTGATAATGTGACAAAAATATCAAGATGTGGTAGCAACCAAGTCATTTGTGGGAGCATCCAAGAATAGAATTCTCTCGGTATTACATCCGCCGTAGATAAGAGGACAACACAGTTTACCTTTGTCCTTGTAGTTGATGCAGATGCTTTGCTGTACCACCGAGAACTTTGCCACCGAAATTATGTGTGATACTGTATATAATTAATTTAAAGACGTTGTTTTTTTTTAAAAAAAATTGTGTTTCATGAAACATACATCTTTTTGCATGTACCGTATTTTACGGACTATAAGATGCACCTTAATTTTGAAGCAGTTTTTTTAAAAAATAACATTTTTACCATTTTCATTCTGACAGCAAAGCCAGACTAAAAATTTCTTAGTTTCTAAAACCGAACTGAAAACCGTCATCTAGTTTTGGCCGCGTTGTATTCAGTCCCCTGTTGTAGTCTCCCTCATTGTTTTCAGGGCTTCTTTACTAGCCCGCCAATCGCGAATGGTTTTCTTCTGTCACTGGAGGGTTGAAATGACGCTCGACAGCTCTGTTTACATGTTCTTTCGCATTTGCTGTTACTTTCAATTTATAGCCGGCCGTTGTGAACAAGCGATTCTAGGCGCTTCAGTCTGGAACCGCGCCACCGCTACGGTGGCATGTTCGAATCCTGCCTCGGGCATGGATATGTGTGATGTCCTTAGGTTAGTTAGGTTTAAGTAGTTCTAAGTTCTACGGGACCGATGACCTCAGATGTTAAGTCCCATAGTGGTCAGAGCCGTTTGAACCATTCAATTTATAGCTCGAATCCTATGAATAACTTTAATTTTTTTCCACTACGAAACTAGCTACTAACAAAAATATTCTAACGTTACAGCTAACACAGACTACTTTCAGTTCAGGTTCACTGGCACGGTAGACTGCAATGACGCATCATAGGCTGCAGAGCGTTCTGATTTGTGATGGCGGGACGGGAGGAAGACAGTGGTAGCAAGCTTGGGAATCCCCGCAGTTCTTGTTCGTTCCTTGGTGCACTGCTGTTGCCAGTTGAATCCAATATTGCCGGCTAGAGATAAGCTCCCCACGGTATCGAATGTATGGCTATTGTTAAGATTGGCGGGAATTTTAAATAAAGCGCTGAGCATTTTCATATTAATTTCGAGTATAAGATGCACCTGAATCTAGGAGGCAATTTTTCCATGAAAAAAGTGCGTCTTATTGCCCATAAAATGCGGTACGTCGCGGAGATCTTGCGAGCGTTGCAGGCTAAATTTCTGTACTAAGTGCGACACGAGTTTATCACACCGCCGGATTCAATGCCCACATTGTCGACGGCCGTCTGGGCATCATATCCAGTGTTCCTGCTCGTGTGGGATGGAGTGTAGAGGACCATGAGGCAGTGCGGCATTTTACCAGTAATCATCCCGTCCCGCAAGGACG
Source organism: Schistocerca piceifrons (assembly GCF_021461385.2). NCBI lineage: Eukaryota > Metazoa > Arthropoda > Insecta > Orthoptera > Acrididae > Schistocerca > Schistocerca piceifrons. The sequence continues at coordinate 466,313,122 of NC_060141.1, read as the reverse complement.
GGCTCTAAAACCTTTGGTGCTGCAGATTACTGAGGCGTCTTTACTGGAATTTCATCCAAGTAACTGGATTACATTGAATCTGGTGATCCTTCGTTTGTTAAACCCGTACCAGTAGTTTTGATTAATTGGAGACCCATTCTGTTGTAATGTTCTTGGCTGTGCTTTGGTGAACTAAAATAACAGTGATAGAGACTTCCTGGCAGATTAAAACTGTGTGCCGGACCGCGACTCGAACTCGGGACCTTTGCCTTTCGCGGGCAAGTGCTCTACCAACTTTTTTTTTCTTTCTTTTTTTTCTTTTTTTTTAAAATCTCATTTTGTTCGCTTTTGTTCGTTGCGTCTGCTCGGGGCGGACGTGTTAAGACATCCGTTTAGGTTCGTTGTTGATCGATTAACTCAGTTTTTTTATTACAGAGGGCAGCTAAACCTCCGACCGAACACGCTGAGCTACCGTGCCGGCGTCAACTCAGCTACCCAAGCACGACTCACGCCCCGTCCCCACAGCTTTACTTATGCCAGTACCTCGTCTCCTACCTTCCAAACTTAACACAGTTTTAATCTGTCGAGTTCGAGTCTCGGTCCGGCACACAGTTTTAATCTGCCAGGAAGTTTCATATCAGCACACATTCCGCTGCAGAGTGAAAATCTCATTCTGTGAACTATCAACGTGTTTCATAAGGGATTTTTCATATGGTGAAGCTATCTTGTAGTTGGTTACTTCTCCAGAAGCATATTAGTTTTAATGCCACGCACCGTCATTGGTATTATATGAACTTCTCTTGTTATTTATTAATTCATTGTTGTTGGGGTTTTCAGTCCCAAGACTGGTTTGGTGCAGCTCTTCATACTATGCTCTCCTGTGCAAGCCTCTTCATCTCGGAGAAACTACTGCAACCTACATCCTTCAGAATCTGCTTACTGTATGCATCTTCTGGTCTTACTGTACGATTTTTACCACCCACGCCTCAATCGAGTAATAAATTGGTGATCTCTTGATGTAACAGAATATGTTCTACCAACCGATCCCTTCTTCTAGTCACGCTGAGCCACAAATTCCTTTTCTCCCTACTTATATACAGTACCTCCCTAGTTACGTGATCTACCCACCGAATCTTCAACACTCTTCTGTAGCACTGCATTCCAAAAGTTTCTATCCTCTTCATGTCTAAACAGCTTATCGTCCATGTTTCACTTACATACAGAACTACACTCCATACAAATATACGAATACTTTCAAAAAAGTCTTTCTCACACTTAAATCTATACTCGATGTTAACAAATTTTTCTCCTTCGGAAACGCTTTTCTTTCCACTGCCAATCTAGATTTTATATCCTCTCTACATCGACCATCGTCAGTTATTTTGTTTCCCAAATAGCAAAACTCATCTACTACTTTAAATATCTCAATTCCTAATCTAATTTTCTCAGCGTCACCTGATTTAATTCCACTACATTCCATTATCGAAGTTTTGCTTTTGTTGATGTTCATCTTATATCATCCTTTCAAGACAACTACCCACTCCTTCCAAGTTCTTTGCTGTCTTTGACAGAACTACAATGTCGTCGACAAATCTCCAGGTTTTTATTTCTTCTCCCTGGGCTTTAATTACTACTCCAATTTTTTCTTTTGTTTCTTTACTGTTTGCTCATTGTACACATTGAATAACATCGCGGATAGGCTACGACTGTGTCTCAGAGCTTTCTCAACCACTGCTTCTTCTTCATGCCCCTCGACTCTTGTAACTGCCATCTGGTTTCTGTAGAAACCATGTATTTTACCCCTGCCACCTTTAGAATTTGAAGGAGAGTATGCCAGTCAACATTGTCAAAAGCTTTCTCTAAGTCCAGAAATGTTGTAAACGTAGGTTTACCGTTCCTTAACCTATCTTGGAAGATAAGTGGAGGGATCAGCATTGTGTCGTGTGTTCCTAAATTTCTGCGGAATGTAAACTGATCTTTCCCGAGGTCGGCTTCAATCAGTGTTTCCATTCTTCTGTAAGGAATTCGTGTTATTACTTTGGTAGGTTGGCTGATTAGGGAGAGGGGATCAAACAGCGGCGTCATTGGTCCCACTGGATTAGGGAAGGTGCCGTTTCATAGGAACCATCCCAGTATTTGACTGAAGCGATTTAGGGAAATCACGGAAACCATAAATCAGGATGGCCAGACGCGGGTTTGAACTGTCGTCCTCCCGAATGTGAGTCCAGTATGCTAACCACTGCACTACCTGGCTCTTTGTTAGCACTTTGCAACCATAACTTAGTAAAATGATAGTCTGGTAATTTTCACACCTGCCAACACCTGCTTTCTTTGGAATTGGAATTATCATATTCTTCTTGAAGTATGAGGGTATTCAGTAAGTCTGAAACATCTTGCTCATGTGTATATTCGGCGCGAATTTCATTTTCAGTTACTCGTAGACTGGTAGTATACCTTTATGTAACTGCATTTTTTTTAGCATAGTGGCCGATTACTGCAAGTTGCCGTCGTAATGTGTAAATTGTACGCTCTCAACTATAAGCAGTCGACCTTGATTGACATGCTGAATCAGCGACCTTGCTACAGAGAAGCAGATTATAATTCTGTTACTACTTTCAATCGTTTAAACTTTATTCTGTCTATTCATCTTCCAAATGGTAAGGTAACTAACTTTCAACTGAACAGTGTTTCCTTATTTTTAACTGTGTTGAATTTCCTTGAAGACTGCTTTCGTAACGGTAACAGGTTAATTGACGGTTGTCTGTTACTATGATAAATTGTCTTCAAGCTGACTTTCACTGTGATAAGTTTAACTAATTCTTGTTTGCAAGTTGTGTTTGTTAACCTGTGTCAAGATGTCTTGCAGACGCTCTTTTCTGAACTGTGCCAGATTTTGTTTGTTAATGCATATTATAAATAAAAAGAAAATAGTTGTGTAATAACTTCACTTTTCCGGAGCCAGTACTTCATCGCTCCCTGCTCCACGCTTCGGCACACTTTATCATAATTAATGTTTTTAAAATTGTATTCAGTTTCTTCTTGACCATACCAGAATCAAGTAAAATTTTTAAGAAACGAGTGAAGACGTTTTATCAAGTGGCTTTCCACTGTATGTCTGTGGTGAAAATAATACCGTGTGAAGTGTTCAGAGAGTTATGCTTGCTGTTAGGTTGCTGCATAAATTCGTAGAGGTTTTCTTTTATATGTTGGTATTCAGTTTGTTATGGGTTCATTTATCAATTGTTATTGTTTATTTGTAGTTCACTGTTGCTTGTTCGGCTGATCCCGGCGGAGGTTTGAGTCCTCCCTCGGGCATGGGTGTGTGTGTTTATCCTTAGAATAATTTAGGTTAAGTAGTATGTAAGCTTAGTGACTGATGACCTTAGCAGTTAAGTCCCACAAGATTTCACACACATTTGAACATTTTTTGTTGCTTGTTGAGTGTACATATTGTCTTTTTGTCATTTGGAGACAGTGAGTGTGGAGCTGTGGAAGCTAGAAAATGGAGTCTCACGTGGAGAAATCAGAACACTTGCAATCTATTCTTCTGTTGGAGTTCATTAGAAGGGTGACGGCAGTGGAGGCACGCAGAAACATTTGCGCCGTGTATGGGGATAATGCCACGGGACAGAGCACGGTAAGAAAATGGTTTTCTCATTTTAAGGAGAATCACCGTGACAGTAGTGACTTTGGGGTTTGATGAAAATCTTTTAAATGCGTTAGTCCACGATGATCCATATCAGTGTACTACGGAACTAGCAAATTATATAGCACTCCGTCTTCAGGCCACAAGTGGCCTATCTGGACCATCCGACCGCCGTGTCATCCTCAGTTGAGGATGCTGATGGGAGGGGCGTGTGGTCAGCGCACTGCTCTCCCGGCCGTTACGATGGTTTCCTGTGACCGGAGCCGCTACTATTCGGTCGAGTAGCTCCTCCATTGGCATCACGAGGGTGAGTGCACCCCGTGAAACGGCAACAGCGCATGGCGGCCCGGATGGTCACTCATCCAAGTGCCGGCCACTCCCGACAGCCCTTAACTTCGGTGATCTGACGGGAACCGGTGTATCCACTGTGGCAAGGCCGTTGATCGGCAAATTACATGAACTGTGATTATTCCACCATCGTGCGGAATTTGCATGCAATGGAAAAGGTTCAAAAATTGGATGTATGGGTATTGCATGTTCTAAGCCAAAATCATAAAATCAGCGGGTGGCCATGTGTGCATCTCTGCTTGCTCGCCATCAATTGGCTCATCAGCAACACCGACCGTTCCTATCCTGTACCATTACTAACATACGCGAAAGAAACGAATGGTTGAGCCTAAACGAAGCAGCAACTACCTGTACAAACACCTGCGCGCAACCACATGAGATAATGTTGTGCATCTGATGGAACAGCGACGGTGTGGTGAACTACGAATTGCGTCCCCGATGTGTAACTGTTACTGCTGAAACTTATAGTCAACACTTGAGACACCTTGCAGACGTAATCCAAGAACAACGACCAGGAAAACGGAGTGAAGTGATGCTACTACACGATGATGCCCGCTCATGTTCTACTAGACTGACAAAAAACGCTATACAAGAGACGGATAGGGAAGTCATTCGGCACCAACCTTTCTAACCTGATGTTTTGCCCTCAGATTTCCACCTTTTCCGCCCTCTATCGAATAGCCTTCAAGCAACTGTCTTTCAGGATGAAAATTAGCCCCGAACATGTTTAGACGAGTTCTTCGTCTTAAAATAACGCGATTTCTACAGTCGCGGAATCTAAATGTTACCCTAGGGTTGGCAGATTGTTACAAACAGTAAAGAAGAATATATTATAAATGACGATGGTTTTCTGTGACCGGAGCCGCTACTATTCGGTCGAGTAGCTCCTCCATTGGCATCACGAGGCTGAGTGCACCCCGAAAAACGGCAACAGCGCATGGCGGCCCGGATGGTCATCCATCCAAGTGCGGCCACACCCGTCAGCGCTTAACTTCGGTGATATCTCTGTTATCTCTACCGGCTGTGTTTATTAAACTTATGGGAAAACGCTACGAACTTATGCACCAACCCAACACATGGTGAATCTACAAAGAAGTTTATTTCACTTGTGTCTATCGTGGAAATTTTAATCAACTGGTAACACGCGTCTGAAATGTCATTAAGTTCTGTTCATCAACATCAGAAATGGTATCACTGACCTTATAATACATCGCCGAGATGCGTTTCTTAAACATGATTTTCGTGATTAAAATGTTGAATGTTGGCATGAGCTGTAAATTCGATGTGGATGATGAGTACACATTCCGATTACCTGAAAACAATCAAAGGGTACATGAATGTTGAAAACTTTCAATTTTGCGTTCTCGCTTCCCACGCCCGGGTCCCCGGGTTCGATTCCTGGCGTGGTTAGGGATTTTCTCTGCCTCGTGATGGCTGGGTGTTGTGTGATGTCTTTAGGTTAGTTAGGTTTAAGTAGTTCTAAGTTCTAGGGGACTGATGACCATAGATGTTAAGTTCCATAGTGCTCAGAGCCATTTGAACCATTTGAAACTTTCAATTTTAAATACCAGTTGCTCCTATCGATATCATTTTATGCAACCTGCAATATTGTGTCTGGCTTTCAAAAACCGCGCACGACATTAACATATTCTCTCGCTCGCCATGTGCAAACTGTTTGTCCTACAGAAAAAATGAACAGGATTTTTTTGTAGGAAATTTAATACAATTAAATTTTGTACTGGGATACGTTTTCTCTAGGGACCACTGTTTTCGAGTTATTCAAGAAAATCTTACAAAACTGACTTTCAGATGCACCTCCACCCCCACACTATTCCCCCGCTAGTCAGGATTTCTAGTATGTTATTTGCGGTACTCCCTCCTACCCTGTATAAAAAGTTTCGACTACACAAACTATTCTAGATGGCCGACCTTTTTTGGTCTCCATTGTTTGGGCTATTACGCCATCAGCATAGTGGGCTATTTCGTTAATATTATTAATTTAAACTTGCCCGTGATGGAAATGAAAGAAAAACGGCTGTTTTAAACGTTAGACTAAAAGTAATTACGTTGACAATCCGACTCAAATTTAACCCTTACAAGCGCAGCAGCTTCGTAGCCAGGAGGCCTGACGAATACAATGATGTGATTGTTTATTTTGTGATGTTAAAATTCACAAATTTGTGGGGTAAAATGTATAAAAACATCAATTTTACAATTTATAAGTACTCGATTAACCCGGTGACGTAATAATGCCAATCAATGAAGAGCAAGAAATGTCGTACGTAGGGAATAAATGGTGCAGTCGCAAATTTTTGTATAGTGGTAGGAGGGAATGCCGCGAATAACATACTAGGAATCCCGACTGATAGGAGCTGAGTATGAGAGTGGGGGTGCGTTTGAAGGTCACTTTTGTACGTTTGTCTTGAATAACTCGAAAACTATGGCCCCTAGCGAAAAAGTATCCAGCAAAAAATTTAACAACATTAAATTTGCCACAAAAGCTCCTGTTCGTTTTTTCTGTAGCACAAACAGTTTGCGTGTAGCGAGCGAGAGAAAATGCAAATCTCGAACATGGTTTGTGAAGGCCGGATACAACATTGAGGGTTGCATAAAACGTCATCGGTAGGGGAAGCTGAATCATACCGTATACCTGCTAATGTGCAAAACAGAGGTTCACCAGTTTTGGTTGAGCTCCTGATTAAATATCATCTTTGGTTACCTGGTTAACGAAAAAATCAACAACTGAATATTACGATTTCCGTCTTCTAGAAGTGACTACAGAAAAGAATTTTTCTCTCTTACCATATTCTTCCTCAAATGAGGCGAAACTGGAGACATACACTTCATGAATGATGTGGCGTCATAAAGAGTTAAATACCACAAGAAATTGTTATCGAGACGGGACAGCACACCGTCGATTCATAGACTATAACCTTTATCAAAGTTAAGTACGCCTAAAAGTAACCCGTTTCGTCACCTGCTCATAATCAGGAGCAAAATAACTGACGTCATTCTACATCTCGACTGTTTCATCTCATACAGCTAGCATTACGAGAATATTGTCTCCGCCCTGTTGCTTATGACTCCTTTCACCTCTGTCAATGATTCGCGTATGTCAAAAATTCCGAGGTGCACCGTGATTCTGAGTCTCAGATTGTGGTCCCCCGACAGCTACGTAAACAAGTAACTTGAAAGCTCAGGTGAAGGTTACCGTCTCCAATAACATCATGCCTAGTAATGTACTGTGGTGTTGAAAGTCGACGAGGACAGTTCTGCTTGGCATTCTTGAAAGGAATAAAAAGTTACTGTGGTGTCACCGCCAGACACCACACTTGCTAGGTGGTAGCTTTAAATCGGCCGCGGTCCATTAGTACATGTCGGACCTGCGTGTCGCCACTTTCAGTGATAGCAGACCGAGCGCCACCACACGGCAGGTCTAGAGAGACTGACTAGCACTCGCCCAGTTGTACGGACGACGTAGCTAGCGATGCACACTGACGAAGCCTCGCTCATTTGCAGAGCAGATAGTTAGAATAGCCTTCAGCTAAGTCAATGGCTACGACCTAGCAAGGCGCCATTAGCCTTACATAGCTTGTATCTAAAGAGTCTCACTTGTCTCGTCAAGAGCGATTTACCATAAGGATGGATTAAAGTTAAGAATTCCAGAAGCTACGTACTTTTCTTTATAGCATTCATTACGTATCCTGTTTCAGACCTCACACCATCCTGCGTGAGCTTAGCGCGTGCCTTTCGGCTTCCTCTCATTGTGTCTAGGCTGTCTTGTCTAGACACAACAGTTACATTCTGCTGTTACTGTGCCTGCAGACAGGTAGCCTACAAATATTCGCGTCACGTACAGCACTAAGTCGCCAGATGTAGGTGAGTCAGAGAGGGATAGCAGTCATTCATGTCGTTCATCGGCCAGTCCAGATATGACTGGTAGGAGCATTTCCCCTGCATGTCTAGACAAATTTCGTATTGACTTTGGATCTCCATCACACTAACATGAGACGTTAACAGTTCACATATTGAAGCACACTTAAAGTAGTGCAAAACATTTCTTCCGATCTTTGATTGTGGTGCCTTTACAGAGAGAAATGGTGAACACCATCCCGCAGAAGCAGAATAATGTTAACCTAAACAAAAGCGAACACTCTACACAGGAGACGCCAGAAGAACGGGAGTAATACCAAAGCAAAAGAAGAAGGTATTTGCTTCAGCATAGGTGCGGACTACTTCTAGAAGAAATCTGAATATTACATTTACCGTGAAAAGTGATTTTAGCTTCTCAAATCCGAGATGAGCTTCTTCGCTGAAAAGCACTAAGTAGTCCCACACGAGTTCAGTTACCGCCTACTACTGACGCGGATTACTGACTCTTAGTGTTTTTTATTTTGCGCCAACCGATGCTAAAGAACAGTTTTTTTTTTTGCTGCCTAGCTCGTCCTGTACATCGTGATGGTATTGGCATAAGTGCAGTTGTAGTTTCTTACCTTCTCACATGGGACACTCTTACAAGAGTAGTCTACGGAAACGGTATTCAGGTGTAAAGAACTGTTACAGATGAAAGGAGTTGGTTGTCATATTTTTGTGCAGATTATATTATTTCTGCTCCTCTCAGCTTAGAATTTGAATTCAAATGGACACCTAGATTAGTGATCGATCGCAGTTAAGTAAATAATGAGATCTGTCAGCTCATGAAAAGTTTAGTTACGTAATCATCGCTGCTGTGTGGGGGAAACATCGCTCCTGTCGTCACTGTGAATGGAATAGTTCGGCTTCTCACGTGACTGCGATATAAACTCCAAGGACGTAAAAAAGTTCCAGCTCAGTGTTGCAATTCATGTACCGCACCTAGACTGAGAAAGCAGCGCATACTGCGTTACGTTTTCCGACACCTTGTGATGGGAAAACGTTTATGTTTCAACTCAGTTTCATAATCCACTGAACATAACAATAAACTAACACTAAGATCACCAGAGATGTAACAACCTAGGGGAATATCTTTGCTCTCTTTTTTTGCCCCGGTGTATGAAGTTACCACAAAGCTAAGAGCGGCTCTCGAAAATCAGGGCAGAAAAATGATGACAGCAATACACCTGTCACTGATCATCGTCTTTATTATGATCATCATTATTTGTATTATTTTTGTTACTTGGGTTGTCAACGGAAAGTAGAACGGAAAGTAGGGCTGAACATACGAAACAGCCACCAAAAAAGACACCCATTTTCGATATGTAGCAGTTGCTAATGGTAGATAAACTCGAGTAGCAAGGAGATGTAAGCGCTGTGCTAGCATCGCACAGACAGGCATCTATTGCGAAGGTGGGAGTTCTTATAAATAAACAGTGGTCTGAAATTATTACCTCATGCCCACAACATATGTGGCCTTGTTCGTATCTTGTCGTAAGTGGAATATTACAAGTTCAGCGTAGGATGACTGTGGCTATAAACCAAATCAACATTCCAAGAAAAACATTCAAAGTAAAATTTTTTGAATAGGGATTGGAAAATTCTGTCGTAGACTATTCAGATAAGGGGTATCACTCAGATTTACTATTACACATGCTCTTCGCTTGCCTCGTGCCGTATACGACACATGGAACTGGTGACTTTTATCGGATACAAGACCCATGTAACGCCAAAGATACGAGCGCCAGTACTTTGATCACCTCCAGCAAAGTGTCGTTACCTACTGCAACAAGTTCCAGCGGCCTTTGTTGTCATTTACATGCAACAGAAATACTAGAGTGATAAAAATATTTTTCTACTAATGGCACTGACGAGGGTATAGCAACGTGTTACGTCAGTCCAGTCCCCCTCAAAGCTGGTGCTGTATGACGTCTGCAATGTTACCTTTTCCTTACCGCAAGAGAGGAGAGGCGCCTTTTATGTGAGGTTTTTTTCCGTATTTAACAAAACGTTACGTCCCATGAGACTGTTCTTTAAGGTAACATGGCTTTTACCACCACTGCAGATCTAGGAGCCAGTTTCGGTACAGTTCCACTTTCAGTAACTGTAAACAACTATTGGTAGGGAGGTAAATCAATCAACACACTCGTATAGTCCAGCCTGCAAACCCCCTACTGTACTAATGACGTATGCAACCTGAGAACATCACTTTTTCAAATCTTGAGTAGCTACAGTAATCGTTCAAGACGTCTTGCTGCTATAAATCATACTGATTTTAAAAGAAACTTAAAATTCTCCGAGTGTGACTGTCCTCTTGCTACAAAGATTTTTGTATCTGCCATAGGATTTGCGATATGCAGTTTTTCTTCTGTCTGCAGAAAACGGTAAGAAGTTGTCTTACTCGTGACTTTTATAGCTGTCAAACGTGCAGGTCGCATACGTGAATGTTCTGAAAGACAATACTTTGCCGTAAATTTGAAGAGAATATGCTTTTATTTTTGTCTTTTTCACAAATGCATACTTTCGGCTGTGTACACATTTTCATGCTATAACCCATTAAACTCATATATTTGGGCTACAATGAAAACCTCACATCGGCCATACATATTTCTAAGCAGTGTGCAGCACAAAGCCCATGCGCGTCAGTCCTTCCTATCTATCTGTTTTTCTACTGTTTCGCCGGCCGAAGTGGCCGTGCGGTTAAGGCGCTGCAGTCTGGAACCGCAAGACCGCTACGGTCGCAGGTTCGAATCCTGCCTCGGGCATGGATGTTTGTGATGTCCTTAGGTTAGTTAGGTTTAACTAGTTCTAAGTTCTAGGGGACTAATGACCTCAGCAGTTGAGTCCCATAGTGCTCAGAGCCATTTGAACCATTTTTCTACTGTTTCAGATGGAGAAGTAGAAACAGTTTTGTTTGTTTGCAGATTACAGGCTGTAATAATGTGGGTGGTTTTAAAGGTACCAGCATAAACAAAACTTATTAACATCGTGTAAATCGTGTGTAGCACTATATAAGCATTTATTTTCCATACTAGTATTCTAGGTCCAATTTTCACCATTGAAGAAATATACAGCATTTTGCACGTGAGTTAGTTAACACACGTCATCAACTATATATATAAATAACGTAAAATACGACGCCTAATTGTCGCCCCATTATATGTACATCAGAAACTTTAAGCTGTAATTCAAAATCTAACATATAAAAATTTGAAGCCTGATTATCACCCCGTTGTATGTATATCAGTATCTTTATGCTGAAATTCAAAAGTAACCATATTAACGAAATGCAAAAAAGACGCAAGTAATATTAATAGCCCACCAGAAATTAATAAGTTAAGATTTCCGAAAATGACTGCCTCCTATCCTGCTCGATGGTATTCCAATACCATATCAGAAAACAGTTAAGAACTTGGGTATAATTTTGGGTGAGCATCTCAAATGGGCGGAGAATACAGTCGCAGTGTGCCGGAAGACGTCCGCTTGTCTCTATGCTCTCAAAAAGTTTCGCAACGTATTTCCACAGGACTTGAAATACAAGCTCGTGCAAGCACTCGTTCTTCGAACATCCACTATTGTGATGTAATTCAACAAGGCATGAGTAGTGAAAAAAAAAGACGGTTACAACTGACCATGAATGCCTGTGTGCGTTACACCTGCAACATTCGCCGATATTATCATGTTCATACTCCCAACTAGGGTGGCTGCGGCCGGACAAATTGCGTGAATATCACACTGTATGTCTACTTCATCGACTCCTCGTCGCGCAAGCACCCCAGTACCTTGCTTCAGAGATTAAACACCTTTCATGCCATCATAATCGAAACACGAGGTCACTCTTATTTGGTATCCTAATTGTGCCCACTCACAAAACAAAAACTTTTGCAAACTCCTTCTCAGTTGCCGCTGTCCGCCTCTGGAACAAACTGTCCCTTGCCTTGCTCAAAATTCAATCACCTGCTGCTTTTAAGAAGAAGCTGAAGCATCCTCATAACGTTTTCCACAAAGTTAATGTACAAGACCAATCCTCTCCTCTGTCAAATAGCAAAACTAGTGTCTCCTATCTTGCTCCTTTCTCTTGTTCCTCTTCATCTACCTCTATTAGCTACGCAATCTTCTTTCCCTTTATATTTCCTTAACTATGTTTCACCATGTCTCTACTCTTCTCTTCCCTTCACCATCAGTCTCCCTCATACTCCCTGCTGCTAGCACTCCTATCTAAAATCTGTCTCTTTCACAATGTCTAATTATAACAGTACTTATCATCTACGAATATAGACTCTATATGTATGTATTTTTCCAAGTGTGCCTTTGTAATTGTTTATTTCACTTTTTGTACTAGATGTAGTTTAACATGCCTACTTAAGCGTATGAATGTAAAATAAGTAGAATGCCTGGTTAGATGAAAGAGAGGGCCTGATGGCCCTAATCTTACCAGATTAAATAAATAAATAAATATTATAACAATTTTCTGACTGAAGGCCGTGGAAAAGGTGCTGGAACATGACTAGAACATGACAGTGTCTCGCATTAAGACGGAATATTCCTCCAAATTATCTGCCGCACTGCCAGTCGTAACTTGTGTCGGAATACTCTTCTACATGGTTTTATTCACTACTGAAATTTTAGAACCAGTAAAACGAACATATTTATTTCAGCCGTGGATCCCGTTGCAACTAAAATTTACATGGGTTCATACTAACGTCTGAGTATGCATAGTGTATCACCAGACATTTCCCGAAGCGGTGAAATGGCATGCGGTAAAGCTACGAGTCATCAGTCGCATGTTGGGCGAAAGGTTAAGGTCACTACGGAAATAACCTCGCGCGGTGCGTTGTTGTGAGCCGTCGCTGCTGGGCGACGTCCCGTGCCAAAGTGTTTCGTCAGACGGGTGTGCGCGACGCCAAGCGTGAGCGGCGCGTCGCGACCGAAATACGCCGTCAACACGCCGAGTCGCGGCTGCACCTGTGGAGAACCGCAGCGAGCGCGCGGCGAGGGAAGCCGCGTGTGGTAGTACCGGTGCACTGACACCTTGGGGCGGATGGGGAACCTTGTGGACGGCGGCAACAAACACACTAAAGGTCGCATCGCAGCAGCGACAGAAGAGAAATTCTGCTGCTGCTGCCCGTGCGACACCTATACATGTTCACGTCATTACAAAAAATGCAGAGCTTATACTAAAATGCAGCAAACTTATAACACTGCAAATAGCGGAGCCTTTCTGGACGACAGAGGCCGAGGCACAGCCGATTGCCGTTGGTAAAAATAGTGTATGTGAAAATCTAACTTTGTGAAACAGCAGAGTCAAACAAATCGCTTCGATCGCACTGCCTGCGATATGCAGAGGCGTAGGTAAGCTTCACATGTCGAACAAGTCTTCCACTTTGCTGTGTATACACATACACAATTACACTTGTACATACACCAGAGTTTCATCTTCTATTCTGGCACATACAGTTCCAGAAATGAATTAAAATTATATGCTATCCCCTAGTTCTGACCAAGATTTTCAAGACGTTTCCCTCGATTGTAAGACAACTGTTCAAACTACAAATCCAACCCGAAATATTTTTAATTGGGATTACCTGTGCCCCAGTACCAACTTGCATGATATTTAGCTGAATAGTCGACGACTTTACAACTGCTTGTGGAAAGTAAAGAAAGTTTCATGAAACTTCTCATATGTCCTAGCACATGGAACAATATTTGGCCGGTTCTGCAGCAAAACTGACCCCCATGTCTTCATCCTTCAGAATCAAGGCCCGTATTCTACTTACCTTCCAAATCCATGTACTTTCCCAGGATAATTTCAATCGCCTTTTCCTCCCAGCTCACGAAATATTCCGAAATCCACCCATCCTCTCAGGCGCAACATACCCTACCTCTTATTCCAAATAAAAGCTCCAAACCACACTTTTCCTGACAAAATTAGTTTCACTCGCCGCCCATCACCCGCATAACCATCTCTTGACCCTTCGTGTCCCTTATCGTTTCTCGTAACGCTTCCTTTCCAATCTCAACATTATGCAAACTCCTCATATGGAAAATGTTCCCAGGACTCCCAGAATCTGTTACCCTGATAGCTCATGAGGACCACACACATCAACTCATCGAACTCATAACACACAATTTTTATTCGTAACAACATGTATTTTGTGTATTTCAATTGCTTTAATTAAATGTTGAAGAGCCCTCCGCCGATTGACGGACTGTGAAAAACGGCACAAATTATTATAAAAAGGAAACCATATTTGCAAAATAAACTGGGACATCACTTACAGTTCTGAAGGCATTTCGTAGTCGTGTGCAAACACATCAAATTAATTCTCACAAAATATAATATTAGTTTTAAAGGTTCTTCAGAGATTGCGACCAGTAACAAAATTTGATGCCTACTTAAATTATTTAATAAAGCAACGCGTTTAGATGAATAAACCTCATCGTCAGGCTACAATGGCAATATAAAACCAAGTAACGGAGGGACGCATAGATATTAAAGTTGTTCTGCACAGTCTTGGAATGTTCTGCGCGCCTCCTGTGGGGAAAGATAAGGACAACCTAATATGAGCGAATATTCACTTCGTTATAACCAGCAATAAATAAACCGACAGCCGTATTTTTATCTCTGATTTACTCCAGCTTATACCGGTTTCGGCATTCCATTACGCCATCATCAAGCCCGCTACGGTAATGTAGTAGTTGAGTTTATATTTCCAGACAAAATATTATGCAAAAGCGAACCAGTATCCGGACCAGAGTGCGTTAACAAAGCTAATCACTCGTAAGCAATCTGAGCACAACTCAGATTACTTACTTCCAAAAAGATTTCCAATTTGTATTGAAAAGGAAACCAAGGTAAGTACATTTTTCAAATTTTATTTTTGAAGTGGTCCACAGCCTCACCGTGTTTTCAGAATAAAAACTTGGTCCAAGTAGGCTACATATATAAATATATATCGGCTGTCGTCCTATCAGCCCTCTTATCGGGGATGGATGAAGTGAAATTCACGTCGTTTGTTTGCTGCTCACATAAAATGTTTTTGGTGATCACTCACTACTTTCATATGAAATGCGTGTCTTCTTGCAGTGTGTTCAGTTACCAGAATTCCTATGGTACCTTGTATGTTATTGACCACAGTTCTAATACTTACGAAGGACACTTAAATACAGCAGCACTATCAACTTTACTGTGGAGCCGAAACAAGATGGCGGTCAAAACAAATGTTGCTTGCACCTAACTATCAAAGTGTGGATCCTAGTGTTGTCAGTCACTTGCAATGTCTGCTGCTCGTCTTACTGTCCCATCTGTGATGTATAAACCCCGAAACATGTTGCTTCATTCATCCAACGATGTGGCAACGTATAAAAAAAACTACTGTAAGAGCTCGTTAACAGTGCTAGCATCAAATATTGCTGCCTGGGCTGCTAATCTGATGCTCCTGGTAATTAGAATGCCAGGGGAATACCAAAGCTCAGTTAACTGACTACATTCCTGCGTGCTACTCAGCGGAATATGGAACGCTCAGCCTTTAAATGTATGTCACTATATATATATATATATATATATATATATATATATATATATATATACGTGTGTGTGTGTGTGTGTGTGTGTGTGTGTGTGTGTCTGAATAATGGTGTAACTATGTGTATAGCTATATTACTCAAATCTGGTTCCCGTAAACTGTTCTCCCCTTGTACAGATGGTACTTACAGACCTGCACAAATATTTAACTCTTTATCTGCAGCTTTTGAAACTGTTCTTGCAGGACATACAAAAGAGCATTTTATTGTTAATTTAGATATACAGTCATTAACACGGACTTAATTGGGAATATCCCGAATGTGTACCAACGGCGATTTATCATTTCTTATTGTGTTACCTGTAGGATTATTACAGCACACTATCCCTTCGTGTCCTGCGTTCGATTTTCGTCTTGTTTACTCATTTCAGTGTATCGCGGTTGTGAAACTTGTTTTACGTCAGAAACAATCCTCTATTAACCTACGTAACTTCGTATCAAGCTATGACTTAAACTAATGTCTACTTCGAATTGTCCAAACAAACTGTAATCTGTAATATAACATTTCCAGTTTTGAGACAGCTGCACGGGCACGTCTCGAAAGCCAATAAATTAAAAAGAGTTACTTCATTAAATGATTTAAGTAGTCAACAAATTTTATGACTAGGTCTCTGAAAAATCTTTTCACATTTTTTAAACAGTCACAATCTATTACAGCTACAAACATTTTAATTGTTTACTGAAATGGATATGGCGACATTTCATACATTACGTTTTGAATTTAACTGATCGTTTGGCACTTCTGGGTACTAAAAAGATAATCAAGCAACGATGCGCGGTTCTCTCTGATGTAATTTGATTTATTTTATAACACACTGCGCCAGACAGTAGCTAATGTCGACCAGTAACTGAAGTTTCTTTCCACCTGTTCTGTTTTCAGGACTGTCTAATGGGAAACTAATTTGGTTTTACTCTTTAGTTTTCTTTAAAACTTGCTAGAAGCTTTACTTATTTTTCATATATGACACATATGTTTTACAGTTAACACATACCTGAAACAGAGATTTGACGAATGGGATTTCATTTTCGATTTCATTTTTCAGATTCATACATCATTTTAATCTTTTCTTTCAATGGACTATCTCGAAAATATTAGTGTTAGCTACTAAACTACGTGTGGTCACATGGACAGTCTTCGACTTCTATATTAGCTGTCAGTGTATATGTACAAGAACTACTACAAATATATTTCTTAGCAGACTTATCTTCACTCCCCAATAATGAAGGGTGTCTTAGAAGGGCGTTCTCTGAGAGGCAGACGGGATGAATGTGAAAATACGCGGCCCTCGCTGGCTGGTGGCACCATCAATGGAAGCGGACACAGTTGGCCGTGTTTCAAGGTCGACCACCGCTGCGACTGCCTTATTTTGGCTCTACTCTCTCAACTATCCTGTTACTAACGTGTAAACTAGTATTAGTTAGCTCTAAAGTATTGACTCCATTCATTAGCACCCACAGGAGAAAAATGTAGGTCATTCTAGTAACTCCAAATGACCACCTTAAATATATGACGATCAGTGCCATTGAAGTTTTCTTTAGACTGAAGTAATTTTTTCTATCCGATGTAGTGGAGAACGCTGTTTGGAATGGATTGCGTTGTGTGAATTAGTTACACAATGACAGTCGTCGATGAAACTGACGGGCCCTGCTTCGTTAACTTCAGCTGATAGCAACCCTTTTGCTAAGAACAAATTTCACAATATGTGGTGAAAAAATCCATCACACGGGTTCTGAGGTACTTAGGTTAGGGCCTATGTGAAAAGTAAAGACGTAGAACACTGAATAAATTGTTGAAGTATCAATTCAAAAATTCTTCCAATCTATATGTGCATACAGCAAACCATTGCTTAACAGTATTGGTTAAAAACAGTCTTCGTTGCAATTTTAGTTTTTTATTTTTCAAATACGCGTTTCGCCTTATTTAGGCATCTTCAGGTTGATCTTAATTTGGTATTTCTTAGACCGATCCTTTAGATCCTTTAGATCGGTCTAAGAAATACCAAATTAAGATCAACCTGAAGATGCCTAAATAAGGCCACCAAGACTGTTTTTAACCAATACTAGTATCAAATACGTATTTGTTTAAGACAAATAGTAAGTTCCACATGTCCCTTCAGTCATTCTTAACGTTCTCCTCCAACTTCGTTGCTGTCTGCAAAAATTTTATTCATATCCAAAGAATCTGAAAAGTTGCTGGAGATCTTGAATGTAATTTCGGCGAGGTAAAACTCCACACTGGAAGGACACTATACCTCCTTCGCGCAGCGTGAAGTAAGCGACCACTCTTAGCCCTGCAGTAAGCAAGCTACGTACAATGTCATCTGCCTCCATTTGTTTTAAATAACGTGGAGCAGTAGACATTAACAAAGATGTTATTATGAGCAGAATAAACTTAAAAATACGGTGAAAAGTGGTAATACATTTTCTGCATCTCGCGCAGATAACTACATTAATTCTGCGCCGGAAAATAACAACATTCGCTACTCCCGGCGAATTACCTAGTTCTGCCACTAACAGGCCAGAATGCCATTATATGCAGCGGCCGTAGTTCCACGGACATGTCGTTCGCCGAATGAAGACTATACACGTCTTCCTCGTAACACGCCAGTGGAATCTAGCTGCCCCCTACTGATGACTGCTTTGCTATGACTTACGGACGTTTTGGTGTCATCCTTCCATCATTAGGTTTACTCGCTAACGCCGACGCCGCACTCTCGGCTTTTGTGAATTGAAACTTGTTCTGTGGTTGTTTAATTGGGAAGTAACACGGCTAAAACATGTGCATGTAGGTTCAAACCAAACATGTGTGTAAAAAAATATTGCCTCAAAGCATAATTGTCATGGTTCTTCTATGTGAGATTTAGTTTTTTTTTCTCTCCTTAGCTGCACGAACGTCACACTTTGCCAAATTTGGTATTAATACTAAGTGAAGAATGTGTCAACGATTTTGATTACGCCTGTAATTCAACCTTCCGAATATCGTACGTAATTTTGTTTTTATACATGTGGGGGAAGACATTGTTGTTAGAAGCTGACAAAGGAAATAGGTATCCTGGAAACGAATCAACTTTTGTGTCCCTTTAAAGTAAGCTCTACAATGGCGAGTGCTCTCCTAGTGTAATATAGTTCGGTGTGCTGCGACAGAAATGACGTCAGACTGCATCAAGGAAATGGGTACCGGTGCTACTCTTCTAGACGTGCCGCAGAGTGAGAACCTCTGTGGTTACGACGAATGGAGCAGTGTGGAGTGTCACGTGACTGGGATGTGCTCAGACAATGTGCTAACTAGGGACGCGGCTGCTGAGCGCAGGATGATCAGAAACAGCGCCATGTTATCTCGCTGTTATCGTGTCTGCCCCACGAATGGGTCACTTCATTTCAGAGCCCCTGTAGGTACAAGGACTTTTGGTTAAGGAAATACCAAACTACAATTATTCGGAGCACGCATATGTGGTCACTGCGGCAAGACAATTCCATGAGTTCTTTTTCGTCTTCTTGTGCACTTTTCGTATTAAGACAATTGCAGCATGATACTGTTCCAATCTTTTTCTCTGTTTGCAGGGACTATTTTCCCGTTTGATCCGAAATTGTTTATCTGCATGGTAGTCGCTCAGCAATCATTGTTTGTAGATGTTCATTCCTTTTGTTTTCACCTTCCAAATTTTCAATTCCTTTCAATATCATTCAGTGTTCTATTTACTCTCTTACATAGTTTCATGTCTCTAAGAAGTCTCATTTCTGTTCTTTGTATTTGTTTTTGTATTTTATTCAGTACCTACGATTCACTTCCATATTATACTGTTAGCAACCCAACTGTCATTAAATTTAAGTATTGTTTCTTTCCATGTTTTATGCTGTAAAGTTTTATTAATTGTTCCACAGATGTATTCTTTGTATTCATACCATATTTTAGATTCACGATAGTTATCGTATGTTAACTGTTCAATTATTGTTTGACTGAAAATGATCTCAGCTCTGACAGAATGTTTTCCACAAAAGTCATTGACTTAAATTCAGCAGACATTTTCATGTTATGTTTCTTACGTATTTTATTTAGTTCATAATTACTTTTTGTAAATAATATTCTTTTGAAAAATTCAGTGTAAGGTCATCAGCAAGTTATTTTAGCTTTACCGACTTTTTTAGTTATACTACAGTGTTTATGCTAGAATTACATCTGTGAATTGCATCGACAGTGTATACACTGAACGGTGTAGGTCATAAACTACAGCCATGACTCGCTCCATTTAATTTTTCGTGATCGGTTTACTTTTGACTTCTTCTGGTTTCTTGCTGAGTTTTCTCAATACATTTTTATTTCTTCGTTTGTTTACTACATTGTAGCCTTTTATCTGCAATTTAAACGCAGGTTGTAGTCATTCTTACTCAAATTATTACTATCAACTGGAATTTTTTTTCTTATACTTCTATGCCTAAGGTTGCTTGTGTTTCTTTATACAGAATTTCGAGAGCTGATGTGGTCTAAGCTGTAAAGGTTAACTTTCCTGCTGTATTATTCTCCGTAAGTCTTCTCTAGCCACATTATGAAAAGCCTCCTCAAAATCTGAAAGAGCAATTTGTGTCTCTTTGTTAAACTCACAAGCTGTCGAAAAATAAAAGCTGCCTAAGTAATTGATCTTTCCTTTCTAAAACAGGGCTGTTCTTCCACCAGTAAACATTCTGCTATCGCTTTCAGTCTTGTGTTCAAAGTTCTTGCATAAACTTTATGTGCTTGCTCAAATGAGCTTTCCCTCTGTAGTTTTCACACTTTTTTTCCTGTTTCATATATCGATATTACTTTTGACTTCTTCCAGTTTCTTGCTGAGTTTTCTTAATACATTTTTATTTCATTACTTGTTTACTGCATTGTAGCCTTTAATCTGTAATTTAAACGCAGGCTATATTCATTCTTACTCAAATTATTACTATCAACAGCAAATTTTTTTCTTATACCTCGGCAACTACTGACTGTCAACGTTCGTTGAAAACCGCAACTGCCAGAGTGACATGCTGTGTTGTGTGGAGTAACCTGTTGCTGACAGGAGTCGTTGTCGAATATCGCGGGGTGTAACTGCGGGGAGCGAGCTACCGCGCAGTAATTCGTTCGCTATTTCTGTACCGGACAACAGTCACATCATTCAGACTTGCCTTCCCACTAAGAATTACAGAAGCCGTTGACGCAAACCTCTGCTTAGAGCAGGTAACACAACACACACATTAGCACGGATACATCAACAAAGCCACTGGGAGCACAAACCATTTAACGAGGTCATGTCGACTGGGGAATCTCCGCACGCGTTGGTACAAGCTGCTGGCAAGGGAGCAGTAAATCGAAAATTACCCGAGGTGATGCATCTTGTTTGCTAAAGGCGCCATTCAGGCAGGTGGAGAAAATATACTCAGGCGGAGGAAATTTACATTGGATGGAATGGTGTGTCTCTTCTCTCCCTCTCCGTCCCGCCCCCCTCCCCCCACCCTCCCCTAGTTTAGATCCTGGGTACGCTCTTGTTCTCACTCCGCGACGAAACTAGGCCACAAGACTCACTGCTGTCTTTTAATGCTTTATGTGAGCAAGACTTCGAACACTGCGGCATATTTTCACTCAACAATTAGTTGCTTACAGTCTACTTATCTGTAGCTTCATCGCAACAAAGTTTTACTAAAACAGTACGAGAACAGTGGCAAAACATATGTTTCTATCTTCACAACGTTACCTTTACGATTTCACAATAGCCCATTCCGTTCACAGCGTAAGGGCATTTTCATTTATTCATGCGTTTTTAAAAACAAATTCTATAATGTACTGAAAATGGAAACAAGGTAAGAAAGTTTTTCTTATTTAAAATTTGTAGAGTTCCCACATTTAATAATAAAACTTATTCGTTAAATCCAATCATTTCCTACATTTCCAGAATTCTGTGTTTCATTTAAATGAGAAAACCCGTAAGAGGATCTACGATTAAGTCGTTGTATACGTAAAACTCATAAACTTAAAACAAGAACACGGATAACTAAGTGAAATGCATGATCAACAATATTTATTGATCTGATGCTATTTCCGTTTAACTGCTTTTCTTGGTCTAAAAAAGGAAGTGAAGCTTTCAATTAGGAAACGTATAAACATATTAAACTTCGATGGTGTTTCGGAAAGATTTCGTGAACATGAAAGTAGTCAGTAGCTTGAAACAGCTGCATTTATACTTTAACACTATATCGAGTCCCACTTACGTATTTAAATTTTCAATAATCGCTAGACTGAAAAATAAATATTGCATTGAAAAATGAATACCATTGTTTCTTGTAGAAATCAAACAATTGTGCCTTCGGCGTGTGTCGTCCAGAAACGAATGGGCAGTTTAGACAGAATACATTGCGCAGAGAAGTGAAGTCTTTGATTTGACTGAATAAGTGTCCTTGAATAGGCACCCACTGAAGCACAGTGATTAAACATTGAGTATTTATAGCATAAGCAGAAGCAACACTTGCAACATGGCGTGCGACAGAGAAGCGACACTGCCTGGTTGTTTAAAGCCCGGAAGTGGTGGTTACTTTCCCTGTCAGACACGAGAGTCTGTCACCGATGAATGACAGACGTTACACCGACATCGATAACTTAAGAAAAACGCTTACTCCGATTGGCACAATAAGGAAAACTGGCTTACAATGTGTTGGATTCAGCGAGCATGTTCGTGAGCAGTGATATCAAATCTTCATAACCGAACTGGTCAAATTTAGCGACGACGGAAATTAATAGGATACTTTCACTTGTAAGCACTATGAAGTAGCTAGGTGGGAAAATAAAGAATATGGTTAAGGAAATAGCAAACTACAATTATTCGGTGCAAGCGTATGTTCTGGTTTTTCTGAAAATAATTTGAGTGTATCTGTAAGCCGTTTCGGAAAAAAATGACAAGGCGCATTTATCTACAAGGTTCGCAATGAACCAAGACAAACGGTATCGCATTTATTATGTTCGGATGTTGCAAAATATTGTTAGACACAGAATAAGGAGAATGGCGTTAGGATGTACATAACATGAAGTACATAATATGATAAAGTGACGAGACAGACTTTTTTGGTTTTAGGATGATATCGTCATTCACATGACGAGAGTGTCAGGATTTAATGCAGGAAGGAATATAAGAATAGAGATACGCGCCGGAGATCCTTTGACAATGCCAATGTCGAAGTAGTACAAGTACTGAAGCTATAATGTTGGCATTACTGTCACAGCTGCAGACAACAGATTAAGGATATAATTTACTATTCCAGGAATAATTGAAGAAACAGAAATTTTTTCGGAGTTATAATAATGCTCAGACCGCTGATCTCTAACTAGTATAAACAGAGCAATCTGTATGTAAGAATTATTTTTCGCATTACTGTCAGCCAAAATAAAGCAATTTTTTGAAATTTCAGGAAATAAATGAAAGAAAGAAAACTAATCTAAGTGAAATTTCCTCATGAAATGCTAATAAGAGGTACACGGAGCTACTTCTTAAAAGAAGTGGAGGTACCATGATCACAAAAGGAAGACAGACTCGGAATGTGAATGACTTGTTACGTTAGCGTAAGAATCAATAAAAGTGAATGGATTGAGGAAAACAGAAAAGAATATCAACGCGAAGAGGAATAACTTTAGCATGTAGAGCCTGTTTATTACTTAGTGAATGTGTAACTGTCAATCACATTTGTAAAGTAATGTTTATGGAACGGGGCCTCAAGTAAACAAGAATTGCACTAAATATATAAAGCAAAGATCATTCCCGTTGAACGGCTTCTATGGAAAGTACTGGTAACGTGAAATAAGCAGGTGATTGGGAGACATACGAACATAACTTCCTGGAATGCTTCGAGTACTTAAGCGATCGAAAGGTACTGCATTTACTCGTACTACGGGGTAACAGGAACTAGTACTGTACTAAATTACAGCTGAGGTATAGGCTACACTAAAGAAACTGCCACTATAAATTTGGATAACAGTGTCAGATGTGTTAAAAACTTTCCATTATAGCCACCGTCTAGGCAATACAGAAATATCTGAGACGGCTGCTGTTGAGTTCGAGTAATTGTCCGCTATGGGAAGTTCCTTTTTTGGGAAAAGCATTGCTTTCGCGATATTTTGACAGTGAAATGACAAAAAGGTAGTTAAGATTTAATGTGAAAACTAGGGAGAACAGCTTTTTTTTCAGATAGGCAACTTTCTTACTGCTCACTGCCTTCGGTGTGAAAATATTGACTTCGTTCAGAGATTCCCGGCGGGGTCAGGGTTTTTCTCTGCCTCGTGATGACTGGGTGTTGTGTGATGTCCTTAGGTCAGTTAGGTTTAAGTAGTTCTAAGTTCTAGGGGACTGATGACCATAGATGTTAAGTCCCATAGGGCTCAGAGCCATTTTGAACTTCGTTCAGAGGCGCTTCAGTCTGGAATCGCGCTGCTGCTTCGGTCGCAGGTTCGAATCCTGTCGCGGGCATAGATGTGTGTGATGTCCTTAGGTTAGTTAGGTTTAAGTAGTGTTAAGTCTAGGGGACCGATGACTTCAGATGTTAAGTGCCATAGTGCTCAGAGCTATTTGAACCATTTTGAACAACTGTCTTCGTACGCGGTAACGTTATTCCCTATTAAGGAAATATGGCATTACAATTTCCCTGAATTTGTTGTTAATAACTTGAGTTTAGCATCGTTCAAGATGTTTATATTTCACCTACAGATATCAGGGTGTCCCACAATAATACATACACCCATTGAAAGTAGATTTCTCTTTAATTAAAGCAAATACGAAGAATTCTTTTGTGGGTAATATTTCAAAAACCAGGGAAAAGCTTGGCAACGCTTCCTTTTGTTGCAGGGTTGGAAATAAGCACGGCGTTATCGTTTCATGAACGAAACTGGATGCCAAAGTGTTGCTGGAAAGAGAGAATATGAATACGGTTAGGCGTCGTTGGAGAGTTGAATTTGGAGCCCGAAACCAGTGTGAAATAGATGGAATACCCCATAACGTGGAGAAGGAATATAGCACAAGAAAGAAATGTTCGATAGATAAGGGAAATGTTAATGCAGTGATTCCGGCGTACACAAAATACCTGAGAAAGTTTGTGAGACAGTGCTCTCGCGTCACTGGGATCTGCAGAAACACTGTTCACAGAATTTTGCTTACTTACGGCTGGAAGCCTTATATTCCACTTTTCCACGTTTTGAAAGACGATGATCACGATAGGAGAATTTGAATTTTCTGCGCGGTTCATGAACATGCATGAAGAAGATGAACGTTTCCAAGATAAAATTCTTTGGTCGAATGAAGCCACCCTTAAGCTTAACGAAAAAATTAGCCACCGTAACTGCGTGTATTGGACTAACGAAAATCCAAACATAACTAAAGAAAGGAATTTTAATCTACCTGCAGTATCAGCCTGGTGAGGTCTCTCGTCTTGAGGATAAGCAGGACCGTGCTTCTTTAAAGCGAGGGTTGCATGTGATTCTTATCTAGAGACGTTTGTTGTACATACTAACTCCAGGTCTTAATGGCGTATTTTACAATGAAGATCATTTCTTTCAACAGGACGTGGCACTACCTCGCTTTCTATTTGGTGTGACGGAGTTTCTCAGTTACATATTCCCTTCGATACAGATAGTATGAAGATGAAGTGCTGTGGAGAATTCGGCTTGGTCACCTTTAGACTTTCGTATTGGGGTACTGGTATGCTGCAAACAATGGATGATGTAATACAGCAAATAGAGCAAGCACGCGTCGCTGTTATGTTAGAAAAAATACGATTAGTATGTCGCTATGTTCCAAGCCTTTATCGACAACGCACTGCGGACGAAGGTGGTCATTTCGATGATGATGATGTTTGGTTTGTGGGGCGCTCAACTGCGCGGATATCAGCGCCCGAAGAAAATCCCGACCTTTGCTCAGCCCAGTCTCGCCACTTTCATGAATGATGATGAAATGATAAGGACAACACAAACACCCAGCCATCTCGAGGCAGGTGAAAATCCCTGACCCCGTCGGGAATCGAACGCCGGACCTCTTGCTCGAACAGCGAGAACGCGACCGCGAGACCACTATGTACCATCTTAAGTTATACTTCAGTGTATACGGCACCAAAACCTTTAGTTTCGAGGAGTGTATACATAGTTTGGGGACCCTGTACGTAGGTAGCCATCACATTGAAGTAGTACGATAAAAGGCCAAAGAAGTGTTGCTACTAACACTCTGTTAGTAAAGATATTCGTCTGTCGCTCTTAATCTTTTAAGCTTGACAATGACCATTGTGCCACACATTTTACGGCATGGTTCAAATGGCTCTGAGCACTATGGGGCTTAACTTCTAAGGTATCAGTCCCTTAGAACTTAGACCTACTTAAACCTAACTAACCTAAAGACATCACACACATCCATGCCCGATGCAGGATTCGAACCTGCTACCGTAGCGGTCGCGCGGTTCCAGACTTAAGCGCCTAGAACCGGTCAGCCACACCGGCCGACTGCATTGTAAACAGAGGTGCTTAACAGCCTTAGAGGTACTGGTAGTGAGTTGGAAGATATGGGGATATGGATGCAACGAAATCGATATAATGGTAGGATAAATTGTAATCAGGTCGTTTCCAATGAAGCTGTACAGTGATTTTATTACAGAAGTCAAAGAACATCGTGTTTACAGCATTACCGGGTGTCCCAGTAGTCTTTCCCCATTACAAACATTTGTAAGGCAAAAATATGACACATAGACAAATACTTTTTATCTTGTGTAGCATGTGACATAATCAAGTTTTTGTGTACATGCATGCTTACTGTTATTTTACTTGTTACATGGCATAGTGACGTAGCAACAGCGGAATCGGACACCATTTGCAAGCAACGTGTACTTAAACCAGGGGAGGAGGCAATGAGTCCTCTGGAATCACGAGATACAGTGACCAAAAACAGTCTAGTGAAAATTCTAGTCGGTATACCATAAACAGCCACCAGATGTTATGAGCATCAAGCTGTGGCATGCGTAGTTTAGGAAACAGGGAGCGTCTGTGATGTCCCAACAGGCAGATTTGGACCTAGTGCGCAGACAACTCAGACAGTGAGAGACGTCTTCGTGAGAAGTGCCACGAAGTCAGTCCACAGAGTCTCACGTGGGTTGCAGATTCCGAAGACATCTGTGCACCGCATCGTACACAAACAACTTTTTTCCGTGCACACCAAGTCCAGATCGTGGACTCTCGCCAACCAACGGCATACAGAGTTCATTTGAATTCACTGTTGCCATACTGGCTGAGGTTGGGGAAGACAATGACTATCTGGAACATGCCTTTTTCACAGATGACACCACATTTCATTTGACTGGTGTTGTCAGCTGACACAGTGTTAATATCTTGTGGTCTGAGAAGGACAGACAGAGACAGCCGGAATCTGAACGTGTGGTGTAGTCTTATGCACAATAAAATCATTGGACCACTTTTTTTCAGTGAAACGATAATCACAGCCAACAGCTACTTTGATATGTTGCAGTTATTTGTTGTGCCATAGATTCAAGACATTCCGGACTTATGTTGATGGTGTTGAGTCAGCAACCAGCCACAAATTTATTTTCAGTTCCTTTATTCAGAGGGTACCGTTACCGGTTTCGAATTGTTATGATTCATCTTCAGACGGTTCATACTTTCATTACAACTTTTTTACAGGTTAATTGTCCTAAAATATAAAGAAAACATAATTATAAACACACCACACAGATGGTTGCGCTATAGATTTTCATTGGCTGTGACTTATGTGAAATGTCGGTTTGGAGTGTTTGTTTGTACTACATTCGTCCAACAGATGTGAATACATTCCAACTGCATTCTTATCGTTGCACACGAAAATTTTTCGCGCTGAACACTTTAGGTGTGTCACAGAAAAGATTTCTAGCACACACTACATGTTTTGATACAATACAAAGTGCTTACAAACATATGAGTGACAAAGACGCTATGATATATCGTAACATCATGAAGATCTTTGGAAAAAGATCATAAGTTCACTCATGTAACTGAAACGCTTTTTACACTGGTATAGAGAGACATTGATTTTGTGAGCTTTAGAGCGAATACTGTTACATTAATTACAAAATTGATCCATTTTTTGAGTACTGTATAATAAGATAGTACATTATTTATTTACATTTAGCATCATGAGAATTGTAGTAACATATAAATTTGCTACTTTATCTGCAGATAGGCGTAGGAATATTATTTGCTTTGGAGGGTGGAAAATAATTTTTGGAAATTTTTCAGGAAAGGGGTGTTAGCTAACTCGGCTTGTTCATTAAGGATATAGTCTGGGGTGCTGTTTGTGTATGTGTGTATTTCAATTTCTTGTAGTATATTCACAGCGGGTCCTTTTTCTACTACATTTAAAACTTTTAAGTTGTTCTCAATGTTTCTTACTGAATGGTTTTCTTCAGCAATATGAACTGCAAATGCAGATTTGTTCAAGTTACCAAGCCTTAAAGCATCAATGCGCCCTTTGTATCTAACTTCAAAACTTTTGCCTGTCTGTCCAATGTAGAATTTTGGGCATGTATCGCATTTGAGGTTGTATATTTCTGATTTACCGTAGGGGCCCTTGGAGGTATTTACATCATGGATTGCTTTTTGTTGTAATTTATTATTTGTGGAAAAGCTGATTGTGATATTTTTCTATTTAAGTAAGTTAGCTATTTGGTATGATAGTGGGCCTATGTATGGAAGAGTAGCATATTTAAGTTTGGCTTCTGTGGCACACTGATTTGGCTTGGAATGCATGATGTGTGGATTGCTGTGAAGTGGATCTGTGCTTTTTGTCTGTATTTTGCTATGGATTTTGTCTATTATTACTATTATTATTTATACTTTGCAACGATAAGAATGCAATGGGACTGTATTCACATCTTTTGGACGAATGTAATTCAAACAAACACTCCAAACCGACATTTCACATAAGTCACAGCCAATGAAAATCTATAACGCAACCATCTGTGTGGCGTGCTTATAATTATTTGTTATTTATACTTTAGGACAATTAATCTGTATAAAAAACGTTGTAATGAAAGCAAGAACCGTCTGAAGATGAATCATAACGATTCGAAACCGGTAACGGTACCCTCTGAATAAAGCAACTGAAAATAAATTTGTGGCTGGTTGCTGCCTCAACACCATCGACATTTGTCTTCAAATAACAGCCACGGTCTCCAACCATGTCATCATATGACAAAATTGCATTCCGGACTTAACTTTCCAACAAAATGGTCCGTCATCTGATTGGGAGTTAAATAATGTTGCGTCTTTGGACACAAAATCTCCGGGAAGATGGATCGGGTGTGGTGGTCCGTTCAACTGGCTTCTGCGACCACTGGACATTAAAACCACTGGATCTCTTCCTTTCGGGTTATGTTACGGACTAGGTTTACCAAACACCAATGAATGATACTGCATGATTACAGAGCAGAATTACTGACGTCATAACATCTATCACTCGCAAAATGGCCGACACATGGGTGGATTTGGAGTGTATCTGGATATCCTTCGGGTAACGGAAGGAGCACACGTCGAATTGTGGTGTGTGTGTGTGTGTGTGTGTGTGTGTGTGTGTGTGTGTGTGTGTGTGTGCGTACACAAAAACTGCAAGATAAAAGATACGTGTCTATGTTCCATATTTTCTGCCTTACGCATGTTTGTATCAGGGAGAGATTTCTGGGATACGTTGTATTTCTATAGCACTGCCACACAGTACTATATCTTTTTTGCAGACTGCACTAAAGAAAGCCACTCTCTTCTAGTAAGCACTGTTTGACTTGCAGGATGCGTCTGTGCCGAAGGCCGTGCGGTGACATCCTGTTACTGGGGCGAGGAACAAAGAAGTTGTGTTGCACGCGGCGGCAGGTAGGCGGCTTTTCGGCTGGCACGCGCCGCTCACGTGCCAACAGCTGGTTGCCAGCTGCGATGTTTCGAGCGCCGCGCGCCGACACGGCCACTGGCCCTTTCACCTCGCGTCTGTCTTCCCGTGCAAACACCGCAGAAAGATACGTCATAAAATTCAGTGATCGACACCTATCGTAGTTCAAGCCAAGGCGGGTTAAAATTAAATTCTCGTTGATTTGCAAAAGTATACATGATCCGTTTATTCAATCCCAGCCATTTGATCTTCATGTACACCAAGGACTAGGGAGCCGGCCGCTGTGGCCGAGAGGTTCTAGGCGCTTCAGTTCGGGACCGCGCTGCTGCTAAGGTCGCAGGTTCGAATCCTGCCTCGGGCATGGATGTGTTTGATGTCCTTAGGTTACTTAGGTTTAAGTAGTTCTGAGTCTAGCGGACTGATGATCTCAGATGTTAAGTCTCAGAGTGCTTAGAGTCATTTGACCATTTTGAAGGACTAGGGACTGTTACGATAATTAACCACGAGTCACTCCCCTCTCTTTCACCAGTATTCCTCCGCTGCCCCCCCCCCCCCCCCAACTCCTCCTTCCTTAATAATCTTTCTGGTCCAAGCCCCAGTTGGCTGCACCTAAACAAGCGCCGATAATACGTTATCGCAGTGATACAACGCTAACTTCCTTTTCAGTGCCCTTGCAGATCGTCCTGATTATTTGCTGGTTCGTTAATGTACAGAGTGATATGTGTAACGCACTAACTGCAACATTTACGACTTCCGTGAGAGTTTTGAGGAGGGCAGGAAAAAAATCTGAAGACAATACAAACTACAACGCTGTTTAACGATTGCACAGCTGGGGCCATAAAGAAGATAAAGAAAGATCGGCTCCACGGTCGAAGGAATTAGGGTTTATCGGTAGCCGAAATAAAGTCACTCGCTAGAGAGATAATAAGCATGTAGTCATGCAGCCGAAGTTTTCGGCAGCAGTAATTCTCCTGGAATAACGTATGCTATGCACTAAATATGCCAAATAGACTTCACGATTCATTGTGAACAGACATATGCTCAACGCACCGTAAACAGATCTCTAGAAAACGTATCTCTTTTTCATAACAACTGCATTTCGCCGTTAAGAAAGTATATTTCTGGTTAAAAAATGGTTCAAATGGCACTATGGGACTTAACAGCTGTGGTCATCAGTCACCTAGAACTTAGAACTACTT
Source organism: Schistocerca piceifrons (assembly GCF_021461385.2). Taxonomy (NCBI): domain Eukaryota; kingdom Metazoa; phylum Arthropoda; class Insecta; order Orthoptera; family Acrididae; genus Schistocerca; species Schistocerca piceifrons. The sequence continues at coordinate 466,282,551 of NC_060141.1, read as the reverse complement.
CAACCGAACTAACCTAAGGACATCACACAAATCCACGCCCGAGGAAGGATTCGAACCTGCGACCGCACCAGTCGCGCGGTTCCGGACTGCGCGCCTAGAACCGCGAGACCACCGCGGCCGGCTATATCTCTGGGTTTAGAACGTTGCAAGCATATTTGGGGAAAGCAATTTATGCTGATGACGGTTGTCACACATGTCCTTTACACTGTTGCACATTTACCTTGGAAGACTGTGACGATGAAACACTAGTAGACAGTTTAAATCGTTGACGTCTTGTGCTAGCAGGATTTCTTTGTTTAAATGAGACATCTGCCGCACCTCTGGAGTAAATCTTGTTAATAGGACATTTGCGAGGTGCAGAGTAATGAAAAGTATTTGAAAATTTTTTTGGATGATGGGAATATATAAACAGTCACTAGGATAAAGGTAAGGAGTCCGTCACAAGAATTAAAGAGTAATAATATGGCGAATTTAGCAGAGCCTAACGTCAGTAGTAACGGTCTACACCACGTGGTTCCTCAGTGCGCCTCAGCTGGAAGCTGGTTGCAAACAAGTAACTCAGCAGACTCTCCGGCACTGTGGTCAAGGCGACCGAACTCTCAGTCAGGAGAAATCTAGTTAAGACACCAGATTTATGATTTCCAAATTGTGCCAATGCTTCTGTGACAAACTCTAAGACGATTCTGTGAGTAAATAACGGGCAAATTCCTTCTCACTTTTTTTCTTCGGGTGAGACAGTGGTACACCAGTGTTGTCGATTGCACGGCAAATACTAATCAAAATATACTGTCACGTCTCAGAATGAAGGACATTACAGTTTAGCCTAAATAACTTTTCTTTTCATAAAAAAACAGGTTAAAGATCTTTTTGGGTGTTACGACGCGGTGTAAAGCAAAAGTAGAGTATAGGCTGATGTTTCGATCACCTTTTAACGGTTCTCTTCGGGTCTTTATTAATGACGAACACGTTTTGACGTTCGAAGAATACTACTGAGAATAAGTTGAAACAGTGTCTCTTACTCTACTTTAAGACCGTTTCTAATTTCAATGGTCATCGTCGATGTGTCGAAACGATCGTGCAAATATAGAAGCCCCGAAGATGATATTTGAAAATAGGTCGAAACGTCGACGTGTTCTTTTTATCGTATGGCGAGGCATTATTGACAGGTTTGTTTGACCTACAAGAGAGCATCACAAGACATTGATAAACAATGACTGACAAACACTTAAAAGTAGACGCGTACTGCCCTGCTAAAGGCAATTTCAAATCTTTCGAGACAACAGTTTTCACCCGAGGAATTTAGGATTGTACTACAATCCCTAAATGCCTTATTCATTGTTACCGCAGAGAATACGAAGACAAGATTGTTACTAATTACAGCGCCTGCAGAAACATTTAAATAGTTGTTCTTCCCGCGCTCCATTCAGTAGGGGAACGGCAAGCAATCCAAGTACTACCTCCATGCACTTCGCAGCGTTTTGCGCGGTACAGGTGTAGATAACATCGCGAGCGATTTTCGCTGGTCCCTACACGACCACCACTTCCGAGCGACCAGTGCAGCGTGCGTCAGCGCGCGTAGCAGTTAAGAGGTACTCACCATGGCAGCTCGAGAGTCAGGTGGTACACGGACGCGCGATGTGAACAGAGTAGTCGTGTGGCCTGCGGGAGAACACTCAGACAGGCGGCTGGTCGCACAGTGCGGGCTCGGCTGGCGTGGGGAGTCTGCGGTCCGGAGCGGCGGCGCACATGCGCGGAGCAACAGCCGCTGCCGCCGCTACTGCTGCCGCCGCGCGACAGACACGCGACCGGCGATAAAAGCCGCGGGCCACAGCCGCGGACTTGGGACTCTCAGTCTCGGTCGTCTCTTTACGCGCCCTCTTTGACTCCGCAGCATGGGTTAAGTGCGCCGGTGCTACAGGGTGTCCATATTTAAAGTTGCAGTTTCAAAAGTCTGTAGAAGAACGGCAAGTTGAAAAAGAGAGTTAGTGGGAGGGAGAGAGGGTGATACACAGGGTGGTTCACGAAGATATGCAAATACAGTATAGCCTCGTTAGCGCGAACTCGCATAAGACGAACTCGCGGTTAGCGCGAAAAAAAAATATTGGTCCCACCAGGAATACATCATGGTATGAAACTTCCTGTCAGATTAAAACTGTGTGCCGGACCGAGACTCGAACTCGGGACCATTGCCTTTCACGGGCAAGTGCTCTACCAATTTTTTTTTTTTTTTTAAATTGATCTCATTTTGTTCGTTTTGTTTGCTAGGGGCGGACGTTGCAAGACACCCGTTTCAGTTCCTCGTTGATCCATTTATTACAGAGGGCAGTTAACCCTCTGACCGAACACGCTGAGTACCGTGCCGGCGACCAACTGAGCTACCCAAGCACGACTCACGCCCCGTCCTCACAGCCTTACTTCTGCCAGTACCTCGTCTCCTACCTTCCAAACTTTACAGAAGCTCTCCTGCGAGGCGTGAGTCGTGCTTGGGTAGCTCAGTTGGTAGAGCACTTGCCCGCGAAAGGCAATGATCCCGAGTTCGAGTCTCGGTACGGCACACAGTTTTAATCTGTCAGGAAGTTTCATATCAGCGCACACTCCGCTACAGAGTGAAAATCTCATTCTGGAAACATCCCCCAGGCTGTGGCTAAGCCATGTCTCCGCAAAATCCTTTCTTTCCAGACGGCTAGTTCTGCAAGGCTCGCAGGAGAGCTTCTGTAAAGTTTGTAAGGTAGGAGATGAGGTACTGGCAGAAGTAAGGCTGTGAGGACGGGGCGTGCTTGGGCGTGCTTGGGTAGCTCAGTTGGTAGAGCACTTGCCCGCGAAAGGCAATGGTCCCGAGTTCGAGTCTCGGTCCGGCACACAGTTTTAATCTGTCAGGAAGTTTCATATCAGCGCACACTCCGCTACAGAGTGAAAATCTCATTCTGGAAACATTATGGTATGTTTTATCGGTTAACACGAATTTCGGTTAAGGCGAATTACGAACTCTGTTTCATTTCCTAGCGTAATTAAATATCGCTGTAACACAAACTTCCGACCTTAGAGTATTCTAAAGCGTAATTTTTTCACGAAATGAATGTAGGAAATGTAGCTACAAAGCTAATTATACTTATTGTTGACTCGTTTTTAACGTATTGTAGTCGGTAGCCGCGATTATCACCTCAACAATCAGAGTATGCTGTACATTGTAAGACATTCAATAACGTGTGCAGCAGCATTTAGGAATGTACTCATTGCCAGATTTGACAGGTGTTTTGTTAGTCGTAGCCGTATCGAGTTGGAATACTGAATAAAAACTACAGTTACAACCAGTACCGTAGCACGCGAAAATGGCAAAGAGGAAATAGACGGCTCTAAATGTACAGTTAAAGCTTAAGATTCTAGATGAAGTGGAGCGTGGTACCAAGAAAACAGCAATTGCAGAGCAGTTTGGAATACCTAAATCTACTTTATCTACGATTATTAAGAATCGAGAAATAATTATTAATGCTGCGGCATCAGGCTCTGGAAACAAATCCAAACGACTTCGTACCGCCAAGTATGAAGGCATCGAGACGTTACTGCTAGAATGGTTCAATCATGTGCGTGCATCTAACATACCTCTAACTGGCCCTGTGATTCAGTCAAAAGCAAATGATATTGCTAAAGATATGGACATCGAAGACTTCCGTTGTTCTGCTGGTTGGCTGTATCGGTTCCAAAAGAGACATTCCATTTCATCTGTACAAATTTGTGGTGAAGCAAATAAAATTGATGAAGAAAGTGCGAACAGCTGGCTGCATGAATTTAACCGAGTGAGGGAAAAGTATTCCTCGTGTGATGTGTTTAACATGGATGAAACTGGATTTTTCTACAATCTTTTTCCAAATCACATCTTGGGGATTAAAGGTGATAAGTGTCACGGTGGAGCACGAAGCAAACAACTTTTGACTGTCGTATTGTGCTGTAATACTGACGGCAGTGAGAAGTTTTGTCCCTGGGTTATCGGCAAATCCGAGAAACCACGTTGTTTTAAAAACATAAATATAGACACTTTACCTTGCATCTACTCTCACCACAAGAAACCTTGGATCGATGGCACATCATTTCGCAAGCGTCTTCTTCGTTTCAACAGTCGAATGGTTGCTCAAAATAGACATGTTCTTCTTACATTGGACAGATGTACTGCCCATAACGTTCATGATCTGAACCTATCCAACATAAAGGTTCAGTTTTTTCCACCCAACGCCACAAGCCGCCTTCAGCCTTTGGACCAAGGCATAAGCTCTCTCAAAAAGAGAGCTTATTGTAAGCGACTTGTAAGAGCTGCAATTCGTGCTGCTGAAAGCAATAGTGCAACCCCAAATTGGAATCTGCTTGACGCAATAAAAGCCATCGCAGCAGCCTGGAATTCAGTATCGCCTCGTCATACAGGGAAGTGCTTTAACATAGCTTGGAGACATAGAAACACTGAAGATGTCCACGAGTTAGAAGATGCCACTTCACCTGATGAATGGACAGTTCTGCAGGACGTTGCGAACCCTGGGATTACTTTCGAAGAATTCATTGGTGCAGACGACGATGTTGCCGTATGTGCTTCTGTGGAATCGGATGTGCCAAAAACTGTGAACGAGGCGCAAGAAGGGCCATCAAAAGAAAGTGAAGAGGAAGAGAATACAGGTACCATTCCACCTACCCGCCAGGAGATGTTAACAGCCTTGGACTGTTTAGAACGGTTCGCTTCAACATCCGACGTCACTGCTGGGTTTACGGACGCTATCATTACAATTGGTTGTGAAATAACAATATATTATCGTTCCCATGAACGTCAGCGAACCATCACCGAATTTTTTCCAAGAAAGTAATGTATATAAGTTCTGAGTACTTAGATTTTACAATCACTTTATGGTGTTATAAGTCTACAATAAAGTGATTGATAGTGCCGACAAGAGTGGCCGAGCGGTTCTAGACGCTACAGTCCGGAACCGTGCGACCGCTACGGTCGCAGGTTCGAATACTGCCTCGGGCATGGATATGTGTGATGTCCTTAGGTTAGTAAGGTTTAAGTAGTTCTAAGTTCTAGGGGGCTGATGACCTCAGAAGTTAAGTCCCATAGTGCTCAGAGCCATTTGAATCATTTTGATTGATAGTGTATTACACATTAGTGTACTGCTGCACATGTATACTTATTGAAATCTGTGTTTTTCACTTAATACGAATTTTTTTAACACGAACTGATTTTTCGGTCCCTTCGGATTCGTGTTAACGAAGTTTTACTGTATTTTAATATGTTATTCTACAAGTAAAACTAAAAAAAAAATTTCATACAAACGTAAGTTTGCAAATGTTAAGTTACAGAGTTACAGCCAATAAAAGATTTTGCCTGAAATTTAGCAACTTCGCTAATATGTGGCCAACGCCTATGTTAATATGAAGTTTTTTCTTTAGTTTATTCATTTCATACAAACGTAAGTTTGCAAATGTTAAGTTACAGAGTTACAGCCAATAAAAGATTTTGCCTGAAATTTAGCAACTTCGCTAATATGTGGCCAACGCCTATGTTAATATGAAGTTTTTTCTTTAGTTTTACTTGTAGAATAATATATTAAAATATTTGCGTATCTTCGTGAATCACCCCGTATATTCGCACGTATAATAAATCTCTTCCCTCAAAAATATTTCTCTCTTTCATACCTCTTCTTGAAATATGTCAATAGAAAATCAACCAGGCAACGGACAATTTTATAAGCTAAGAAATAGGTAAATAACAATTATGGTGTGTAAGAAAAATGTTAAGAAAAATGATTTGTAAAATTCATTTAAGTTCTTTGCATATCGATGGTGACAGTGAAGTATCGGCATGAAGCTCTTTGTTGGCGGGAGAGCCTGCGCATTGATACATAGGGAGCGTGGCGAGAAGCCCGCAGATTGTCGACAGAACACTCTTGAGTCAACCTTTGTGCAGTGAAGTTGTGGATAGACAGAGCGGTGTGCCTCTTCGCCATAGCTATATATTACTTGAAAAATACTATAATTATATAATTGGTAATTATTTATGAATTATTAAAAATCGACGTCATGAAGACATCAAAGGTATTTAAGTGCCAACTGCATATTGTAAGTTCGTTGCTACATTTTTAATTTGTTTTATGTAAATGATCCCCAAACTTTTTTATAAATTGAATCATTATAAAGAGCTAAAAATTTATATTAGGTCATTTTCAGAATAGATCTGTTTATCTCAATCAATATAGTATTATTTTTCATTGAACCCAGTAACCACAAGATCTTACTTTTGTTGAGTTTTCTCAATTTTTTTATTTAATAATCACGTTGAATTTTTCACCAGTAACTACAATAAAAAAGAAGCAAATGAGTAGTAAGTACAGTTTTAGCTCACATATTTGCAATCCCAGTAAATAATGCCAACCCAAATAATTGTCAACAATAGATCAGAGTGAGTATATTCAGTCATGCAGTCAGATGACGTTATCCAGAGTCGACCCAGTAAAATAAAAGGCAAGAAAAATATATATGTATGTTTTCAGGTTCACTGCATAGACAACCAGTCCTAAGGGCCACGGCGCAAGCTTATGTGTTCACGTCGAAATAATCTCCTTTTGATAAGTCACATTAAAATTGCTATCAATAAAGGCACAAGGCGTACAACATTGCGCACGCTAAAGACTATCAGATCAGACTCGTTTTCAAAAGCAAGTACCGACAGGAAAGCTGGAAGAAACCGAAAGTTCAATTCTCTTTCTTTCTTTCATTAGATGGAAAGTAAGTCAAATTTCATTTCTTATAGACGGGAAGGTTTCACTCTGTGTTACCACAGATAGCGTGTCACTGATCTCATTTTTACTAAGGTTTTAGTATGCGCGAGGTGCGTATTTGCTTTCACCGCCCCCAGTGGTATGAATAAGTTCTAATAAATGTTCACCAACCTGCAATCTTCAGCAGTTGTTGTCCCCTGCACAGAAAACGGCGCGTAGGTTGTGAATCCGTTATCTCGAGGCTACAAGAAACTCTTAGCGAGGAACTTTTACTTCAGAAATAATTAAATTTCCAATCAGTTTGTTTATACGGGATACCACTCGCTTTTTTTATTAGCAGAACACGAGAAACTGCACAATCACATTCCACTGTTGAGTCACAAATAATTTCTATTCTTCAACAAAATAACGAACTGGGTATTTCTGTAATTACTGTCACGCTGTTCTCTACTATATGCTCCAAATAACCATACATTGCTAATAAAGTCTTAACTAACAACCGATCGCAGCAGACAACATGGCTGTCCTCTAAGGCTTTTTATCCAGCTCTGATCTCATAGCCGAACCACTTCTCCCGCCATCCAACTTAGGCGCGATCTGAAGATCTCTGAAGTGCTTCGTCTGTCTTTTCGTTTAGCAGCGTTCCGCTGGTTATTGATACTTGTGAAATAATGGAATGATAGCACGTTACTGAGAGAGGCTTTAATTTGAAATCCAAGTTGGAGAGCGCACTGGCTTGCCCATCCTTCCCCCCTCCCCCCCCCCCCCCGCCCCCTCCGACTTAAATCCCATCGACCACGTGTGGGATGCGTTGGGCAGACGTGTTGTGGCACGATAACATGCACCAAGGACCATCCAGCAGTTGTCAACTGCGATGGTGAAGGAATGGAACGCCCTACCAAAAGAAGTTCTGACCAACCTTGTCGCAAGCATGGGAGCTCGTTACAGAGAATGAATATCCATCCGTGGTGATCACACACCTGTTGTTTGCACTGTCCAGTGGACCATCAGCAATCGCGATGCCTTGGGCTGTAATTACCATTGTAACCTCCCCACAAAATTAAAAATAAATAATATGGATAATGATTCTGATTTAGTGTAACCTCAAAAACAAAATTCATTTACATTTAATCTAAGCTCAAAATTCATTCACATTTACCGTAACCTTAAAACAGAAAAATTCCTAAACTTCTCAGCAGTAAAAATTATAATTATGTCGTTCACTTTCAGTGTAATGTCCCAATTAAAAAATAAATTCAGTAACCTGGTAATAAAACAATGTAACTAACATCTCAATTAAATTGTCACTCACTTATGACTTTTTCAATAATTCACTGTGAATTTAACCTGGTAAATTTTGGACGACAGCAGTGCTGCGTCATGGCCCTGAAAGATCATTCTGAATAAAAAAAGGAAAAATTCTTACCTCAATGAAGTCGCCGGATATATCTGCTCCTACAATAAATTTTTCCGGCACAGCTCTGTGCAATGCTGGCCGACCTATCTGTCATTTATGAAAGGAAGCAACTGATTTTTCTATTGCAATAATCGGGATGATCATGGATGGGAGAAATTAGTAAATTCTTTAAATTGAAATGAATGGTTGTTAAAAATTACTTTTTATGAGGGAGATTATTATTATGAGAGTTTTAAAACATTTACATGCGACTTGAGATAACATTACTACATATGCGCGAGGCTGCTTTTTACCTTGTACAATAATACTCAGGCCCCGACATCGCTGCACCGCGACCGGGCCAGCCAACACGATACACCATACCAGACCAGAGCAGACTCCAGACTAGCAACAACTTACTGCTACAGCTACACAGTTCCTACTGCAGTCAAACACTGCTCTCTGGTCAGAGACCTTGCATATCGCAGGCAGCGCATGAGCAATACATCGAAATTACGTCTGCTCGGACCTCTTACACCATCTTTCAATAAAAGTATCAGTTTTCTTCACCTCATTGCGTATTTCTTTCAGTTACCTTCTGTACTAAACTGTAGCATTTCTTTCTATGGTCCAAGTTCCATCGAGTTCTGTTACTTGGCTGTGACACATCATTGGAATGTTACTTTAGTCTTTAAGTTTCACACACACACACACACACACACATATATATATATATATATATATATATATATATAAGTAAATATTAGCTATACTATATATGTTTTATATATTTACGTCGTTTATGACGTTATTTATGATCGATTATATTCTTTTGCTCTGTCATTCATATTTTTTTTACGTCAGAATATTGTCTAAGATCAGATTTTATTATCTTTGATGAATTTTGATTTTTATTGCATGTTAAGCCTATGGCTGGCTTTTTTTTCTGAATTCTGTAAGTACTGAGAAGAGCTTCCTCAAAGTTGTTAATATAGTTTTTGTTCACTGTTGGGTTTGTTCGTTAAAAAGGGGAGGTCTCGAGCTCCTCTAGGATGTTCCAATCTATGCCGAACTGAATGACTGCTGCTTATGTATACTGTAGAACAGAAGACAGACGTAATTTTTACGCTACATTGAATACCACGTCACTGTAAGTAACCAGTGCCCATACAACCAATTTTATATATGTGTAAAACATAAAAAGGATAAAACTACAGGTTTGGTGGAATATACGCGTAAAAAGTGCGCTTCATGTTGCATTCACAGAAATAAATATTCTTGACCGTTATTCCGACGGTGTTATAACTTCTGACGTTGTTGAATATTAACGTTCTTCTTTATAAAGGTTTTTATATGTTTTACCCCTCGTAACGCACCGCGTGACTTGTGATCTTATCATGATTTTGTGTGGCAAATTTTAATATTGTACTATTACTAGGCTGGTATGTGTAGTGAAATTACGTAAGCCAAGTGTCACTTTGTTATTTTAAATATTTCCGTTACAGATAATTTTAATGTACTCGTAGTATTGTTTCGTATCATAAACTGCAGTATCCTACTTTCACAAAAATCTTGGTTTTGGACAGTTTAACTCTAAAGAAAATTCACTAAAATGGGGTGAAGCTATATAACGAGTCTGCTTCTACATTTCACCAGAGGAGAAATTATTGACTGAATTGAAAAGTGAACTTGTCTCGTAAATAATCCACATCAAAGGCGTTACGAAAATGTAGAGGCAGAAATTCATCGACAAAGAGCGCAATATGGCACTAGAACATCGCCGTTTTAAAGTACTTGCAACGACTTCCTCCTCACTTATATAAGAGGAAAGACATTACTACGGAAAGCGTTTGGGCAGGATGAGTGGGGTATTTATGGAACATTGACAAAAATCAAATGCTGGTATGAGTATTTAAAAACTGTGCATGATTGTTATCTTTGATGCTTCACTGGTTCACCATTTCACTCGAGGTGCGAAACAGCAATCCTACCAGTGGGATGGCAACAGTGGCCCAACACAGAAAGTTAGGCTAATTCATCTGCCGGAAAGGTTATAACCAATGGTTATTGGACTATAAGTGGATTTCTCTTATGAGTAGCATAAAAAGCTTAGGACAGTAACTGGTGAATGCTGTTTTCAGGACAACATGGATAAATAAAAACGTATGACGAAATGTGGACTGAGAAAGCAAAAGGCGAAACAACATCCTTCAAGACAATATGCGAGCTCTGGAAGGTACTTTCGTCATAAAAAACGAACTGTGTGATTTTATGTGCGAATTATTGTACCATCCACGCTGTTTAAGAGATTTAAACCCTCTCACTTCCAATTTTTCCCAGATCCAATCAAATTCGCAGTTGGTAAACATTTTGAGTAGGATGAAGACGTTGTGGTAGCCGCAGATGGATATTTTTCAGACCTTTCCGAATCCCACTTCAGGGATGAAATCTACTCAGCAGAAAAGCGTAGGATAAAGTACATTCACTTCAAAGACAGTACATCGAAGAAAAGTGTATTTTCAATTCTCTATTTAAAACCAAGATCCTCTACTGTAGTATGGTCAATTAGGTATTTTTCTAAGTACTTTCTTGACCCTACAGCGGCACAAACTTTCGATATCCCGCAACTATTAACCATAACGAGTTACCTGAATGATTTGTAGCCAGTTTCCCACAATCGTCTATTCGTGTTCATGCGCAATGTCTAGACCTACAACAAAAACAGGCATTTGACACATAAGCACCATTACTTTTTTTGCCAACAAATCAAGATGAGCCATCTTTTATAGTTAAATTATCTGATAATTTATAAGTTCATGAAATCTGAATAGAATTTTATATGTCTTCCACAACGAAACGAGACGTTTCAGCCTAGACATTTATATATCGTTCTGATCTGAGAGATGTTATTTTGATTACGCTGGAGGCCAAACTTCTATCTGTGTTCGTGTGAGGCTGGTTTCCCTCCTCAGTCTAAGAATACAACAGCAAAAGTCTTATAGGTAGTTGAACAGAGAACTGTCTTTCTTTCTTCTGATATGCAGCCAGGCACCAAGCTTTTTGGGTGACTCCTGGTTGTGTTAGTCATGAAAGAAAGCATCAAATTCAACTGTTTCAGACCATGGAATTTTTATGTCCTTTCAGTTTCGTGTTCATAATATTTTACTTGATGTTCCCTTCAAATGGTTCAAATAGCTCTAAGCACTACGGGGCTTAACATCTGAGGTCATCAGTCCCCTAGACTTAGAACTACTTAAACCTAACTAACCTAAGGAGATCACACACATCCATGCCCGAGGCAGGTTTCGAACCTGCGACCGTAGCAGCCGCGTGGTTCCGGACTGAAGCGCCTAGAACCGGTCGACCACAGCGGCCGGCGATGTTCACTTCGCCAGTTCTATAGTACACACCCTTCATCCTTATCTGAATCTGTACGAGTACTAACGAGGGTCAGCCACACTGGAGTCTTGTCTGACTTTTGCAAAAATTTCGCTACTCATGTGCCAAATCACGCGAATAGGCGCAGTTATTTCTAAATGTTTCTCAGTGCAATACGGGGAGCCCATAAATCAGCCTCATTATATGAAAGTATTATTTCTAATGGAAAACTAGGCTTCACTTAGTCCAGAAGAATGAGTTGTTGCTATTTGGTTATCGTGTAACCATACCTGGGAAAAGGATTGTATGGGGAAACAACTTGACTGATCTTATTTCCTTTCACCTCGTATCAACATTCAGTATTACCCTTTACCCATAACCTAATCACGGTTAGCTCTGTGGTGAATGAATGTGTGGTTACTTGAGACTGTATGTGCGATAGTACTCTACGCAACGCAATTAAAGCGTTACTTTTTCGAAATCCGTAATTGCCTTCCACTGGAAGAGGGGGAGGAGCAGATTAGTGTTTAACGCTTCGTCTACAACGGGATCTCTATAGATGGAGCACATGCTCGGCTTAAGAAAGGATGGAGAAGGACGTCGTGCCCTTTCTAAAGAACCATTCCAGCATTTGCCTTGAGCGATTTAAGGAAACCACGGCTGGGAGAACGCTGGTTGTCGTGCTCTCTAATGTGAGTCTAGTGTGCTAACCACGTGCTAACAAGCTCTGTGTATTATCCTCTGCCACCCATAAGTAAACCACGTGATTTTAGCGCTGGGCGTCGCGGGTCTGACCTACATCGCAGAGGCGTCAGAAAGAGAGGATGTGTGACGACCTTATTATCATATGACACGTCCAAGATGGCGTTTGGCAGATTTGTGTTGAAATTTGGTCCCGAGGATGACGTCACAGGGCGTCACGCTTTTGCACCATTACAGAGATAGGCTGTAGGCACCTTTGAGCCAAATTCCAAACTTGCACGTCGCACGGTTTCGAACAAGTGACCCCTTAGTTGGAAATTGGAAATTTGCGGTGATGACTATGGGACCAAACTGCTGAGGTCATAGGTCCCTAGGCTTACGCACTACTTAATGTAACTTAAACTAACTTACACTAAGGACAACACACACACCCCTGCCCGAGGGAGGCCTCGAACTTCCGACGGGGGGAGCAGCGCGAACCGTGACAAGACGCAACAGACCGCACGGCTACCCCGCGCGTCGCCCCTTAATTGTTTTGAGTAGTGTAGAATTAATTCTCGTTGTAGAAGGGTGGGAACATGCATTAAATTTTTAGCTTTCGAAGCTGGCTTGTACGTGACCAGACTGGAAACAACAGTTTGTCTCGTTATTATTAAAAGTTCGTCTTGCGATTAGTCAGTCGGGCCAACGACCGAATTGTGGAGTTTTACACCGAACTGTTGTCGAATTTTTGTTCGATATATTGTTAGGAGGTTGAGCAACGGGCGCTGGTATTTTAAGCACGGTGTCGATGAAGCGATGCCTTTAGCGCTGCGGGTCGCGCAGGGAGGTTGCACCAAAGTTCAGCGTCTGTAATGTTCTAAAAAGTTTTTGGGAGCATTAGGTCACCTCTTGAAGTGCTACTCTCGAGCGCACTTTGGGTAAAACATTTTGGTTGAGAATCCAATCAGTTGTTTCGCTTCATAATGTAATTAATCCACGCAGTAATTCAGTCGTTAAGAGAGTATTGAAACTGAATCTCTTGTGAGTGTATTTTGTTGGCTATCCAACCTAGTTTTTAGAAGAACGACTTGTTTATTCATTCGTCACCCTCAGACGGAATTTCTTCATATCACAATGAATGGTCACAAGCCAGGCTTTTCGTAGAAATTATTTTTGAAACTACCTGCTAACGTTTTCCAGTGCTGTACCGAGTGTGTTCGTAAGAGCAACCATGTCCCATCTTTCCTATCGCGCGACCAGTGTTGACAGAATAATGTTCGTAGAATCAACCCCCGTAAGGAGCCATAATATTAAGGTGACTTCTGCTTGATAAACGATTGCTATAACTCGATGAAAGTATACTTCGTGTTATGAAATGCCCTTTTTCATGGAGTATGTTCGCTAGTCTTTTCGCATACGTGCTTGCCACTACTCTTCCCCACCACCTTTGACCAACGAACATAACTGTCGTGCCTGAGAAATATTTTCAGACTGATAATGAAATTCTTTCCCTTATCCACAGTACCGAACGCGTTTAGCGAGATTCCGTGCCGCCCGGGATGACCGAGCGGTTCTAGGCTCTACAGTATGAAACCGCGCGACCACTACGGTCGCAGGTTCGAATCCTGTCGCGGGCATTGATGTGTGTGATGTCCTTAGGGTGGTTAGCTTTAAGTAGTTCTAAGTTCTAGGGGACTGATGACCTCAGAAGTTAAGTCCCATAGTGCTCAGAGCCATTTGAACCATTTTTTAGATTCCGTTGCGCGTTTTAGATATCTTTTAGGGTCAAATCTCATTACATTCTGTTGCTGACTTCAGACAACAGTGCACGCTGTGGAATTTACCAATAGAGGCAGTGCCTGCTCTCTACAGGAAGTACAATAGCTCCACCATGTCCATTAGATGTGACGGAAGTGGTATCCCGTATCTGGAATAGTGCTAAACTTCAGAATTAAGGTTAAATATAAATAAGGGAAGTACGGACATCTTTTGTCACTTGCAATCCTTGGACTTCGTTTTTATTATCTTAGTGGTAGTCGGTTGTGAACCTGACTGGTGCGTAGTACCCATGTGTCAGTTGATACTAGCAGTTTGAGGTTATGTTTTTTGCTGTTATCTGAGAAACAATGGAGAGAAAGTTAACTATGACGTGCCAGAAAGGACAGGCAGCACTCGGAATCCGCAGCTGTGATACATACTGTGCAACTTGAAGGTGGAGTGGTAGGAAAGAAAGGAAAGGAAAGGAAAGGAAAGGAAAGAAACGAGTAATGTCAGCTGCATCGGAACTTCATGCTGAACCAGCAGCGACGAGTAAAAGTGTGTGCTGGATTCGAACTCGAACACAGGATCTCCTGCTTAGCAGGCAGTTCCATTAACCACTGCGCCACACGGACTTTCACGGCATGCATTCGTATAACTGATTTGTCTTGATGGACAATGAATCCACCATCTTTAGTGCGGGTGCACATTTAAGTTCAGCCTCCAGCCTAAAATTATCATGGAGAACATCAATGGGGACTGAAGATAGGTTACGACGCTAGGTTAAAATGTAAGTCGACCTGGGAGCGTGCCGAGACAGTCCGCGCTGTTGCGATAAGCACTGTGTCCTGGTGACGCAGAGGTTAAGGCAACTGCCTTAGTATGCAGGAGATCTCAAGTTCGAGTCCCCGTTTGGCACACATTTTCACTCATCAATGCTGGTTCCGCAGAATTTTCTGAGGCAGCTTATTACATTAGTTGCTTCCCATTCCTTTCATTTCTCCCCCCACCCCCTCAACCTTCAATTCACAAAGTCTGTTAATACATAAGAGAATCTTAATGTTGTCGTCAATGTTTTGTTTAGTCACCGGCTAAATCTCCAAGGAGTATGGGATAGCGAGAACAAGCCTACAAGGGATTCACAAAAAGATGGAACTGAGACCATGTAGGCTTACTTTAGTTCAAGACTTAAATGAAGATGACCTGGTTAGGCGTATGGTGTTCTGAGAGTTGTACACATTCCGAAAAAAAGCCGATCCCAAGGCTTACAAAACCATTCTTTGGAGCGACGAATCGACTTTAAAGGTGAATGGCAGAGTGAACAGACGCATCTGTCTAGTGGGTTTCTACGAATGCCCAAATGGCGATGAAGACAGACTTAAGTTCTTCTGGCGCGACTGCTGCACAAGGATTTTTAGTGGTGGCCTAATGAGGCCTAATTCTTTTAACAGTATTGTCAGTTCTGTAAATTACTTGGATGTGCTTCAAGAAATTTTGTTAGAACTGGAAAATACTCCACTTCTTGAACATCAGCCTCTGGGTAAGGAAAAGGGGACCTGGCAACAAGGTGGGGCACCCCCGCATTGTGGATTTATTGCGATCGACTTCCTAGATGAAAACTTTGATCAGGGAATTGGCAGACGGAATATTATTGATATCACATTCATGGATTTTTCATGAGGGGTATTCTAAAAAAATGAAGTTTATTCCGTCAAGATTCATTTGAAGATATGAATCCAATCTGAATTTAAAAGCCTACAATTCCGGAATATTTGCGACACTGGTTGCCTATCAGTGTTGAAAAGCTGTAATGTTTGCTTAGAACAGCATGGAAACCACTTTCAGCATCTTTTGTAGGTATCTTGTAGTCTACATGTATTGATAT
This sequence comes from Schistocerca piceifrons, assembly GCF_021461385.2. Taxonomy (NCBI): domain Eukaryota; kingdom Metazoa; phylum Arthropoda; class Insecta; order Orthoptera; family Acrididae; genus Schistocerca; species Schistocerca piceifrons. The sequence continues at coordinate 466,266,695 of NC_060141.1, read as the reverse complement.
TAAATTTGTATTTTCATTTCCTTAGTTTTGTTGCACCAAACGCATTTTTCGTAACTGAGTTGTTGTCACCCTGATTTTTTTCGCGAAGTTTAAGATAAGCTTCTAAAAAGGGGCAGTCAGCAACCGCAGGTGCAAATCGCTGATGTTGCTTTCACGTAAAAGAGATTGCGTTGCGTCCCACCTGTACCAGAGAGATTTTCATTCTCCAACACTCCTTTTATCACAGATTTGTCAGCAAATGTAGGTTTGCTCGTATTTCAACGTTTATCAGGAACCTGGTAATATTCACGTCCATGGCATAAAATGATTATGTTGCAAGTAGTTTTCCAGCACTTCTGTTTAGTTTTTCTTGCTGTTAAGCTGTTATGAGCGTAAAAGACTGTAGATTATGTCACCATTTCTGTTCACGTCACAGTCTTGTGCCACTGTTGTAACTTTTTTGGAGCGATTTTGTGTGGAGAGAATATGATTAATTGTGTTTGGGTCTGTGGGATTTTAATCGATATCAACCTACTTCTGATACCTCCCTCGTTTCCACCAACCTGTGTGATATTACTTCCTAGATACGAGAATTTGTGCACTTTTTTCACTCTGTATCAATTTCAATTTTGTTGTTCAGCAAGATGTTATTCACCTTTAGGCTGCACTTCATCATCTTTCTCTTTGATGTGTTTATCCTCGAGCCGTATTAGTTATTACTTGTAATGAATGCCCTTCCCTTTTAACAGGTCTTCGGAGTCTTCCTTACATCCGACTGGAAGGGTATAACGTTTCTCCCTTGTTTCTCGCTATATGGTGTTCTTTTAATTCTATGTCTTAATACATTTTTATTCTTTTATGAGCAAATAGATTTTCCTTCACGTGCTTGGGAAGAGGAACATTATAAACAAATCTACATAATTGAGGATAAGAGGTTGGGAATAAAACCCTCAGTATCGATTAATAATATACAGAGGACAATGAATAAATTTTAATTGTTAGTTTTGGTTCTTCCCTCAGAGGTAAACGACCCTGTATTAATAATTTCTTCTAAATATTAATATTAACACATGCTGCTGTAGACGTAATCGTGCACGAAACGGCGAATTATAGCGTCCATTAATTAAATTACTGTTAATGGTGGACGAGTAGAGGAAAGCATCTTAAATCTTTGAATGGCGCACTAGAAGTGTCTAGCTTTCTTCATTCTCTCCGTTTTCAGAAAGAAGGAATCGAAATAAAAGAAACCTACACATGTGAATCTACACATGAGTTATTGTTGTTATGATCTGTGGCCTACGTAATCGTAAGTTGTGTCTACTCATTGCTAATAGTTTTATTTATATGAAAATTACTGTTTTGTCTCGTAAACACGTTAGAGGTAGGAAGTAAAGGAATACTATAAGGACTATGTTGCCCGCAAACCTTAGCAATGAAGGTTTATTCTTCTATCAAAATTTTCTTTTATTTCTCTATATCTTCTTCGAAATACCCTCCCTTACATAGCTTTTAAAATGAGGTTATGTTTCAAAGCATCCTCTTTTCTTAGTCATACCTTGACTTTGTTGACTTTGTATAGTTCTCCCAAACTAACAATTTCGAACGTCTTGTTGCACTATGTTATTACCTAGGACTAAACGACGTGGCGAAAAATGCAAGTTGCCACGGTGCTGGCAAAGAGTAAGCTGGCGTTAGGGACGTTGCCTCTGTAACTTACAGTGCGACATGCACTGCGACAGTTTTACACTGACACGAACCCATATATCAAAGAAGTAGTTATATTGGTCGCCCTCGTGCGTGTAGCTAGTAACTGTTTTTTGAGTCGTCAGTTTTCTAACTGGTTTGATGCGGCCTGCCACGAATTCTCTCCCGTGCCAAACTCTTCACCTCAGAATAGCACTTGCAACAAAAGTTCTCAATTATTTGCTCGATGTATTCCCATCTCTGTCTTCATCTACAATTTTTTTTCACTTCACAGATCCCTCTAGCAACGTGGAAGTTATTACGCGGTGTTTATTGTCTAGTAAAGTCATCACAAGATCAAAACAAACTGTAAAACGATTTAGAACAGACATCTGTTTGCTGCGAAAATTGGCCGTTGACCCTAAATAATGAAAAGCGTGAGGTCATCCACATGAGTGCTAAAACGAAATCGGTTACACGATAAATCAGTCAACTCTAAAGGCCACAAATTCAAATAAATACATAGGAATTATCATTACGAACAACTTAAATTGGAAAGAACACAAGGAAAATGTTGTGCGTTTTATGGGCAGAACACTTAGAAAATGTAACAGATCTACTGAAGAGACTGCCTACAATGTGCCTGCTCGTCCTCTTTTGGAGTACTGCTGCGTGGTCTGGGTTACCAGATAGGATTAACGGAGTACAAAGAAGAGCAGCACGTTTTGTATTATCGCGAAATATGGGAGAGAGTGTCACTGACATGATACAGGATTTAGTATGGACATAATTAAAACAAAGGAGTTTTTCATTGCGGCGGAATCTTCTCACGAAATTTCAATCACCAACTTTCTCCTCCGAATGCGAAAATATTTTGTTGACACCGACCTACATAGGGAGAAACGATCATCATATTATAATAAGGGAAATCAGAGCTAGCACCGAAAGATACAGGTGTTGGTTATTTGAGCGCGCTGGTCGAGATTGGAATAATAGAGAATTATTGAGAAGGTAGTTCGATGAACCCTCTCCCAGGCATTTAAGTGTGATTTGCGGAGAATCCACGTAAATGTTGATGTTCTGCCATCCTATCACTTCTTCTTGTCAGTGTTTTCCAGGTATTCCTATCCTCGCCGATTCTTCTGAGAACCTCCTCATTCCTTAGCTTATCAGTCTATCTCATTTTCATAGTTCTTCTGTGGCACCACATCTCAAATGCTTCGATTCTCTTCTGTTCAAGTGTTCCCACAGTCCATGTTTCAGTACCATACGATGCTATGCCACAAACGTACGTTCTCAGAAATTACTTCCTCAAAGTAAGGCCTATGTTTTTCCGGTGCTAGTCTGCTTTTGATGTTCTCCTTGCTCCGTCCGTCATGGATTATTTTGCTGCCTTGGAAGCAGAATTCTTCAACTTCATCCACTTCGTAATAACGAATCCTGATGTTAAGTTCCTCGTTGTTCTCGTTTCTGCTACTTCTTATTACTTTCGTCTTTCTTCTATTTACTCTCAATCCTTATTTTGTGCTCATTAGACTGTTCATTCCATTTAGCAGATCCTGCACTTCTTATTCACTTCCACTCAGGATAGAAGTGTCATTAGCGAATCTTTTCACTCATCTCCTTTGATCTTGAATTTTAATGCCACTGTCGAACCTTTGTTTTATTTCCATCATTACTTCTCCGGTGTACAGATTGAACAGTAGGTGCGAAAGTCTGCATCCCTGTCTTACACGCTTTTTAATCCGAGCACTTCCATCTTGGTCTTGTACTCTTATTGTCCCCTCTTGCCTCTTGTACGTACTGAATAATATCCCTCTTTCCCTGTAGCTTACCCCTGTTTTTCTCAGAATGTCAAACATCTTGCACAATTTTGCACTGTCGAACGCTTTTTCCAAGTCGACAAATTGTACGAATGTGTATTGCTTTTTTCTTTAGTCTTGCTTCCAGTACCGTCGGAACTACCTCTCTGGTTCCTATACCTTTCCTAAAGTCAAAGCTATCGTCATCTAACACATTCTCAGTTTTATTTTCCGTTCACCTGTATATTATTCTTGTCAGCAACTTGGACGCATGAGCTGTTAATCTGATTGTGCGTCATTCTCGTACTTGTCAGTTCTTGCTATCTTCAGATCAGCATGGGTGATGTTTTCCCAAAAGTGAGGTACTTTCTCACCAGACACATACAGGGTGTTTCAAAAATGACCGGTATCTTTGAAACGGCAATAAAAACTAGACGAGCAGCGATAGAAATACACCGTTTGTTGCAATGTGCTTGGGACAACAGTACATTTTCAGGCGGACAAACTTTCGAAATTACAGTAGTTACAATTTTCAACAACAGATGGCGCTGCAAGTGATGTGAAAGATATAGAAGACAACGCAGTCTGTGGGTGCGCCATTCTGTATGTCGTCTTTCTGCTGTAAGCGTGTGCTGTTCACAACGTGCAAGTGTGCTGTGGACAGCATGGTTTATTCCTTAGAACAGAGGATTTTTCTGGTGTTGGAATTCCACCGCCTAGAACACAGTGTTGTTGCAACAAGACGGAGTTTTCAACGGAGGTTTAATGTAACCAAAGGACCGAAAAGCGATACAATAAAGGATCTGTTTGAAAAATTTCAACGGACTGGGAACGTGACGGATGAACGTGCTGGAAAGGTAGGGCGACCGCGTACGGCAACCACAGAGGGCAACGGGCAGCTAGTGCAGCAGGTGATCCAACAGCGGCCTCGGGTTTCCGTTCGCCGTGTTGCAGCTGCGGTCCAAATGACGCCAACGTCCACGTATCGTCTCATGCGCCAGAGTTTACACCTCTATCCATACAAAATTCAAACGCGGCAACCCCTCAGCGCCGCTACCATTGCTGCACGAGAGACATTCGCTAACGATATAGTGCACAGGACTGATGACGGCGATATGCATGTGGGCAGCATTTGGTTTACTGACGAAGCTTATTTTTACCTGGACGGCTTCGTCAATAAACAGAACTGGCACATATGGGGAACTGAAAAGCCCCATGTTGCAGTCCCATCGTCCCTGCATCCTCAAAAAGTACTGGTCTGGGCCGCCATTTCTTCAAAAGGAATCATTGGCCCATTTTTCAGATCCGAAACGATTACTGCATCACGCTATCTGGACATTCTTCGTGAATTTGTGGCGGTACAAACTGCCTTAGACGACACTGCGAACACCTCGTGGTTTATGCAAGATGGTGCCCGGCCACATCGCACGGCCGACGTCTTTAATTTCCTGAATGAATATTTCAATGATCGTGTGATTACTTTGGGCTATCCGAAACATACAGGAGGCGGCGTGGATTGGCCTCCCTATTCGCCAGACATGAACCCCTGTGACTTCTTTCTGTGGGGACACTTGAAAGACCAGGTGTACCCCCAGAATCCAGAAACAATTGAACAGCTGAAGCAGTACATCTCATCTGCATGTGAAGCCATTCCGCCAGACACGTTGTCAAAGGTTTCGGGTAATTTCATTCAGAGACTACGCCATATTATTGCTACGCTTGGTGGATATGTGGAAAATATCGTGCTATAGAGTTTCCCAGACCGCAGCGCCATCTGTTGTTGACAATTGTAACTACTGTAATTTCGAAAGTTTGTCTGCCTGAAAATGTACTGTTGTCCCAAGCATATTGCAACAAACGGTGTATTTCTATCGCTGCTCGTTTAGTTTGTATTGCCGTTTCAAATATACCGGTCATTTTTGAAACACCCTGTATATTCTTCACATCAACATGAATAGTTGTTTGGTTGCCACTTCCCCCAATGATTTTAGAAATTCTTGTTTCATGTTATCCATTCCTTCTGCCTTATTTGACCTTAAGACCTCCAAAGCTCTTTTAAATTCTGATTCTAATACTGGATCCCCTTGCAGAGGCCTTCAATGTTCTCATTCCACCTAACGTCTCTCTCTTCTGCATTTAGCAGTGGAATTCCCATTGCAATCTTAATGCTACCAGCCTTGCTTTAGTTTAAGACAATACGGAGTATATCTAACAGCTTAAAGGGCCTCATGTTTTCAAAGTCTACATAAACATATTACCATACTGCAAACAACCTATTTAACTGAAACCTCCTGGCAGATTCTGGAAACCTATTTAATTCTTATCTTCGTAATACGTTATCATAGTCCGTCCTTCGACGTCCACTGCTAGATAAAGATTTTCGTCAGACTCCTCCCTGCTTTACGCTCTTGAATCATGTAGATCAGTTGTTGCTGTTGTTGTGTTTCCATTCATTCATCTTCTGTGTCTCTCCTAACCTCTTGGAGCCGATCAGAGTACACTGCTGACTGCGGAAACTGCAACACCAGTAAGAATAGAAAATTAAAATTTTCTTATTGTGTGTGTAGGAGAAATAAAACATGTTTAAAACATTCTCTGACTGGTGTGCTGGCCTGGCCAACTTGGGTTAATGCTGGCTGAAGGAAACATTAAGAAAATTTTGCAGTTGCCCATGATATCTTTCTGAACAGATCAATAGTTTTGAAAAGTCTGTTCAGTATATGAGAAGCACTACTAGTCTTCAGTTGCTCTAAATAGATAAAGATCTTTAATTGGTTTTGTGAAACAGTTTTCTATTTGACCTTTTGAATACATTGGGAAATAAAACTTGATTGGAAAATATTTCAAGCACCTAGAGGTAACCCAACTTATATTATCACCTCAAGATAGGCAAACCAATTTACATCATTTGCACACAAGGCAGATTGTGTAGTTTGGGTTGAGCACTTAAAGGAGCATTAAATTTTTTACAGGCTGGACTTGTTTTGACTTCCCTGCACTCGATTTTAGACTTATGGTACTGATTGTATGATCTAATATATTTTTAGATTAGATGCTGATTTATATCTGCAATTGAGGCAAACAGAATAATACCGCCAGCAAGACGAAAGTGTTTTGGGTGTGTTCGGTTAATACGTAATCCTTCTTTTTCAGTTTGGAGATCTCTTCAGGGGTGCTTCGAGCAGTACTGGTGGTACAGAGTCACCACTGCAGATTCCTGCTTCCATTATAAGTTATGCAGTGTGGATGGATGTATACATCGATATATGTTTCCTTCAGTGTACAAACAGGGAATAATATTCACAACGAATCTTTCATTCTGAAGCGGAGTGCTCTTGTTTTTTAAACATTGTCATAGGTTAAAAATGTATGCAGCGTTCGAGAACGAATCCCATATCTAGATAGCTCAGTTGGTAAAAGCATTACCAACGAAAGGCAGGATTCGAGTCCCAAGTTCAGCACATAGTTTCAATGAGCCAGGAAGTTTCAGTGTTTTAAAATGTCACATAAAATACAAAAGTCATGGTTTATGTAACATAGAAATAACTGTGGAAACAAAAGGACCTGAAATTACCTTACATCATCTTGATATAGCAGACAACAACTTATTTGAAACTAGATAGGCAGTTAGTGCTATGAGTGCCAAAGAAGACAGCTGAGATATTTACCTTTGGTCTAATGGTACCAAGATATCATTTGTTCGCCGAACATCGACGGGGTGCATTTCACGTTCACAGATGAGTAGCTAGTTATGTGACTCTCCTTATGATCTGTAAAAGCCATTGTAACAATTTAAATACAATTCTTGTGGGTGTGTGGACGTCACATGTGATACAAACTGTCGATATTTCAGCTTTTGTCACAGCAAACTTCATCGGAGTGATATTTGGGGGTTTTGATTGATACTGTGTCTCTATCCAGCCAGTCGAGAGTGACGTGGTGCCTCAACAGATGAGGCGTATGTGCACTTCCTCGAGTGACTCTCCTTCCGCTGATCCAATACGTACCTTTCGTCGTACGAAGGATAATGTGGCTACTGGGCTACTACGTGATGGTGCTCCAGCTTACTGCCTTCTTGAGTACGGAGCTAAAGCAATAGCACAGACAGAACACTCCACTTGCCTGATATGTTCTCATGTGCGCTTTCTATCACTGAAGCCTACACTGTCAAAGGTCTTTTTTCTCCTCTTTGGAGCGGGTGTACCACCCTTGAAATGCATCTGCATATGAACTTTTTTGTTCCTTATGCTCTCAGGGATCGTTTCTTGCATTTTGTTCCCCTTCAGCAAGATACCTCTGTCTAACGCTGCAACCAGAAGCTAGCAATTAGCCACACAGGTGACGTCTGCCTAATAGGCGATAAGTCAGTAGCTTTTAGAACATTCTGACGGGGTCACACACCCAGATGAATGTAAATGAAATGGATTATGGCCATAAAAACCTTCGATCACAAGGGATGGGCAAACAAAAGTGGCCTGGAGAACAGAGTTCCAGGGCACAAAGAAATGCAGCCGACGGGAGGAAATACAGAACTAAACTGACTCTAACACTTTTGGGCCCTGGTCAACAAGCTGCTGAAGGCGGATAGAAGCTGAACTCCTGGAATTTCTGCAATCTCAACCGAAATGTTCTGCTGCTTTTCTTGAACACTGTCAGCGTTGTTGCGATGCACCTTAGACCTGAGGGCTCCACACACAAAGTAATTGCAGACTGACAGATCAGGTGACCTGGATGGCCAGATAGGGTCGGGAGCAGACTGAAGTTCCAGGTGAGGTATTCGTCCGCATGATCGATATGATATGTCAGTGTCTTGCAACAGGCGTCAGGTTGTCTTGCTAGGACTCTGAAGCATTTTTCTGGTGAACTGCAGCCGCATCTTCCGGTGTGCGGGCACGTTTCGGAACGTATTTTGACTTGTTCAAATCAGATTCTGTCTGACGCCGTTTTCGGACTAAGCGTTGCAGGGCGCTCTTTGCTAGCACTTTGACACTATTAAACTTCTCAGTAAACAACTGGCCACACCGTTTCCGTAACATTCCGCAACGAACACCCGCTCCTCCACTGTGAGTATCATCGTCCACTTTGCAATGCTCCACTCACACTCAGCTCGCACTATTCTTTGAACCGGTGTGGATCACGTGGCGGGCGTGTACACTTGGTGTGGGCGTCACAGAGTGTGGTTATGTGCATACATTCTCGTCCAATCGCATCCAGTCGTCAGGGCCACTTTTATTTGCCCCATCCTGCATGAATCAACGATACTGATCGTACAGGGGTTGGCCAAAAATATGGAAACAACGCGAGAAATTCATGCTTGGATATAAACACGTAGGAACAGATGACCTTAGCAGTTAATTCCCATAAGATTTCACACACATTTGAACATTTTTTTTATATAAGCATAGATGGTAGCCAAACCTGCTGCTTGTGCTGTTGTATTTGATCACGAATGTTCTCAACACGTTGCAGGTATCGGACTTGGACAGTGCAGCAGGGGACTGTGCGCTCATTTGAAAATTCCTGACAAATTAAAACTGTTTGACAGGTCAGGACTCGAACTGGGTTCTGCAAGTTAGGCGAGTAGATCAATTGGTAGAGCACCTGCCAGCGAAAGGCAAAGGTCCCGGGTTTGAATCTCAGTCCGGCACAAAGTTCCAATCCGGTAGAAAGTTTTCTCTTCTTTCTTCTTTTTACTACTCGTAGGGATGGGGATTGACAAGAGATGAGAAGGTGGTATTTAAAAATGTTCTGAAACTACCTGTTGGTATTCCTTTCCTGTATTTAGTTAATTTGGAATACTTCGAAAGTATGAAGTGAAATTTGTCTCTTATTTGAGCTGGTCATTGTGTCGAACCACCTCGCGAGAATGAGCAGTGCGGGGCTTCTATTATTTTGTCTCCGCGTTTCTGGACCTAAGATAAGTCACACGGCTGAATACCACAGATAAACCGAACGTACTCCCTAGAAACGTGTGGTGTAAAATAGCAGATAATCAAGTATATACTTTTCCAATATATGTGACATACTCGAACCCTGGCGAACGCAGATAAGAAGCTACTATTCGATTAATTAAAAACTGATTTTTAAACTTCATTTGTAATTAATGTAGTATTTCCTGGCGACCGCTGCGATTTGATTTCATTTGAAAATAGCTACCCAGTTTAGTTGCGACCCTGTCAACAAGCCAACATGTTACGGAAGGTGCACAGACGTTTGCTAGTAGTCTCGACATAACATCGTATTTTTTAATTGAATAATTTAACAAGTTTGCTACAGGCACTGTATCTTATTACGACTACATGCTGTAACAGAAACGCCGTTGGCAACTCATTGCGTAACCTTATGAGGCCAGTAAAACGAATGACAGAATTACTGCAGAGTTTACATAGTGCGGATTCTATTCTTTGCGCACCTTTCTCCTGGTTAAACAGCCATGACCCTCACTTTCACGCGTAGTCCATAAAACATCTTCACTATCTCGCTGTCTGGAAGCATTATATGCAGTGACTTTTGTCTGTCGCACGTAGTCAGTGACACAGCTGAAGCCACGGAAACTGCTCAGCCTCAGAATTCATGCAGTGCATCTTCCTGAATAAAACAATTTTTATTATGTACTTACTTCTTTTCAAAATCGTAAGAACAATCTGAAAGAAATTTGCAACTAGTATTAGATTTTTACCATATTCTGTGCACATCTATACTAAATAGTTACAATCTTCCATAGCTCCGGCATGGAAAAATAAATAAAACTAACTCCAAGAAGCCGGCCATTGTGGCCGAACGGCTCTAAGCGCTTCAGTCCGGAACCGACGGCTGCTACGGTCGCAGGTTCGAATCCTGCCTCGGGAAACCGATCTTACCACAGCCTAGCACAACTGCTTCGGTCCAGATATCTTTCCAGACAGTTCAAGATTCGACTACACAAAAGCCTGATCCAGCCTGTTGTTCTATATGGCTGTGAGACATGGAGTATCCGGAAACAGGACTTCCATAAGCTCCTTGTTTTTGAGAGAAAAGTGCTTCGGAAGATCTTCAGTCCGGTTCTGGATGCAGATACAGGGGAATGGAGGATCAGATACAACCAAGAGCTTGAGGAACTATACCAGCAGCCCAACATAGCAGGAAATGTCAAAGCCAAACGAATGCAGTGGGCCGGCCATGTGGCCCGGTTGGAGGATCACAGATGGCCTCGGAAGCTCCTGGATTTCACGCCTACGGGAAAGAGACCGCCAGGGAGACCCAAGAAGCGTTGGAGGGATGGACTCCATGAAGATTTAAACCAAATGTGAATAGATGTGAACGGATGGCGGATAGCAGCAATGGACAGAATACAGTGGAGGAGGAAACTTGCAGATGCGTGCGGTCCACTGGGCCTGATCACATAGTAGTAGTAGTAGCAGTAGTAATAGTAGTGCTCAGAGCCATTTGAACCATTTTAACTCCAAGACTGTGATGGAAAATTTCGGAAATGTTCACTGAGGTGACAAATTCAAGGGGCAGCCATACGCACATATACAAATGGCAGTAGTACGGTGTCCGGAAGGTTTAAAAGGGCAGTGCATTAGTGGAGCTGTCATTTGCACTCAGGTGATTCATGTGAAAAAGTTTCCAACGTGATTACGGGCGTACGACGGAAATCAAGTAGTTGGAGCTAGATACATGGCACATTCCATTTCGGAAATCGTTAGGTAATTCGACATTTCGAAAACCACAGTGTCAAGAGTGTGACGAGACTACCAGATTCCAAGCATTACCTCTCACCACAGACAACGGAGTGACCGACAGCCTTCATTTAGGACCGAGAATAGTGGCGTTTACGTAGAGTTGTCAGTGCTAACAGACAAGCAAAGTGCGTGAAGTAACCGCAGAAATCAATGTGGGACGTATGCTGAACCTAACAGTTAGGACAGCGGGGCGAAATCTGGTGTTAGTGGGTCATGATGAACGACGCTAGTGCCAACACGGTATCGCCTGCAGTGCCTCTTCTGGGCTAATCATTATATCGCTTGGACCCTACACCACTGGAAAGTAGTGGCTTGGTTATATGAGTGCCTGTTTCGGTTGCTAAGAGCTGTTGGTAGGGTTCGAGTGTGGCTCAGATCCCTTGAACCCAAGGACCCAAGCTGTCAACAAGGCGCTGTGCAAACTGGAGGTAGCTCCGTAATGGTGTGGGCTGTGCTTACATCCAATGGACTGGGTCCTCTGGTCCAACTTAGCCGATCATTGACTGTAAATGGTAATATCTAGCTACTTGGAGACAATTAAACGAGGTGACGTTTACTATTGGAGAGCATTCATGGATTTCAGGTTTCCTAACAACGATTTCATGGTACCGGACTAGAATTGTTCGCGATTGGTGTGAAGAATATTCTGGAAAATTCGAACGAATGATTTGACCATCTAGATGACCCGCCATGAATGCCGTTGAACATTTGTGAGACGTAACCAAGAGGACAGTTCGTGCACAACATCCTTCAATGGCAAAATTTTCGCACTTATGGACGTCCCTAAAGGCAACATGGCTCATTATTTCTGCAGGGTATTTTCAACGGCATGTTGAGCTCATGCCACGACAAGCTGATGCTACACGCCGTGAGCCGTGTACGGATAGCAAAAACGTTTAAGGTGACCACTCGCGTAAAGCTGGAAATCCGGGTTCGTGTCCCGGTGCCGGCACAAATTTTCACTGTCGTCATTCCATTAAAGAGCTGATGGTTGTGCGTATTTCCAACCGCGAATACATTTCCTGAAAAACAATTGTGTTTCATAATCATTAATTTTCCAACAGTTTTACAAAAGGATTTTGGCACAGCAAGATGTATACAAAATTACTTGTAACAAGCGAACAAAAAAATATGGTTTCTGAAATAGGCAGCAGCTCTTTGCGGTGTCTTATTGTGTTGTACATCTTTCTAATTTTATGTGTGTTTATCAGCCGCTAGGTTAAACAAGTCTGTGTGTGATAATTTAAGCGATGTGTGAATAAATAAGAACAGAACTATACGTATTATTATACTTCCAGCTATGAAAGTAACTATCTTAAAAGTGAGATTAAAACTCATCAAGAAAGCTTTCGGAGCTGGCGCAGAAACAACCAACATCAAAATATGTGTGGCAATAAGCAGCATCTGAAGATCATCAACCCTCCACGGTTCGAAATGCGTTGCGCATTAATAACAGCAAACATTTTTAAGGTGAGTTTTATTCATCACTGAATTAGGCTGGATGCACGTAGCTTTGGGACAATGTATGTGGAAACGAGAGTTTAGTTAGCCTGATGTTTTGTTGCTGATCTCTCTGTGTTGTATTAAATGATCACCATAATATGTTACTGCTGGTAGACACATTAACTACAAAACAGAAACCGTATCTGATTGAAATATCTGGCGGACAGGAGAAAATACTGAGCCGGCAATGAATAATCAATTAAAGTTTCGCTGATACTATTCGCTGGATACTTCACTGGGTTCGGGAGCTGTGCAATGCAAGTGGTACTCAACCTTAGCTGTGTAATCCGTCGGCTGCGTTCCTAATGGAAAGATAACCTTGGCACGTGCAGAGTTATTTCAGCAAAGACCATAAAATTTTCAGTCAGCCTCACACATTGTCCGCGAGTTCCATTTCTGCAGCAGAGGACAAACATTTGCCCTATACTTTCGTAAGCTACGATGCCACGTTTTCAGAAGCTTCCACGGTTGCTTCATTGTAGCAAGATGGAGAACACAAAGCAAGGTGGATAACTGTTAAAGTGACTCAGAAGAAACTTTTGTTCCAATACCAGTCAGGCCTTAGTGTTTGATACAGAATACGCATACATCTAATTTCCAGAAACCTTTTTTAATCAAACTCTTACTCGGTCGTGAAACAGTTCGTTTTCCCCTGATAATGTAACGCACCTGAGTCCATATGTCTGCTATACTTGTGTTACTATTCTGCTTTACCATCAACAAATAGCACATTATAAACTTCGAACCTGGGCCAATTATCGCCGCTCGCGTATTCGGTGCATTGTTGTCCACAGTCTCAAATCCGGTAAGTGTATCTACAGCTACTGAGAACGTACTTGTTTCACGGCTCGACTTCCAAGCACAATAGTACAAGGCAACTAAGTGAAAATTATTATAGGAAATGCGTAATCAAATAAGGATTATTTACAGTGACATACCGGGCGTAATCCCACATAAGGTGTAAAAAGCCACTTGACTTACAAAGAAAAGGGAGAGGCAGCAGGAGGTCACGGAGTTTGAAAGAAAGGATTAAGGCTGGAGGAAAAGTCGTACGAACGGAACTTTGTAAATTATTTATGTTGTTGTTGTGGTCTTCAGTCCTGAGACTGGTTTGATGTAGCTCTCCATGCTACTCTATCCTCTGCAAGCTTCTTCATCTCCCAGTACCTACTGCAACCTACATCCTTCTGAATCTGTTTAGTGTATTCATCTCTTGGTCTCCCCCTAAGATTTTTACCCTCCACGCTGCCCTCCAATTCTAAATTGGTGATCCCTTGATGCCTCAGAACATGTCCTACCAACCGACCCCTTCTTCTGGTCAAGTTGTGCCACAATCTCCTCTTCTCCCCAATCCTATTCAGTACCTCCTCATTAGTTATGTGATCTACCCATCTAATCTTCAGCATTCTTCTGTAGCACCACATTTCTAAAGCTTCTATTCTCTTCCTGTCCGAACTATTTATCGTCCATGTTTCACTTCCATACATGGCTACACTCCATACAAATACTTTCAGAAATGACTTCCTGACACTTAAATCTATACTCGATGTTAACAAATTTCTCTTCTTTAGAAACGCTTTCCTTCCCATTGCCAGCCTACATTTTGTATCCTCTCTACTTCGACCATCATCAGTTATTTTGCTCCCCAAATAGCAAAAGTCCTTTACTACTTTAAGTGTCTCATTTCCTAATCTAATTCCCTCAACATCACCCGACTTAATTCGACTACATTCCATTATCCTCGTTTTGCTTTTGTTGATGTTCATCGTATATTCTCCCTTCAAGACATAATCCATTCCGTTCAACTGCTCTTCCAAGCCCTTTGCTGTCTCTGACAGAATTACAATGTCATCGGCGAACCTCAAAGTTTTTATTTCTTCTCCATGGATTTTAATACCTACTCCGAATTTTTCTTTTGTTTCCTTTACTGCTTGCTCAATATACAGATTGAATAACATCGGGGAGAGGCTACAACCCTGTCTTACTCCCTTCCCAACCACTGCTTCCCTTTCATGTCCCTCGACTCTTATAACTGCCATCTGGTTTCTGTACAAATTGTAAATAGCCTTTCGCTCCCTGTATTTTACCCCTGCCACCTTTAGAATTTGAAAGAGAGTGTTCCAGTCAACACTGTCAAAAGCTTTCTCTAAGTCTACAAATGCTAGAAACGTAGGTTTGCCTTTCCTTAATCTATTTTCTAAGATAAGTCGTAAGGTCAGTATTGCCTCACGTGTTCCAGTATTTCTACGGAATCCAAACTGATCTTGCCCGAGGTCGGCTTCTACTAGTTTTTCCATTCGTCTGTAAAGAATTCGCTTTAGTATTTTGCAGCTGTGACTTATTAAACTGATAGTTCGGTAATTTTCACATCTGTCAACACCTGCTTTCTTTGGGATTGGAATTACTACATTCTTTTTGAAATCTGAGGGAATTTAGCCTGTCTCATACATGTTGCTCACCAGATGGTAGAATTTTGTCAGGACTGACTCTCCCACGGCTGTCAGTAGTTCTAATGGAATGTTGTCTACTCCGGGGACCTTGTTTCGACTCAGGTCTTTCAGTGCTCTGTCAAACTCTCCACGCACTATCGTATCTCCAATTTCATCTTCATCTACATCTTCTTCCATTTCCATAATATTGTCCTCAAGTACATCGCCCTTGTATAGACCCTCTATATACTCCTTCCACCTTTCTGCTTTCCCTTCTTTGCTTAGAACTGGGTTTGCATCTGAGCTCTTGATGTTCATACAAGTGGTTCTCCTATCTCCAAAGGTCTCTTTAATTTTCCTGTAGGCAGTATCTATCTTACCCCTAGTGAGATAAGCCTCTACATCCTTACATTTGTCCTCTAGCCATCCCTGCTTAGTCATTTTCCACTTCCTGTCGATCTCATTTTTGAGACGTTTGTATTCATTTTTGCCTGCTTCATTTACTGCATTTTTATATTTTCTCGTTTCATCAATTAAATTCAATATTTATTCTGTTACCCAAGGATTTCTACTAGCCCTCGTCTTTTTACCTACTTGATCCTTTGCTGCCTTCACTACTTCATCCCTCAAAGCTACCCATTCTTCTTCTACTGTATTTCTTTCCCCCATTCCTGTCAATTGTTTCCTTATGCTCTCCCTGAAACTCTGTACAACCTCTGCTTCTTTCAGTTTATCCAGGTCCCATCTCCTTAAATTCCCACCTTTTTGCAGTTTCTTCAGTTTCAATCTACAGGTCATAACCAATAGATTGTGGTCAGAGTCCACATCTGCCCCTGGAAATGTCTTACAATTTAGAACCTGGTTCCTAAATCTCTGTCTTACCATTATATAATCTATCTGATACCTTTTAGTATCTCCAGGGTTCTTCCATGTATACAACCTTCTATCATGATTCTTAAACCAAGTGTTAGCTATGATTAAGTTGTGCTCTGTGCAAAATTCTACCAGGCGGCTTCCTCTTTCATTTCATAGCCCCAATCCATATTCACCTACTACGTTTCCTTCTCTCCCTTTTCCTACACTCGAATTCCAGTCACCCATCACTATTAAATTTTTGTCTCCCTTCACTATCTGAATAATTTCTTTTATTTCATCATACATTTCTTCAATTTCTTCGTCATCTGCAGAGCTAGTTGGCATATAAACTTGTACTACTGTAGTAGGTGTGGGCTTCGTATCTATCTTGGCCACAATAATGCGTTCACTATGCTGTTTGTAGTAGCTTACCCGCATTCCTATTTTCCCATTCATTATTAAACCTACTCCTGCATTACCCCTATTTGACTTTGTGTTTATAACCCTGTAGTCACCTGACCAGAAGTCTTGTTCCTCCTGCCACCGAACTTCATTAATTCCCACTATATCTAACTCTAACCTATCCATTTCCCTTTTTAAATTTTCAAACCTACCTGCCCGATTAAGGGCTCTGACTTTCCACGCTACGATCCGTAGAACGCCAGTTTTCTTTCTCCTGATAACGACATCCTCTTGAGTAGTGCACGCCCGGAGATCCGAATGGGGGACTATTTTACCTCCAAATTATTTATAGAAGTTTGCAAAAGAAAACAGAAACCACCAAACATAGAACAACGCCTTAATATATCATCTCATAAGACTGGTGACAGCACAGCATAAGGAAAAGCAATGTAACCATAAACCGGCACTTAGATCTGACACTAAATTTTTTTTTCTGCAGTTCGATTTGTGCATTTCCAAAAGAAAAAGGTCTGTCTCCCTAACCTGTTTCCCTGTGAGAGCTTTCTTACATCAGCTTCACAGACGGTTTCGGCCGTTCAGTTCCAGAGAATATTTGACAGCTGCATATTTTAGCAATAACTCTGTTTCATCTTCTCAAAATCAAAGTTTTCGTTACATCCTTCATATATTTTCTACTCTGCAACTTCTTTCCTGCTTTTCTTTTTCTTTTTCTTCTTCAACGAAATATCTAGGAATTATAATTACGAACAACTTAAATTGGAAGGAACACATAGAATATGTGTGGGGAAGGCTAACCAAAGACTGCGTTTTATTGGCAGGACCCCTAGGAAATGTAACAGATCAGCTAAGGAGACTGCCAACACTACGCTTGTCCGTCCTCTTTTACAATACTGCTGCGAGGTGCTACAGTCTGGAACCGCGCGACCGCTACGGCCGTAGGTTCGAATCCTGCCTCGGGCATGGATGTGTGTGATATCCTTAGGTTAGTTAGGTTTACGTAGTTCTAAGTTCTAGGGGACTGATGACCTCAGATGTTACGTCCCACAGTGCTCAGAGCCATTTGAACCATTCTGAATCTTTACCAGACAGGACTGACGGAGTACAGCGAGAAAGTTCAAAGAAGAGCAGCACGTATTGTATTATCGCGAAATAGGGAAGAGAGCGTCACTGAAATGATACATGATTTGGGATGGCCATCGTTAAAATAAAGGCGTTTCTCATTGCGGATGAATCTTCTCACGAAATTCCAGTCACCAACTTTCTCCTCCGAATGCGAAAATATTTTGTTGACGCCGACGTACTTAGGGAACAACGATCACCATGATAAAATAAGGGAAATCAGAGCTCGTACGAAAAGATATATGTGTTCGTTCTTTCCGTGCATTATACGAGATTGGAATGATTGAGAATTGTGAAGATGGTTCGATGAACCCTCTGCCAGATACTTAAATGTAATTTGCAAAGTATCCGTACAGATGTAGATGTAGATGAATAAGGGGCAGTCAAATGAAAACGAGGCAGATGGAAACGAAGTAAGTGACCCGTTTATTATTTCAAAAGTGATCGCCATAACTGGTAATACAATTATCCTACTGCGAGACAAGATGGCCAAAGCCTTTCTGGCAAAACGGTTACAGTTGCCTATGGAACCATGACTGTACAGAGGCGTGCATGTCTTCGTCCGAAGCAATTCGACAGCCACGAATGCATTTCTTCAGGGCTTCAAAAACGTGGAGATCGCGTGGAGAGAGTTAGCGAGTGTATGGATCGTGTGTAAGAGTTTCCCAGCAAAAACTGCACTGTAGTCAAAACAACCTTGGCAACATGTAGACGGTCCATCACGTTGCCAAGGTTACTACGGTGCTGAAGTTCTGGTGGGAAGCTCTTACATATCTTCCATACAGTTCCGACCTCTCCCCACGCGATATCCACGTTTTTTGAAGCCATGAAGAAAGATATTCGTGCCCATCGAATTGCTTCGGACGAAGAGATGCACGCCTGGGTTCAATCATTTTTCCGTGACGGCATTGACGGTCTTGTCTCGCATGTATTAACTGTTATGGCGATTACTTTTGAGATAATAAACAGCTTACTTTTTTTCCTCACTTTCATTTGAATGCCCTTTTTGGTGTCCTCAACTGTTTGTCCTTATGGGATCGGCATACTATTATGGATTTGCCAGTGTTACTGGTAAATGATGGTCTGATGCCCTGCCTGTAACCACCCCCTCTCAGCGCGCCTCCCCGAATCCCGCAAGAGGCTTGCTTACGCTCGCGTCTTCCTGGGTAGGTGAGATCTTTCATACATCGAAAGAACTGAGTGTTGGATTTCAATATAGAATTGATTGTTTTATATGTTTATGCAAGTCGACATAAGCATTGTTCCAAAATCACTTCTCAATGATCCACATCTAGATCTGTACTCTGCAGGCCATCTCCCTTGGAGTACGGCCGAAGTTGCTGTTACGTGTGAACTTTGTGTTCTGTTTGCTAGGAACTCTTTAATCTAGTCAGACAGCAGGCCTGACATTCCATGCGCTCGTATTTTATTCATTAGGTGACAGTGCAGGACGACAGGTAATACCTTCAGAAAGTCAAGACACACGGGATCGCCCCGGGAGCCGCTACGTTCCGGTCTCTAGGACGAACAGATCAAGCTAGGTTTCGCAAGCTCGTTGTTTCCAGAAGCAATGTTGAATCCTACAGAGGAGATTTTCGGTCTCTAGAAATGCCGTAGAGACGACCACTGCACCTTTCTACACCCTTCTTAGCGTGAAGAAGGCATTCCCTTCGAGGACGACAAAACTTTTATAACCATGATAGAAAAACCGCGTTTCCAGGCACTCCTTGAATAGCAACTTATTTGGAAGAAGTAGACAGAAAATCACATTGTCACCTGCAATAACACTATACTTACAACAAGATACTCGCCTTCTTTTTTTTATCTTTCATTAGTCTTATAACAATCTCTGAGACACTTGCCCCGCTATCAGTGAATGTAGTACCTAAAAAGAAAAAAAGATTCCTCGTTTTAGTGTACTTCTGCGTAACACTCTCGCTTGCAGGTGCAGAGAGTTAAAAATACTCCTCTACTTGGTCATATGCCACAAGCTGGTCTAATTCTAGGTTTTTAATATAGCGTTTCGTTTCTTTTCGAAGATAGATTGCCAAGATCTTCCTCAGTGGTGAGTGCTCTCGAGGCTGATCTTCGCCTTACGAAATTTTTTGAAATATGTCAGTACGGGAGAGAAGTATGGTTAACCTTCCCCCTGCACTGGATGCGGTTTTTAGAATTTCAGGATTCCAAGGCGCTTTGAAAGTAGGAGAGACGCCTTGAGAAATGAAAGATTTGTATAGTGACGTGAGGAGAGCCCTCTCGGCTCATATGTCAGAGTCTTCCTTACGATAGGCTAATCTTCGCAACCGAGTCGCACTCTGTAACCATGTGTAATACGTCAGGAAGCTTCAGCGAGGTTTGGGGTGGATTCCTATAAAAGCAAAGCCGGTTTCATAGTACGAATGACATGCTGTGTGCTGTTTGCTAGGAACTCTTCAAACCAGTCATAAAGTTGTCCTGAAATTCCGTGCACATCTGTTTCATTCGGCAGATGACTATTCAGAACCTTACCTAATGCCTTCCAAACACGGAATATGGTAGACACTGGGACATGTCAGTACTGAAGCAGGTTTAAGGAGGAAATGGATTGCACTTACAAATTTGGCACGTGACAATTCTAGTTCTTGAGTAGTTATCGTAGTAATCTTTAGTGAAAACAAAAAGCCGGCCGGTGTGGCCGAGCGGTTTTAGGCGCTTCAGTGTGGAACCGCGCTATCGCTACGGTCGCAGGTTCGAATCCTGCCTCGTGCATGGATGTGTGTGATGTCCTTTGGTTAGTTAGGTTTAAGTAGTTCTAAGTTCTAGGGCACTGATGTCCTCAGACATTAAGTCCCATAGTGCTCAGAGCAATTTGAACCATTTTTGAAAACAAAAAATGAAATGATACTATAAAACGCAAGATGTTGTCTACATACATTTCTCGTGCAATGATTGGACAACATAATCTGAAGAGCTGTGAAAAGAAAAAAACAAAACTATGCTGCTTTTTGATATTCGTTTGCATAAGTTGTGGCCGGTGGCCCAGAGACATTCTCCTTTAGTTAACATAGGTATTGCACAAAAATAAACCGAGCACTTCCGAAATAATTATTGTCAGATTTTCGGCCGTCTCTTTGATAAATTATAGCTTTTAGCCGAAGTGGGACGGAAAAACTCGTCATGTTCTTGGAGGAGGAAATCGGCAGTACAGAAGTACTATTCAATCTGTTCACGGAGGAAACAATGAGGGAAATAAAACAAAGGTTCAAGAGTGGAATTAAAAATGTAAGGAGAAATAATTTCAATGATAAGGTTCGCTGATGATATTGCTGATCTCAGTGAAAGTTAAGAGGAACTGCAGGATCTTCTGAATGGAATGAACAGTTTAACGTGTACAGAATATGGAACGAGAGTAAATCGAAGAAAGAAGAAAGTAATGAGAAGTAGCAGAAATGAGAACAGCGAGAAACTTGACATCAGGATTGCTGATCACGGAATGGATGGCGTTAAAGAATTCTCCTATCTATGCAGAAAAATAGCCCGTGACGGACCGAGCAAGAAGGAGATAAAAAGCAGACTAGCACTGGCTAAAAAGGGTATTCCTGGCCAAGAGAAGTCTACTAGTATAAAACATAGGCCTTAATTTGAGGAAGAAAAATCTGAGAATGTAAGTTTGGAGCACAGCATTGTATGGTAGTGAAACATGGACTGTGGGAACACCGAAACAAAAGAGAATCGAAGCATCTGAGATACGGTGATACAGAAGAATGATGAACATTAGGTGGACTGATAAGGTGTGCATCAAGGGGGTTCTCTGGAGAATGGGCGAGAAACGGAATACGTCGAAAACACTGACAATAAGAAGGGACAGGATAGGAGGACGTCTATTGCGACAACACGGAATAACTTCCATGGTACTAGAGGGAGTTCTAAGAGAAAAAAAAAACTGTAGAGGAAGACAGAGATTTGAATACATCGGCCAAATAATTGAGGACGTAGGTTGCAAGTGATACTCTGGGATGTCTGGGATGAAAAGGTTGGTGCAGGAAAGGAATTCGTGGCGGGCCGCATCAGTTCAGTGAGAAGATTGATGATTAAAAAAAAGTATTCAATAAGTAAACGACAATTCTAGTAGCCAGAAGACTTTTTCATTACACCGATGTCTCCGTTACAAGCAGCACTTGCAACCTACGTCTTCCTCTGCAGTCTTTTCCCTTAGAGCTCCCTCTAGCACCATGGAAGTTATTCCATGGCGTCTTAACAGTCAAGCAGTTAACGGTTTTGAAATAATCGTTATACCACGAATGTTTGTAGTATGCGGTTCGTGTCAGATAGTTTCTGATGATATATTTTGCTGCAAATGGGTGCTCATTTCAGATGTTATTTGGTATGCTGTCATCTTGTTTTTTGTAAATCTCTTTTGCCCCTTTCAATTAACTCGTTGCGCTAGCCAGATGATGTTTTTTCTCGTGTTTGAAGCCGGCTGTCGCTACAGTCGAACCAATAATGGTGACCACTTACGTTACTGTGGCTCCGATAACATAGTCCTTAAAGCTCATGCCCCGTTTGGAAATCTCAAAGATCAGCTATAGAGAAATATGTTAATGTTTCTTTTGGGTCTGACAGCTATCATTACTAGTCAGTAAGTTTTCGCAGGCAAGATGCGACACCCCAACACCAAGTATCGAAGCGTACGACAAGTAGTCTTTGATTACTGTTATGACACTGTTACTGATATTTTATGTAACCCCTGAATCACGTATACACTGATTAGAATCAGATAAAAGATAAAAGATACTGTGTCGTCAGCGCATCTCTAGAGAACTGTTTAGGCAGCAGCTTGTACTAGTAACAACATGAGAATATGTTTATTTTATTCTGAAGATTATTTTGAAGCAACAGTCACAGCTAGAAAAATGCAGAGGGGAAGAATAAAATACATTGTCCATTGCACAGCTTGAGGTCTGCGCATAGAAAAGTGTGGTCACAAAAATCTTTTACTACTTGGTCAGTGATACGGCGCTCGAGTATCTAACAGACGAAAATTTTATTAATCGGCAACTCTTTCTTCACCACTAAATAATTCTTTCATGTTTTATACAATGTGTAAATATGTAATGTCTATAATTAAGTTGAATATCATAATCATAGAGCTAATACAATTTTGTAAATGGTTAACAATTAACCACAAGAGCACTTTCAAGATATTTCCGATTTATTGGCTGTTTAACATATTGAATGTAATGAAAATGGTACACACGTCGGCAATATATATTTGGAATTACGAAATAATCCAGACACTTGGCAATAAGAGTAAAGACATCAGCCTTCTTGCTCTCCCCACGCTCATCGCCACGAAGCAACCTAGTTTTTTTTAGCCCACTGAGATAGCGTTTGTCGACCGAGAGAACGAGTCAGTAACAGAGCGTGCGACCCAAATTTCCTGTTGCGAGGGGACGTCAAAAAGTAAGTTATGCTACATAATCAATAAAGGTCAGGTAACTTTTATTGAATGCTGCACTGCACTCCAAAGTGACACAGAGTCTTGACACTATTTTTCGGCATAGTGATCAAGCCTCTGTAAACAACACTTGGAACGTTCTACACTCCTTGGTGATGGGTCCATTCGAGAACTGCTGTATGAAAGTATTCATCGTTAGAAGACCTCTCGCTTGCGTAACAGATGGTGCATGCTGCAAGATGTGGACTGGATAGTGTATCAGGATCATCCACGCCTGTGCGCTTTTGGTCACGCTGTCAGCGCCATTTCTCTACAGAAGGACGCCAGAGTTTCACGTCAATTCTGTGTGTAATTTAGACCATTTGGTCACAAGAATCGTACTATCCCGTGTACTTAATCTCTGGAGCACATTTACAATAGCCAGGTCATTTCACTCCAGTGATCTCTACACTGCCTGGTGTTAAACTTCAGCTGTCTGCCGCGCGGAGTAGCCGAGCGGTCTAGGGCGCCTTGCCACGGTCCGGGCGGCTGCCCTCGTCGGAGGTTCGAGTCCTCCCTCGGGCATGTGTGTGTGTGTGTTGTTCATAGCATAAGTTAGTTTAAGTTAGATTAAGTAGTGTGTAGGTTTAGGGACCGATGACCTCACCAGTGTGGTCCCATAAGACCTTACCGAAAATTTCCAAATTTCAGCTGTCTAATTGTGCCAGCCATAGATGCTCATATTTCGTTTTTTGCCAAACTACAACATGGTTGCTAGAAAATATCTCTACAACATGAAAAGAAAATACTTTTCAATTCCGTTCCCACATCAGTCTATTACATCACATGTCGACATTAAGCTCAAAACAAGAAATCAGTATGCAATATTTTGTCACGTACAAACAGATGGAAATTTGTTTGCCAAATTACAATGTGACAGACGATGCAGAGCACATGAATCTGCAGACAAGCTGCAGTTCTAGTCTCAAGGTCCAGACTTCTACATCCAGGGATCACTGTTTCATTCCCACACTGTGACGCACCTGTTATCAGTACCGCAGCAGAAATGTGTCTGCAGAGCACGCGGAATGGTGGTGACTTTTGACAATACTCTACTCTCGTTGCGTAATGGTCTTAGCGCAGGGCGACAAGTATGGCTTGCTTTCTAAGTAATGTGCTGGCTGCAAATAGCACGTGGGAACGCTGCCACTCAAGGATCGCTTACACTTTTGCACATCAGGGGCTTGCGTGAAGCTGATAACCCCCCGCCGGCGGCCCCTGAACTGACCGAGCCGGCAGATAGCTGCTGCCGCCTACAAGGAACTTGAACTCGGTCTGACCGAGCTTACGCTCGGGTGAGATATCGGGCACATGTCTGGAAGGGGCGAGCTTCAAATCCCCGTCTCGTCACCGAGCTTTAGGTTTATCGCTGATCCCCATACCGCTTAAAGCGAATGTAGGGACGCTTCCTTTCAAATGGATGCGGCACATTTCCTTCCTTTATCTTGCCTGTTCGACCTTCTATAGGCAGAATGTCACAGGCCTTTTGGGTCAAATTGAAACTGGTGATAGTGGGTCCACAACCGATTATATTGAAATAGGGAACCAATGGTCGGAAAACAATACACTACTGGCCATTAAAACTGCTACAGCAAGCAGAAATGCAGATGATAAAGGGGTATTCACTGGACAAATATACTATACTGGAACTGACGTGTGATTACATTTTCACGCAATTTGGGTGCATAGACCCTGAGAAATCAGTAGCCAGAACAACCACCTCTGGCAGTAATAACGACCTTATACGCCTGGGCATTTACTCAAACATAGCTTGGATGGCGTGTACAGGTACAGCTGCCCATGCAGCTTCAACAAGATACCACAGTTCATCAAGAGTAGTGACTGGCATATTGTGACGAGCCTGTTGCTCGGCCACCATTGACCAGACGTTTTCAGTTGGTGAGATATCTGGAGAATGTGCTGGCCAGGGCAGCAGTTGAACATTTTCTGCATCCAGAAAGGACGGTACAGGACCTGCAACATGCGGTCGTGCATTATCGTGCTGAAATGTAGAGTTTCTCAGGGATCGAATGAAGGGTAGAGCCACGGGTCGTAACACATCTGAAATGTAACGTCCACTGTTCAAAGTGCCGTCAATGCGAACAAGAGCTGACCGAGATGTGTAACCAATGGCACCTCATACCATCATACCAGGTGATACACCAGTATGGCGATGACGAATATACGCTTCCAATGTGCGTTCACCACGATGTCACCAAACACAGATGCGACCATCATGATGCTGTAAACAGAACCTGGATTAATCCGAAGAAAAGCCGTTTTGGCATTCCTGCACCCAGGTTCGTCGTTGAATACACCATCGCAGGAGCTCCTGTCTGTGATGCAGCGTCAGGGGTAACCGTAGCCATGGTCTCCGAGCTGATAGTCCATGCTGTTGCAAACGTCGTCGAACTGTTCGTGCAGATGGTTGTTGTCTTGCAAACGTCCCCATCTGTTGACTCATGGATGGAGACATGGCTGCACGATCCGTTACAGCCATGCGGATAAGATGCCTGTCATCTCGACTGCTAGTAATACGAGGCCGTTGGGATCCAGCACGGCGTTCCGTATAACCCTCGTGAACCCACCGATTCCATATTCTGCTAACAGTTATTGGATCTCGACCAACGCGAGCAGCAATGTCGCGATACGATAAACTGCAATCGCGATAGGCTACAGTGCAACCTTTATTAAAGTCGGAAACGTGATGGTACGCATTTCTCCTCCTTACACAAGGCATCACAACAACGTTTCACCAGGCAACGCCGGTCAACTGCTGTTTGTGTATGAGAAATCGGTTGGAAACTTTCCTCATGTCAGCACGTTGTAGGCGTCGCCACCGGCGCCAACCTTGTGTGAATGCTCTGAAAAGCTCATCATTTGCATATCACAACATCTTCTTCCTGTCAGTTAAATTTCGCATCTGTAGCACGTCATCTTCTTGTTGTAGCAATTTTAATGGCCAGTAGTGTATTTAATGTGGTATGGTCAAACACTGTTTACACCGCATAACAATAATGTAGCTCATAGTTTGTTTTCTACAAGCCATGAACTTACGTCGTGAACTGCACACAACATCCTTTACTATCAAGCTAGTGTCATCAGCAAACAGAAATATTTTAGAACTACCTGTAATACTAGAAGGCATATCATTTATATAAATAAGGAACAGGAGTGGCCCCAAAACTGATCCCTGGGGCACCCCATGTTTGACCATGCTCCACTCAGAATCCGCATCACAGTCATTCTCAAGGTTGTGACTAACGACCTTTTTCTGTATGTTGTTAAAGTGAGAGGTGAACCAATTGTGAGGTACTCCTCATATTCCTTAATGGTCCAGCTGCTGGAGTAGTATTGTGTGATCAACACTATTATACGCCTTAGTTAAATCGAAAAAGATTCCTAGCGTTCGAAACATTTTGTTTAATCCCTCCAGCACCTCACATAGGAAAGAGAATATAGCATTTTCAGTTGTAAACGACTTCTAATGCCGAATTGTACATCTGATAGCAAATCGTATGCTATAAAATGATAAATCATCCTTACATACACAGCCTTTGTAATAACTTTAACAAACACTGATGGCATAGAAATAGGTCTAAAATTATCTACGTTATTCCTTTCTCCATTCTTATAAAGCGGCTTTACTACTGAGTACTGTAATCGTTCAAGAAACTGCCAATTCTTAAAGGAAAAATAACAAATTTGGCTAAACACAGGGCTAACATGTGCAGCACAGCACCTTAATATTCTGCTAGGCACTCCATCATAACCATGAGAGTCCTTAGTCTTCGGTGATTTAATTATTTACTCAATCTCCCTCTTGTCTGTATCACAGAGCAGTATTTCAGACATCAGTCTCGGAAAGGCATTTTCTAAGAGAGTTATGATTCCCTGTAAAAACTAAATTTTTATTTAATTCGCCAGCCACAAATGATTTTTAAATACCGTACATATATCTGACTTATCAGCAACAGAAATATTTTTACAACAAACTGACTTTATATCGTCGAGCTTGTGCTGCTGACCACACACTTCTTTCACAACTGACCATATGGTTTTAATTTTATCCTGTGAATGATCTATTCTGTTCACGTACCACATACTCTTCGCCTTCCTAATAACATTTTTAGCACCTTACAATACTGTTTGTAATGGGCTACTGTAACTTGGTTGTGACTACTTCCAACATTTTGATACAATTCCCGCTTTGATTTACATGATATCCTTGTCCCACTAGTCAGCCACCCAGGCTGCCTTTTACTGCTAGTACCCCGTTTAGAACGTTCTAATGGAAAGAAACTCTCGAAGAGCATGAGAAATGTGTTAAGGAATGCGTTATATTTGTCATGTATGTTACTGGCACTATAAACATCCAGCCACTCTTATTCATAAATGAGGTTTAAAAAACTCTCTATTGCCATTGGATTGGTTCTCCTACACAGTCTGTAATTATATGTAACATCTGTTTGAGTACAAAGGCCTATTACTGTCAAAATTTGTGCATCGTGGTCTGAAAGATCATTCACCCTTTTACCAACAGAATGCCCATCTAGTAATGAAGAATGAATATAAATACTGTCTTTGGCTGTGCTGCTGTTCCCCTGAACCCTGGTTGGAAAAAACATAGCCTGCAACAGATCATATGAGTTTAGGAGACCTTTTTCTTGCACAATGATGTACAAAATTAATATTGAAGTCATCATATGTAACTAATTTTTAGTACTTCCTATAAAGTGAACCAAGAACCCTCTCTAGCTTGAGCAGAAGTTCTCTGAAGTCAGAGCTAGGGGACCTATAAACAACAACAACTAGAAGTTTAATGAATCTAAACTCAACTGCCTCTGCAAAACATTCAAATACCTGTTCAGTGCAGTGCTGTGATACGTCTATGGACTCAAATGGAATATTGTTTTCATACTTCATGAACATTAATATTTAATTCAGTAGAGCAATTTTTCTTTGAATCTCATTTTATTTTGTTTATACAGACGTGAAAGGAGCACAGAATGATCTGTAAGCGATTTTCCTCTAACATTTTAGCTCTGCGACTCGTATTTGTGATTCTAAATTGAATTAAAAGTGTAATATTTTTCAATATATTGATTTTCTTAATGTTCAGCTAAATGACTCTTCCAGTGAGTTACAAAATCTGGCAAAATGCCTTAAGTTGTCAATGAGTTTGGACTTTAAATTTTATTATGTTGTATCTATATTACTTTAAGTTCAGCTTATTTAGTCATTTTTGGCACTCCTTACACAAACTGAACATGACTGTTCAGGGGTGCATGTAGGCAGCAAGAGGCTGTGGTGCATCAAACACCTGTTTCATGGATCATACATCTTGGGTTGTAATTTCTGTGTTTTAAAATTTATGGTAGTTTGCGTGAACAGCCGTTTAACGACGTTCACTGTGGTAAAAAGTTTCAATGATTAACTACTGCACGCGATCGTTAGCGTTGCAAAGTCCGATGCCGTACGGTGAAACGCAGGTCAGTCCTAATTAGGTAAGGACTAATTATCTGGAAAGGAATGGTATCATCGCGGGGGCTCGATTTTTTAGTTAGGTTCGATCAACATACGAATATACGGAAATGCACAGTGGACTCAAACGGGAATCCCTGGAAGAAGACGTTCTTTTCACGAAATTGTCAATGACTATTGAGAAAATTTAGGGAACCGGCATTTTCGACCGAGTGCAGAACTATCGTGTTGCCGCCAACATACATATAGCGTAAGGATTGTGAAGACCAGGTAAGAGAACAGAGCTAGTACAGAAGCATCTAGGCAGTTGTTTTTTACCTCGCCTATTTTGCGAGTAGAACAAGAAAGGGAATGATAAATAGTGGTACAAGGTACCCTTCGTCATGCACCGTATGTATGTACATGTAGTTTGCGAAACTGCGCTGTATGCGCGATCGCTCGTGTTTGTCGCATGAACAACATTTCAGTTGTGGCCGTCGACTCCATGCGAGTTTTCGTTGTGCAGGGAGCCTCATCGACGGAAGAAGGTTTTCTTTCTCTGAAAAGTCGTGATAAAATTTGTAACATAAGAGAGTACAGACAAAAAAAGTAGTTAACCCCTTGAGCTATCAGCCAAGTACAAAGGGGTTCGAAGCCCCATGCTACCATCGGGATTTACAATTTCCTTGATTTCTCAAATCGTCGTACGGCGAATGTGGGGATGGCTCCTTTCAAAAGTTCAAGACAGTTGTCATTCGCCATCCTCTTACAATTATAGATTGTGCTCCGTTTTTACTTTCTTCGTCTTCTACGGTGCGCTAAACCCCAATCAGTGTTCGTTCTTCTTCTCGAATAAAGCGGAATGCTTGACATTGTAGTCTTCCGGTTGGCTTATGCAACTCTCCGTGCTACTGTATCATGTGCAAGCCTTTCCATCTCTGCATGACTACCGCAACCTACATCCATCTGAACATGTTTACTTTAGTCCATGCTTTGGCCTAACTCTGCAGTTTTTAACCCCACCCTTCCTCGCAGTCGCAACCACACTTTCCTCCACTGACAAATTGAAAATGCGTTGAAACCTCTGGATGTGTCCTATCACCTAACCCTTCTCTTGATCAAGTTGTGCCACAAAGCTATTTTCTATCACATTCGGCGCAGTTTCCCTTCATTAGTTAATACAGATACCTATCTAATCTCAGCACCCTTCCATAACACCATATTTAAAAGCTTCTGATCTTCTCTTGTTTTTCCTGTGTATCGGCAACTTTTCACTGGCATTTAATGGCACAACTCACATAAATACTTTCAGAAAATATTTTCTAACATTAAAATATTTCTCTCTTTCAAAAATACTTTTTTCATGCTATTCGTAGTCTTCATATAGGATCTCTCTACTACAGCCGTTGTCAAGTGTTTTTTCTGCTCAGACAGCAAAATTCATTTACTTCTTTAGCGTCTTATTTCGTAATCCGATTCCCTAAGCATCGCCTCATTTAATTCGATTACATTCCTTTCCCCTTTTTAAATATTGTTGATTTTCATCTTACACGCACTTTACAAGACTTTATCAGTTCCGTGTAACTGAATTTCCAAATGTTTTGCTGTCTCTGATAGAAATAGAGTGAAAGGTGGGCTCAATGTGGTTCCCAAGTCGTGCAGCGACCGTAAACCATAAAATTACCAAATATACAGCAACCAGTCGCAAAATCATGTTTTATTTATTTTTATTTTTATAATGTCCGCCCCGGTAGCTGAGTGGTCAGCGTGACAGACTGTCAATCCTAAGGGCCCGGGTTCGATTCCCGGCTGGGTCGGAAATTTTCTCCGCTCAGGGACTGGGTGTTGTGTTGTCCTAATCATCATCATTTCATCCCCATCGACACGCAGGTCGCCGAAGTGGCGTCAAATCGAAAGACCTGCACCAGGCGAACGGTCTACCCGACGGGAGGCCCTAGCCACACGCCATTTCCATTTTCCATTTTTATAATAAATAAAACATGATTTTGTGACTGGTTGCTGCATATTTGGTAATTTTAATAAATAGAGCGTCATCAGAAAATTTTTAAACTTCATTTCTTCTTCCTGAACTTTAATTTCCTTTTCAAATCTCGCTTTCGTTTCTTTTACTGCTTGCTCTAGGTGCAGGCTGAAGAAGTGGGTTGCAGGTAGCGTTTCGCTTTCTGTTTTATACTCGATAATTACAGAATTTCAGAGAGTTTACTCCAGCCAAAGGTTTCGGAAGCTTTTCCTTAATCTGAAACGTCTATAAATGTAGATTTGCCTTTCTGAAATCTATCTTCTAAAATAAGCCGTAATGCCAACTCTTAATTTGTTCAAGAAACATCACTCAACAGTGAAAACGAAATTATAGTATGGATAGAGACCAACATTAGCCCTGGGAATAGAGATGGACATCCGCAAACTTCGAAATAGATTTTTGATGTCTTTCACTTTGCAACATAAGCATTTGCTCGGAACACCTGGTCTATTTGTTTCATTATTTCGAATATCAATTGATTTCTTGCGCATGATATAAAATTACTTGAGTCAGAAGTATAAATGATTTTTTCTGTCTTGTTTTAATGATCGTATTCAGACTTCATTGTTGTCGAT
Organism: Schistocerca piceifrons; assembly: GCF_021461385.2. Taxonomy (NCBI): domain Eukaryota; kingdom Metazoa; phylum Arthropoda; class Insecta; order Orthoptera; family Acrididae; genus Schistocerca; species Schistocerca piceifrons. The sequence goes on along the minus strand of NC_060141.1, from coordinate 466,235,623 downwards.
GTTTCTGGTATCTTATTTCAAAACTACTCTATCTAGGTTTTTCAGTGAATTATACTCATTATTTTGTGGTTTTACCCTTAAAAAAAAGTTTATTTGCCGTTTCAGATACAAGAAACACTTTACTAAGTCAAATTGCATGACATCTTATTGGAGGATGCTGATAAAGTGGTTCAAATGGATCAAATGGCTCTGAGCACTATGGGACATAACTTCTAAGGTCATCAGTACCCTAGAACTTAGAACTACGTAAACCTAACTAACCTAAGGACATCACGCACATCCGTGCCCGAGGCAGGATTCGAACCTGCGACTGTAGCGGTCGCGCCGTTCCAGACTGTAGCGCCTAGAACCTCTAGGCCATCTCGGACGGCGCTGATACGTCCTTTGTTTTATAAAGAAAAAATGGCGTTATGGGTTTGAAAAATTCACTTTCGCAACATATTAGCGCCACAGCTCAACACATTGATGACATCTTCGGCCCAGCTTCTTTAACCCATTAATAAAGAGCGATTGTACTGTAAACTACTCGTCTGCAGCCTTTCTGGCTTCTTCGTGGTTCAAAAACCATTTTCCTTTGAAATGTTTCTTGAGGTTTGGGAGCAGGTAGTAGACTGAGGGAGCCAAGTCAGGTGAACAGGGAGGATGTTTGATGATTTGAAAGTAAAGATCTGCCAGTTTTTGATGCGTCATGGTCGCATTGTGACGCGGGCAGTGTGTTGCAGAGACAAGATTCCATTTCTCAGCTGTACTCGACGTTTGGAGAGCAATTGTTGCTTCAGTCTGACGAGAAGTTTAACACAGCACTTTTCAGTGATGGTTTTACCGTTTATAAATAGTCAATAAGTAGTTTTCCACCTTCATGCCAACTAGTATGTTGAGTTTTGAGTTTTCAGCTTCTATGGATGTGGAGAACCACTGTCTCTTCATTCTTTGGGCCATTATTGGGTCTCTTGTTCATATCCATGTTTCATCCATGGTGACGATATAATCCAAAAATCTCCCAGGATTCCGGCGAAACTGGACCAGAATGGACTGTGAAGCAACCACACGTTCATGTGTTTGGTCTTCATTGAGACATTTGCGAACCCGTTTGGCTGGGAGCTTTCTCATGTCCAAAATCCCAAGAATATGACCCACACGGTTCTCGAGATACGCCCAGGGCCTCTGCTATATTTTTAGCACTTCTATTCCGATCATCCAGGCTCATGGAATAGACAGTATCCCCCGCTTCCGGAAGTGCTAGTTAAGTTGATCTTTCAGGGTGCTCTTCATCTTCGGTTCTGAAATGCCTTGATTTAAATGCAGCAACGCAATTGTTGACAGGCAGTACTAAAGGCAGTAATCACCCAATATACCAGACATATCATCATAAATTTGTTCGACCGTTTTCCTTTTTTATATAAAAAGGACACTTTATCACTTCGCCAGACTCTTTCACTATCAATTTTCCATTTTCTTGCACCATGTTCACTTCAAGTCTACACAGAAGATGAAAAGCCATTATTACTACCACGCAATTACTGTCACATAAAATGCAAAGGACACTGTTTATAACCAAAAATCATAGTTAATCTATATTCATTTTAAGAAGGAAAACCGAATGCCTTATTAGTACCCTCTCGTAGTAGGTTAAGAACATTTGTCATTTCTTCCAACGTGTGCAGCAGCCATTACAGGTTATTCCTCTTTCGTGGGGACGATGTGTGATGGCATTAGAATATTACTTGATTGCCATAATGATCGTGCTTCTCAAATTTGAATCCTACTGAAAAAGGCGTACACTAAGGAGACACACTGAAGCTTGATCAACACCCCAGAGAATTAGACTCTTATCCTTAGGGGCCCCTCCAGGAATTTAACAGTAATCTAATTGATTTCGTCTTAACCAGATGCGAAGCGGCATAAGCCGACGGCAGCGAATACACTCGTATTAAAAGGCAGTAATTATTGTAGCGTCGACTGTTGCTGGTATGTTCCACATATGAAAAATTTGATCATGGCTTAGTATTACAGTAAAGTATTTCCTAACGCATATAAGAGTAGGTTAATAACTTGTATTTGCGTACTGTGTGACGCTTGCCTGGTTTCATAATATTCTTGAACAAGGTGCAGAGTTGGTGTTAACTGTGAAGACGCCAGTGGTGTCGCGGGCTGAAAACAAGGAGGAAAAATGGGAAAAAGGGAAGGGGACTCTACGCGGCCTACTTGGCAACTGCCGGTTCTCGTTTTCATCCAAGGAATTCGGATCTGTTTGCTATTTTTTGCGTCGTCACGCCATCGCCGCAACATCTAGATGTTACAGAAAAATTACTTCTGCCGTCGCTTAGGTGCTAAAAGAGTAGAAAATCTATGCGTGTGACTTTACATCCTGAGAAATCGTGTCCGCAGCTCGTGGTCGTGCGGTAGCGTTCTCGCTTCCCACGCCCGGGTTCCCGGGTTCGATTCCCGGCGGGGTCAGGGATTTTCTCTGCCTCGTGATGACTGGGTGTTGTGTGCTGTCCTTAGGTTAGTTAGGTTTAAGTAGTTCTAAGTTCTAGGGGACTGATGACCATAGATGTTAAGTCCCATAGTGCTCAGAGCCATTTGAGCCATTTTGAGCCTGAGAAATCGTATTTGTATCGTGACCTGTTTCATTCCGTTAAGTAACTTAACCATGATACATCGTTAAAGCGTTTTGCGAGATGTCATTATATTAAAACAACTTGCAGAGTAAAACCGTGTGCCAGACCGGAACTCGAACACACGACGTTTGCCTTTCGTGGACAAGTGCTCTACCCTAGTAGCCACTTACTGCGTGTAGTGCACGCCGACCTATTAAGGGGAACCCTAGAATTTCCCACCCGATAGCGGAGGCAGAGAAATACGCATCCGATACCGTCATTCAGTGGTCTCAGCCTCTAGTTAAGACATTCCACTCTGCTGCAAATCGGAAGACCACGATCGAGTTTGGGTACGTGGTAGTCAGCTTAGCCTGGACCTCGCGTGCGATGCTGGTTGCCTTCACTAAATCATCCATCCCCCGAAAGGAACTGAGGATGGCCTCAGAACCTGAACTTCTTGCGTCATTCTTGGTGACATGGGCCACTGTTTGCAGCCGGTTACACCCAGTGTGCTCGAAAACCACCGCCAGGGTCTCCTACATGTCTTGAACGAGACCCTCCCGGCAAACACACAGAATGCACACTGACCTTTTTTTCCACCCTGCAAGCTATTCCCCTGGAGGAGTCAATAACTTGCCTAACGTTGGAGCAACAGACCGGACTGGGCAGGAAAATAGGCCCATGGCTCAGAAGTATAATCAACAAGGAAAAAAGTTCAAATGTGTGTGAATCTCTAAGGGACCAAACTGCTGAGGTCTTCGGTCCCTAGACTTACACTTATGCTAAGAACAACACACACACACACACACACACACACACACTCATGCCCGAGGGAGTACTCGAACCTCCAGTGGCAGGGACACGGAATCCGTGACATGGCGCCTCTAATCGCGCGGCCACTCCGTACGGCAGTATTATCAACATTGGGTAGCACCTTGTACCTGTTGCTAAGGCGTATGGAGCCAGCCGTGCGATCCGTTCCCTCTTTCGACTTCCGACCGGTGACGCACGAACCAATCACTGTCCGCCACTCACATTCGAGTGAAGATGGACTGGCCAGATGTTGAGTACTGAAGCAGCAACAACCAGTTCATCATGGAATTCCAAAGGGACCACATGTCACTGGCTCCCCGTGTCGCCGCAGCTTTGAGTGGCAGCCAGAAGCCCGTCGATCATAGCCAACGCAGATTCCAGTTGTTTGACAGCAGCCAGTTCTCTTTGTGTCCGCTCACGACAAGCACAGTCAATATTGCACTGCATAAGAAAAGTGAATAAGATTTCAAGAAATAAAATCAAAGCAGTCTGGAGTAATCGAGGATGTACAAACGCTGCAAAAGAGAAAATTACCCAGCTGTGGCGCTGGTGAGGTTGGTATATGTACAAAATGTAAACGAGGAGAATAAACAGTAAAATCTGCTTTCCGGAGTTCTCACTGTAGTCTAAGATTTGCAAGATCCACGAACTCTTAAAATAGAAATAAATTTCTGTACTGAAAATACATCAACTGTTACTTTTTACTACAAATTCTGCTTACACAAAAGCTACTGCATGAAATAAATACGCTAACTCTAAAGCACTGATCTAAAGTATACGCTGTGTACTAGCATGGAGTCACGTGATGTGGCGCTTCTGGCAGTAGAAAGTTACCTGAGAAAGTTGCCCCACACACAGATGTACACTAAAATTTACGCAAAAAACTTAGACTAAATTACTTAAACATTAGTTTACTTAGAAGTAAGAACACTACTGAACTAAATAATTTATACAAACTCTGTACAATAAACAATACAGCTGCTACCGCTGCTGATCTCCATTCTGATAGGAGGCTGGGCTCTACTGGCTCTGTTAATGTATTTCACCCTCGGTCTCTTCGTGACAGATGTGCGATAGAAAAAGGTCGAATATGCTTCTAATGTCATTCGTGGAAAATTTTGTTTCGATGTTTTGAACTATTTATTAAGCTTTTTTTTCTTTTTGCTTATGCTTTTGTCCCGCGGTTTCGCAGGGTCGACTTGGTTAGGGTAGGATCTGACAAGGTTAATTTAAGGGGTGGCCATATGCCCTTCCTTCCGCCACCCCGTGCCCCGCGGGATGGAATTAGTGCACCCCAATAGTCTGCGTCTAGTTTTATCCATGGAATAGTGCGAGCCGGCCGCGGTGGTCTAGCGGTTCTGGCGCTGCAGTCCGGAACCGCGGGACTGCTACGGTCGCAGGTTCGAATCCTGCCTCGGGCATGGGTGTGTGTGGTGTCCTTAGGTTAGTTAGGTTTAAGTAGTTCTAAGTTCTAGGGGACTTATGACCTAAGATGTTGAGTCCCATAGTGCTCAGAGCCATTTGAACCATTTGAATAGTGCGAAATTGTTCAGATGTCTGCGAGTCATGTAACTGAGGCGGGACGTGGGGACCAGTCCAGTATTCATCTAGTAGGGTGTGGAAAACCGCCTAAAAACCACATCCAGGCTGGCCGGCACACAGGCCTTCGTCGGTAATCTACCGGGAGGATTCGATTCGGGGCCAGCGCGCCTACCCGAGTCCAGGAAGCAGTGCATTAGCGCCCTCGGCTAACCTGGCGGGTCGTACCAATTATTAAATATTAGGTGCATTTTGGATACACACTGTAGTTTTTGACAAGTACTGTCACGACATGGCCTTGTTTTTGATGATCCAGCAGACTTTTGAACATAGGGAAATAAATAATCCTACTTTGGTCGAGATCAGACATTATAAAATGGAATGCAAGAGAAACTAGAAAGATGTAAGATTTGCACAGGAACTAATGATCAGTGAGTCGACAAACCAAGATTTATTTCTTGTATTCACCTCAAAGACACGTGGAACAAAACAGAAATCTTATTACTTATCTCACATACGATGTACAGTACATCTCCTCGGATTCGTAAAACGAATGTAGACGACAATGGGTCGTTATAAAGAAAGTCCGATCAAAGAAAGCGCGCTGCTGGCCATTAGGGTCTTCAGATCTGCGAGGTGAACTGCAACACACATAGCATGCACTGCTGGCCATCAAAATTTGCTACACCACGAAGGAGGCAAGTAACAAAATTGGCATGAAGTGTAATACATGCTTGGATATGCAATTGATAGATATTCCAGAGCAGCGGCAACAAGTAAGTAGGAGGAACGCCATCCACGTTCTGCTAATAAGGAAAGATTACACCACAGGTTTCTTATTCGGAAATCGTAGTTCAAGTTTAAATTCTGTGAAAACGTCATTATAGGGAGCTGGCAGCTAGATTTGAGTGGTAAGGCACCAGACCTTGAATAGGCACAATTTGCTCGAACAAATTTATTAGGCTGGCCTTCAGCAAAAATTGCAAAATTACTCAACATAAAATTTCCTGAAAAACAGATCTTAGTATTTAATAAGAGAACATTCACTCATTTCATTTGTTATAAAATATTCGTGAAACTAATGAACAATTAATTCCTTCGAATGACTAGCTGAATTCATTAAATTACTTCAGCACTATTACACATTTACTTCTAAAATAATTAGGTTCACAGACTTTAGCACAACAAGCCAATTGTAGCTTTGGAATCGTAATAACATTTATTTAGGATAACAAATGATACAAAACTATAATAGAGAGCAAGAGAAAAAAACGCAGTTTAAAAATGAGCATTTACGTTGTTAAAACAGCAATTTAAACAGCAAGTAAGATACAGCAATAAAAATAATGGGAGATGCCAATTATACTCGATTAAATAACGCAAGGCTTTTTATATGCCAGATATTCTCTGAGAACACTTGAAAGTATACAAGAGAATATAAGTAAAAGGTAGTTATGGTTTAATGCTACTAAAACTCAGTTATGGTTGGCACTCCATAAATTATCACAATAACAATAGTTATAAAAGGCACCCAGCTGAGGTAATTAGTTATAAACATTAGACATAATACTGAACGACCCAGAGGAAGCTAAGGCGTGTATTGCAAATATCGGTACTGCCATCACTCACACTAACATTCAAATGTTGTACATAAACACACAAGTAAAATATTAATTATGGAAAGCAAAATAGGTAACTGATCAGTGCCAGTTTTCAGGTGAGATCTGAAGTGATGACAACAATAATAAAACGACGGTCGAAGTTTTCAACGCACTGTTGATGCCTTTTAGAGGGTGGTAATCTCAATTGAAATGGTGGCATGCGAATGTCCCTTGTTGTCGGCATTTTGCAGGTGAAAATGTCACGATACAGCAAAATTGACGCATCTGGGAGACAGAGAATCCCCATTTCGCGATCGACAAGTCTCTTCACCCCTAACAAGTGACTGTGTGGTGTGGAATGCCCAGTGACGAATAATCGGTGCCATATTCCTTGATGGCACGGTGACTACCGAACGGTACGTGAAGGCTTTGGAAGGTGATTTCATTCCCATTATCCAAAGTGACCCTGATGTTGACAAGATGTTGGTCATGCAAGACGGAGCTCGACCGCATCGAAGCAGGAGAGTGTTTGATGTCTTGGAGGAGCACTTTGGGGACTGTACTTCGGCTCTGGGGTACCCTGAGGCCACGCATGGGACTCGATTGGCCGCCATATTCTCCAGATCCGAACACATGCGACTCCTTTTTGAGGGGGCAGTATTAAAGACAATATGTACAGCGATAACCCCAAAACCATTGATGAGCTGAAAATAGCCATTCAGGAGGTCATCGACAGCATCGATGTTCCGACGCTTAAGCGGGTCATGCAGAATTTCGCTATTCCTCTGCGCCGCATCATCGCCAAGGATGGCAGGCGTATCGAACATAACATAAATCCGAATACCTTCAGTGACGGTTACATGTGAAATAAAATGTGTCCACGCCGTAGTTTGTAACTAATTTACGAGGGTAATCCCAAAAGTAAGGTCTCCTATTTTGTGATAAGTACATAGACCTGTTTATTTCTACAATGGTTTACATCACTTTACAGCTTGAACATTTAGCTATTTTTCGACATAATTACCATTTCTGTCGATGCATTTTTGTAGACGCTGTGGCAGTTTTTGTATGACAGCTCACCGCCATGGCCTGCCTTACTTGCCCGTGAGCGGCAGCAACAGCGCGTATCGATAAGTGCACTGTCGTACCATCTCTGGAGCGACCGATAGAGTTTCCGGATCGTCGTATGTCAGAGAACTAGTTCGGGACGGATCAACAGTGCACAGTCGTGACGCAGCAGCTGTAAAGTCGGAGGGGGGGAGGGGGCGAGGGGGGCGGAGCGCCGGTGAGTCGCGGACAGCCAGTGCTCGCCGACCGCTGGCGACACACATGAACTGTCCGACGGAGGGAGATTGGAGCGGGACGACCGTTGGTTGTTCGCTCGGTTGGTCGTCTCACCGGCAGACGTATATTTGGTCCGTTCACCGTTTCCGGACCTGGCAGTTGGTCGGTTGGCGTGGAGCAGCGAGGAAGTCTCCGTGGCGAGTGTCTGGCCGGCGCCGCAGGCGGCGTCCATGCGCTGCCATGGTGTGAGGGGCTGTTCCCATTGTTACGAGATCCCAGGCTCACCGATCTCGGACACGAAAGTTGAGTCTTTACTTAATCTACCAACCAGCCCCAACTGTTCACATTGTGTCGTTTGAGTTTCGTTGTGGGCTGTTGGGTCATTTCCGCGAGCAACAACGTGTTTCAAGTTGGCGAAATTCTAGCCGCCCTCCTGTGGAGTTTAACTTAACTTGATTATTTTGGAACTGAAGTGCACCAGCAGAATCTTCTGCCTTGTGGCCGGTAACGTTTCGGTTACCTGCCCTGGCCGTTGACGTAAATTCAGGCAGCGTATTTTCCTCGTCGTGTTGTGGCTGTCCAGCATGGCTTGTAGCTTGACAGCCGAATGTGTAATTCGTTGTGGGCGCCGATACCTTCTCCGTTGTTCCATTGAACTCCCTGTTATGTGCTGGTCGGGTGGAACAGAAGTTATCCTGTTGCTTGATTCGTAGACTGTCTGTCGGTTGGGTTGCCGACGGTTCGAAAATTGCTGGGCCTACTGCCTGTCTCACCTAAACGAGCGTTAATTTTTGAATTCCAGGCCGACCCTTGGAAACTTCTGAGCGCCATTTGATGTGCTACCTTTTCTTATTTGTCCTTGGTGTTTGTTTATGTACGGCTTCTAGCCGATTTTAAATTAAAGTTGTTTTGCCCTTAAGGCGTGAGATTGTTCGGGCCTTCAGCCTAATTTAGAGAAATGTTTTAAGACGGGGCCTTCTGCCTTTTAAAATGCAAATTCTTGTTTTTGAGTCTTGGTCTTCAGCCGGTTTTAAATTAAAGTTTTTTTGCCTTTAAGGCGTGAGATTGAATGGCGCATTTAGCCGAGAATTAAGTTCTAAAATTAATGTTTGGCTTTCTCTGTTTTTAATGTTTTCTTTACTCTTGTAATGTTTGTCAAATGAATAAAATAGTATGTTCGAGTGCAAACTGACAGCAACTCATTTTGGCCCCTTTCCACAAATTGAACTGTATTCCTGTCCTACGGGTATAGCAGTTGATTTCACCCTGAACTTCGTTTCTTGGAATCCAGCGTGCACCCGCACAACGTGCTGACTGTAGTCTCTATGCGCAGTTAGACTTATCGCACTGAGACGAGTAATTTCCGACCAAGGTCCTCCAAATAAGACGATCTGCCTTGTACTGTAGGCAAGAGGGGGCTGACTATCTGTCAACGTTAATCATTAAATGAACCATACATTGAGACAAACATGTAGCGATTTTGTAATTTTACAATAATAAAGTCATTGCAAGGGATGGCTGTCGGAGCTCCATGTTGCGGTCAGGTCGCGATGCTGGTGGCTGATGTTTGGAATTAATTGTAGCCGTCGCCCTCACTCTGCTTTGCTGCGTGGCTATCAACAGGAAGCCATCCTCGTACAAGTTTTCTACAACGAAGTTACATACGAATGCTCAAACAACCATTGAAACAGTATATTACAAGAATGCCTTTAGTTATTTTTGTTTCTTCACGTAAAAAGTGGAGGCAAGAAGTAAACCACTTTCGTACGGCAAAACCTTTTGACTCAATATAGTACACTTTTGTGAATCGTTCATAACAACATGTCATCCCTCACTTTAGTGCAAATAGTCTCTTCATGGATGAGGCTTCGTTTCAAAGCTGAACTCTAACATAGATACAAAACGTTATCGAATCCATTTCCATATACGAGGCGTGTTTTTTAAGTAATTACCGTTTCGAAGTTAAAAAAAGACTTGCTAAAATATCTCAATAATTTTATTTTTACATGAAAGCCTGTAGCTTAATGTACTTTTCTACATAATTTCCGTCAATATTGAGGCACTTGTCATAACGTTGTACCAGCTTTTGTATACCCTCCTCATAGAAGTCTGCCCCCTGACTTGTTAACCACTGCATCACCACTGTTTTGACTTCGTCATCGTCTTGAAGACGCTGACCACTCAGGTGTTTTTTCAAGTGCAGGAACAGATGATAGTCACTGGGCGCAAGATCGGGGCTGTACAGAGGATGATCTAGAGTTTCCCATCGAAAAAATGTGATGAGATCTTTGGTCTGATCCCCCACATGCGGACGGGCATTGACTTGCAGCAAAACGATGCCCTCGCTCAACTTGCCACGTCTTTTGTTCTGAATTGAACGGCGCAGATTGTGCAGTGTCTTACAGTATGCTGCTGCATTGATTGTCTCATTACAAGGCAGAAATTTCAGAAGCAATACTCCTTTTCTGTCCCAAAAAACTGTACACATGATTTTCTGGGCAGATATTGTTTACTTAAACTTCATTTTTCTGGGTGAATCTGAATGCCACCATTCCATGGACTGTTGCTTAGATTCTGGTGTGACGTAGGCCACCCATGGTTCATCGCCCATAACAATTTGGCTTAAGAAATCATCACCGTCGTTGTGGTACCACTCAAGGAAAGTCAATGCCATGTCTAAACGTTTGGTTTTGTGCACATCCGTCAACATTTTCAGTACCCAATGTGCCCACAATTTTCGGCAATTCAAGTGCTCGGTCACAGTGCCACACAAAACACTACGAGAAACATTAGGCAAGTCATTCCGCAAGGAGGAAATCGTAAAACGTCTATTTTCTCTCACCTTATTGTCCACTTCCTTAACGACCGAAGGACGCCCACTCCATTGTTCATCACGCACATTTGTGCGGCCATCTTTAAATGCTCTCACCCACTTTCTTACCATTCCATCACTCACAATGTTTTCTCTATAATCTGCATAGATCTCACGATGAATATCGATCGCTTTTAGGCCTTCAGCACTAAGAAATCTTATAACAGCCCTTACTTCACAGTCGGCATCTTAAACTCTCAGTACACAACGTAAACAAGGAAGAATCAGACTGTAATGGCGTCAGTGCGTAGACAACAGATGTAGGTACCCAGTGCGCATGCGCAAAACGTCGACCGCAGCGCTGCGGCCGCAATATGGCAAAACGGTACTTTCTTAAGAAACACGCCTCGTAATACACTATCTTCCCGTACGTGTGATAAATGTTTCCTGAAAGTTCGTTTTAGCTTTGTTGTTACACTTACACGTAATCGGAGCACGAGACTGGCTCAGACAAGGCAGTCGCAGTTGAAAGGTTCCGCCGCGGGAGTCCTTGATAGCGGCCCTTGGCGGAGATCGCCGTGTTCCGTAAACATCACAGTGGGACACAACTGCCGCCAGCCTTCCCTCTGGGTGCGGAACGCAGTCTCACCAAGAGCGCCTTGTGGGAATCAGCTGCGCATGCGCCGCGGGCTCCGGCGACTCACTTCCGCTTCCGGTCTGCTCTACTGCCAGCGCCCTGGGATCGTACTGAAGCGCGAACGCGCCCAAGGACGTGGCACCAGTTGTTTACAGCCAGAGCAGCGTGCGTACATTGTCTGAAGGTAAGCTTGCTCAGGTTTCCGAAATTATGCCAGGGGCAGCCGGTTACTGTTAGCGGTAGTGGAAATTCGAACCCAAAATCTCAAAATAAAAGTAACATTCAAGGCGAACTCACAAAGACACAGTGGATAATCAGAGTGATTCAAATACTAAAGTAATCACTTACGTTTTTTTCGTATGTGGCACTACGCGTTTCAGGAATTTATTCCCATTTTCAAGTGCTCTGGAAGTTTAGGTTAGTATTGTATGTAATGTCTGCGTCCGTGTTGTTCTGCTTCTCATATCCTGCAGTCGTCATTTTATGTTCTTGAAGTTCTCTCACTATTTGCTTGGTAGTCAACTTCTGCGTAATGAAGCAACCACTGTACCTGCGTAATGAAGTAAGCACTGTACCTTAAAACGATAAAATAACTGCAGGACAAGACAAGCAGAACAACAGAAACGCAGGCATGACACAAAATACTAATCCAAATTCCCACAGCACTTTAAAATGGGAATAAACTGGTACAGGTACACGCATTCGAAAACCATCGTTTGTAATGGATGAAATTAATTACAATCAGAGCACATAATTACTGTGAAGGCTAGTGGTCTTGTTTCTGTCAGGTATCATACCACAATTCTCTAGGAATATATCAAGGGAAAAAAACAGCAAATATAAATTCGGTTGTGTATGGATCTAAATTCAGCTCCTATGAGGTACAAGGACTGCTCGGTGTCTACTCCGCGTCACACCCACTACTTACCACATAAAGATGTGAGGCAATTTATGATTTCCGCAGAATCTGCAACAACTTTAAAGTTCCGTCATTGGATGATCAGTGATCCTTGCAAGCAACTTTTAAGCTCATTTATCTTACATGGGACGACTGATAGCACACAATATGTACAAGAGCGAAGAGAGGACAATAATACTGGTTGACCAAGAATCAAATCTCGGAGTGAAACGTCTTCCGTCCCGAAATGGTTCAAATGGCTCTGAGCACTATGGGACTTAACATGTGTAGTCATCAGTCCCCTAGAACTTAGAACTACTTAAACCTAACTAACCTAAGGACATCACACACATCCATGCCCGAGGCAGGATTCGAACCTGCGACCGTAGCAGTCGCGCGGTTCCGGACTGAGCGCCTAGACGTCCCGAAATGTACACACAGAAGAAGCAAGGGAGGAAATAAAAGAAAGCTTCACGAGTGGGTTAAAAATTTCGGTTGAAAGGATATCAGTGTTAAAATTTGCTATCCTCAGTGAAGGTGAAGTAGATTCACATAATCTGTTGAATGGAATAAACGGTGTAAGGAATACACGGTATGGATTGAGAAAACCGAAGAAAAACAAAAGTAATAAAAATAGCAGGAATGAGAACAACGAGAAACTTAACATCAAATATGATAACCACGGAGCAGGTAAAGTTAGGAATTCTGCTATCTTGGAAGGAGAAAAAACCATGGCGGGCCAAGAAAGGGGTACAGACAAGGTCGACTACTACATGCAAAGAGGGTGTCCTCGGCCAAAAAAGTGGGAATCACTTTGAGAATGCACGCTTGGAACAGAAGAGAATCGGAGCGTTTGAGAGGTAAAGCTACAGCAGAATGGGCCAAGAAAGAGGTACAGACAAGGTCGACTACTACATGCAAAGAGGGTGTCCTCGGCCAAAAAAGTGGGAATCACTTTGAGAATGCACGCTTGGAACAGAAGAGAATCGGAGCGTTTGAGAGGTAAAGCTACAGCAGAATGTTCAAAATTAGATCGACTGATAAGGTAAGGAATGAGAAGATCTTTGCAGAATCGGCGGCGAAGAATGGAGCATCGTATGCAAAACGCTGACGAGAAGAAGGGACAGGATGATAGGACACGTGATGAGACAACAGGGAACTGTAGACGGTAAAAACTCTAGGGGAAAACTCAGATTGGAACAGACCTACATCCTACAAATAATTTAGAACGTTGTCTCCAAATGTGAGGTGAAGAGCTTGGAACAGGAGAGGAATTCGTGGCGAGTTTATGAACAGTGAGTACCTTCGGGAGACACCATGTTAGGGTATGTGACGATAAGTTTCCGGTCTTGAAGGTAAGTTACTATACAAATATGTTAGCGAATTCTAGCCATGGACACGGCAAACGCCCTGCAGTTTGTGGACAAGCATTCTAGGAGAAGATAATAGCAGCTCCTGTGACCCTGACTGATGTACGATGTGACAGTTTTGGTCACTGGTCGGAATATGGACCAAAGGGAAGATGTAGTTTTTGTCCTCAGAGTATTCGACTGTCAAATGTGGAACTGTTCGATACTTTGTACCAACAAGAAACTGTTAAATGCGTTTTATATAGTACAAAATTAAACAATTTTTTCAGCCACAGGAACAACATTTCAGTATATATATAATATCACCCAAGCGCCTTTTACGAACGATGATGCTTAAAAGCAACATACTGTAGATTGTAAAATGCAGCCGGCCGCGGTGGTCTAGCGGTTCTAGGCGCTCAGTCCGGAACCGCGCGACTGCTACGGTCGCAGGTTCGAATCCTGCCTCGGGCATGGATGTGTGTGATGTCCTTAGGTTAGTTAGGTTTAAGTAGTTCTAAGTTCTAGGGGACTGATGACCACAGATGTTAAGTCCCATAGTGCTCAGAGCCATTTTTTTGTAAAATGCACGTAAAGTTGTTCACTTGACCATATACATATAATTTAAGTAACTTAGCATTTTGTCTTCGTAATAATTCTGTGTTTGTACGATACGAGTTTAAAGCTCTTCTTTTTTGGTGAGTAAGAGACTGTTGCCTTCAGAAAGGCCGTAGGCAGTGCTTTCTCCATTCTGTCTGACCAAGCTTACTTTGTCACTTCTATTTTCGCCAATGCTTGTATATATGACAATGACAGGCGTATGTAAACATTGAGTTTTGTTGTATTCATCTATGATAATGTCTGTTAATTGTTCGAAATTTTGTAATGCAAATATTTTTAACTCACCAAACTTTAAGTGCAAATTTATGTGTCTTCATGCATGCAGCGAGAACAAAGAGCAATATAAGCCGATTGCACACACACTGATTCAACTATGAACTAGTTGACATGCAGCTACTACTAGCGGAAAGAGTGATTTATTAACGGTGGTAAGTGGCCCTAACAATAAACTTCCAGCTGAATGGTTTTCCTGCCATCTTGGCACAAGAATACATCAAGGCAAGGGATGATTCAGTGGGTGGGAGAAAAAGGACACACACACTTCAAAAATTTCTTCCTTTACACTGGAGCCCATAATCTGACCAGGACATAGTCTTTTTCACATTCATCCGAGAGGTTGAATGAACAAAGAAGTGGAATACGGAAATAGTAACAAATGAAAGCCGGCCGTTGTGGCCGAGCGGTTCTACGCGCTTCAATCTCGAACCACGCGACTGCTATGGTCACAAGGTTCGAATCCTGCCTCGGGCATGGATGTGTGTGATGTCTTTAGGTTAGTTAGGTTTACGTAGTTCTAAATTCTAGGGGACTGATGACCTCAGATGTTTAGTCTCATAGTTCTCAGAGCAATCTGAACCATTTGAACTAACAAATGAAGAAATATGCTGGAAGTTTCCTGAGGTTACGGATACTGCGATAATGAATAGCTCAGTAGACAGTTCAGTTGAAGAGGAATGGACATCACTAAAAATGGCAATCACAGAAGTTAGAAAGAAAAACATAAGTACAGGGAAGGTAATAGAGGAAATGCTTTAGTTGGTCGATGAAAAAAGGAAGTAAAAAATTTTCCAGGAAATTCGGGAATACAGAAATATAAGTCACTTAGTAATGAAATACGTAGGAAGTGCAGGGAAACTAAGCGGATATGGTTGCATGAAAAGGTGAAGAAATTGAAAGAGAAATTACAGACTTACCGTACTCAAACTCAGAACAACGTTTGGTGAAATTAAAAGCAAGGGTGGAAACATTAAGAATGAATGAGAATTCAATTGTTAAACGCAGAGGGGAGAGCGGATAAGCGGAAAATGTACATTGAGGGCCTCTATGAGGAGGATTGCATATCTGATGACGTGGTAGAAGAAGAAACAAGTTCGATAGGGAAGTGATAAGGGATCGCATATTAGGATCAGAATTTAGAAGAGCCTTGGAATACTTAAAATGAAATAAGGCAGAAAAAATGGATTACAATCGACCGAAATTTTTAAAATCATTGGGGGAACTAGCAACAAAAAAAAAAAAACGATTATCCATAATTATATTTATAAAACGAAAAAGCAACAGCCAACAAAAGTACTCACTACCTACATTGCTTTGTTTGACGATATTCTTGTGTATATCTTGCCTATGTCGGTATCCAGTATAGAGTGCTTTATATATTTATTACGTTGAGCGTGTAACTCTAGTGTTTCCTCGCCCCTTCTCTGTTTATATAACATGTTTCACTAACTAGATAATCTTGTTAATGGACTGGTACTGGGATTTATCATTATTTTCTTGGAACGGCTTGTCGCAGGATACGAGGTGCCCTCTGGCGGTTACGTTCCTCTAACCACTTCTCGCCTATGCGACATTCTGGCTGTATCACCAACAGAGGGATTTCATTCATTGGGCTTCTTTCGCTATTTCTTTTTGTCATTTTTATATTTTGCTGTGAACTGCATGAGCTGTTTGTTATTTATGCCTTTATGCTTTCATCTAAAAATCGGAACTAGAGCGTATCAGAATTAATGCGACTTAACTTTTTCCTTTTTAACACTCTAAGTTTTGTCGTGTCTCAATCTATTGCATTTTATTACTACAATGCCTTTTACACCTGCTAGACTTGTACATAGTGTTACTGTCGGTGATCGTTATGTGCTACGCCGTCCATCGCTACTTTTATACTCTAGCCATACTTCGCCTTGTGTTCTTTTACTTTTCCCAGTGAAAGGTTTTGTGTGCGCAATATTTTTTTAGGGTTTTTATTTCCATTTTACAGACGCCCCCTTTTTGCCTGTTCTCTTACATTATGTTCCCCCTTTTTATACTTATGTACGCCACATTTTCTCCTTTGTAATTTTAAATGTCTTCTTTAGTGATTGTGTTCTTCTTTTTATTTTGCATCGTGTAATTACATCACTGAAGACTAGGTGTACGCCTGCAGGAGCGTCACCTGGCGAGCTTACGACACAAACATTTTGTGGCTACTGTACGGCAGTTTGTTTTGAACAGCAGCACCGCTAACAATATGACTCTAGCATATACCATAATTTATATGCGTGACGATGCTGGCGCTGATTTTGTATTTGACATTTGACGATGTCACTGTGGCTCCAGTATATTAGGACACGTTTTTATAAAAAGGTGTGTTTCGTCTTAATTAAAAAGCGAAATTTTCACGTCTATGTCAGTAATACTTTTCTTCATGGCCTGATTTAATGTTTTAAGCTATAGACATCCGCTAGTTGTAATTGTGTTTTGCTGCAGATCTGAAGGTGGTTATTGCTGACCGAGACCGGTACTCTGAGGATCTACAATATTTCTGATCATAGACGTGAAATATAGGAGCTAAATTGTTACTGAACGTAGTGCTCAGGATTGAATCACATTTAATTGAACTCAGACTCATTTTTAAGAAAGAGAGACCCCAAAACATTAGGCAAAATTGGACTTCTACAGTCGACACGTTTGCTGCCTGTGTTGATGGCCACGTTACAGCGCAGGCATCTTGATGCATCGTCCAGCGTCAAATGCTCTCTGTACAAACAAACGTGGAGGGAGAGCCTGCGACGTCGACAGACAATGGCAGCCCTGTGGCAGGGCTCTAACGTGGTAGACGTCTCATTGCCAGTCGCATGAAGTCAGAAGGTCAGGCTTCGTTTAACGTATCACGTACATCGAAAAAGAAAGGAAGACTGAGGCCTAACGTTGTTTTTATGATGTAGTCGGTAGAGGAAAAATGCATGATGGTCAAAACAGTCCGAAAAGCTTGCACGGATGTTGCAGGGTAGGTTGTGCTCAGAAATAAAAAACTAAAAACTCCTCCCGAACCATGAAGGCCCAACGATACTGACCGGCCGCCGTATCTTCTTCAGCTCATAGGCGTCCCTGGATGCGGATATGGAGGGGCATGTGGTCAGCACACCGCTCTCCTGGGCACATGTCAGTTTCCGAGACCGAAGCCACTGCTTCTCAATGAAGTGCCTCCTCAGTTGCTCAGAAATAACAGTAAGGAAAAAATTCGATGCAAAGCGCGTTTTCCGAGTTAACTGGCATTGAAGTTTTCCAATCAGGTAGCTATGCGCAAATGCAAGCGTCCCGCAAGATACAAAATGAGTGTCTGTTGTTCACATAGTGTAAGGGTAACTGCAGCCATGGTCTCTGAGCTGATAGTCCATGCTGCTGCAAACGTCGTCGAACTGTTCGTGCAGATGGTTGTTGTCTTGCAAACTTCCCCATCTGTTGACTCAGGAATCGAGACGTGCCTGCACGATCCGTTACACCCATGCGGATAAGATGCCTGTCATCTCGACTGCTAGTGATACGAGGCCATTGGGATCCAGCACGGCGTTCCGTACTACCCTCCTGTACCCACCGATTCCATATTCTGCTAACAGTCATTGGATCTCGACCAACACGAGCATCAATGTCACGATACGATAAAGCGCAATCGGGATAGGCTACAATCCGACCCTTATCAAAGTCGGAAACGTGATGGTACGCATTTCTCCTCCTTACACGAGGCATCACAACAACGTTTCACCAGGCAACGCCGGTCAACTGCTGTTTGTGTATGAGAAATCGGTTGGAAGCTTTCCTCATGTCAGCACGTTGTAGGTGTCGCCACCGGCGCCAACCTTGTGTGAATGATCTGAAAAGCTAATCATTTGCATATCACGGTATCTTCTTCCTGTCGGTTAAATTTCGCGTCTGTAGCACGTCATCTTTGTGGTGTAGCAATTTTTATGGTCAGTAGTGTACAAGATAAACACCCACTACTCGAAGTGGCTTCCCATCCATTCAAAAAACTACGCATTCTCCATACGTAGGCTACATACCTTTATGCAGCGTGGGAACTGTCGTAGTACTGTCTGAATTACGTAATGTATTTTGGGCCCTGAAGTCAAGATAAACGGTAAAAATTACGATATTTTAGTGCCTGTGTTATTCCGAATTACGATGCGGTGTTCCTTTGCGCATGGAGGCATGTCAAAAGGAACAGGTACTGTGGTGATTACCTCCTATATGAACTACATTGAACATTGGAAATTACGAATATGGACAACCATCAGCTGTGGAACAGAATGACTATGATGAAAAGTTGTACCGGACGGGGTTCGAACCCGGATTTCAGGCTTTAAACAATTTTTAATAAGAGAATCAAGATAATATTTCACCAGTCGAAGTTACATAACATTCTCTTCAAAGGTTCTAAGAAAACAGTCTTCAAATAGGTAGTCCACAAACATTTCCTGAATGTGTTTGACTAAAGTATAAGAAATAATTGATGTTTACCTAGAAAGATTATTCGGATTCTTATGTTAAGAACAACGAAATGCTGCCTGAGGAAGGGTTTGGGAAAATCGATAGTTGATGAGTAAACACTTAAGACTTTATTCGAGGAAACAGAAACCGTCACCAATTCGCGACCAGTCGCACACGGTGACTCGGAAGTACTGACAACAAGGTACATCTTGCGGGCTTTCAAAATACTGATGAAGGTTGTGGTGGCGCTCAACTACGTACCTTCGGCTCAGAGTTGCAATACTTAAAGTTTTGGCTGGTTTCGTTGTCTAGGGACTGGGACGCGTAGTTGCCGCATTTCAGGCCAAATGCTGCTGAGTCTACAGTATACGATAAGAATACACACATTAGTCGAATGGTCGAATGTTTCTATCACTCGGCAATTGCGAATTATGAAAGTAACATATAAATTTATAAATGAAAGATTGCAATTAAATAAAATCTGCAGGTACTATCTTAACAACTTTAAATGATGAGTACTATAGCAGAAGTTCTTCTGAGAATGCGGTATATTTCTGCAAAACACTTATTGATGTCGATGGTCCAACAATTAAATAAAATATAAGTTGAATAAAGGGAGACAATAGATTCCTACTTCGCGTAATTAGTTATGAACAGCAACATAGCTAGCGAGATATTCACTTCTGAACACATACTACGACCTCACTGCAGAAGCCACGGAAACCACGCAAGAGCACAGGTCGGCACTCCGAAATATTCCTATCCTCCGCGACCACGCGCAAACTGCTCCGCTGTCCAAGTCTTTCCGGCGACTCCGCGTCCGTCGCGCCGTCGCGTCCAGCACTTCCCGTGTCCTGTCACGTACTTCTCAGAACTGCCGCACTGCTCAGAACTACCAGTCCTCTTCGGAGACGATACTCCTCCCCAGCCCCCATACGTCTCTCTTAGTAACGAGTGCTGTGATTGGCTAGGGCGCTCCCTCCATGTCTCCAAGCCAACATGCACTCACAACGTATTAAAACACGTGCAAAATACTGGTTTTTCATATAAGTAACTTGAAATTAAATAAATATTCCTACGGCTGGGCCATAAACACACTCTAACACACATTATTAAATACATAAACAAATTAAATAAACATATATCAAAGGAATAGCAATAAAAGGTAGGCCAGTAGCCTTATGTCTCTGTGCTTTTTAAAACACAGTAAATATTAACCACTTTCTTCATGAATGATATGTATCGGATGTAAACAAAGACATAGATGAACAAATATATTTTTTCGTGTAACTGTGGAGTACTTATGGCCTGACGCGATCGACAGTAATCGGCCACTTTGACCTCCAATAACTCATGTACTATTTAAGTTCATACCAATTTAGGTTTACACTAATAGTTTTGTAAAGACTTGTAGATCGATGAAATCGGATTAACCGTTTAGATTTTGGAAATTGGTTGCTGGGTGCTCCTTGTATAATTTATCGTCAAACACTAAACTGTAAACTAATAAATATACTGAAAATATGAGTACACGATCAGAATCGTCGTGCAAATAATGGTAATGTACATGTTTCTTTTTGAGGTATCATGATTAGTTTCTGTACGAACTGTGAAATGTCTGCCACTAAGGTTTCACAAAGTCCGCCATCTTTGGCACTCTCAGCGTGTCTCCTTCGTTGACACAGCGTCACAATGGAATTCCCAGCCACGCGGCTGGACCATGCGCTGGGGCTACCCATCTCGTCCGGCTAACGTTCGCCACCTCGTGTTTGCTGCCGGTCCCCGGCAGGCCGAGCGGCCCGTGCGCCCACGCCAACTCCGATATCAGAAATTTTCAGGGACCCACAACTCTCCCATTACCTCACGCTCTTAACTGGAGAAACGATTGACTGCAGTACCCACTGTCCTGAACAGAGTTTACAGAAGGATCTTCGAAAAGAGGCAAAGCGACGAGAGAAGCTGCTTCATGAAGAGATGGAAAAAGAATGTATGTTCGAGTTCAAAAATTTTTGTGAAGCCCAGCATCCTAACAGCAAACTTATTGACTGTACTCTTGCATGAAGATAAAACAGCCGAGACATGTGTGGAAGAGAGAGATTGAATTATTGAAAGAACGCCAGAGAGAGATGAGAAAGAGCAGACCCTAATTCTTGATACCCTAGACTAGACGAAAGAAATATTAGTCGGACGGTGCAACTAGTCATACCACTTGAGCTTGACTAGAGTGGGATTGACTAAAATGGCGAGGGTTCAGAGGAACTTGGTTGAAACCAAACATTTCTTCCGACGCTATCCGAATCACTGGTTACTCTCTCCCAAGGGCAGATCGTGAAACACGACGCGGGGGTGGTGTGGGTGCCTATGTTCGCTCTGATCTGAGACCTACTATACTCTGCACATCGGATGCAAAGGGCGAAGGAGAAGCAGAGTTCTTGTTTTTCGAAATAAATACATCAAATCAGAAACTGCTAATTGGAGCAATCTATAAACCTCTAAACGTCGGTGCCATGTCCTCCTTTCAGTCTGCCCTGTCCTCGCTCGTGACACAGTATGAACACATAATCATTATGGGCGACACAAACATCGACTTACAATTAAAATCTCCCTCTGCAGAAAAACTAAGGAGACTGTTCCACTCCACTGATATGAGTTTAACACCGCTGGACCCAACTCATCACACGCCACACAGCGATACACTCATAGATATAATAGCAACAAAGCGACCAGATAAAATACTTCGCGCCAATCAGACATCCGCTCCGGGACTCTCTGCTCATGACGTGATATTCTTAAATTACTGAATGCATACTACCAAAGAAAAATATCACCTGGTAACCTAGAGAAACCTAAAAAATGTTAACCATGACGCTCTTCAAAAGGATTGCTCAGACATCCCTTGGCATGATATAAGCAATGAACCGACTTTAGACGGAAAAATTCGGGAATTATGTCGCAAAATTATTGCACTGTATGACAAACAAGCTCCTCAACGCACTGTCAAGGTAAAGAGAGCTCCCGCTCCGTGGCTCACCACTGCATTACGCCAGTTAATGAATAAACGTGATGCTGCAGATAGGGCCTTCAAGCGTAACCCAACTCCCGAGTCGTACGAAGCTGATAGGAAACTCCGAAACAGAACCAAGCAAAGCGTGAGGAATGCCAAAATCAGACATGCCCGCTCTGTCGTATGCGGCATATCGAAACCTGCTGCACTGTGGAAAAAGCTGCGCAGTTTCGGTATAGGGAAGCGAAGATCTGACGCTGTTTATCAAGCGTCTGCAGAAGAATTAAACGATTTCTTCTCAACAGCTCTAAACTGCCACGCAGCGACAAATTACCAGCCCCAAGATATAAATCTCTCGAGAGACAAGTTTTTCCTAAAACATGTCACTACCGGCACAGTACACAAGGCAATTATGAGAATCTCTTCCGAGGCAGTAGGAAATGATGGAGTGAGCATTGGTATGATTAAGAACGTCGTAGACACTATTATTCCAGTTATCACAGACATCTTCAACCTGTCTCTTGTCAGTAGTACATATCCTACTGAGTAGAAGCGAAGTTTAATTAAACCTATACCCAAGACTGACAACCCTAAGTCGCCAGGTGACTACAGGCCGATCAGCATACTTCCCTCAATATCTAAAGCCCTAGAATACATCGTCCATGAATAGCTGACGGATTACCTCAAAATTCAGAACACCCATGACAAATATCAGTCAGGCTTTCGAAAGCACCATAGTACAGCAACTGCGTTAATCAAAGTAACTGATGACATTAAACATGCTATGGACAGAAGTAAAGCTACCATCCTAACACTGCTTGACTTTAGCAAGGCTTTTGATACAGTTGACTTTGATATATTACTAATTAGAATGAAACAGCTGAATTTCTCAAACAGCGCAATACACTGGTTCGACAGCTACCTCAAAAACAGAAGTCAACATGTCATTTGTGGGTCGGAAAAGTCATCATGGAAAAACTTGCGCTCTGGAGTTCCCCAAGGCTCCGTCCTTGGTCCATTACTCTTCTCACTGTACATTAATGATTTTTTTTCGGTGATTCACTCCTGCAGCTGCCATCTATATGCCGACGACATCCAACTGTACATAAATGCAAGCCCCAAGAACATTACTGACGCAGTAGCGAGTATGAACGCAGATCTTTGCTCTGTTTCTCGATGGGCACAGAACCTCGGTCTGAAACTAAACCCCAAGAAATCCCAGGTCATACTTATATCTCATCCACAGTTAATCAGCCGGTACTTCCGCGAAACAGTCCCTCAAATACTCCTCAATGGTACCGAACTACCATACCAGAAAACAGTAAAAGATCTTGGAATAATCTTGGATGAACACCTAAACCGGGAAGAACAAACAGTCACAGCTTGCCGGAAATCGCTCTCCTCCCTACATGCAATTAAAAAATTTAGAAAAATATTTCCAACCCATGTTAAACAAAAATTAGTCCAAACACTAGTCTTGCCTAATCTTTACTACTGTGATGTAGTTCAATACGGCACAAATAGTGAAAATTCGAGATGCCTCGAGCTAGTGATGAATGCTTGCGTTAGATACGTGTGCAATATACGGTTGTATGATCATATTAATCTTTCATGCTCCCAGCTAGGTTGGATACGCCCACATAAGGCACGCGATCTCCACACGATGTGCTTACTTCATCGATTTCTTAGCCACTGGTGCCCCCAATACTTATCTTCTCACATTAAACACTTATCATCATTCCACAACCGCAATACCAGATCGGATACGTCTAGCATCTTGGCTGTACCTTTACATAACACAGAATCTTTCTTCGTGTCATTCTCCATCTCAGCCAAACGTCTGTGGAACGCGCTCCCCTGTGATCTGCATCTTATCCAGAACCACTCAACATTCAAGAGGGAACTCAAAACTTACATATTAGGCACGGTATAGCCACCATTGTTGGGCCCCTCTCATCTCTTTCTTTCTCCTCTCCATCATAGCTTCGAATTTTACCATTCTATTTCTCTTCCTCTAACCTAACTACCTCTTCTATATCTCTTTCACCCCATTCTATCGTCTTATGTCTCTGCTCGATGAGAATAACTCACAAGCTGCAGGAACATAACGAGAAAATTCCCAACTAGCAATAGGACTGACATTCATAAAAGAAAAATATGTTTACTTTAATATACATAGTCATTACTATTATTATTATTATTATTATTGATTGTTATAATTTTTTTGATTGTTATAATTATCATTGTACTACTGTTATAATCTCTGATTTTTTCTTTAACATTAATACTGTATAACACGTTTTATGTCCTTAATGTTCTGTACAAACTGAAATTCGTTCAATCTGAGTATGCCTGGTTAGGTGTAAGAGAGGGTCTGAAGGCCCTAATCTTGCCAGGTAAAATAAATGCGTAAATAAATAAATAAATAAATTAAATAAATAAATACTCTGTTATTTGTCTCTGTAATACGTATATATTTGATTGGAGACGCAAATACAACAGTTGATCTGATGTGCGTCCCTGGGAGACTTACCATGTATGAGGAAGTTCCGGGATGAGACGGGCAACATACTACTTCTTTTGACATATGTCTCGTGAAATGACCACAACGAGAAAATCAGAGAAACTGGAGCTAATGCTGAGGTTACTCCTATAGTCGTTTTTCCCACTCGCCACTCACAAATGGAACAGGGATGTGGACCATAGGCAGTGGCGCCAGGACTACTCTCCACCACAATCCGTATGGTGGGTTGACGACTTTAGTTGTAAATGTAGATATAGATGTCGATGTACAGCAAAACGAGAGAAAAATCTAAATCTGGATGATCAGACGGGGATTTGAACACCAGTCTTTGCGAAAGCATACCAGCCATACCCTGGCTTTGTGAAATCGGAACATAGATAAAGAGTAACGAAATTAGAGAGGGAAATT
Organism: Schistocerca piceifrons; assembly: GCF_021461385.2. NCBI lineage: Eukaryota > Metazoa > Arthropoda > Insecta > Orthoptera > Acrididae > Schistocerca > Schistocerca piceifrons. The sequence continues at coordinate 466,210,790 of NC_060141.1, read as the reverse complement.
AATTCTACGACGAGGTGGCATCCATATAATTCGGGACCGTTTTCTTACCCACTCCCTTTCCTTTAATTTTTGGTGATACATAGCGTTAAGCTGCCTATGTTTTGTTTATAATTTGACATATAAGATACTTTTTAAAACGGGTATTACATTCACATTACACATTTATACATAAAAAGGTTCGTAAAATAAGTTTCTTATGATGTGATAGATTCTGAGCTAGGTCGTATATAAAATGACAGTAACTAGTGGAACCTTCAGCTGTTTTAATTTGTGGTACAATTTCGTTTACAGTCTTTCATATTTAAGGTACACCAAAATTAGGTAGCTTAATTCGCTTATTGCTTCACTGTCATTACTGCACATCGTGTCGTTATATTTCGAAATTTTCATTTCTTCGCGTGTTTTCTAAAAACCCATGAGGATATGAATGTAATTTTGTGTGACGATGTTCTGTATCTTACATCTTCTGCGGCATTTGCCAGAGACGACTATATTCTGTTTAATTCAGGACTAAGGTAACAATGTTTGCATCTGATGATAGTTTATTATCAGAAGACAGGGTCTACAGATGTGACAACTGGTTTTGTTTGTGTAGAAGCGTTTTATACAGCTGCTGGAGGTTCCTGATCGTTGCCTTGCTTGGATCTGTGTTTTTATGTAGTTGAATTTATTGGTTAGGAACTATCGTCGAATATAAAACGTCATCTGTTTTCCTTCTGTGAGGCGAGCGTTAGACGCCGATGTCGACGATGTTCTCATAGCACTACATCGCTGCTTCTCCATTTTTGAGAGAGTTTGCTTAAACATTCTGGTGTGTACCATATCAACGACAAGTAGAGAATCAGAAGAGTCCCTAATTCATCGCCATGTGAGTATTGTTTGTTCAATCTTTTATGCCACGTTCGATAAAGCAGAACCATGATAAACCGCTGTCTAAATGTAATCCTAGGAATTTTATCGAAGGTTCGCTAGAGAAAGTATGTTGACGTAGATTCGCTCGCAGTTCTTAAACTTTAAAATTTTTCCGTGTGCAGTAGCTAACTACATGTGAGTGACGTTTCTGGTGGTCATGAGTAGAATAATCATTTGATTATAACGTGAGTGCTCTCTTAATGTTTATGTCCAGTAAATGTCATTTTACTGTTTATTTGCGCAATGGTTCTATTTTTATTTGATGCAGTGTGACTGCAAAAGAAAGTGTTAGTGAAATAGTCTGCGTAGTGCGGTATACATCCTTAAGCACTAAATACCATACTTTATATTTAACGAGTGTCCCGATCTGTCTTGTGTGTATGGAGTATACACCGGAACAAGTGAATAATGTTCTTTGTTTTATTTTCAATACGGTGGTGGCGCCTGGTTGTAAGTGTAGTTCCTTTCTTTTTGATGATTTGTGGGAAAATGATTACGTGAAAGAGGAGACACACTGTATGTAAGAAGCTTACATACACGAAAGAAGTCGGGATACACTAAAATTTCAGACCGATTGTAGAATCATAAGATACAGATTTCGGATCACATGTAAATTGTAAGACATTTTCAGGGGCAGATGTTAACTCTAAACATAGTTTATTGGTGATGCACTGCAGAATAAAACTGAAGAAAGGTAGAAAATTAAGCAATGGGATAAACTGAAAGAACCAGATGTTGTGAGTTTCAGAGGGACATTAGGGAAGGATTGACTGAATCAGGGGAAAGGAATACAACAGGAGGTGTGGTCAAAACTTTGTGTTTATGGTTCTGAGATTAAAATCAATATTTCATTGTGCTTTTAAGAGCTTGCGTAAATTAAAAGCAAATGTCACATTTTTAAAGTAATACGTATTATGAAAAATCCACAAGAAGCGGTAAATTATTCAGTCTATGTTAGTTCTTGAATAAATCTTTAATTGTCGCAATACTCAAAGTATCTTAAAAAAATCTATTGTATGCTTCAATATTGGTGAATATTCCCTCAAAGGAGTAAAATTTTATTTCAAATCATGGAATGTATTGTTTTAAATTCAGAATGTCGATTGCTGTAAATGGTTATGATCGTCTCAGTAACTGAACTGCAGTTTACACAAGTAAAGAATGAAAGTGTGTCTAAGCGTATAGAACTTCAAATGGGTCAGGAATTTTACGTAAATTAGAGTCTTTCCCAACAACAAAGAGTTGAAATTCAATCTGGTTCTCAAGCGCGCAGTGCGAAGTGCAAAATAAAACACAAAGCTTTGTGATTGTAAATAACAACTGTGACCACTATTTTAGCTTGTATGAAAACGCACAGAGACCTGCAATTGCATCAAAATGCAAGTAAATAAAGCGCCTTCAAAATAAATAAAAACTTTTAACAACCGTGCTCTGATTTGCACTGGCGCTGAAACATTTTTTTCAAGGTTCCCATGTTATTGTTGTTCCGTCTTCACTCCGAAGATGCCTCACGAGGAAAATTTCCCTTATTAATTTCATTCCTGATAGCTCTGTAAGTCCCATTACTATTTTAATCTGGTAAAAGCATCTCCGTAGCAACGAACCGCACTGCTCTGCCATCTACTGGTCACACCGCTAAGCGCAGCTGTTGCATCACGAACTTGCCGCATGGTGCCGCCACTGTGCAGTTGCTTTCCCACTCCGCTATCTAATATTCGTTGCTTAGCGATGCAGTCGAAAGGTTTATTGTATCTTACAAAATGCTGGTATTTTATGAATCTTAGGTATGTTGTAAGTAAGGTTTGTATTTCATGAATCTTAAGTATGTTGTAAGTAGATGGTAACTAGTGTAGGAACCAAGTTTTCGGTCCTAAGAGCCCTGTACAAAATTCTTGGGGGCCCAGGTAAGTCACGGAAGTTGGACAACTTCTTTCAGTTTCTTCTCAGTTTTGTTCATTTAAGTCCTACGACAAAAAGTACTCGGTCCCTTTTTGAAGAGCACAAAATTTTCTACACTTTGCCTTGCCCTGATCAAACATACCTTTACACCATACGGAGTGGCCGCACAGTTGGAGGCGCTATGTCACGGACTGAGCGGCCCCTCCCGCCCGAGGTTCGAGTCCTCCCACGGGCATTGATGTGTGTATTGTTCTTAGCGTAAGTTAGTTTTAAGTAGTATGGGGACTGATGACCTCAGAAGTTTGGTCCCTCGGGAATTCACACACACTTGAACATGTGAACCACACACATACCAAAATAACAGTTTCAAAAGAACGGGAAAATTATGAGATTATCAAAAAAACTGCTAAAGGAATAGGTTTTAGAATTAGAATTTTAACGTAGAACTCTTTTGGAAGGCTAATGGTAGCTACATACAATGATTAACGCTAAACATAAAGTACGGAACACGTCCAGCGCTTTCCAGCCCTGCCTTCAAGGGGACGGAGATTTCTGTTAAAGGAATAGCAGAAAGCGCAGGTTATTCATGGCAGGTGCTTCGAAATGTCAGTCTAACAACTGCACGAAAACCTTCCCACTATTAATGCATTGTCTTTTCTACCAGCTAAATACACTGAATGAAATAAAAAAAAAATGGTTCAAATGGCTCTGAGCACTATGGGACTCAACTGCTGTGGTCATCAGTCCCCTATAACTTAGAACTACTTAAACCTAACTAACCTAAGGACATCACACACATCCATGCCCGAGGCAGGATTCGAACCTGCGACCGTAGCAGTCTCACGGTTCCGGACTGCGCGCCTAGAACCGCGAGACCACCGCGGCCGGCGAAATAAAAAAATCGCAACACGGAGAATGAGTTCTCCGACATAAACGAAAGTTGGCAGTCATGTTTCTACATCTGAAAGTTGATGTCTGTTCAAATTTCGCGCCAGTCGCAAAAGTGTGGCGATAGTAGCCTATGAGAATACAAATCATGTTTGTTTTAAATACACGCTTTAACGGTCGTTAAGCATTAGTTATCTTTGAGATTGGAAGTGGTGAGTTGATCTCAGTCAGGAATGACTGTAAGTCACACGGCATTATCAACACCTCACTGAGTTGAACGAGGTCGTGTAATCGAACTACGTGTAGGTAGATGTCCGTCCTGCGATGTTGCAGAGACATGGCAGGAATGTAGACTCTGCCCTTGATGGCTGGCAAAGGTGGTCATGAGAATGTACGGTCGCAAGAAAACGTGGCACTATCGAGATGGAAGATCATCGTGTGCGGCGTATGGCTGTGGCGCATCATAGTGCATCTGCAGCAGCAGTCTGAGCAGCAGTTGGTACCACTGTGACACAATGAACTGTCACTATCGATTACTTCAAGGACAACTCCCAGCCAGACGCCCTGTAGTGTGCATTCCACTAACACCAAAACACCGCCATTGCGACTTCAGTGGTGTCAAGCGAGAGCTCATTGGAGAGCAGGGTGGAGGTCTGTTGTGTTTTTTGATGAAAGCTAGTGCAGCCTCGGCGCCAGTGATGACTGCAAATTTGTACGTCAGTCTGTTGATTCGACATGTTGCCCCGCTATTGATGAACAGCATTCCAGGAGCTGTTTTCCAACAGGATAACGGTCGCCCACATACAGCTGTTGTAACTAAAATACCTCACAGCGTGTCGGTATGTTGCCTTGTCCCACTCGATCGCGAGATCTGTCTCCAGTCGAGCTCATATGGGACATCATCGGACGACAACTCCAGCGTGATCCACAAACAGCTTTAACCGTCCCCGTATTGACTGACGAAATGCAAAAGGCTGGATCTCCATCCCACAAACTGACAACCGGCACCTGCACAATACTATGCATACACATTTGCATGCTTGCATTTACCTTTCTGGCGGTAACAATGGCTGTTATTATACCAGCATTTCACATTTGCAATGGCTCATCTCGCGCTTACATTAACCTGTAATGCTGAAATGTTAATCACTTAGATAAGTTACCTAGATAATTGAATTCCCGAATTAATTGGTCTATATTAATTATTGTTTTGATATTACAATTTTTCCCGTCAGTGTATATATTTGAAAAGGGGCTGGCAACGACTACTTGGGAATTTTTGCATACATGGCCACAACAATGTTCGCCAATGGCAAAGTACTGAAGTCCGGCTGTTTTTGAAGCAACAGGGCCCTGTACTGCACCGTAACCTTCATTTGCAAGAAATAATTTTGAGCGAGGAGTCTAGAACTGCATTTTGCGTTCTTATTTGGGACTTACCCTTGCCCTTATTAGCGTCCAGCCCCAAACTGATGGAATTTTTTTATTACCCAGCAATGCCTGCACTTGTCGGTACGAATAGGTTGGTACTGTGCAGCGTCTCGTGTGTTGGCAGTCTCGTAAGTTGGTGTTTGGGTTTTGCCTCAGATTTTGAGAATTGTCAGTGGCAAAGATTTGTCCACGTCTGCACCATACAATGTCACATAAAATCTTTACCCTGCTTCCGACGTTTGGCGTGTTTTTCCGTTTGGTTGATTGAAAATAACAAAGGTTGCTCGTAAATGTTGACTCCTCTCTTCTAAAAAAACGAATTGAAATAATGCAGCACCTGCTTGTGCATGAAGAGAAAGAATACCCTCATCAACTGAATCTGCATGATGTTGACGAGTAAAGGACATGGGGGGATCCCTCCTTTCCCCGACCTCCGCCCTCCCCCCTCCACCCTTTTAGAAACAGATGTTATTTTGAGAAGAAAATAATGCTGGTTCCGCACATAGTCCACAAGGGTATTGCATCCAACTTGAAGTAGAAGGCATCTGTCCTCAAATACTTCATGTTTACCTATCCCAAGGTCTATTTCTTCTTGTATCTGAGTGGACGCAGCGTACAACGCTATGTGCCTTTCATCTGACGTCCTCAGTGAAGAGTCGCACTGGAAACGGTCCAAGCTCGAATTTGAATAATTCTCATCAGATTGCTTGGCAGTAAAAACTCGTTGGAAGACAGTATGAGGACCGACTGTTCCTTATTTGTCAATAAATGGCACATAAACTGTGGTTGAGTAATGACATTTTTTGTTCGAACTTCACATTTTCAAAATTTTCTCGCACAATTTTCTTCGTGCAGCTGCGGCCAATTCCACGAGCTAAGTAACACTTAAGCTCTTCGTGACCAGTTGCTCCTGTACTAAGTGACATGGTTTCCTTAGTGTCAAGGAATGGTTAATGTTGAGCGCACCCTGGTTACATGCGAAAGCCTCATATGTACATGCTGCTCACATGTTTCTAACGTATCTCAGCGAACTTCTACATTTGTTGACAAAAATGATGGCGGCAGGGTGCAGCGAAGGTTCATTGACATTTAGCATATTATCCGTTATTCAGCGACCAACAACAGTCCTAAAAAACGCTTCAGAGTGGTTATTAGGACTTGCTCTATGGCCATGTCTTGTCAGATGCCTGACCAGAATTTTTCAGGACGAGAAATGCTGACGTCTCCTTTAGACGAAAATTTGTCAAATTCCTGAGAATTTATTTTGTCTTTAAGTCTCATCCCTATAGTACAGATTCGGACATTTAGCACGGTTCAGATGATTAGCTGCTTGGAAGTAAGGAATCGTTTCTTTGACACATTCGAAATGTGGGTTCCAGTACCACACCTGCAAAGTCTTAATTAGGATACACAAGCAGAAGCACTAAGTCCATAGCGCAGCTGTAGGAAGATTATACATGTGAAAAGTTCCGTTTACAACAAAAGCTGAGGTAGTGATGAAGTGTGTAGGGTACGGACTGCTTTGGGTCTCTTAAAGACTCTGTTCCGCTGGGCCACTAAATTCTCCAAGCCAAGGGGAAATAAACTTCCTATTGACATGGGGAAGGGGCTTCGGAACTGATAAACCTGGAAAGTTTGAGTAAGAGCCATTACGCTTTTTAAAATGTTGTAAAATTCAATTTGTAGTACTAAATGGCGCCCTTTTTGCTGTTTTTGAGGAATGTGCCGTTCCTTTGAAGCCTTGTTTCTTGTTAATCATCTGGTAAAAAAGATTCTTAACTAATGACAACTGCAGGAAATGTAACGCTCTGTAAGAAACGTCGCAGGGCATAAGAGAAAAAAACCTATAGAGAGAAAACTGAAAACAGTGCCAAAATTTGACGACTTTTCTGTTACCCCCAAGTTAGCACAGGTTTCTCGAGATCGACTGTTTGAATTATAAGCCACAGACCGTCTACGTACAACATACTAAAAGTTCATAAAATTCTCATCTCCTTAAGTTACCGATGCCTTCCTTTTGTGTCTCGGCTGATCAGGCTACAGTGACGATTTGCTCTTTGTAGAATACTGCCTGATACCTAATCTAAACGACGAAAACAGCTTGCTTATTTACGAGAAACCGCGTATTACTTTGTAAAGCGTATGTTGTATGACCTTCAGCGGTAACGCTATTATGAAATAAGTTTTACTGCTGCAATCACTTTTTACCAATATTCATCAGCACGATGCGTTCCGGAAGCATGATGTCATCATAATGGACTACAGTTACTTGTACGTTAATCTGAAGCGTGAAGATCATTTGCTGAGTATGTTAGTGAAGTTACGAATCGAAATTTAACCCTGTATAGAGAGGTTCAATTATTTCGGTCTATGCTGTGAGTGAGTTGTATATTTTAATCATCTCATTGATGTCTCTTCTTAAATTTTCACTGGAAATGTATTTGTCTGTCACACACAGCGTAGTAATGTATAAAATACCATGACTTAACGCTTCTGCTTACAGTTGTTCATGTTCCAAACGCTATTAATTGCTAAGATAACTTACTTCAGTTGCTAAGATACTGAAACAATGGAAATACAATTTTTTCTGTGTAATCATATTTATGTTGTGGCACATATTAAACGGTGTCATTGTTTAGTGTATGTTGCTTTTTCAGTATTGTTAAGACGTTTGACGTGAAAACGTCTATTTGCTTATCGGTTGAAATTTCTTGTGTGACAAAATACCGTCAGATTTGAGTCGCTAGTAACTACGATGATAACGACTCTAACAGTAGTTGATCTCAGAACTGTATGTGTTTGTCTCGCAGTATATGTTGGTGAGGCTCACGAGAAATACATGCCGTAGCCCGTGCGTCACAGCATGTGACACAGGTCTTAAGAGGGTCAGCAGCCGTCTGCGGAAGGTAGCGAGTAACTTTTTCAAACGAGTTTAATAATTCTTGATAGTGCGTTTAAATGAATGCAAGCTGTCGATAGCACACAACAAAGTTAAGGACTGTACTGGGTACCTTTCCAGTTACGTACTGATTTCCCGTACGCCCTGTATGCAGCTGAGCATTCGGGAAAAGTGGTGGACAAGTCGACTAGTGTGACGTAACAAGTTCGTTAGGGGGGGGGGGTGTCATATTTATTGTGGGCCCCGTATATTGTGCCTGTGACGTCATAGTACTACTATAGGCGTATGCACGCGACTGATAGGAATCAACTTTGTGTAAAGTTTTAAATTGCTGTAATGAGAAAAGCGTCTAGCTAGCACATGGATACGGGTGTCATTGTGAAGAGCTTGCGGAGTGCTGCTATCAAAGTGAATAAAAATATTTGCCGGAATATTCGTGAAAATCGGTATCAAACTGAAAATTACAACATAATAAAATATGTCGTCTGTAATATCACATTTTAATACGGAAATAACTGTGTCAGATACTGTGCTGTGTGTAGGAACCAAAGACGCACTAGACTTGCATTCAGGAGGACGACGGTTCAGACCCGCTTCCGGCCGTCCTGATTTAAGCTCTCCGTGATGTCTCTAAATCACTTCAGGTAAATGGTTCCTTTGGTTCCTTCGAAATGGCACGGCTGATTTCCTTCCCCATCGTTCCGATGAGACCGATGACCTCGCTGTTCGGTCCCCTCCATGTGCATATATCTTCTCTGCAATAATCCAGCAATCGTACATGCTAAAGAAATACTACATTAGCACCTTCCAATAGTAACACATACAATAGTTGTAACAAATACAGTATATTGTAATGTGTGGTATGTAACCAACCAAAGACGTTACTCCTTGCAGAAGAAATGCGTAGGTTATCATTGCATTATCTCTAACGTTTTTTAATCTCTGATGTGGAAGTAACGTTAATGACTTCGATTTTGTTCTTGCTCTGATAATGACGAAGGGAACTTGTAATTGTGAATATTACGTATTGCAACTCGATAGTAGGAGTAAAAGTTGTATTCAAGGAAGAAATAAACGGGTGCTCATCTCCGATAAATAATTAGGAGAAACTTGAACGTAAATATTACTGTTTCTAGTCATTCTAATTACCGTAGGGAGTTTCAGCTATACCGTGTCGCTGTGGATTTGGAGCGACGTTGTGGAGATGGGCGACTTTCAACGAACTCAAGATCACGCAACAAGAAATCTGCCATAGCTCTTTATCAACATATTATCACACGACAAAACACACACAAGGTGAGTTTAGTTTTAATGGACGTTTCAATACACCATTTGGAAACCAAGAATATATGCTAATCTTGGCTATAAAACCATAAAATTCCATAAAAGTAACAATTTAATCCGTCTACCATTGATAGGACTAATACCTGAATCTGGAAGTAAACTTACCACACATTACAGTATACTGTATTTGTTACAACTATTGTATGTGTTACTATTGGAAGGTGCTAATGTAGTATTTCTTTCGCATGTACGATTGCTGGATTATTGCAGGGAAGATATATGCACATGAGCAAAAATTAAGATCACAATACTTGTAATACTGGACGACTACACGGCATTTCTATTTCTGCTGACGCTTCCAAAAGGGTGTAGAAGATAACTGTTAGTAGTAAATAGACATTTTCTTTTCTGTAGATTCGACGTAGTCACTCTGAATGTATGACGCTGTTGCTACACAGTCCACATTAGATTTTGTCTGTCGTGCTGTTCCAAAGTCACAATCAAGTACGTTATTGCAGGAAAAGAATTTTCATGACTCAACTGTAAGTGATTCAGTCATTTTGTACGGATTACTTCGGTCTGAGTAGGAGATTAAAATTTATTTTTTATATATTATTAAAACAAGACAGCAGGCTAGGACTGCAAAACAGAGGGAAGAAACTGTTTAGCATGCGGTGGACGTACAGGAGGTTGCAGAACCGTTTACATGAATGTTGGCGCGTACTGAGCATTGAAAACCGAATATCTGATTAGTTAAACCGCAACAAAATCCGAATTAAAAACAGCATTCCACAATAGTCAGGCTGTATTAAAAACCGAATTTCAGAATAATCAGGTGGCACTGCAGACTTAATTACAAGCCACTAATACAACATTACAAAACCAGATCAGAGAATCGCAAACGGTACTTAACAGTGCCATTCTACGGCTTTCAAATGCACAGAAAAGTTTAGCTGACGATTTCGGTCAACTTCGTGAGCAACACAAAGATCTGACAGATACATTTGTGCTTTAAAACTAAGGTTCTAAAATAAAGACAGGGCAAGATATTATCAATATGCAACTCTCACAACAAGCAGAAGAGTTTGCGGAGATTTTCCACCATTAGTTAGGAGACAGATACCGAACTGACAACTACTATTGAACAGAAGGTTCAGTCAATGATAAATGAAGCTATATCAGATAAAGATCCTGCTAACCAAGAATTTTCAGACGTTGGCAAGAACCTCGAACTCAATTAAGCGAACAATTTTCTGAATGTCATGTAACTATAGACAGAAGATGTCAATCAGCAAACGAACAACCTTCACCATACTTGGCAGGATAATCGCTCGGTTACTACTGATAATGACCACTTGACAAAGAGAGCTAGTCCAGGCTCTGCACGACAATCTATTAAACATCATGAAATGCAGACAACAACCTCACCATACGCGAATGTAATGCCAGATCAAGTGTCTTATGCAGCATTACAAGTGGAAGAAAAATTAAATACAGACAATTGTCATTTTTTAATCCAGAGAAGAAACTGTACACCCAGTCGTTCTCATCAGGTTATTTAAAAGTGATTTACCTAGCATGTGGATCGAAACTCAAAGATAAGTTATGGGAATGGACATACCTTATGAGACTGACACCTTTGGGTAGCTGAAGCTGCAGAAACTGCAATACATATGTCGAATTCTAGAATGCATATATTGCAAAAGTACCACTCTGCTGCAATACAAGAGACAATCCGTAAGCCGATTTACAATCCAGAATCATACAGTTCACGATTAGGTACTGTAAGTAGGCTGTTTAGGTTTTTATGTTGGTAGCACCACGTAGCGCTCTGTATGAAAATCACTGATTGTGCTGTGTGCAGTCTGTGGCTGGTTGGCATTGTTGGAATATTCGATATTGTAATGTAGGGCAGTTGGATGTGAACAGCGCGTAGCGTTGTGCAGTTGGAGGTGAGCCGCCAGCAGTAGTGGATGTGGAGAGAGAGATGCCAGAGTTTTGAAAACGGATGATCTGGACGTATGTCGGCCAGGAAAAGGAAATTTGAAACGATGGATATCATGAATTGATAGATATATATGTGACGACTTTGGAACATTATTAAGGTAAATAAATTGTATGTTCTCTATCAAAATCTTTCATTTGCTAACTATGCCTATCAGTAGTTAGTGCCTTCAGTAGTTAGAGTCTTTTATTTACCTGGCAGTACTGGAGCTCGCTGTATTGCAGTAGTTCGAGTAACGAAGATTTTTGTGAGGTAAGCGATTCATGAAAGGTATTGATTATTGTTAGTCAGGGACACTCTTTTCTAGGGATTATTGAGTCAGATTGCGTTGCGCTAAAAATATTCTGTGTCATAAAATTTTTGACTTCACATTACTAGTACGCTTTCTCACACTTAGAAACTCTTAACATGCAACAATGTTTTCAAGTTAACTATCCAGTCAAGAACCTGGGGAACTTATTTAGACAGTAATTATGAATGCCATTTTTGTAGTGAGCAGACGACACAGTGTTATTGTGTGTACATCCTTGCTTGTTCATTGCACGATTACGTAACGGCTATAAGGATTACATACTTAGAACATATACTGCTAATGAGATTTTAATTCAACATTTTGGTTTACTTGAAAATCATTCTGGACCTAAAGTAATTTCTGAGAGCTAACAGACGACACAGTGGTTAGTTTATTTGAGAGCTACACCATTATATCAAGTTGCTATTAATGAGTGACACAATTTACAGTATTGCTTTTGCGCTGTATCTGTTTTATATCTGCACAGTTTTTCTGTATTATTCTGGAAAGTAAAACATGTATTAGTAGTAACTTGGTGGTATAGCTACAATGAGACAGCCTTTTTCATAGCACAATAATTCGTTACAGTACAGTACTTTCTTGATCACGGCAATAAGCGTAATAACTACGATATCTATATGCAAAGCATTTCACTTTTGTTTATGGTGAGGTAAAAACATGACTTTTGCAGAACTTTGCTTACGGAGGATGATAACTACGACACTTGGCACATTTTTACCTTCAAGTAATGACAGAGATTATCTTACAGCAAGATGCACAATTAAGCACTACAGGATACGCATTTGAGTGATTAATTTTTGTACTTAATGACTTTTTAAAGATTTTTAAATTACAAAGATACAAAGAAGGTTTTTGGGATAAATTTCATTCGATTGCTGTAATCTGTAACACCTGAGGGTACAATTACATTAATTCTTAGGGGGTACACGCCTACTTTGTGTACTAAACGTGTGGCAAGCGCTAGGAGCCCTAGCTAATATGGTATTTGCTTATACAACTTTACACATCGGTACCATATTTTCTCTCACAGAATTACACAGCCATCTAATCATTTAAGAGAGACCAACATTTTTTTTTATTACGTCAGTGAGTTCACACTTACGAAATTGTATTTTGTCTGTACTTTGTGAACTGTTCATATTTTTTCAGAGCCATTGTGATACTATGAGAGCTTTGAATGATGTATTTGGTAAGGGATCATGATTTTTGAAGTACGTTTGTGGTATATCACTTTATTGAAACGAGCAGAGAGCAGTTTTTAAAGGTTTTGAGATCACTGGAGGAAGCTACGATGATTTGAATGATGTGCTATGGTGATATTATTATGACAAAGAAGTGTATTATGCTGTTGAGATATGTTTATGATCAATAAGATGACACTATATGAGGAATGTGATTATGTGTTCATGTGCATGTGAATAATGAGAAGAGGTTAGGGATACTAATTTGTGAAAAGGACGTTGGAAACCAAGAATCATACTTTAAGAGTTACGAAACGTGTGTACATGCGTGAATGTATCATAACACTGCTATTCATGAGATTTCGTATCTACACATTTCTACTGAAATTTCCCGACCCGTGATATTTTATTTATATCAAACTGTCACTGTAACGGAAACTGCTGTTGTAAATATCTCGGTAAGGAAGGTAAGTGACCTTGACGTAACGCGACGTGGGCGCCCAGCTGCGCAGTAGTTGCCCAAAAAGAAAAAAAAAAAAGAAAACCATTAGTGCATAACTTTCAGATTCATACTTGAAAATATATGATTGCAGTTTGGAGATTGTACTTTCAAGACACTGCGATGGTGATTGTGCAGCCACACAGTTGTAAAAGATGCCTGCTAGCCATCTCTACAAGGGCTATGGTGGGTCGGTCTGCACCTTTGGTGGCCCACCAATACTGTAATCTCTACAAGAAATACTGTGGGTCTGCTCTGTGATGACCTACCTGCCAATATTCTTCAAAACTTCGACTGACTCTACTGTGGGTTTTCTTTGTTGCTGCCTATTACCTGTCTGCATGTCAAGAGTCAGCACTGTCTTTCCATTGGAAGGACAACACTACTTCTTCAAGACTGCATGGAAATCCAATACTTCCGTGTGCATTTTCTTTTACTGATCAGATTTTGTGCAATATAATTAATACTGTGATAAATGATTAGGACTGTCTTTACGGATAATGGACAATTTTTGCTTTTGACCAACAGTGTATAAATAATTGTGTGCATTTGGTATATTTGTTAGCATTAATATAAAAAATTTAACAAATATTTATTGGGCACTGCCCAAAACAGTTCGTAAAATTGTTTTGTGGGGACAATGGACAATTGTTGCTTTTGACCAACAGTGTATCAATAATTGTGTGCATTTGGTATATTTGTTAGCGTTAATATAAAAAATTTAACAAATATTTATTGGGCACTGTCCAAAACAGTTCGTAAAATGTTTTGTGGGGAGCATAGGGGCTATGTAAGTAGGCTGTTTAGGTTTTTAGGTTGGTAACGGCACGCAGCTCTCTGTATGAAAATCACTGACTGTGCTGTGTGCAGTCTGTGGCTGGTTGGCATTGTTGGAATATTCGATATTGTAGTGTTGGGCAGCTGGATGTGAACAGCGCGTAGCGTTACGCAGTTGGAGGTGAGCTGCCAGCAGTGGTGGATATGGAGAGAGAGATGCCAGAGTTTTGAAAACGGATGATCTGGACGTGTGCCCGCCAGAAAAAGGATATTTGGAAAGATGGATGTCATGAATTGATATATATATATATATATATATATATATATATATATGATGACTTTTGAACATTATTAAGGTAAATACGTTGTTTGTTTTCTATCAAAATCTTTCATTTGCTAATTATGCCTATCAGTAGTTAGTGCCTTCCGTAGTTAGAATCTTTTATTTAGCTGGTAGTATTGGCGCTCGCTGTATTGCCGTAGTTCGAGTAACGAAGATTTTTGTGGGGTAAGTGATTCATGAAAGGTATAGGTTATTGTCAGTCAGGCCCATTCTTTTTTAGGGATTATTGAAAGTCAGATTGCGTCGCGCTAAAAATATTGTGTGTCAGTTTAGTGATGATCAGAATAAGTAAAGAGAGCAATGTCTGAGTATGTTTAGTTTTACTCAGCTGTCTCTGTATCAAATAACGTAGAAGTTTACCAGCACAGTAATTCATAATTTTTCTAAGGTGACGTTTCAGTACACTACGCAGATTCTTTGAGCGGTACCATAATAAGACGAAAATTTATCGGAACCAGTATCTGTCAAAGATATTATCACAATATTAAAATTGAAGCTACCATTTGACATTCAAACTAAATTATTGCACGTCATTGATACCAGTTTTCACGAATTTTTGTTTCTACTGGATTCAATAGACTTGTTGATGGAAGACCCATAGACCAGAGGTAACAGTGGCAGTGACCAGAATGGTTCTAACAGAAAGAATTATTGAAATGAGGATACGAATAACTTTCAGCAGCAATTGAATGCTGATGAGAATCAACAAGGAGGTTCGCACAGTACTATGAACAATAAGCTCAATAAATGGAAACTGGAATAACCAGGATAATAAATACAGAAACAAGAGGTATTATAGGCGCTACAATCCTGGCTATCAACAAAATCCAGCAACATTCAAATGCGAATTCTGTCAATCAACCGAATTTTAATGAGGCAAGTAATGAATGGGGAAATTATTTGCCTGTTATTACTGACATTACTGATCAACAAGCTACCTGCCAATCAGGAAGAACAAACGCGATGAACTTTATCCCCTGAAAGGCTGATCGGAATAAGTGAATGGGGTTGTGACAGTAATATTAGGATGATACGGTATAACCGTGCAGATGACATTAGGGACGAACTATTGCTTGGTGACAAACGCTGTCTGATTATCATTACCGTTCGTTTGTCTGTTTCCATTGCGATTATGTCATTCTTCCGGTAACCACTACCATTACTATTACCATTACCATGCTTTGTTAGTGGATGGTTTCGCATGTCTCTCTTTTGTGCAGACGAACTACCCTTTGTTTGAGCGGCGCCCCCATTTTTTGTGTTCTTGTATTAAATGTATGACCAAAAGGAACTGACCTAGATCATTTTCTGTCACGTTGACTAATTGCTCACGAATGTGGGTAGGTAATCTTGGTTTCAATAACCTGATTGTCTCGATCCGAGATTGGCTCGTCCCAATATCTCTTTTTGTATATGCAGCTGTCAAAATATGCTCTCAAAGAGCATTGTTTTACATTGTACCTGTCAGGACTTTAAAATTTTTTACGCAATCTTTCTTGAATGTTGAGCAACCAGTACTTCGCAAGAAACGCCTTTTCAGATTGACTTTGCGTGTCACAAGATTCAGATATTTGATTTTCCTACAATTGTACGTGGGATGGGATGAATCTTATCTCTTGTTTCTCCTTCCACGCCCTGCATAGAATGTCTTTAAATCCTTTTATGAGTACAACTGGGTGTCTAGATTTCTTCTTGCCCATAAACATCAAGAAGTGTTTGTGTTTGATCGAACTCTTTTCGATTTTCATATCTAGCACTTGAGGATCTGCCTCTCTGCTTATAGGCAGATAGTTTTCATTATTGGACACTGGCCTAGCTTGGTGACTAGTTTGTCACTGGCATATGCGTGCATAATTCTTAGCATTACCTTATTCCTCACTAGATGTAGTACCGTTAATTCGATTGAAATTTTGAATTCTTCTTGGACTATCATCTTGGCTAGTAGCCCCCGCTACTTCGCGATGACATATCGCGTTGCCAAGTAAAGTTCGTGTGTAGCGCTGTCTGGCACCGCGCTGAGATTATTGTTGCCGCTAGCACTTGCGATAGGCGTAGCAAAACGCTACACAGTACTTTTAATTTGACTGTCAATGCTTTGGGATATTTAATTTTCTTTTTTTTTCCAGCCATGTGTCAACTTTATGTTCACGTTTCTGAGTTTCCTAAGAAAACTTTTTCTCTGCGGATTGATCTAAGTGAATAACGAGATTCTGAAAGCCTTCAGTTAACGAATTGTGATCTTTGTTCAAAGCTTCTAACTGTTCGGACAGGGTTTGTACCAGTTTTGACAAATCCTTGTACTGCTTTCTAAAACCTTTACTCTTTCTTTTTTGCGCTTATCTCCTTCGTTTTCACAATTTTCTCTTTCGAGTTCGCGTGACCTTTCTTTTTCTTCCTTTTCCTGGTCACGTTCTTGCAGTTAGCTTAGCAATTCTGCGAACAAGCCAGGTATGGGCGAACCTATAGGTACACTATATTGCCTAATGTGCTCAGGTTCAAAGTCTCTTTTCGGAGTCTCAACTTCAGTGTCTATCGCCTTTTCGTAAACTGTTGAGGGCGGAGCACCTACTCCATCTTTCAGAACTGTATGTTGCCGATCTTCGGCGTCTACATGCTCTGGTATAACGTCTACATTGGTTTCATTTACATTATCATCTACATTTAGACCTAGACTAGTTTGTGAGTCAACATCCTTACGTGGCCTACTCATGATAGCTTCAACGCAAGACACAAACAAATCACAATAAAGTTTGCACAACAAACGTTTCTAACTACCCTGTTAACATTTCTAATGAGTGAACAGGGTGAAGGTGTAGATGTTTTAGTGTTGTTCACATCTACACCTACTCTACAATATACCTTATACTTTCTGTACAATTCACGTCTGGGAGCGTACACTACACTCGTACTTGAATTTACTTACGGGGCAGTCAAGGATTTGCGTATTTCTTGACTGCAATGTTGTCTCGAACCAATTACGTGTACCAAACATACATACAAGTAATTAATTCCACATAGAGGTACAATATACAATAACACTGATTACAATAATAATGCAGTAGATTAATAGAATAATGATACAAATACTTTTACTATCTAGTCCTGTGCTATTGGGCGTCAGATTTTTTTAATGTTTCAGGGGGGTTTTAATTTGTTGAAATTTGATTATTAATGCTTTGATTGTTAATTGGTTGAGGCCTATTTAATAGAAGGTAGGTTCGGGCCGCTGGTGCTGAGGTCCTTTTTATGAGATAAACTACAGTTAGTCTGAGTTTCCATATTTGATCGTATTCTATAACTCCACAAATAATCCAGCTAGCTCTTTCAAGATGATCTCAGGGCTTGGAAAAACTCAGACACAAGCGTTATTACTATTAATAAACTTTCTTAAAATGCCTCAAGCACGGTTTTAATTGAAATTATTTTCATGCTGCATAGTCCAGCTAAGATTTTATTACTGTTAGGCGCCTACTTGAGATGCACTGCTTTCTACCAGGACTGCACTTCAGCTGAAATTACATTAATGCTGCGGCGCTCCTCTGCAACGTGATGCTGTGAAAGAAAATCTAATAACTGAATTGCGCGTATGCGGCCGTTAGCCACGTTAGCGCGTCGAGATTGTTTTTCTTCTCCGCAGCGCTCAAAGCTGAAATCTTAAAGAAATTGACACAGTGAGCGCTAATCTTACAAACGATAGCATGTACTGTCGTTTAACAATAATAATATATATTTTGAAACCGACTGAATGAAGTATTAGTACTTTAACACGGACCTGAATACAGAGCTGTTCATCGAATGGCGGTCACAAAGGAAGAGAGAGAATACTATTTCTGTTATCTTTATGCCAAGAAGGGCAAAGATTATACTAGGACATCACATGTATATTCATTGTTTGTATATTATCCATTTTAACACAATTAATAAATTAAATAATTTTCTAATAACATTATGGAAAAACACCAAAAAACTAGGATTAAAATGGAATTAGGTAGTGAAGCTATTGATTGCACGTGCCTAGTGGAACTTAACCTTGTTGTGGACTTGATTTAAGGGCATGAATTACTGAGAGAGGTGAATGTAACAACAGACTTCGTCTCCAGTAGATTTACGTTAACTAACAGTCAATTTGGTGCAGAAACAAGAACTCATGAACGCTGTTGTCGAGCACTTGAAAGAAAAATAATTACTCGTGATACTGGCAGGAGAATCACCAACCCATTGACCAATTCTTCTAGTTTAAGAATATCAGAACAAATTAACCGAAAGGTAACTGAGTCTAATACCGTAACGCAACAGAAGACAATTGCTATAAGATTATGCTATGGTATTTGATGAGAAGCCAGGCATAATAAAGTGATATCTATTTCATCTAAATATGAAACCGCATAAAACGTACGGTCACAGGTATTACTCTATTCCATGGGCGCTAAGTCACCCACCCACCGAGAAAGGCAGTGAATGCTTAGACAATTGAAAGAACGTAGTGCTCTCAAGTTTTCGCGATAGGCTACATATCACTTACTTGGGGGCAAACCTGAATCCGAATCTGTAAGAACCACAGACTGTTTGAGAATGGGTTGTGTATAAGATCTCATCCATTTCTTACAGACATAGTTTACAGAAATTGCATGTCAAAATTCTAATATCATGTCTTTCTTCGATCCAGATTTGGGCCGACTGTCCTATCAGCTTCACCATCATGTATCACACTCACGACGACAGAAGACTACAGTTGAATATTCAGAAGATTCTGATAACAGATGTGCATCTGAGTAACTTGACTAAGAGACTGAAAATGTTATCGAATTTTATTCAGGAAACATAATTAGTTCAGTCAGTATATATTGACACATCGACTGCAGTTATCAATGCTGAAGACCTCGATGCGGGTTTTTCTGGTTTTTCTAGTGTTGAGAACTGTAATGAAATATAGTGAACATCACACAACACCGAAACCTATATCACTACAAGCAAACACAGATGTAAATTAGTATATGGTTGTCATGACATACATGAACACCTCTTAATTGGACAATATAATGTAAACTTATTAACATATTTCCAGTGATGTGGTGTAAAAACATATAAAGAATATTGCTTTCAGTAACTGAAATTTGAACTTTGAATAGTTTGACGCAAGAGTTCAGCATAGATTCGTAAGTCACTTTGTTGTTCTGCTGGGGAGGCTATTGTGATTTCACCACACTTTATAACGGAAATACCTGTGTCAGATCCCGTGCTGTGTGTCGGAACCAATGACGCTATTCCTTGCATAAGAAAAGCGAAAATTACCATTGCATTATCTCTGATTTTTATTGTCTCTATTGTTGAATGTAACGTTAATGAATCCAATTTTATTCTTGATCTGATAATGACAAAGTGAACGTGTAGTAATTGTGAATATTATATTTTACAATTCCATAGTAAGAGTATAAATTTGATTCAAAGAAGAAATAAACGAGTGCTTTTCTCTGACAAATAGTCATGTGAGACCTGATCGTAAGTAATACTCCTTTCAGTCATTCTAATTACTATAGAAAGTCTCACTACATCACGCCAACTTGGAGCTAGAGAGATTATGGGGAGGCTGGGGAACGAACCTGCAAATGAAAACGGTGACTTTCAACGGACTCAAGAGCAAATAAGGAATCTGCTACAGCTCTTTACCAACATATTATCAGACGACAAAATACACACAAGACGAGTTTAGTTTCTATGGACATTTCAATATACAATCTGAAAACCGAGAGTACATGCTAATCTTGTCTATAAAACCACAAAATACAATAAAAATAACAATATACGTCTGATATGAATCGTGAATATGCTCGGAACTGTAGAAAACGCGTCGGGAGAAGTCTCGCCGAAAGAAATCCAAAAAACGTAAAAAGTCCAGTGGCGAGCTAATGCAAGAGTTACGGATGCTAGTTATGCGAATGAAATTGAAAAGACGCCCACACGGTATTAAGCAATTAATAACGTTCTTAGCTATTTCAGATATTGCTGTTTCTTCTGAGGGGTGTGACGATGTCCACACATTTTGTTTGTACAAACAAACTATATTATTTTTAGGATGGTAAAGTTCGACTACCAAATAAAACCAGTTTATTCATTATGCTTTCATTATATTTTCTCAGTTGATTCGTTCCAAAATATATGAGCTGTCAAGTTCTGATTGTTCGCTACATCTGCTCAAAACATATCTACGTTTCACAAAGATTTACACAGTTGTTCGTTTTCAAAACTACTTCTTAACAATAGCTACAACATGACTGACTTTGACAAAGATTACACATAAATGCAAAGAACTTACTTATGTACATATGTGGTGTAGGATTATGGAAACGAAAGGGGAAATATTATTTAAAGGGTTAAATGATTTTTTTAAGATTATTCTGGAATTTATTATCGGATAAAGGAAGGGTTTCGGCTAAGCGAACAGTCACGATGAACTGCTGAAACTGTTTGGTTCAGTTACTTATGCTGTAAGCGTTATTGCACATTTTGGTGATAAACATATCAGTAAATTAGCCTACTATGCCTATTTTCATTCACTGCTTTCATATGGCATCATATTTTGTGACAATTCGTCACTGAGAGAAAAAGTATTCATTGCACAAAAGCGTGTAATCAGAATAACAGCTGGAGCCCAACCAAGATCACCTTGCAGACATTTATTTAAGCAACTTGGCATATTCACAGTACCTTCGCAATACATATATTCACTTATGAAATTTGTCATTAATAACCCACCCCAATTCAAAAATAACAGGGAAGTGCATAGCTACAACACTAGAATAAAGGATGATCTTCACTATTCTCACTTTGGCACAGAAAGAGGTGAATTATGCTGCCACAAAAATCTTTTATCATTTGCCAAATAGTATTAAAAGTCTGACAGATAGTCAACCAACATTTAAAAGCAAATTAAAAGAATTTCTGAATGAAAACTCCTTGTACTCAATAGATGAATTCTTAGATAAGAAGTAGTAACTGTGAAAAAAAATTATTTTTTGTAAAGAAAACTTATGTTAAAGTGACACTTTCCACATCATTACGAAATGTCGTATTCATGATCTATAGAACAAGGATTAATGTATTTTTTTATGTATCACTGTAGCTAATGAAGAAAACTTGAAGAATAAAATTAGTTATGAATACATAGGTATAAAAATTAAAAATGTTCTTATGTCCCTCCTTCAAATGATTTCTTATACCTCTTCAACGCTGCGGTGACAAGTTGGTATTCCATTTCATTGTCACTGGTGTCCCTGCAGGTCCTCACAATCGTCGAAACATTTGTTACGGCGTATTTTCGTGGACTAACAAACAAATATTCAAATTTTTAAATCTGATAATACCTGCCGTGCGTACATTTTTTACAGAGGTATCTGATCTCTTCTAGATCAAAACACAGACAGGCAGCTACTAATCAATTAGGGCGAGCAGGATTAATTATCGTCTGTGGCCTAACTAACGTTTATCGTTGTCACATATGTTATCGCTATCTAGAGGTCAGAAAGCTCGTCTGTTAGGGCCACTTGTACAATCTCCGGTTAGCAACCTGTTACGCACTATTCTCGGAATAGCGCGAGAAACGCTTTCTACGATCCCGGAATAATGCCGAACCGGAGAATAAACTCGAGATAACTTAACCGGCGATTCCTGGCCGGTTGGCGAGCTTAACCGAGCAATAACTCTTCAAGATGTCACTGATAGTGACAGCAATGACGAGATTTTGACTGAACTGTTCATGAGAATGAGGAAGGAAAGGAAAGAGCGACGACGTCGATTCCGAATTTATATCCACATTTTGCTTATCAAAGGAAGCCGTACGTAAGAAACTGGAGCATATAACGGACAGGTGAGACTGTTTCTTTGTTTTCTGAAATAATACTGTTTATTTACAGTAATACGCATTCGATTTCAGTACCTCCTGAATTCCGTCGTGTTATGTAAATCTCGCACATTAAAACGACGATTCGTAGAAAAAGAGTCTTGTTTATCTGGCGTATGTTGCAATTGCTTCAGTAGCGAAAAGGTCTATTTCATTTTATTTAGCAGAAAATGACGAGTCCTAGAAAAATGGTCTTGTTTATCTGGTGTTTGTTAAAATTGCTGTAGTAGCGAAAAGGACTACTTCGTTTTATTTGGCAGACAGTGCCATCATAGACTTAATCAAATCGAAAAGCCACACGAATTGTGTGTACAATTTGCATTAACAGCTTTTTCTGTTTTAGGCGAAACATCGATTTTTGGGGTAGCAAAATATATTGACAAAACAGTAGTGTCCCAATCTCGACGGTAGAAGATATAGTTCCAGTTAGTTTTCTATTGGGAATGCCCCCTTTTTGTTAACACCATACCATTTTCAAAACAACACTCCACTTTTTATTAAAATATTAGGATTACAGGCTCATTAATGCTTCCGAGCAAGAAGATTATTCACTGAAGCCAGTGAACTAT
This sequence comes from Schistocerca piceifrons, assembly GCF_021461385.2. Classification (NCBI taxonomy): domain Eukaryota; kingdom Metazoa; phylum Arthropoda; class Insecta; order Orthoptera; family Acrididae; genus Schistocerca; species Schistocerca piceifrons. The sequence goes on along the minus strand of NC_060141.1, from coordinate 466,187,893 downwards.
TTGTTCTTACTCAGGCTAAGTTTCACAAAGTAAGATTAAGAAGAAAGTAAGATTTTTTCTTAAAAAAGAGTGATGCTTCCCCAGCTAGAGAACGTAACTGTTTCTTTGTTATTAGTATTATGCACATAAGCTCACTCATATTTCTCATAAAGCTGTATTTGTATGCTATAAAAACAGAACAGGAATCTAGTTATCTGCATAGTTTTAGCATGTGGAAGGAGTGCCTGGAATGCTATGTTTCTAACTTTCCTTGAATATAAAGTTTTTTCAGTGTTCTCCTTTATGCCAACCTGTAGCTGGTTGAAGGTAACTTAAATTGAAATATACTGAACTTGTGCGAAGCACCACGTCTATGAAATTGATGGCTTATTGTGATCGTTTAATGTAACAAAAAGTCTGATAGCACACTAATGTCGCTAGTTCGCTAAGCCAAATCTGTACCAGAAAATATTGTTCACTCTTATATCCCATTGGGACAATAACTTTCCTTCCTTTACTGAATGCTTCAGGGCAACAAAACGGTCCATCACCTAGCTTTATTACTGTAAACATGTAAATTATTTGTGTTTACAGAAGCTAAATTTAACACAGTAAAATTAATTCGAATTAATTTCTTTGTTAAAAATGTAAGCTGTACCAGATAGCTGGTGTATTTCTCAGTTATTAGTATCACCCACATAACCACATGTATATTTACCATAAATTAATTATCTCTGTGTAACAAGAACATTGGTACTCTTCATTCAGATAACAGGAATTTGTAGTTATTGGATCTCCATAATCATAACAGTAGAAGACGTGGCTGCAAATTATGTTTTTAATTTTCTCTTGAATTGCCTCATGTCATTCTTTTCTTTCTTTCAGAAATGACTCTATTCTACCAGTGAACCAGCTACTTCAGACACTCAAATATTTTGCCTTTGGTTATTTCTTTTTGTCCACTGGATACTTATTGGATTGACAAGGGGACAGCCAGCATGATTATTAAAAAGATGGAAAACATGCACAAGAGACAATTTTGTAGTTATTTTAGTTCTTTGATGCAATTAAAATAAAATAAACAAATGTGTATGGATTAATATATTTTTATTCTGATATCATTTGTATTAATTTTTATTTTCTGATCCTAATTTTGAGCTTTATGGTGCTTTTTTAACCAATACAGTTCTTTCTCTCATATCTGGTTCTTGTCAAGGTACTTTTGAAGCAGCACCATCTGCAACTTTGCTAATTCTTTCACATTTGAGAACAGGTATTTTTATTCTGAAAACAAAACTGACAGTTCTAAGCTGGGATGGTATGTGCCATCTACATTTCCACCCCAGTATTATTGAAAAGATAATAGATGCTTATTGTAAATGAAGGTTGTATATACAAGGTTACTGGAGCATTTAAATTCACATAATTTGCTGTCAAATGTTCAGTTTGGTTTTAGAAATGGCTTAACAACTGAATATGCTATATTCTCTTTTCTCTGTGAGGTTTTGGACGGATTAAATAAAAGGTTGCGAACGCTAGGTGTTTTCGTTGATTTAACGAAGGCTTTTGACTGTTGGCCACAAAATATTACGGCAGAAGTTGGACCATTATGGAGTAAGGGGAGTAGCTTACAATTGGTTCGCCTCTTACTTTAAGAACAGAAAGCAGAGGGTAATTCTCCGCAATATTGAGAGTGGTAGTGATGTTCAGTCCCAATGGGGCATTGTTGAGTGGGGCGTTCCCCAAGTGTTGGTACTGGGGCCACTGCTGTTTCTTATTTATGTAAATGATATGCCTTCTAGTATTACAGGTGATTCAAAAATATTTCTGTTTGCTGATGACATCAGCTTGATAGTGAAGGATCTTGCGTGTAATATTGAAACAGTAACAAATAATGTACTTCATGAAATAAGTTCGTGGCTTGTGGAAAATAATTTGATGCTAAATCACAGTAAGACTCAGTTTTTACGGTTTCTAACTCACAATTCAACAAGAACCGATATTTTGATCAGACAGAATAGGCATATTATAAGCGAGACGGAACAGTTCAAGTTCCTAGGCGTTCGGATAGATAGTAAGCTGTCTTGGAAAGCCCATATCCAGGATCTTGTTCAGAAGCTAAATGCTGCTTTATTTACCATTAGAACAGTATCTGAAATAAGTGACACTTCAACACGAAAAGTAGTCTACTTCGCATATTTTCGTACGCTTTTGTCGTATGGTATTATTTTTTGGGGTAATTCTTCTGATTCAAAAAGGGTATTTTTGGCTCAAAAATGGGCTGTTCGAGCTATATGTGGTGTAAGTTCGAGAACCTCTTGTCGACCCCTATTCAAAAATTTGGGAATTCTGACATTGCCCTCACAGTATATATTTTCTTTAATGTCGTTTGTTGTTAGCAATATTAGCCTATTCCCAAGAGTTAGCAGCTTTCACTCAGTTAATACTAGGCAGAAATCAAATCTGCATTTAGAATGCACTTCCTTGACTCTCTTGCAGAAAGGAGTGCAGTATTCTGCTGCATCCATTTTCAATAAGTTACCACAAGAACTCAAAAATCTTTGCAGTAGCCCAAACTCTTTTAAGTCTAAACTGAAGAGTTTTCTCATGGCTCACTCCTTCTATTCTGTCGAGGAGCTCCAGGAAGAGCTAAAAAATTAAGCAAATTCCAGTGTTACATTGTTGATTTTCTTCATTTAAACTTACGACTTGTCACCTGAATATGTTTTTTTATATTTCATTTTATCTGTTTCTCATATCGTGTTATAATTTCATGTATTGATTCGTTCCATGACGATGGAGACTTCTCCTTAATTTGATCCCACGGAACAATAAATAAATAAATAAATAAATAAAAGAACGCAGTGAAAGTGCCAGCCCTGTGGTTACTTCACCTTCCCCTCGCAGATTACATGCAGGTTCTAGAGACGATTGCACAACCCAGAATTATGTATGACACAGTTTCTCAAGCATTTATGGTGAGATACAATAACAGTAGCCAACAGTTTGGTATGTGCCATCTACATTTCCACCCCAGTATTATTGAAAAGATAATGGATGCTTATTGTAAATGTTGGCATCTTATTCTTTATATACACCTTCAATATAATTAAAAATCATCACATCACAGAAACATGATTTACAGTGGCGGGTTTATATAAAGACCCACTAGGCATGGGCCTAGGGGCGAGACCTTGAGGGTGGCGGCATTTTTTGCTCTGTACTCATTTTAACCTTTCAGGTTTTAAAATAACTGCGCTTACAACCGACAAATTTTTTAAATATTGTTAAACTTGGTGACTGAATGAAAATTTAACACTGGGTTTCTGTCTGGTGTCATCTTCATGATTGTTTAAAATATTTTGAAGTAAGCTGTCAGTATGCCAGTCTACAATTTAATGTTTGAAACGTTATTATTCTCAGAATGTTGTCGGCCTCTACGTAATCGTACCATATTTTCCCCTTGAAAATACCGGAACCCCTGAAACGCTGTAATAAACTAATCAGCAGTTTCTTAAATACTGTAACATGTGTGGGCCTGAGTATGTAAAACCCGACTCTACTTAAATTTCTTGTAGAAATTATGGGGAAGTATCAAGTCAACCCTCCATTACTGTAATTAATGTGAAAGCTCTGTGGTCTTCAATATCTGAGCTTTGATTTAATGACACCCATTCTACAAAAGGTTTTGTTAGTGGAAATGTTTTAGATTTTTAAACATCTGTTTATACGAAAAGAACATAAGCAGAATATCTAATAACGTGTGAAAAACACTTCACAACAGTTTAAAAATTTTGTTTATGTACTTAGTTACTTTTTTTGACGAAAACAGAAGAAGAAACCAACTTTCGTTTGTCTTATTTATTGTGCTGCAGCCTGCACGATATCAAAGTTCTCACTCTGTGCGGACGAATTGTACGTGGTATTGCAAATTTTATATTAAACTTCAAGGAAATGTTATTTTTATTTTGCGTTGGAACAAAAGGCATTTGACAGTAGACATAACAGCAGTGTTCACACAAATGATAACACACCACATCAACTGCCAACAAGACTGTCTTCTCTGCCAACATAAACCGCTAAAATGTTATAAGGCAGATAAGAGTCGATCCAGCACACCTCACTGCAAGAAACTGAAAAATTATTTGCCATTTAAATTCAAAAGACAGAGTCAAGAATATTCAGAACATATTTGCGTCCCAGCTAAAATTCCGGCGACGTAGGACTGTCGCGTTTTCTTTACGACACGAATTCCAGACAGCAGGTGTGCTTCTACTGTTCACTGACAACAGAGAAACAGGCAACAATGAAATTAAATTATTCTGCATTGTCTTTCCTTCATATCACAATTACGTCGAGTTATCCGAGTTGATCAGTTCATCGCTGTGTGTTTAAAGGAAAAATCTTTGTGCCAGTGTGCCGTGTTTAAAGTAAAAAGCATTGTGCTCATGTGCGGTATAGTACGATTGGAACTGGATAAGTCTTTCTTTCTTTCCTTTTACAATTTTTTTCTTTTGTTTTGACTCTTGGTTGACAATTTTGTAAGTACCTTACCATGAACAGCAATGAAAAAAGCAAATGTGCAAAATTAAGTGGGGTGGCATTTCGGAAATTATCGAAGGAAAGGCGAGAACGAGAAGCCAATGTTCTAAAAACGCTTGGCAGAGCAGATAAATTTTTCGCCAAAAATGATGCTGGTTCGGCTTACAGTTCAGGTAGTACAGATGATATTTCTGGCACTGCAGCTATTGTAAAAGAGATAAATACAGACGAAACAAAAGTTAAAAATGAAGAAAAGCAAATTGTTCCTGATTTCGAGTTTCACGAAGAACTAAGTGTCGAGTCAGACATTACAAAAAGAAATAACCTCGTTAGTGACAATCCTGCAGAAAGGTGTGTCAGTGAATCAACAATCGACATTCTCTTAAAACGTGGCCTTAATCAAAATTGTAACGGTGAGTTTTCTAATTCAAGATCAATAGGCTGTGAAACCAGATACTTGAACAAAAATGAATTTTATCGCAAACTTTTAAATGGTTAATCAACTTCACGTGATTTTCTAGTATACTTCTGTAGCACCGGTGCTGTTTTTTGTGGACCGCGCAAACTGTTCGGAGGTAAGGCGGCGACTGCTACTAATGGTACTGCAGATTGGAGAAATATTTATAATAGTTTATCTCATCATGGGAATTCACTTTAACACAAAAATTCTGAGTTATCACTCTTAACAAGAAAAAAGTCGCTTGGAACAATAGATAAACATTTCGAGTCATATGTTGAGACAGAAAAACTGTACTGGCGCAGTGTGTTGAAAATGGTGTTTGCAGTAGTGAAGAAGCTAATAAGTCATGGACTTCCCCTACATGTACACATTGAGATATTCCATTCATTACATAATGGTCGATTTATGATATGGAAATCAAGGGCAAGAACATAGACGCTATATTTCTTCAACAATCAGTGGTGAAATAACAGAGCTTCTTTCTGCGATTAAAAAAATTATCATAAGTGAAATAAGACAGGCCAAATATTTCTCTATAATAGTAGACTCTACTGCGGACATTTCACATACTGATCAATTATCTTTCATATTAAGATATGTGACCGAGAATGGTGAACCTGTTGAACGTTTCCATCTGTTTTTACCCAACCTGAGACATAAGTTAGAAAACTTAGCTGAGGCCGTACTGAAAGTGCTGTCTAGAAATTCCATTCATATTACTGACTCTAGAGGCCAGTCACATGACAACGCCAGCAATATGTCAGGAACATACGCTGGTTTCTAGGCAGGCATTACAGAACGAAATCCGAGAGCGCATTATGTGCCTTCTGCAGCACTTTCTTTGAATTTAGTTGGCACTAGTGCCGCAAGCTGTTGTCGGAAAGCATGTTCATTTTTCAGTGTAGTGCAAAACCTTTATAATTTTTTCTCTGCTTCCACACAGCGCTGGGATAAATTTAATTGTTTCGTGAAACCAGGAAGCAAAACGGTAAAAAGTTTATCAAAAACACGTTGATCAGCAAGAGAAGAAGCGTGTGTAAATCTATATGAAAACTGGGAAGGCGTTATCAATGCCCACACACATATTGCCAATAATACGTTTGAAAAACTACTTGTGCGAAATGAGGCTTCAGCTTTATTGAATCAGTTCAGCAGACTAGAAACAATATTCATGGTGACAATTTGGAATTACATACTCCAGAGATTTTATAGTGTAAATTTGAAATTGCAAAGTATAAATATCGGTACTAAATTGGTGCATGAATTATATGATTCACTTATAGGATATATTGCATCTATTCGTGGCATGTTCGTCTATTGTTGTTGTTGTGGTCTTCAGTCCTGAGACTGGTTTGATGCAGCTCTCCATGCTACTCTATCCTGTGCAAGCTTCTTCATCTCCCAGTACCTACTGCAGCCTGCATCCTTCTGATTTGCTTTCTGTATTCATCTCTTGGTCTCCCTCTACAATTTTTACCCTCCACGCTGCCCTCCAATACTAAATTGGTGATCCCTTGATGCCTCAGAACATGTCCCACCAACCGATCCCTTCTTCTAGTCAAGTTGTGCCACGAACTTCTCTTCTCCCTAATCCTATTCAGTACCTCCTCATTAGTTATGTGATCTGCCCATCTAATCTTCAGCATTCTTCTGTAGCACCACATTTCGAAAGCTTCTATTCTATTCTTGTCTAAACTATTTATCGTCCACGTTTCACTTCCATACATGGCTACACTCCATACAAATACTTTTAGAAACGACTTCCTGACTCTTAAATCTATACTCGATGTTAACAAATTTCTCCTCTTCAGAAACGCTTTCCTTGCCATTGCCAGTCTACATTTTATATCCTCTCTATTTCGACCATCATCCGTTATTTTGCTCCCCAAATAGCAAAACTCTTTTACTACTTTAAGTGTCTCATTTCCTAATCTAATTCCCTCAGCATCACCCAACTTAATTCGACTACATTCCATTATACTCGTTTTGCTTTTATTGATGTTCATCTTATATCCTCCTTTCAAGACACTATCCATTCCGATCAACAGCCCCTTCCAAGTCCTTTGTTGTCTCTGACAGAATTACAATGTCATCGGCGAACCTCAAAGTTTTTATTTCTTCTCCATGGATTTTAATACTTACTCCGAAGTTTTATTTTGTTTCCTTTATTGCTTGCTCAATATACAGATTGAATAACATCGGGGAGAGGCTGCAACCCTGTCTCACTCCCTTCCGAACCACTGCTTCCCTTTCATGTCCCTCGACTCTTATAACTGCCATCTGGTTTCTGTACAAATTGTAAATAGCCTTTCGCTCCCTATATTTTACCCCTGCCACCCTCAGAATTTGAAAGAGAGTATTCCAGTCAACAATGTCAAAAGCTTTCTGTAAGTCTACAAATTCTAGAAACGTAGTTTTGCCTTTCCTTAATCTAGCTTCTAAGATTAGTCGTAGGGTCAGTATTGCGTCACGTGTTCCGACATTTCTACGGAATCCAAACTGATCTTCCCCGAGGTCGGCTTCTACTAGTTTATCCATTCGTCTGTAAAGAATTCGTTAGTATTTTGCAGCCGTGACTTATTAAGTTGATAGTTCGGTAATTTTCACATCTGTCAACACCTGCTTATATTGCGATATGAAAATAAATCCATGGAGATTGTGACTGATATAGATTATGAATGCACCTATAAAACACCACGAAATCGCAAACTTTATAATGACGAAGAAGCGGACTCTGAAGAAGTTTTTCCGACTGAAAGGGAAAAATTTAATGTCGAAACATATATCCCAGTACTCGACAACTTGGACGCCGAATTAGTGAGGTGGAAGGAAAGCTATAAAACACTGGCGCTGCAGTCTGGAACCGCAAGACCGCTACGGTCGCAGGTTCGAATCCTGCCTCGGGCATTGATGTTTGTGATGTCCTTAGGTCAGTTAGGTTTAACTAGTTCTAAGTTCTAGGGGACTAATGACCTCAGCAGTTGAGTCCCATAATGCTCAGAGCCATTTGAACCCTTTTATAAAACACTGTTGGATTCCTTCACAGTTTTCAGTAACCTTAAGCATAGTTCACCTGTCGATATTGCTGAATGTGTTGCATAGCTCCAAGCGTCGTATGACACAGATTTCGAGCATTCCTTCCCTAGTGAATGTGTACATTTTGTGAAACTTTTGAAATCTTCTGAGATTAGTGATATACTAGGCGAAATGAGTAAATTTTACGAAAAGAGATGTTACAGTCCGTGTTTCCGATTGTTGACATTGCTCTTAGAATATTTCAAATTGTCCCTCAGAATGCTCGTTTTCGGCTCTTAAAAGACTAAAATCGCACCTACGTTCTATCTTGTCCATTCTTCAGATCGTAGCCGACCTCCTAACATATAACCGTCTGAACTATGAAGATATGATCAACGAGTTTTTCGCCGTCAAAGCCAGTCACAAGCTTTGCTGACTGGTGAGTTTGTATATTCTTATTAGTTTTAAAAATTTAAGATTATAATGTGATTTTTATATAACTGAGAGCACATTCATTGGATTTACAAACTACGTATTAAGTGTTTGTTTTACATTTGCCGATAGCAGAACGCGGAACTAAACCTCTTTTACGTGCAGACGTGACCGAAGGCGCCCGAGAATACTAAACAATACCAGAATGACCCAGGCCGCTCGGCGCTGTACAGTCAAGTCATACTGATACTGTAGTATATTACGACTGATGCGTATTCTTGGCGTCTGCTAAAATGTGTAGTTATCGCGGAAATATACAATATCGGAAAGTAAGCTCATATGAACAAGTGTTAATAAATAACGTAGTTCAGTTCTATCGATAAATACGTAAAAGCTTTGCTAATACCATTACAAAGAGCTATGGTGAGAGCAGTAGCTGCAGTACAAAACTTTTCAGCCCCTACATGGATTAAAGGTATTGTGTACACTTATTATGCAGCATCTAGCTACACGGACCCTAATGCTTTACACGTTAACTATTACATTATAAAACAAATTTGATTTTTCCATACTAGTCTGTAAAATTATGTAATAGCAAATACAGTTCTGTGTTTGTTCGTCTGTGTTCAGTTATTAGTTCGTGCACCGAAATCACTATTTCTTTTTCATTTCTTACGCTTTCCTATAAATTCGCATATTAATACCGAACGTGTTTCCTTTATCGGCAACACATTCAAGTTATTAGATCGTAAAACGTGAATTTAATTATAATTTTGAACGCCTCTCTGTTAAAGAACGTATTACTTGCTAATACAGGACACGTTCGCTTCAATTTTTGGATCTTAACACAACTTTTTTATTTTCGTTTTCAACGGTTTCTTGTGAAAGAACATATTAAAAGTGAAATGTATAACAAAAATCCATTGTCTCCTACACGCTCTGCTGAACTTTTAGGCCATAAAAAAAAGTTATTTTCCTTGTGTTCGTTTCTGTGTCTTTCGACAGAAGAATGTCTAAACACAATACAGTTTTAAGTTTGTTTTATCCACTGCAGTACACCAAGTACAGTTCAGGAATCATATCACATTTTGATTGAATGCGACTAGACCGCTCACGCGTTCTTCAGAACAACGAATAGCAGAGTACGGAAACAGCTCATAGCGCTCCCACCCAAAACGGCAGTTGTGTAGTGATCGGGTAATAGTTATTATTTAAAAATTGTTTTTTTTTTTGGGGGGGGGGGGGGGGTGCGCTTATAATATGGTGTGCCTGTGGGCGCAAAATTTTTTAATCCACCACTGATGATTTATATGTGCCCTAGAATTGCAAAAGTGGAAGCACAAACACTGTTCAATAATTTAGCGAGGGTGTTTTTCGTACAACACCCATTGCTGCTGCAATGAATGAATCATTCTAAGACGTAAATACAGCAGGAAACTAGCCAGTAACTACTTTCAGAACTTCCAGTCAAATCAATCTCCATGATGTCTATGTTGTCACAGTTTGTTGGAGAGACTATAAAAACCAACTATTTACAAAGCAGACCGCATTTCACAGTTGATTCTATTTATGTACCTACTTAAAATTCAGTTCACCATCTAACGTACAGCTACATTTGATGGAACACTATCGTATAGAAATGTTGCGTCTGAATCGGACTGCCTGTGGCTTCCTTCTGTGACAACTTTATCAAATCATGTATTTTTGGAACTTACGTTACACATATGTGGGTCACTAATCTACAGCCTCTGCTACCTTTTCTGTGCTTAATGTTTACGTGTTTCTTTCATTAAAAAATAATAATCGTACCTCTATTGTAGCTGCTCTGTCGATTAATGTGAAGTTGTTTGTAAATGGAAAGCGCTGCATTTTTTTCGCATACTTTATTCGGAAATCTAGAAAGATCTCTTACTGGCCATATAACAAATACCTGGTCATTTAACTAAATTCAAGATAGGAAGTTACGTATGTATCTACCCTACCAATTTGTTAAATTTTTTGCACTTATGTTTTCAATGAATGAGACTGCAATAATTTTCCTGTTTTCTACTATACTCTTGAACTCATTCACAGTATCTACCAGCCTCAAGGTACCCTCAAGCGAAAAGTCTTGCGATCTGGAACGTTTATCTCTCATGTGTGACACGGTCTTTCTGCAGACAACTACGTAAGCATGAAATGACGTAAGCGAAAATACCAAGAGTGCTCTTCAGTTGCTATCAACTTAATTCGACATGAACGCTATTCTGGGAATAACTAACCGAGGAATAAAATCGTGATGTACAACGCACACTGCAAGTCAGTAGCGAGATTGTACAACTGGCCCTTAATCGACTTAAAAATTACAGCCACAATGGTGAATATTTTGTTTAAATCAACTGATACACGCAACAAAATTTAGTGAAAATAAATTTGCCTCTTTTCGTATTAAAACTTCAAAGTTATTCAGATCACATAACATATAACCAATCACGAAATAATGAATTTTATAAAACAAGATTTAACATGAACTTTTTCACTTATTAATTAAAATATCAATATCGGATGGTTGAAAATGTGTATCAGGTTTGGTTATATCAAGGTCAGCGCCGAAAAAAAGAGGCACAAAACGATTACACAGGTGGCCCATCAGGCATGCAGTGGCTAACGAAGGTACAAACTTGTTATTTATGTGTTAGATAGCCACTATACTACTCTGTGCAACTACTGTTAAAAAAAGTGATCATTAAATTACCTACTAGTACGAAATACTTTTTATGATTTTATCCATAAATTTATGCCGTAAGTCAACTGAAAGAAGACATAGCTTGATAAGACCCGCCATGAGGCATCATGGACTTATCAGTCTGTTAATGTAGGGAGGGAGGGAGGAGGGGAATTACAGAGAGAGATCGAGGGATGATTACTCCAAGCAGGCTCAATGGATGTTTGTTGTAGTAGTTATTCAGAGGCGAAAAGGTCCCCACAAAAGAGAGTAGCATGGAGAGCTGTGTAAAACAAGTTTTCAGTCTAAAGACCACAATATTGATACCTATGTAGCAGGAGCTGTGGGTGACGATACTCCAGGTATCCCAGCAAACATGTTATTTGAGATCGGCATTGCTATGCTATAGGAGACAAACACCAGGGCGCAGAGTCGGTCAGCAGTCTTTAACTTCTTGCAGAAGCCCTTTAAAGCCAATTGAAAATACAACTGTTACTTTGCATTAAGTTTCGGGCGTGCAGCGGCAAAAAAATCTCCTTCTTCTTCTAATATTTCGGCCGTATAACGTTCAGCCATCATCAGAGTGAACCGCAAGACTGCCGCTCCAGTTTTTTTTTTCTTTATTGTTATTTTCAAACCCGTACAAACAGGCAGGCTGTCAGCAGCATGGTACGCCGCTCTTCAGCCGTAGAGGAGATAAAGAAAGAACAGAAAGAATACACAAATGTGACATAACGGTGGGTAATAAAACAGTAGACACATAAAGACAAACACGGAGCCATTCACACTCGACGATAATTCACTACAAACTGTTGTCACGACGCACTAACACTGAAGATGGCGATGGCACAGGTGAACGATGGAGTATGACGGGAACACTGAACACTAAACATGACGGCACTCACGAGACACTGATGGCGATGATCTTCGGCGCGCGAATGTCCACTCAGCGTGTACGAGTCTGGGGACCTGCCAAGAGAGGAGGTGGAGGAGGAGGAAGGGGAAATGGGAGCGGGGAGAGCAGAGATGCCATGGGCAAAGGAGAGAGGGGGAGGGAGGAAGGGGGAGGGAAACCCGGAGGAGAGGGTAGGAGGGAGGCGGGAAAGGAAAGAGAAGGGAAGGGAAAGGGGGGGAGGGAGGGTGCCTGAAGGAAAGGACACAGGAGGTGGGGGGGGGAGGATCAAAGTTGATAGGAGGGGTAGATGCAGGGAAGGAGGACATCATCAGGGAGGGGGAGCTGTCGGAAGCCACCTTGGGAAAGGGTAAGGAGGGTGGAGAGATGGAGACCGGGTGGGACGTGGGAATACAGGCGCGGCAGCGGGCGGGGGTGGGAGAGGATCGGGGACACGAGCGGGTGAGGAGGATCAAGTTTACGGGAGGTGTACAGGATCCGTATCCTTTCAAGGAAAAGGAGGAGGTGGGCGAAGGGGATGAGATCATACAGGATCCGCGTGGGGGAGGGGAGACGGATGCGATAGGCAAGGCGGAGAGCATGGCGTTCAAGGATTTGGAGGGATTTATAGAAGGTAGGGGGGGCGGAGATCCAGGCTGGATGGGCGTAACAAAGGATAGGGCGGATGAGGGATTTATAGGTGAAAGTAGGCTGTTTAGGTTTTTTTATTGGTAACGCCACCTCTGTATCTATGTAAGTAGGCCGTTTAGGTTTTTTTATTGGTAACGCCACCTCTGTATGAAAATCACTGACTGTGCTGTGTGCAGTTTGTGGCTGCTTTGCATTGTTGTAATACTCGCCATTGTAGTGTTAGGCAGCTGGCTGTGAACAGCGCGTAGCGTTGCGCAGTTGGAGGTGAGCCGCCAGCAGTGGTGGATGTGGGGAGAGAGATGGCGGAGTTTTGAAATTTGTCATGAACTGCTATATTTATATATGATGATATCAAGGTAAATACATTGTTTGTTCTCTATTAATATCTTTCATTTGCTAACTATCCCTATCAGTAGTTAGTGCCTTCAGTAGTTTGAATCTTTTATTTAGCTGGCAGTAGTGGCGCTCGCCGTATTGCAGTAGCTTGAGCAGCGAAGATTTTTGTGAGGTAAGTGACTTGTGAAACGTATAGTTTAATGTTAGTCAGGGCCATTCTTTTGTAGGGAATTTGATAGTCAGATTGCGTTGCGCTAACAAAATATTGTGTGTCAGTTTAAGCACAGTCTTGTATAATTGTTCAAAGGGGACGTTTACCATACTCTCTACCAGGACTACAGTGGGCCTGTCCACAATTTCTACAAGGACTGCAGTGGGTCTCCACCTCTAGTGACCCACCAACATCATACTCTCTACCAGGACTGCAGTGGGTCTGCTCTGTGATGACCTACCTACCTATATTCATCATCTTCGAATGACTCTGCTGTGGGTTTGCTCTGTTGTGGCCCATTACCTGTCAGCATGTCAAGAGTCAGCACTGTCTTTCTGATGGAAGGACACTACTTCTTCAAGACTGCATGGAAATCCACTACTTCTATGTGCAATTTCTTTTACTAATGAGAAACTGTAATTACTATTATGATGAATGATCAGGACTATCTTTATGGACTGTGAGAAAATTTTAGCTTTTGACCAACATTGTATCAATAAGTGTGTGCCTTTGATTTCTTTGTTATTGAATTGTGAAAAAAATTTTAACAAATATGTATTGGCCAGTGCCCAAAAAAATTTGTAAAATTTTTTGTGGGGAGCATGGGGGCTATGTAAGTAGGCTGTTTAGGTTTTTTTATTGGTAACGCCACCTCTGTATGAAAATCACTGGCTGTGCTGTGTGCAGTCTGTGGCTGCTTTGCATTGTTGTAATACTCGCCATTGTAGTGTTAGGCAGCTGGCTGTGAACAGCGCGTAGCGTTGCGCAGTTGGAGGTGAGCCGCCAGCAGTGGTGGATGTGCGGAGAGAGATGGCGGAGTTTTGAAATTTGTCATGAACTGCTATATTTATATATGATGATATCAAGGTAAATACATTGTTTGTTCTCTATTAATATCTTTCATTTGCTAACTATCCCTATCCGTAGTTAGTGCCTTGAGTAGTTTGAATCTTTTATTTAGCTGGCAGTAGTGGCGCTCGCTGTATTGCAGTAGCTTGAGCAGCGAAGATTTTTGTGAGGTAAGTGATTTGTGAAAGGTATAGTTTAATGTTAGTCAGGGCCATTCTTTTGGAGGGAATTTGATAGTCAGATTGCGTTGCGCTAACAAAATATTGTTTGTCAGTTTAAGCACAGTCTTGTATAATTGTTCAAAGGGGACGTTTCATAGGTTGTGAGGATTGTGGAGGGGTCCAGACCCCACGTGCGGCCGGAAAGGAGCTTGAGGAGACGGAGTCGGGAACGTGCCTTGGCTTGGATCGTCTGGAGATGGGGAGTCCAGGAGAGGCGACGGTCGAGGGTGACGCCAAGGTACTTAAGGGTGGGAGTGAGGGCGATAGGACGGCCATAGACGGTGAGATAGAAATCAAGGAGGCGGAAGGAAGGGGTGGTTTTGCCTACAATGATCGCCTGGGTTTTCGAAGGATTGACCTTGAGCAACCACTGGTTACACCAAGCGGTGAATCGGTCAAGATGGGATTGGAGAAGGCGTTGGGAGCGTTGCAGGATGGGGGCAAGGGCAAGGAAGGCGGTGTCATCGGCAAACTGGAGAAGGCGGACGGGGGGCGACGGCGGCGGCATGTCCGCCGTGTACAAAAGGTACAGAAGGGGGGAGAGGACGGAGCCTTGGGGCACACCGGCGGAGGGGAAAAAGGTGTAGGAATCTGTGTTATGGATGGTGACATAGGAAGGACGGCGGGAGAGAAAGGAACCGATCAGACGGACGTAGTTAATGGGAAGGGCAAAGGTTTGGAGCTTGAAGAGGAGACCGGAATGCCAGACGCGGTCATAAGCGCGTTCGAGGTCAAGGGAGAGGAAGATTGCGGAGCGACGGGAATTAAGCTGTTCGGAAAGGAGATGAGTGAGGTGAAGGAGAAGATCGTCGGAAGAGAAGGATGGCCGAAAGCCACACTGGGTGACGGGAAGGAGGCGGTGCTGGCGGAGATGCTGGTGGATGCGGCGGGTGAGGAGAGATTCCAGGACCTTGCTGAAGACCGAGGTAAGGCTGATGGGACGGTAGGAGGAGACGGCGGACGGCGGTTTGCCAGGTTTAAGGAACATGAGGATACGGGAAGTTTTCCACAGGTCGGGGTAGTAACCGGTGGACAGGACTACATTGTAGAGCCTGGCCAGGGTGGAGAGGAAAGAGACAGGAGCTTCACGAAGGTGACGGTAGGTGGCACGATCGTGACCAGGAGCGGTGTTGCGTTTTGTGCGGAGTGTATCAATGAGATCCTGTGTAGTGATAGGGGCATTGAGTTCCGTGTGTGTAATGTTGTCCAAGTACTGGAAACCAGGAGCGAGGGGAGGGACAGAGGTGTCAGTTCGATCGTGGATATCCGGGAAGAGGGAGTAATCGAACTGGGGATCGTCGGGGATGGAGAAAACATCGGAGAGGTAGGAGTCAAAGTGGTTGGCCTTACTAAGGGTGTCAGGGAAGGGGTGATCATCGTGGAGAAGAGGATAGTAGGGGGAGGGTTTAGTTCCGGTAAGGCGACGGAAGGCCGACCAGAACTTGGACGAGTTGATTGGTAGGGTTGCATTTAAACGGGTGCATGTCTGTCGCCAGTCCCGGCGTTTCTTAGCCGCGAGCAAATCACGAACGTGTCGCTGGAGTTGCCGGTGGCCGCTCCAGTGCTCGCTTCGTCCCTTTATACTCGTGTACCGCGCGACTGCGCATGCGGCCACAGATGCAAATGCGCCAGAGACGTTGGTCGGCGGCAGAGACGTGCATAATGCGCGAGTTGTATCTATGACTCCGCAGTTGATCTGTGTTGGCATATCGATGTATCATTGTGAGCTGCACTGTGACTACGTCTTCGTGAGTTTATTGCAGCAAATGCCGGATTCCAAGATTTATCAAGATTGAAACCACTATCTCTATTTATTAAATTCGTCGTCAAGCGAATTTCAATTGCCTCCTTCACTATCGAGTCCCAAAAGGATGATGTAGTTGCCAAAATTTCGACGTTGTCATACAACATACTGTGACCATTACCAATAAAGTGCTATGCCACTGCCGACTTGTTAGGTTGTAAGAGCCGTGTGTACCTCCGGTGTTCTGTACATCTTTCTTGGACAGTACGAGTTGTTTGTCCGATGTAAGAAAGGCCACATTCACACGGAATTTTGTAAACTCCAGATTTTCGGAGCAGCAAATCACCTTTGACGGAGCCCACGAGTGCAGCTGTCTTGGGCGGAGGACGAAAAATCATTTTAACTTTGTGTCTGCCGAGAATCCGTCCTATTTTTGATGAGAGGCTACCCACATATGGCAGGAAGGCCATCGATTTAAAGGTTTCTTCATCTTCTTCTGCTTTCTTTGTGGCCTCTTTCGGTTTCATTTTCAGTACCCTCTGTATTTGTTGTGGAGAGTACCCATTGTCTTCAAACACTCTTTGTAAGTGGGAAAGTTCATCTTACAGTCTGCTTTCGTCAGAAATAATATGCGCTCTATGGGTCAAAGTTCGGAGAACACTCATTGTCTGGGCAGGATGGTGGCAGCTATTTGCACGTAAATACAGATCGGTGTGCGTCGGCTACCTATGCACTTCATGTCCCAAAGTGCCATCCTCTCTGCGCCGAACCAAAACATCCAAGAATGGAAGGCATCCCTCCTTTTCAATTTCCATTGTGAACTTTATTTGATCGTGGAGGGAGTTCAGATGTCTTAAGAAGTCTTGCAAGTTGTCTTCACCATGGGGCCAAACTACAAAGGTGTCATCAACATATCTCCAGAATACCGTGGGTTTCAAGTCATCAGATTCAAGCGCCTTCTCCTCGAAGTCCTTCATGAATAAATTGGCCACCAGACGGGATAAGGGACTACCCATGGCGACTCCGTCCGTCTGTTCAAAAAATTCGTTGTTAAATAAAAAATATGTGGAGGTCAGAACATGTTTAAATAAAGCTGAAATCTCTTTGTCAAAACTTCTTTCAATAAGTTGTAGAGATTCTGGAAGGGGAACCTTTGTAAATAAAGCCACCACATTAAAACTAACTAATATATCAGACGGGTTCATTTTCAATGATTTCAGTTTACTAATGAAGTCAGCAGAGTTCCTTATGTGGTGAGTACATTTTCCCACAAGAGGCCTCAACAATGATGCCACATGTTTGGCAACGTCATAGGTCGTAGAGCCTATGTTACTCACTATGGCACGTAGAGGAACATCTTTCTTGTGGACCTTTGGTAGTCCATAAAGTCAAGGAGGCACCGGACCACTTGGTTTGAATCTTCGAGCAACTTCTGGTGGAAAGGGAGAATCATTCAGAAGCGAAACAGTTTTCTTCGCCACTCGATTAGTGGGATCCCTGCTGCTCTTCCGGTACATGCTGCCGCTCAATAAATTGTACATTTTATCATGGTATTCGTCCCGAGACAATAAAACAGTAGCATTACCTTTATCTGCTGGGAGTACCACCGTCTGAATACCCAGGCGAAGCTTGCGTGGAGCAGCCCTCTCTGCCACAGATATATTGCTCCTTTGTGGGCGAGTCTTCATGCAGTGCAATTATGAAGGCTCATGCTCTGGAATGACTTAGACTGCAAGACGTCTCGAAGTAATGTAATATTCTTTTAAAGGATAGCTTTTTTTGCGTTGTGTTGGTGAAGTAAGGATTTCAGGTGTAATGCTGACATAAAGTAACTCAAATATGCGCTGAAGTGCTATTGGTCTGTGAAACCGAAAATTAAGTAATGTAACTTTACAGCTTTCTACTCGTATTATTAAGCATGAGTTTGTCTTCAGAATATTTCTTAGTCAGTCTTGAAAATTTGTTTTTAATTAATATCTTCCTTTCATGAATACGTGGGGCATTCGATAAGTGATGCAAGACTTTTTTCTGAGTCATTTTCCGATGAAAAAATGCGGAATTCGTTCTGGGTCAACGTGGAATATTCCCGTTTAAGCCTTTAGAGTTTTGTGAACTACGCTATACGTATTCTGAAAAAGCGCGTCTCTAATAGAGGTGCGTTTCCAGCAGAGCTGTCTTTGAGCTTCTTTTGGCGGAAAAACGAGAGCTTTGCATATATTCATAGGTGCTTGCAGAATGTCTTCGGAGACTTGTCAGGTAACAAAAGCTCGATCAAACGCTGGGTCAGGCGTCTATCATCGACGTAACAAAGTCGCGCAAACCTATCCGATCTCCCGCGTGCCGGCAGATGGCACACAGAGGTAACTCCTGCAGTGTTGGAACGTGTGAACACTCTCAGTCGAGGCTATCGACGGATCACAATCAAACATCTCGCTGCTCAATTTGACGTCTCTGTTGGTGATGAAACGTCGACAAGTTGAGTGGCGCCACGTGTGGATAAAGGCCGTTCCAGTAAGATGGAGTAAGGCTATCACATTGAACGGATATTATGTTAAAAAAAAAGGATTTTGTAGCCAAACGAGTGGGAAATAATGTGGTGTGTTGAAATCCTGAATAAAATCAACCTGCTTTCAGCAAAAAAGTGTGTTGCATTACTTATTGAACATCTCTTGTATTACTTAGTACAAAATATTTAGTTTTTTAAACTGTTCATTTTCACACAAGATTGAAATGGATTTAAATTTGTCAGTTTTTAATAATGTTCGAATTACCGTTGACTGATTTTAATGATGTCTATTTTTCAATTTTAAGCTTATTAATTCAGATTTTTTTAAAAATTGTGGACAGAAGCTATTCCTTCATTATCCCTCAAGGTGTTCGTTTTCTGATTTTTGAATGACTACTGCGATTATTAAAATGGGGACAATATAATTTAATCATACCTTAGCCAAAAGGCTTTTCGTTTGTTGCTCGAACATGTATTTGTTTTGTTACACGCTTAGCCTGAATGTGCTATGTAAAGAAATCCTTTAACAGATGTGCAGGAGGAATCATATATTGTGTCACACGTGTTTGGACATAGGTAGGAGATATCAAAGAAATATAAGAAACGTGCTCGTGACTACTGTGAATGAAGTTGCCCGATTTGTTAGTGTATCCAAGCCGACCATCCAGTCCGCAGCTCGTGGTCGTGCGGTAGCGTTCTCGCTTCCCATGCCCGGGTTCCCGGGTTCGATTCGCGGCGGGGTCAGGGATTTTCTCTGCCTCGTGATGACTGGGTGTTGTGTGATGTCCTTAGGTTAGTTAGGTTTAAGTAGTTCTAAGTTCTAGAACGCTGATGACCATAGATGTTAAGTCCCATAGTGCTCAGAGCCATTTGAACCATTTGAGCCGGCCATCCAACGTGGCTAGAACGAATACTATATCACTCAAAGCCATGTAACATAGAAAATGTAAACCCTCGTGGTGTTTGTAACGTAAGGCGTGTATATGTGTTGTTGCCTGGTGTTGTCTCCGTAATTGAATTCTCACCCCTATAAATGATTAATATGACTCTGCCATTGATAATTTATACCAAGCGAATTCCGTGAAACGTAATACCATGTTGTGTTTTACTTTACTTCAGTTTAGCACATTAAATCAATGATTCCTATCGCGATGGTACTGGAATCAAGCACAGATTGGATACTGTAAATTATTTATTGTAAAAAAAGGTAGGCTACAAAAAAATGTACAAATACGAAGTACACGATATAGGATTCTTCCCTAACTCTAATTACGAGACTCGCAGAACAGTTATTTCACTTTCTTTAGAACACACACTCCATTATTAGTCTGACACAAAGTTGGCTGATAGTCTTTGTGATAAGAAACAGAAGACTTTCACCCTAACTGTCACTTTCAGAGTACACTCATTGGACAAGCAAATGGAACTAAGGACATTGACTGTGAGTGTTTTCCTATCTGTTGAACCGAAGTGCACATATCACCTATGGACGTACGGGCGGCAGTTGTACTGCACCGATTTTCAGCTCGCTGGGGGATTGACCGCTGTGCAGATAACGTACGTGGAGTACCTGCAATATTCTACCTACAAATTGGACGCAATATGCCGCCCGCAAACTCCTAAGGCTGAAATTACATCAGTACAATACAGAACACGAGCCAAGATTTCTGTTTGCTCAACGGCCAGGCATAGGAATTCGATTCAGGTATTCTCCTGTAAAGAAGCACATCAGTGTGTGTCAGACTCCACAGAGAGCCAAAGAATCGTCACTCAAGTACAGAATAACAATTCTGTCGAAGAGAAACCACTTCAGGCACATCCTGTGCCGAAAGCAAGAAATGGTTCAAATGGCTCTGAGCACTATGGGACTTAACATTTGAGGTCATCAGTCCCCCAGAACTTAAACCTAACTAACCTAAGGACATCATTCACATCCATGCCCGAGGCAGGATTCGAACCTGCGTCCGTAGGCCGGTCGGTGGGGACGAGCGGTTCTAGGCGCTTCAGTCCGGAACCGCGCTGCTGCTACGGTCGCAGGTTCGAATCCTGCTTCGGACATGGGTGTGTGTGATGTCCTTAGGTTAGTTACGTTTAAGTAGTTCTAAGTTCTAGGGGACTGATGACCACAGCAGTTGTGTCCCACAGTGCTCAGAGCCATTTGAACCATTTTTGGGAATCCGATGCTGCCTGTTTCTGAGCTCCAACATGAAAAATCCCCCACGATGACGAATCAATACGATTGGACTTGAATATATGCCTATAAAGATACCCCGTGACGCGCACACGACCTGTACGCGCACCACGTGATCCACACCAGTTCAGAGCGTAGTGCGGGCTTTGTCAGTGTGAGTGGAGCAGTGCAAAGGGCGATGATACTCACAGTGGAGCAGCGGGTGTTCGTTTGTGGAAAGTTACGTGAGAACAAAGCCGTGGAAACGGTCTGGGCTATTGTTTACGGAGAACTTTAATGGCGTCAACGTGCCAGTGCCATGCAATGCTTATTCCGAAAATGGCGGCAGACAGGATCTATTTTGAACAAGTCAAAAAAAATTCCGAAATGTGTCCGCACAGCAGAAAATGTCGCTGCATTTCCCCACAAAATGCTTCAGAGTCCTACCTAATCAGCTCGACATCTGTCGCATGAGACCGGCATATAACGCCGATCAAGAGGACGAATACTCTACATGGGCTTCCACATGGATCCCTACCGAATGTCTATTGTTTATTCACTGATCTGTCAGTGTGCGATTACTTTTTGTGGGATTCCCTCAAGCCTAAGGTGTATGGCAACAATCATCATAGTCTTCAAGAACTGTAGCAGAACATTTCGGATGAGACTGAAGCGATTCCAGCTGTCCAACTTCGATCCGACATAAGCAACTTGCTGACCAGGGCCCTAAAGTCCCAAGAGATGAATGGTGGTCACTTTCAACATCTGCAGTACTCAGGCTACTACTGTATTCCCTTTCCTCTGCTATGTTTCTTTGTACGCTGGAACTTTGTTTGTCAAACGCTGTATTAAACTTAAGCATGTAAGAGATACTTCTGCCTTCGTGCAGATTTGTGTAAACAAATATAAACCTAATCTTCAAAATGATATAAAGAGTATATTAACAAGTCATCAAAGTACATTGTATGTTACAGTGAATGACAAAATGTATCAGGAGAAAATGTATACAATACTATACAGGTTTTTGTAAACAATGCAAAAACTACTGTTTTATATACATTTATTTGTATTATTTTGAATATTAGGTTTTACTGCAGCTCCACAGCTGGCGGCACAGAATTGGTGTCTTGCATCGCAGCTGAGCAAATAAAGTATGTACCTGCTGCCACTAATAAGCAGCTGGCCGTCTGCATTTCAACAACGATGGATTACAGTCCGCTAATCCTTTTAGGACCATCTGGAATGACGTTTTACAACAATGCCAAGAAGAAATGCTTTGGATGTTAACTCATCCACTACCACAGCAGTAAAACCAGACAGTCAATCTGCAACATTAGCTACTTGTACAGGGTCTGTACTGATGTATAATAGACTTTATCATTGTGCTGCCTACACAAGTCGACATTATCTTAATAAGTAACAACATCATGTGTAACTGTCACCTTCATTATTTACAATGGGGTACACATAATGTGTCCTGCCAGTAATAAGAATGTGATTGCATCCACTTAACAGACATTACTTGGTGTGAGGATGAACATTACTAGGCATTTCACCGAAGCATCAGTTCTTACTGGAAACAAGAATAATGTAATTGTTTATCACAAGCGGGTGACGGATATGAACAATAACATTATCTAGCCCCATGACTCTACCATAGATATTGGCCCACTCAGTCAGAAGAAATTTTAGTCCAAGCTCACAAATTGTACTGTGCTTCTGCAAAATGAAGTATAAAGCTCTTGAAAGATTAACTCTTCAAAAAGCGACACATTTATTATGCCAAATTTTGGATCAGGACTATCCACAAATAGAATAGTGTGTGTTTACTTGGTAACAGTGCAGTGTGTGTATGTTACTATTAATATGTGTTTTTTGTGACAATCACTGTACTCTATGTTGAATATGTTAATTTTGTGCCTTGTGTAGTTTAAATGTCATACTATTGACAGTGTCTTACAATCTTGTACTTAAATTATCTGGGAAATGATACAAAGGATATTACAAATTTTTCAGTTATTTTAAGTGTCTGTGTTGTATTTTAATATAATGTGTGTCCAAATGATGCTCTGCCAGTGAACTGAAGTGTATTTTACATTCAGTGTTTTTATCATGAATAATATTGGAAGTTGTAATGTCGTAAAGTATGTATGATATGCAGTTATAACATAATAAGAGCGAATGTCTAAGAAGTATAAGTAGTTGCTGCCTAACTGACTTTTGAGTACGAGTGAATTTAATCAATAAGCCCTCCATGTGTGAATGCGAATTCCAAGGCAATATCATTTTCTTTGAATATTGTAAAAGTATGTGTGAATGGATTGTTATGAACTGGTGCTTCCTAGTTTACCTGTAATCTGAATAAAAGTTTTCTCTGGCTCCAGCAAGTGGGTAATTGTGTGGGCTATTGATTAACTGTGAATGTGATTTTAAATTAAAATTGTGGCCTTGATAACAGAACAACCAAATCGATCCCATAACCTATGCCTCAAAGCACATCCATCCAATGCCAACAAAAACAAAATGAAAAATTTAAACCCAGAGCTCAAGTAAATTTTTTTTGATTTACTTGAGCTATGGACAAGTCTCAACAAAAACAAATGGGTATCAGTTTTTTCCGAGGAAGGGGTGATGTTATTGGACAGTTTTTCTAAAACTGCTCTGTAACCTAATTAATAGCCCACTAACCAACATCAAACTACACAATTACAGTCAAATTATTACTGAAGCATAAAAATACAAATGTTTTGAAAGAAACACCAATGGTAGCAAATCTAAGAAATTCTCAGTTTCACATCTCCTCAGTGAAAGGTACAGCGAATGTTTCTCTGGAAGTTAGGACTGCTGATGGATTGGAAAAGTGAGAGGTGCAGCTGTCCAATTTCTTGTGTTTCGTTAAAGTGTTTCCAGCTGAGAGGCCATGTCCTAAGGCATGGCCGGCCGATGTGGCCGAGTGGTTCTAGATGCTTCAGTGTGGAACCGCGCGACCGCTACGGTCGCAGGTTCGAATCCTGCCTCGGGCATGGATGCGTGTGATGTCCTTAGGTTAGTTAGGTTTAAGTAGTTCTAAGTTTTAGGGGACTGATGACCTCAGATTTTAAGTCCCATAGTGCTCAGAGTCATTTGAACCTAAGACAGGTACTGCAGGTTCTTGTGCATCGTCAGAGACAATGCCTCATGTGCAGATAAATGCAGTGCAAAGTCCTGAAGGCGATTTACGCCAGAGCATCATCTGCAGTCGTATGAAGTCGAGGGAGGAATGCTTTCGAAAAATATATGGGTTTGCAAGGAAGTAGGATATACGACACAGTCAGGCCAAGAAGAATCGGCTGGGCAGAAACGAGATTAGCAGGAGTTGTGTCAAATTTTGTAAGGAAGGGCCAATTGATTCAGCAAAATTATTATCTTGGCAGCGAGGAAGACTTGTGAATGTGTATGTGCAGCCATTGTCACTGGCTAGAAAGTGAAAACTCTCTCATGGTGGGGGAGAAGTTCAGCTTTCTGCCTCCCACTAAAACATAGTGACGTAGTACTGGTTAATCATGGCTATTTCTTAACGAGACCAAGGGAAATTGTTGTTACCGTTAAAAACTCTCCATTGGCCGAAACTCAGAGGGTCTATAGCAGGAGCGTCCAAACTGTGACATGCCTGCCACATACAGTCAGACACTTCATCTCACATCTCCATAGGGAGAAGCCTTCATCTTAGAGTTGCAGAGGGCAACAATCTTCGCACTGGACCTTCCAAAAGAGAGACGCTTCCACCTTAGGGCTGCGGAGAGGGAGAACGTAAGCTGATAGTAAACTCCAATGTTGAAATTATAACTTTCAGCTATCACTGCAGCCATCCCCTCGACTTGAGTCTTAGAGAAATGCCGTGATTATGGGAAAGCAAAGTCATTTTTTGTTCACCTACGTACATACTTCACAAAGCACCATACGTCTCATGATGGAGGTCACCCTTTCCCACTACCGGTCATTTCCTCTCCTGTTCCATTCGCAAGTAGGCCGAGGGAAAAGCGACTGTCTAAAAGCGTCGGTATGAGCCTAAATCTCTCGCCACTTATCTTCATAGTGCTTATGCAAAATGTATGTAGGAAGCAGTAGAACTGATATGTGGTTGGCTTTAAATACCGATTCTCAAAATCTGTGCAATAGCGACTTGCAGGAATAGCATCGTCTTTCCTCTAGGGAGTCCCATATAATTTCATAAAGCATCTCGGTAATACTTGTGTGATGAGCTAGCCTACCGGTAAGAAATCCAGCAGCCCACCTCTAAATTGCTTCCGTGTCTTCCTTTAACCCGACCTGGTGCGGACCCCAATCATTCTAACAGTAATCAAGAATGGGTCACAGTAGAGTTCTACACGCCGTTCCGCCGTCTCATTTATGGATGAGCTACGCTTTCCCAAAATTCTCCCCCTTCCCTACAACCGAACCTGATGTGCTCAATTCATTTCATATCGCTTTGCAGTGTTACGCCTAGGTATTTAATCGAAGTAACTGTGTCAAGCCATACCCTAATGAGGCTGTATCAGAAATTAGGGGACTGTTTTTCCTACTTATCCGCATTAACCTACATTTTTCTACATTTAGAACAAGTTGTCATTCATCACATCAACTAGAGATTTTGTTTAATCATCTTCTGTATTTAAACAAGATGAACACTCCCTGTTTAGGACCACATACTTGGTTCTGTTATTTAAAATTTCTTCGAAATACTCACGTATCTGGGGAACTAAACCGTATGCTCGGACCTTCGTCAATAAACTGCAGTGGGGCACCACGCCAAATGCTTTCCGGAAATCGAATAATGTGGAATCTGCCTGTTGCCCTCCATCCATATCTGAGGAAAGGGCAAGCTGAGTTTCGCACGAACGATGCTGTCTAAATCCGTGCAGATTCGTGGACAGAAGTGTTATGATCCTCTAAATTAATTACGTCTGCCAATTAAATTTAGCGTGCGCTCAGTCAAGGGTGTTGGTATTTACATGTACTTTCGTGGTTTCTTTTCGTTAGTTTACTGACTATTCCGTAATAATTGCGAGTTTATGTGTACATAGTACATTTATCATTTCTTTCTCAACTTCATCCTCCTGTGTCAAGGTCTTACGGTGTTCCTTTCGGCCGGCCATAGTGGCCGTGCGGTTCTAGGCGCTGCAGTCTGGAACCGCGAGACCGCTACGGTCGCAGGTTCGAATCCTCCCTCGGGCATGGATGTGTGTGATGTCCTTAGATTAGTTGGGTTTAACTAGTTCTAAGTTCTAGCGGACTAATGACCTCAGAAGTTGAGTCCCACAGTGCTCCGAGCCATTTTTTTTTTTTTTTTTTGGTTCCTTTCGTAGTTCATTTGAACCTTTGCTCAATCTGTTACCAGTTGTTTTGTGTACTGAAATTCAATTAAAGCACTTTAGTAATAAACGAGATTTTACGGTGAGCTTTGGTTTTATTTCGTAGTTCGATGAAACCCCTCTCTCATTATATATACAGGGTGGTCCATTGATCGCGACCGGGTCAAATATCTCACGAAATAAGCGTCAAATGAAAAAACTACGAAGAACGAAACTTGTCTAGCTTGAAGGGGGAAACCAGATGGCGCCATGGTTGTCCCGCTAGATGGCGCTGCTATAGGTCAAATGGATATCAACTGCGTTTTTTTTAAAATAGGAACCTCCATTTTTATTACTTATTCGTGTAGTACGTAAAGAAATATGAATGTTTTAGTTGGACCACTTTTTTCGCTTTGTGATAGATGGCGCTGTAATAGTCACAAACATGTGGCTCACAATTTTAGACGAACAGTTGGTAACAGGTAGGTTTTTTAAATTAAAGTACAGAACGTAGGTACGCTTGAACATTTTATTTCGGTTGTTCCAATGTGATACATGTGCCTTTGTGAACTCATCATTTCTGAGAACGCATACCTGGAAATACCATATTAATGCAATAAATGCGTAAAATGATGTCCGTCTACCTCAATGCATTTGGCAATACGTATAACTACATTCAACAGCGAGTAGTTCGCCTTCCGTAATGTTCGCACATGCATTAACAATGCGCTGACGCATGTTGTCAGGCGTTGTCGGTGGATCGCGATAACAAATATCTTTCATGTATCCTGACAGAAAGAAATCCGGGGACGTCAGATCCGGTGAAAGTACGGGCCATGGTATGGTGCTTCGACGACCAATCCACCTGTCATGAAATATGCTATTCAATACCGCTTCAACCGCACTGGAGCTATGTGCCGGATATCCATCATGTTGGAAGTACATCGCCATTCCGTCATGCAGTGAAACATCTTGTAGTAACATCGGTACAACGTTACGTAGGAAATCAGCATACATTGCACCATCTAGATTGCCATCGATAAAATGGGGGCCAATTGTCTTTCCTCCCATACATTAACCCGCCAAGGTCGCTGATGTTCCACTTGTCGCAGCCATTGTGGATTTTTCGTTGCCCAATAGTGCATATTATGCCGGTTTACGTTACCGCTGTTGGTGAATGACGCTTCGTCGCTAAATAGAACGCGTGCAAAAAATCTGTCATCGTTCCGTAATTTCTCTTGTGGCCAGTGGCAGTACTGTACACTACGTTCAAAGTCGTCGCCATGCAATTCCGGGTGCATAGAAACATGGTACATGTGCAATCGATGTTGATGTAGCATTCGCAACACCGACGTTTTTGAGATTCCCGATGCTCCCGCAATTTGTCTGCTACTGATGTGCGGATTAGCCGCGACAGCAGCTAAAGCACCTACTTGGGCATCATCATTTGTTGCAGGTCGTGGTTGACGTTTCACATGCGGCTGAACACTTCCTGTTCTCTTAAATAACGTAACTATCCGGCGAAGGTCCGGACACTTGGATGATGTCGTCCAGGATACCGAGCAGCATACATAGCACACGCCTTTGGACATTTTGCTCACAATAGCCATACATCAACACGATATCGACCTTTTCCTCAGTTGGTAAACGGTCCATTTTAACACGGGTAATGTATCACGAAGCAAATACCGTCCGCACTGGTGGAATGTTACGTGATACCACGTACTTATACGTTTGTGACTATTACAGCGCCATCTATCACAAAGCGAAAAAAGTAGTCCAACTAAAACATTCATATTTCTTTACGTACTACACGAATATGCAATAAAAATGGGGGTTCCTATTTAAAAAAAAAACGCAGTTGATATCCGCTTGACCTATAGGAGCGCTATCTAGCGGGCCAACCATAGCGCCATCTGGTTTCCCCCTTCATGCTAGACGAGTTTCGTTCTTTGTAGTTTTTTCGTTTGATGCTTATTTCGTGAGATATTTGGTCCGGTCACTATCAATGGACTATATATATATATATCTGTGTGTGTGTGTGTGTGTGTGTGTGTGTGTGTGTGTGTGTGTGTTTGTGTGTGAGAGAGAGAGAGAGAGAGAGAGAGAGAGAGTTATGGCAACCGCGTTTCGTGTTTAACTGGGCCACCCCTGTTTAAATTCTAGTGTTACTTAGTTTCCATTGCTTGTCTTTTTCTTAGTGTTTCACATGATCCTATAGGCAGCGGCTTGTTCAATGTGTGGGTCGCCGGGTTCAGATGTTGTTAGCATCTCAGGCGTACGACAAACGCTCAACTGTAGTCTCACGTTGCGAACCCCACCGTATCCATCCCTTTCGAGTATACTCCAAACATCCGACACAAAGACTGCGGGAGGTCCTCCTGATGTGTCGTCTCACATCTGTGCTCCTATGACATTAAAACGATTTTCTTAAAGCAAGACAACTTTCCGATACTGAAACCCTTTATCTCCCCAGCACTGCCTGAGTGTGTGCATTCTTCTCCAGCCATTACTCAGTTCGCTGTAAGTTGGCCTACGGCCAATCTCCAAGTCGTGCATCACTTGGATCCAGGGATTCTGCGTCGACCACTGCGTCTAGCGTTTGTCTGGCGTATCAGCATTGCCTGTGGAGACACATCATGACAGATGATACGAGTGGTTGGGGCAAACATATTTCCTACCACGGTAAACAGTTTTGTTCTGTTCAATATCAATAGCTTATAGCTGTAAGTGTCGACAACTTACTGGAAATTAGACTTAAGAATTTTCCTGTCATCGTTTATATGCTAGCCCACAACAACCAAGTTTTCTATGAGGACGTGCCTGCCAGATGCAATGGAACTGAGTAATTTACGCATACTGCAATTCTTCATGATAACAGCACAGTCGAAACCAGTTCGACGTATATAGATGTGGTTCATATTGTAAGCACATGCACTGAAGTAATAAAAGTCATGGGATACTTACCCTAATATCGTGCCGGGTCCTCTTTTGCCTGGCGTAGTGCAGCAGTCCGGCG
This sequence comes from Schistocerca piceifrons, assembly GCF_021461385.2. Taxonomy (NCBI): domain Eukaryota; kingdom Metazoa; phylum Arthropoda; class Insecta; order Orthoptera; family Acrididae; genus Schistocerca; species Schistocerca piceifrons. Next base: position 466,158,832 of record NC_060141.1, on the reverse strand, counting down.
TAGCATGGACTCAACAAGTCGTTGGAAGTGCCCTGCAGAAATATTGAGTCACGCTACCTCTACAGCCGTTCATAACTGCGAAAGTATTGCTGGTGCAGGACTTTTTGCACGAACTTGTCCCTCGATTATACCCATAAATTTTCGGTGGGATTGATGTCGAGCAATGACGGTGCCCAGATCATTTGCTTGAACTGTCCAGAACGTTCTTCAAACCAGTCGCTAACAATTGTGACCCGGTGACATGGCACATTGTCACCCTTAAAATTCCATTGTTGTTTGGGAATATGAAGTCCATCAAAGGCTGCAAATAATCTCTGTGCACCCAAGTAAACGCACACAGCCGTTTCCAGTCAGTGATCAGTTCAGCTTGACCAGAGGACACAGTTCATTCCATGTAAATACAACCCACACTTATTATCGAGCAACCACCAATGTCTTGTTGACAACTTCAGATCATGGCTTCGTTGTCTCTGCGCCACACTCGTACCCTACCAACAGCTCGTACCAACTGAAATAGGGACTCATCTGACCATGCCACGGTTTTCCAGTCGTCTAGGGTTCAACCGATATGGTCACGAGCCCAGTAGAGGCATTGCGGTTGATGTCGTGCTATTAGCAAAGGCACTCGTGTCGGTCATCTGCTGCCATTCCCCATTAACGCAAATTTTTGCCGCACTGTTCTAAAGAATACGTTTGCTGTACGTCCCATAATGAACTCTGTGATTATTTCACGCAGTGTTGCCTATATGCTAGCACTGGCAACTCTGCGAAAACTCCGCTGCTCTCGGTCGTTAAACGAAAGCAGTCGCCTTCTGCGTTGTATGTGGTGAGAGGTAGTGCCTGAAATTCGGTATCCTCGGCACACTCTTGACACGGTGGATCTCGGAATACTGAATTGTCTAACGATTTCCGAAACGGAATGTCCCTTGCGTCTATCTTCAACTACCATTCCGCTTTCAACATCTGTTGATTCCCTTCGTGCGGTCATAATCACGTGGGATACCTTCCAGCGACCGCTACGGTCGCAGGTTCAAATCCTGCCTCGGCCATGGATGTGTGTGATGTCCTTAGGTTAGTTAGGTTTAGATAGTTCTATGTTCTAGGGAACTGATGACCACAGCAATTAAGTCCCTTAGTGCTCAGAGCCATTTGAACCATTTTTGATATCTTCCAACATGCATCACCCGAGTAGAAATGACAGCTTCACCAATACACTGCCGTTTCATACTTTGTGTGCGCGATACGACCGCGTTCTGTATAAGTCTTTACCGCTATCCCATGACTTTTGTGACCTCTATATAAGTGTTGTGCAACTGGGATTATTCCCTGATAATAGATATTAGGTAAGCCATCTATAATATTGAAAATATATACCGACTACGAACAAGCAAGTCCGAAAAGTATTGTATTTATACTTATACTGAGAATATACTGTTGTGAGAGAGATTTTTTAAAATCTAACACCGTATACAGTAAAAATACAAGCTAAAGCTTAAAGCAACTCATGTGTGTTCGAAGATTCATTAACAAATTAACACACTACAATAAATATCGCCTGACACCTACAAGTGCATAATGAGAGAAATGCTGTGGGTTTTGTAGAATAAATTAGAGATACGCTGACGCAGCACATAAATCAGAGGCCCGCATTTTAATCAACAAGAAATTGAGTGTATGGAGGAGTTATTTAAAACAGTCGTGAGAGGTAGCGTGGCCAATTTACAATAGTTGTCTACTTTTTACTGACTTCACTGGATCACGAACAAGGCCAGTTTACAACTGTGGTCGACCTTTTACCATCTTTCGATGTAGTCACGTCTGAAGTTGGAGGGCGACGTTGGCCTCTGCAGAGCAGCAGTAGCGCCATTTGTCGGACACGCTTTCTACAGTGACCTACTCCTCCATCTCCTATAAAACCTCAGTTTTGGTACTGCTCGATGCCGAAAGATGTCGCAATCCTTGGGAATGGGTACACAGAAGCGGTTGGGAAACAAGTTTGTAAGGAAACTGCAGCAACGGAATGCAACAAAGAAAAACACAGAACTTTTATAACTTTCATGGCCACTTGTAGCCAAATCGCCGTGGGATTTGGTCTTGGGGTTTCCGACCGATTTTTTTTAACATTTTTTCTTACGTTTGGCAGCGCGAGTGGTTGGCATTGTCAAAGCTTTATCCTTCATTACTGGCGGTGAACTGGAGTCGAGCTCGCGGCCGCCGATTATCTGTACCCGGCGCGCCAATATCCTAGGGCTTTCCCGTGGTCGTTACCGCTGCGGCTCCCGCTTTGCTACCAGCAACGGTAGTTTGCTGCAACACTTGAATCGAGGACTCGTTCACTTTGAGTATTCTTTTGGCTTTTCCAGTCTATTGTCATGTTTGTGTATTCCCTGAGCAAGCTGGTGTGATAGCTCTTCTCTACAAAAAAATGGCTCTGAGCACTATGCGACTTAACTTCTGAGGTCATCAGTCGCCTAGAACTTAGAACTAATTAAACCTAACTAACCTAGGGACATCACACACATCCATGCCCGAGGCAGGATTCGAACTGCGACCGTGGAGGTCGCTCGGCTCCAGACTGTAACGCCTAGAACCACACGGCGACTACGGCCGGCTCTTCTCTAAAGCAAGAACTTCCGTGTCGGCGAATTTCACTACGTAATCGGTCTCAAACGGCGCATTCTCCGCCACGGCCTTTTTCTCCACTTGCCCCAAATTGCAGTGTCGCTTACGTTCAATGATCGTGGTGTTGATTAATCGTCCCGTCGTTCCAAAATAGAGTTTCCACCTGTGCATCATCTTCGGTGTATTCCCAACTTTGCAAATAGTCCATTTTCTTCTTTGCCGATATGAGACACTTTGATCTACTTCGTCGGTTTATAAATAGTCCTTACGCCGTGTGTGCACAATACGAGAAAACGGGCGATTCTGTCCGCCACTGTGGGAATGCGGGACAGAAAGGCCGTATCCAACATTTCCTCTTCCAGTGTGATACTTCAATGAGTGTTTGATTCTGTGACACTTCTTATCTAACTGGTGGAGTACCTATTGCTCCGCAGAACGCTTCCTAGGTGATGCATCTTGCGTCTGAGGTGCTGTGACTCGAATAGTCGTCTTTCTCTTCTTACGAGCTTATTAATCACGACTCGTTTCTGGCTCGGCTTGTGATTTGACAGTTTGAGCAGGTATCGACATTTACTGGTTTTCGATACATGCTGCGTCCCAGGTTTCACCATCACTCGTGTCCAGATTATCTAAGGGTGCCGCTAGTTGTTGGTTCTTTTCAGCCTCCATTGAGAGTGTCCAGGAATTGGCCACCACTGGGCTAAGTAGACTAGCCATGGCAACGCCTTCCAACTGTTCATACAAGTTGCCATGTCACAGAAAATAGTTCAAGGTGACACATACATGAAAGGGCTTTGTGATGTCTTTTTGGGAAATGGAACTGATACACTCAAGAGAATCATTGAGTGGCAGTTTGGTAAAAAAATAAACAACATCAGACATGGCAGAATGTCGTTTGATCCAAGGTTTAGTTCCTTCTGGCTCTCAATGAAATGTCCTGAGTCCTTTCTGTAGGATAATATGTCCTATTTTTTAAGGACATGTTGGTTAAAAATCAGATGAAAACTCTTCAAAACAGATTGATGCAGGTAACACACAACATATTTAGGTTATATACAAAACTTTCCAGCGAAGATTATATTTCATAACTTATGCCAAAGAAACATGTGTATTCTGGAGAGTGTATTAAAGGGTGCACAATTTCCCGATAGTGTGTTTCCTAATTTTGGATAGGATTATCTCATAAAGAAAATTCGAGACTGCACACCAATAAGTATATTGTTTTATTACAAAAAAAGGAATGTTGAGAGCATTTCAATCAGATTCCAGTATTGATACACCTGTAACTAAATTGAGGCTATTTTTGTATTTTCACAGTTCTACGTCTTCCAGCCATATTTCTCAGTCCCAGCACAGACTTCATATTTTCCTCTGTCCAACAATTTATTTTCTTACCAGAGATCTCCTGAAAAGAAATAAAGAGCGAAATCTTCAAAGGCACATATTTCTCTACGGTCTGAATTAAGGATTCTAGCAGTATCCGTTAGAATAATGTTCCATTAAGACCGATTGTTAACGCTCTTGGCTCGCCAACGTATAAACTGGCGAAACACTTGGCCTCTCTGCTACAGCCACATCTGGGAAAGGCTGACACATGCATAAAGGAATCAGGACATTTCATCGAGAATCTGAAGAAACTAAACTTGGACAAAACTACATCCTGACCAGCTTTGATATTGTTTCCTTGTTTACCAAAGTGCCACTCAATTCTTTGGAGTATATTCCAGCAAGACATCACCAAGCTCTTTCATGCATGTCGCCGCCACGAACTATTTCATGTGGAACGAAAACTTCTACAAACACCTGGAAGGCGTCGCTATGGGTAATCCACTTGTCAATTGGTGGTCAACTTCTTCATGGAACAGTTCGAAGCACAGGCGCTGAACTTGGCACCTTGTAGACATATGGTGTGGTATAGATAGGTCGACGGTAATTTCATTGTATGGAGCCATGGTGAGCAACACCTTTGTGACTTCAAAAGATACCTGAACAATGGCAACATAAAATCTACCATCGAGGTAGAAAAGAACAAACAGCTACCTTTTCTAGATGTGTTGGTTACAAGCGATGGCGAAAACTTGGGACACGATATTTGTCAAAAACCGACAAGCACGGGTCGATCGATACCTTTACAAACAGTCAAATCGCCACCCGAGCTCTCCTCACCAACCCACTTGGCTGTTACTACCTCTGTTTTGACGACATAATATTCCCCGTCTCCTTTTATACTGACGGGTCCACCTGAAATGACGCCTAGTTGTGAATTCCGCTTTGTAGAGGGTTGTCTGGATATTTTTAATCAGTGTATGACCGATCCTTGAGGCTTTCCTGCGGCTGGAAAGAAAATTTTGGATTTAGTGCCGCTTAATGTTAGGAATGAAGGACGTTAATTAGACAGGATGCAGTTAGGCAGACGAAGTTAACTGACGATGCATAACAGCAGAATATGAAGATTCAAATGGTTCAAATGGCTCTGAGCACTATGGGACTTAACTTCTAAGGTCATCAGTCCCCTAGAACTTAGAACTACTTAAACCTAACTAACCTAAGGACATCACACACATCCATGCCCGAGGCAGGATTCGAACCTGCGACCGTAGCGGTCGCGCGGTTCCAGACTGTAGCGGCTTTAACCGCTTGGCCACCCCGGCCGGCAGAATATGAAGAGAATTCCATACGTGTTCGTAGGACTAGTCAGTATCTGGGGATAGGGATACTATTATGTTAATGTTTTGTCATGAGTGCAGTTAGTATATCATGTCCATGCATAATTTGTAGTCCTTACTGGCTAATTTGCTGATGATCTGACACGCGATATGGATGGAACCTCTTCGAGCATAAAATGTGAGAACGCTGGGCTGGCTTATTCCGTGGGCAATTTTTTAAAGTAACAAGCACTATATACAAATTAACTACGGAAGCAAAATGTAAAGATATGTTTGCCCTTCACCTTGCGGTGAAAGAGGTGAAACATCAAGTATTACTTGGCTCGCGGGCCTTTGTGCCCGTGGTAAATGGCATACAGATCTAGGAGTTGCGCCACTTAAACAACACAAAAATTCCCCATGCTCAGTGTAATTTTACACCTTAATTTCCTCTCAGACTTACAAAAGTAAGGCCACTATATGAGTCTGGTACAGATCTGTTGTTCTGGCAAAAATATCTTAGTGCCATTAATAAACTGTAGTTAGGTGATTAATGAATTTGCGAAGACATGCTCGTAATTTAGATTAAAAGACATTACGGATTCTTTTAAGAAGGCAAAATTTATTTGAGATGGAAAAATTAGACTCCTTGCCAATAGACGCCAACCATCTCGGAAATTATTTATCAGCCTCTTCAACAAGTTACGTGAAAGTGGTAGCGTAACACCTAGACAATATATCAGAAGGAACCAAGTGACGACAGAAGAGGGGGAAATTAATGTTCTTTCTGTTGTTGCCTCGGATACCTTCTAACATCGTGTCGGATCTCCGTATGCCCAGCATAGTGCAGCAACTCGACCTGGCATGAACTCGGCAAATAGTTGGAAGTCTTCTGCAGAAATATTGAGCCATGCTGCCGCTATAGCCGCCCATACTTGCGAAAGTTTTGTCGGTGCAGGATTTTCTGCACGAATTGACCTCTCCGTCATGTCCAATAAATGTTCGACGGGTGCAAAGTGATTCGCTTGAATTGCTCTTCAAACCAATGGCGAACAGATGTGACCCGCTGACATGAGAGATTACCATCCATCAAATTCCATCGTTGTTTGAAGAGATGAAGTGACCGAACATAACCATTTCCAGTTAATAACCGGTTCAGTTCGACCAAAGGGCCCAATCCATTCCATGTAAACACAGCCCATACTATTATGGAGCTACCACCAACTTGCACAGTGCCTTGTTGTCAACTTGTGTCCATGGCTTCATGGGATCTGCCCCACACTCGAACCCTACCATCAGCTCATACCACGAAATGGGGACTAATCTGACAATGCCACAGTTTTCCAGTCGTCTACGATCCAACCGATATGGTCATCAGACCTAGCGATGTGGTGCTTTAGCAGAGACACTCGCGTCGGTCGTCTGCTGCCATAGTCCATTAACGCCAAATTTCGCCGCATTGTCCTAACAAGTGCGTTCGTCGTACGCCCTACATTGATTGTTAGCAATGACAATTCTACGCAAAAACCGTTGCTCTCGGTCGTTAAGTGAAGACAAAAAAGTAGTACTATACCAACAGTGCGCCTACTTAGCTTAGTGGTTATGTGTTTGCCTACCAAGGAGTGGGTCCGGCTTCGATTCACGGTGGGGTTGGAGATTTACTCCGCTCATGGAGTGGCTGTTGTGTTGTCCTCGTCATCATTTCATCATCACAGACACGTAAGTCGCCCAATGTGGTGTCACCTGAAATAGGACTTGTAATCTGGCAGCGGAAATTCCCCGGATGGGTCCTCCCGGCCATCAATGCCACACCATCATTTCACTGTACTAACAGCCGTTTAGGCAATCAGTTTCGATATCAATCACGATATCTTCAGGCATGAAGACATACTATAGATATTCGTGCGCTACGGGGCTGGACAACCATCTTGTTGGTACCACAGGTTCTTACTAGTCTACAGAACGACGTTTGCTAGCATCCGTGGACTATGGTCTGCTAAGAGGGAGCGATACTTGTGCGCGTTCTGTATTCCGCATATGAAAAAAGGGCCTATGAGCTGGTGGTTACTGTCCCTCACCACACGCTTACACTTCATGGACGCTAACGTTCCATCTGATGAAGCAAACAGGGGTTACCAACGGGCCAATGGTGCATATTTCGGCTGTTTACCTGGCCGTGATTGGTAAACGTGGCTTAATCACTAAACAGGATATACGTTACATCTCGAGCATTCTGTCTCAATGTACAGAAGTTAATACGGTTCTCCTAGTAGTTTCCATGCAGCTCTTGATGGAGCGAGATGTGATGGGGATAGAACCAACGTCAACGAAGAATGCGTAGGACGTTTGCCTGACTCATACCACTTCATAGTGCGATGGTTAGGGAGCAAACGTGCAGATCAACTGCAACAACAGAAAGAACATTAATTTCCCCCTCTTCTGTCGTCACTTGGTTCCTTCTGATATATTGTCTAGGTGTTACGCTACCACTTTCACGTAACTTGTTGAAGGGGCTGATAAATAATTTCCGAGATGGTTGGCGTCTATTGGAACATATTGCCGCGTACACCGCGTAAACCGGTAGTCTGATGACAAAATTTGTGAGCACAGACGTAAATTAAAGGAAACATAAAGGCGATTTGGTAACTCTATGATCACATTTAGGACAAGAACCTTTATTCAGTGCAGTGTCGCTACGAAAGGACTTTATAGCATTGAGAATTATTGCAAACTTATTCATACGGTTAACAAACATAGTCCTGGCGTAGTTTTGTAGGAAAATAGATCATGTTTTGACTGACACAGTACGCTAGTACCGGTTCACGGCACCGCAAGCGCTAGCCATAGTTGTAGCAAACACTATTTACGTCTTTTTAAGAAGACATTTGCACCTCAAACTGAATAGAATAACAGTGGCAAAAGGGCTATAACACACTGATAGCATTTTCGGGAAATTGTTACACTCATTGTATAAATATGAAAATTACACCGAACACACTACCTTCAGTAATGTGTCGACTTTTCGCTTCAGTGGTAAAGTTCACAAATGCAACTGCAGGATTTGGGGCAGTGAAAATCGATAACAAACCAAGAGTTAACGTCTCTTGTGCACTGAGCAAGACACCTTTGTTTCTCAAAGAGAAAACAATCAGTGGGCTAGTGCAAAATGGTTCAAATGGCTCTGAGCACTATGCGACTTAACTTCTGAGGTCATCAGTCGCCTAGAACTTAGAACTAATTAAACCTAACTAACCTAAGGACATCACACACATCCATGCCCGAGGCAGGATTCGAACCTGCGACCGTAGCGGTCGCTCGGTTCCAGACTGTAGCGCCTAGAACCGCACGGCCACTCCGGCCGGCGGGCTAGTGCACTTATATTAGAAAACTTTTTTAAATCCCTCAGATTGACGATGCTGGCAGAAATGTAGTATAATCATCATGGAAGGTAGCAGACCGATACTTCCTCAATAACGACTTTCCAAGTATTGTGCCAACTGCATGGTTCCCACGTTCACTGGATTCCACCCTTACCGGCTTCTCGAGCATAGCTCAGGGCAAGAATCTACGCAGTAATTGAATCAACGCAGTAACTGGATAAGTTATGTCTGCCATAGTGTAACGAGTTTGGCAAGTAATCGACTTCATATGAATGTGTGCCACTTAACCAATGAAAATCACAGACAGCTGTTTAGCTATAAGGTAAAAGACCTGACGTACTTCGGCAAAAAATACCTGAAAAACAGGTCTGTAAGTCGCATGTATAAATCTGTATTAATTTTCTGTTGTAAAGTGCTTTTAGTAACCGTGCGCAGAGTTCTTCGTTAGAACGTCATACAGTAGTAGCCGACCGCGACAGACGCAGCAACAGATAAGTAAACCACTTTTGTGACTTTTACGTGTTCCTAACCAGGAGCGAAATCTATTATATTATCTGTGTGCTTTAATAGTTTAGTTTCTTGAGTTTCTGCGTGTAAATTTAAAATCTAATAGCCACAGTTCTCGCGTTTTCGTTTGCGTCAGAAAGTAAACCGATTTTGTGACATATTGCAAGTTACTTATCAGGGGCAAATTATTTAGTTTCACCTGAGTGTTTCGGTAGTTAGGTTCTTGAATATCTGCGTATTACTAGACATAGTTCGTGCGTTTTCGTCAGGGTCTACGTTAGAGTTGCGCAGCACGTGCCGATAGTCCGTTTATCTGCATAGTTTAGTTTTCCACGATCTTTGGTGTGGACAGGGTCTGCGATTGTTGTGTGCGGATGCGAGCCGAGTTGATGACACTTCGCTCTCAGCTTCAGGCTGTGGTGGTTTCGGTTACACAGCTTGAGGCTGCAGTGGATGGGCACCACTGTTGTGGGCCGGCCGTGGGGATCCAACGGACGTCCAACGCGTCAGAGTCCTCCGATCGGTCCTCACCGGTGGCCAACCCAATTACTGCTTTCACTGAGGCTGACCCCTCACCTGTGGTCGAGTGGGAGGTCGCCCCAGGGCGACGCAGGCGGTGAAAGACTTCCCAGGCGACCGCACGTAAAGCCTCCCCGGTTTGTCTGACAAACAGGTTCCAGGTGCTGTCTGTGGCTGACACTGTCGCTGAGCCGGATGCTGTCGCCTGTCCTGTTTCAGAGGAAACCAATCAGCCTGCAAGATCCGGGCAGTCGCAGAGGGTGGGACTATTGGTAGTTGGGAGCTCCAACGTTAGTCGCGTTATGGGGCCGCTTAGGGACTTGGCTGACAAGGAGGGTAAGAAAACCAGTGTGCACTCCGTGTGCATACCGGGTGGAGTCATTTCAGATGTGGAAAGGGTCCTCCCGTATGCCATGAGGAGCACAGGGTGCAGCCAACTGCAGGTGGTTGCTCACGTCGGTACCAAGGATGTGTGTCGCTTTGGATGAGAAGAGATTCTCTCTGGTTTCGAGCGGCTAACAGAAGTGGTAAAGGCTGCCAGTCTTGCTTGCAAGATGAAAGCAGAGCTGACCATTTGCAGCATAGTCTACGGGACCGATTACGGACCTCTGGTACAGAGCCGAGTGGAGGGTTTGAATCAGAGGCTCAGACGGTTCAGCGACAGTGTAGGCTGCAGAATCCTCGACTTGTGCCAAAGGGTGGTTGGGTTTCGGGTTCCGCTGAATAGGTCAGGTGTCCACTATACGCAGGAGGTGGCTACACGGGTAGCAGGGGTTGCGTGGCGTGGACTGGGCGGTTTTTTAGGCTAGAGGGTCTCGGGAAAACTCAAGATGGGCTTCAGTCACAAATGGTGCAGGCTGAACACAGGAAAAACATAGATACAGGAACCATTGGTATAAAAGTTGTAAATTGTCGTAGCTGTGTTGGGAAAGTACCAGAGCTCCAAGAGCTAATAGGAAGCACTGACGTTCAAATTGTTATAGGCACCGAAAGCTGGCTAAAGCCGGATATAAGTTCAGTCGAAATTTTTGCGAAGAACCTAACGGTGTTCCGAAAAGATAGGCTAAACACGGTTGGCGGTGGTGTGTTTGTTGCTGTTAGAAGTAGTTTAACTTGTCGCGAAATTGAAGTAGATACTTCCTGTGAGTCAGTATGGGCAGAGTTCATTGTTGGCAACCGGAATAAAATAATAATCGGATCCTTTTACCGACTTCCAGATTCAGATGATACAGTCGCTGGAAGGTTCAAAGAAAACTTGAGTCTGATTTCAAACAAGCACCCGACTCATACGATAATAGTTGGTGGTGACTTTAATTTACCCTCGATATGTTGGCGAAAATACATATTTAATTCCGGAGGTACGCATAAAATATCATCCTAAATTGTGCTAAACGCATTCTCTGAAAATTATTTCGAGCAGTTAGTTCATGAGCCCACGCGAATAGTAAACGGTTGTGAAAACACACATGACCCTTTAGCAACAAATAATCCTGAGTTAATAACCAGCATCAAAACCGATACAGGGATTAGTGAACACAGGGTTGTGGTAGCGAGACTGAATATTGTCATCCCCAAATCCACAAAAAATAAGCAAAAAATATACATATTCAGAAAAGCAGATAAAAATTCACTTGACACCTTCGTGAGAGACAATCTCCACTCATTCCAAATTAATAATATAAGTGTAGACCAGATGTGGCTTAAATTCAAAGAAATAGTATCGGAAGCAGTTGAGAGGTTTATACCAAATAAACTAACAAACGACGGAGCTGATCCTCCTTGGTACACAAACCGCGTTAGAACACTGTTGCGGAAAAAACGAAACAAACATGCCAAATTTAAACAGACCCAAAATCCTGAAGATTGGCGATCCCTTACAGAAGCTCGAAACTTAGAGCGGAGTTCAATGCGAGACGCCTATGACAGTTTCGACAACGAAACTTTGTCTCGAAACCTGGCAGAAAATCCAAAGAGATTCTGGTCGTATGTGAAATATGTTAGCGGCAAGAGACAATCAGTGCCTTCTCTGCGCGATAGCAATGGAGACACTGTCGAAGACAGTGCTGCCAAAGCAGATTTACTAAACACAGCCTTCCAAAAAGCCTTCACAAAAGAAGACGAACTAAATATTCCAGAATTCGAATCGAGAACAGCTCCCAACATGAGTAACGTAGAAGTAAATATCCTCTGAGTAGTGAAGCAACTTAAATCACTTAATAAAAGAAAGTCTTCTGGTCCAGACTGTATACAAATTACTTTCCTTTCGAAGTATGCTGATGCATTAGCTCCATACTTAACAATCATATACAACCGTTCGCTAGACGAAAGATCCGTACCCAAAGACTGGAAAGTTGCACAGGTCACGCCAAGATTCAAGAAAGGTAGTAGAAGTAGTCCACTAAACTACAGGCCCATATCGTTAACGTCAATACGCAGCAAGATTTTAGAACATATATTGTGTTCGAACATTATGAATCACCTCGAAGGAAACAGTCTATTGACACACAGTCAACATGGGTTTAGAAAACATCATTCCTGCGAAACACAACTAGCTCTCTATTCGCATGAAGTGGTGAGTGCTATTGACAAGGGATTTCAGATCGATTCTGTATTCCTGGATTTCAGGAAGGCTTTTGACATTGTACCACACAAGCTGCTCGTAGTAGAGTAAAACAGAAGTGATTTCAGGCATTCCCCAAGGTAGTGTTAAAGGCCCTTTGCTGTTCCTTATCTATATAAAGGATTTGGGAGACAATCTGAGCAGCCGTCTTCGGTTGTTTGCAGATGACGCTGTCGTTTATCGACTAATAAAGTCGTCAGAAAATCCAAACAAACTGCAAATAGATTTAGAAAAAATATCTGAATGGTGCAAAAAGTGGCAGTTGCCCCGAAATAACGAAAAGTGTGATGTCATCCACATGAGTGCTAAAAGGAACTCGTTAAACTTCGGTTACACGATAGATCAGTCTAATCTAAAAAACGTAAGTTCAACTAAATACCTAGGTATTAGAATTACGAACAACTTAAATTGGAAAGAACACATAGAAAATGTTGTGGGGAAGGCAAACCAAAGCCCGCGTTTTATTGGCAGGACACTTAGAAAATGTAACAGACCTAATAAGGAGACTGCCTACACTTCGCTAGTCCGTCCTCTTTTAGAATACTGCTGCGCGGTGTGGGACCCTTACCAGGTAGGACTGACGGAGTACATCGAAAAAGTTCAAAGAAAGGCAGCATGTTTTGTATTATCGCGGAATATGGGAGAGAGTGTCACAGAAATGATACAGGATTTGGGGTGGAAATCATTGAAAGAAAGGCGTTTTTCGTTGCGACGGAATATTCTCACGAAATTCCAATAACCAACTTTCTCCTCCGACTGCGAAAATATTTTGTTGACACCGGCGTACATAGGGGCGGAACGATCACCACGATAAAATAAGGGAAATCAGAGCTTGTACGGAAAGATCTAGGAGTTCATTTTTTCCGCTTGCTATACGAGATTAGAATAATAGAGAATTGTGAAGGTGGTTCGATGAACCCTCTGCCAGGCACTTAAATGTGATTTTCAGAGTATACATGTAGATGCAGATGTAGATGTAGAAGTTTGACAGATTACGGATGAAAAATGGTTAAAATGGCTCTGAGCACTATGGGATTTAACTTCTGAGGTTATCAGTCCCCTAGAACTTAGAATTACTTAAACCTACCTAACCTAAGGACATCACACACATCCATGCCCGAGGCAGGATTCGAACCTGCGACCGTAGCGTCGCACGGTTCCAGACTGTAGCGCCTAGAACCGCTCAGCCACAGCGGGCGGCGATTACGGATGAAGGTGTAGTTATTTTTTTTAATTTCTTATTTTAGACTGCGTGATGTGGTCTCTGGCCTCTTAATCACCATACAGTAATCACAACAGGTCTTATAAAACACGTGTAATTATTTAATGCCACCACAGAGATGAGAAAACATACGTCTCTGTTATTCAATGTTCTTTTTTTTTTTTTACTGTATCAGTTTTCGGGTCGTGACCATACAATCATCTCAACACTGGAAAGACCATGAGACAGTATGGTTCGACAATTTAGAACGTTCATTACAGTCAAGCCGCACTCTGGTACGAAGTTACATAGGCTGAGACTTGTCATGTAACGCCATGCAGACGACTGTCGTGTCAGTTATGACGGTACGTAGATACAGAGAACACCCAGCTGTCGAGCGGATAAAATCTTCGACCCGGGTCCTTTCGGTTTGCAATTTGCCGCGCTGACCCCGCAGCTACCAAGGCGGACACACTCCACCTTGGTTTTGAACAGCAGTGCTGCTGACAAGATGACTCTTGCATATGCTGTTATTTATATATATTTGACGACGCTGGTGCTAATTTTGTGTAAAGCATTTGACGATGCCACTATGGTTGCAATACATTAGGACATGTTTTTATAGAACAGGTCTGAAGATAATCATTATAGACCGAACCGGTAGTCTGATGACAAAAAAAAATTGTGACCACAGACGTAAAGTAAAGGAAATATATTTTATATTCGGGTCACTGTTTTATTCACGACCATGCCGCAGCTTGTCAAACTGCATTTGTTTGACATCCATTTTCTATCGAAAATTTGCAAAGGACGAAATTTTCTTACACACATCTTCTTGTATTGCAACAACGCAAGGAACTGTGCTGCGGCGTCCGAGTTCGCGAATTTTAGTTCACCCAGTATATTAAAAAAGAAGAGAAGCTATTTTCAAAGTACTATATCGAACGGGAATGTTACAACAATTAGTTAATTATAGTAACCTGGAATAACATTACTGTTATAGTAAATATGTCTAATTCGTCGCCGGCCGGAGTGGCCGAGCGATTCTAGACGCTTCAGTCTGGAACCGCTCGACCACTACGGTCGCAGGTTCGAATCCTGCCTCGGGCATGGATTTGGGTGATGTTCTTAGGTTAGTTGGGAGGAGCACACCACAGAACTGCAGAAACGCCTTAACAAATCTGTATTTGCAATTCGAGTGTTAGGAGACATAGGCGACACAAAAATGAAAAAGCTTGCATACTTTGCCTACTTTCATTCCATAATGTCATATGGTATAACATTTTGGGGTAACTCTTCAAGTCAAACAAAAGTTTTCTGAATCCAAAAGCGTGTAATACGTATTATTTGTGGAGTAAATTCACGGACGTCCTGTAGAAACCTCTTCAAAGAACTGGGTATACTAACTACTGCCTCTCAGTATATTTACTCCTTAATGAAATTTGTCCTAAATAATATATCTCTTTTTCCAACAAACAGCTCAGTTCGTACATACAATACCAGGAACAAAAATGATCTGCATAAGGACTTAAAAGCACTTACTTTAGTTCAAAAAAGGGGTCCACTACTCAGGAACACTCATCTTCAATAATTTGCCAGTAAACATAAAAAATTTAGTTACAAATAAAGATCAGTCTAAAAGAAGCCTGAAAGACTTACTAGTGACCAACTCCTTCTACTCCATTGACGAATTTTTTTAATAGAAACAAATGATGTATTGTATATACTCATACTATTAGTATTGTTATTTCAGCTAAAAATGATGTATTGTACATACTTATACTATTAGTAATGTTATTTCAGCTTAAAAAAAATGACATGTTCCACATCCACGAGGATCTCCTCGGTACGGATCTATGGAGCGAAAAACTAATCTAATCTAATCTAGTTAGGTTTAAGTAGTTCTAAGTTCTAGGGGACTGATGACCTCAGAAGTTAAGTCCCATACTGCTCAGAGCCATTTGAACCATTTGTAATTCGTCGTTAAAATAGAATTTACGTTTTACCGTATTTTATTCTGTACATTTACGTGATTGTATGATAGTATATTGTGATACGTATTTCTGTATTGTGTTGAAAGACACACTGCTGACTAGGTGTATGTATTTGTGTATTGTAGACCTCAGGATGATCAATACCAACTGAAGCCGATCATCGTCAGAAGAATTGATACGGTGATCAAAGACTGGAATAAAAAACATTTGACAGTATTGGATCACTGTTCGTATAGGCGACTATGTCGCAGCTGGTGAGACTTCCGACAGTTATAACGAAAACAACTGCTTAGCTGGTTGCAGAAATGATTGATCTGACGATTGTATAATTCCTATTAACTGATGCCGTGATAACAAGTAGTACGAAATGAAACTATGTCTTCTTTGAAATTTATCATCATCAAAAATGAGTAACATTATCTAAAGTAGATCGGGAAAGCTTAGTGATGAAAACTTTGTCGGTCTTCCATATCTCATTTGGTTCTAAGGGAGAGCTATCTTGTGACTCGCAAAACAGAGTTTCAGTTGGAGGAGAAAGAAATATATATTGCATTAATAGGACGAGGAAAACGTACCGAATTATCTGGTGATACTAAAATATAAGAGTTTTCTGTCAACTGCAAAGTGTAACAGTTGATTTGGAACAAGGTGTTAAAGTACCTACTAAGTCTTATGATCAAATTATGGTGTTTCTAGATCCAGAAGATAACTCACACAGCATCTGTGTGTAAGTTCTCACTTTTATGTTCCGTAGAAGATGCACTGAAGTCACACGAAAGGTAACGCACGAGCCTTTGTCCGTGTCAGTAACGAAATCACGGCCGTGTGCTCGTATCGCCCAGAGCCACAATTTTTTGGAAGCGGTGACAGTCGGAATGCAGACGTAGTGTCGGCTGTGGGTCTGCCAACACGTTTCCCCTGCAGGGATCAACGACAGACGGCCGCTCTGGTTGGCACGACACGTCGCGGCGCGCGTGACGCGCATGTCGACTCCCTGCAAGGGCGCACTCTCTAGCTCCGCGCCTCTGCATTCACTGCGCGGACTTTCTACGATGTGGGAGGCTCTTCACAGCACTCGAGTCAGGAGGCCGCACTGGACGTGGGTGACGCCGCGGTTTAACGTTACAGACAGGAGACTTTTCGCTTTCTGTTCAGGCTGTTCCCTATAAGAAATTTTAGGATCAGGCAAAATTTGTCTGCTGTCAAATGACGATAATCTTGAAATACACCCCGGGAAATACGGTGTCTGATCAAATGTATTAGGACACTTCTGTGTAATGCAGAATTGGTCACTATGTGTCACGAGAGGCGGATACAATGCATTAAACGCGGAGGGAAGTGTTGTGCCGTCAGCAGAGCTCAGTGATTTCGACTGTGGACTAGTCATTGGATGTCACTCAAGAAACAATTCCATCAGGGCAGTTCAACCATTCTAAAGCTGCCCAAGTCGACAGCCGGTATTGCGAGACGCTAAGGAACAAGACCAGCCTAACCTCATGTAATGATGGACAGAAAACGTCGTGCATTGCGGTAGGTAGTTGTAAAATATCCCATGAAATCAGCGGAAGAAAGCTCCAAATTGCTCTCCAGATAGCTGTCCAGATATCACAATGACTGTGCGCAGGGAGTTCAAAAGAATGGGGTCAATGGTCAAGCAACTTCTGGGAAACCACACAGTTCTGTAGTCACTGCTATGCAACGCTTGATGTGCTGTAAAGGCCGACGGCACTGGACAATGGATGACTGGAAACGAGTGATTTGGAGCGATTAATCACGCTGTACCCTTTGGCAATCCGATGGAAGGGTTTGGGTTTTGCCAATATCTGCAGAACATTACCTGCCACAGTCTAAAATATGGAGGAGGTGGTTTTAGGGTATGAGGTGTTTTTCGTGATTTGGTTGTGAACTCCTGATTGTGCTTAAGAAAACACTAAAAACGGAAGGACGAGAATACATTTTACAGTATTGCGTACTGTGTACAATAGAGGTTCAGTCGGGAGACCGTGATTGTTTGTATCCGCATGACAATGCATCCAGTCATAAACTGGCACCTAGGAGACAGTGGTTTGTGGCAACAACGTTTACG
The DNA here is from genome assembly GCF_021461385.2 of Schistocerca piceifrons. Lineage (NCBI taxonomy): Eukaryota > Metazoa > Arthropoda > Insecta > Orthoptera > Acrididae > Schistocerca > Schistocerca piceifrons. The sequence continues at coordinate 466,141,258 of NC_060141.1, read as the reverse complement.
AAGTGGGCTGGCCTGTCCACAGTTCCAATCTGAACCCAATGGAACATCTTTTGGATGAGTTAGAATGTCGACTCGTTCCAGACGACAGCATCCAACATCATTATGTTATCTGGTTTCGTGTCTTGAAGAAGAATGGGATTCCAGTCTTCAACAGACATTTAGAGACTTCATGGAAAATGTCCCCATCAGAGTTCAAGGCATAATAAAGGAGAAGGGTGGACGCACCCTATTTTAATGTCCATAATAAGTGACAAATACTTTCGATCAGGTACTATAATTCGAAGGTTGCTGTGTTGCTTGAAGGAGTGTCTCTAGGACATTTTTCAGTCAAGAGAAAAAAAAACTTTTCTGGGCAAACACGTGTATTAAATTATTCACTTTTGGTACTATGATAACTCGTTTCGTTTTCTAGAGTTAAAATATCACCACATGTCTCAAAATCACACCTATTTTGCAATTTGTGTCTGATGGAAATTAAATAACAGTTCGTTTATCAAGGTATCGAAAACAATGACACAGCGACACCTTGCTAATTTTTAGTTACAGTTCTGTTGAATCGTTACTATCTCCTAACTCATACTTGTATTGTATTGTATGTTAACCGGTGGCCTAGAAACGACGGAGAGGCTCCGTCCCCGCCGCAGCCGCTGTGGTCCACGACCCCGCGACGACTACCGCAGTCCACTTCACCCCTCCGCCACCCCACACCGAACCACTCTTTCAGGGTTATTTTGCGGTTCGGCCTCGGCGGCCCCCCCTCCCCCCTGGAACGTCTCTTGCCAGACGAGTGTAACTCCTATGTTTGCGTGGTAGAGTAATGGTGGTGTACGCGTACATGGAGAACTTGCTTGCGCAGCAATCGCCGACGTAGTGTAGCTGAGGCGTAATAAGGGGAACCAGCCCGCTTTCGCCGAGGCAGATGGAAAACCGCCTAAAAACCATCCACAGACTGGCCGGATCACCGGGCCTCGACACAAAACCCCCGGGCGGATTCGTGCCGGGGACCAGGCGCTCCTTCCCAATCCGGAAAGCCGTGCGTTAGACCGCACGGCTGATCTGGCGGGCTTGACCCATACTTACGTCTTCAAACACAAACTCAAAAATAATTCTCGAGTTACGGTTTACTGGTAACCACGGTATACACTGAGGTGACAATAGACATGGAAAACCTCCTAGAATTGCTTAGCACCTCCTTTTGTCCGACGCAGTGCGGCAAATCGATATCGCAAGGACTCAACAAGTCGTTGGGAGTCTCCTGCAGAAATACGGATCGCATAATTGCGGAAGTGATATCAGTGCAGGATTTTGTGTGCGAACTGACCTATCGATTACGTCCCATTAATGTTCGATGGGACTGCTTTCGGGTGATCTGGATGGTCATATCATTCGCTCGAGTTGACCAATGTTCTTTAAACCAGTCACGAAAACTTACGACTCAGTGACATGACATCGCTGTTTGGGAGCATGAGGTCCATGAATGCATGTAAATGGTCTCCACGTAGCCGAACATAACCATTTCCAGTCAATGACCGCTTCAGTTGGACCAGAGGACCCAATCCAGTCCATGTAAACGCAGTTCACACCATTATGGAGCCACCATTAGCTTGCACAGTGCCTTGTTGACAACTAGGGTCCATGGCTTCGTGGGGTCTGTGTCACATTCGAACCCTGCCATCAGCGCTTACCAACTGAAATCGGCACTCATCCGACCAAGCCACGGTTTTCCAGTCGTCTAGCGTCCAACCGATATGGTCAAGTGCTGCAAACGATGTCGTGCTCTTAGCAAAGGCACTCGAGTCGGTCGTCTGCTGCCGTAGCCTGTTGACGTCTGTCTGTCATACGTCCCGCATTGCTTTCTGCAGTTATTTCACGCAGAGTTGCTTGTCTGTTAGCAATGGCAACTCTGCGCAAACTCCCCTGCTCTCGGCCATTAAATGAAGGCAATCGGTCTTTGTGTCGTGGCGAGAGATAATGCCTGAAGTTTGGTATTCTCGGCGCACTCTTTACGTTGTGAATCTTGGAATATTTAATTCCCTAACGCTTTACAAAATGGAATGTCCGATGTGTCTAGCTCCAAATAACAGTGTGCGTCCAAAGTCTGTTAATTCCCGCTTTGCGGCCATAATAATGTAAGAAACTGTTTCATGTGAGTCACCTGAGTACAAACGACAACGCCGCAAATGCACCGTCCTTTTATAGCTTCCGTACGCTATTCTACCGCCATATATGGTCGTTTCGCTATCCCACGGCTTTTGTCACCTCATCTACATCTACATCTACATTTATACTCCGCAAGCCACCCACCGGTGTATGGCGGAGGGCACTTTCCGACTCATTTAAAGCAGAACAGGAAATGAGAGATCATAAGATCGCTACAGCATCACTCAATACTGCTGTAACTACAAAGCACGGCAATAAGATCTTTCTGCTTAGTAAGAGCAAAATGAAACAGATTTCAGCTTACCTGAGAGCTCAGTACGAAAATTTCATCTCGAACACTAACAACGTTATCAATGGACAAAGATCAAGAGCATTGTACAACACGGTTTAGCCAGTATGTGCGGAGCAAAGTTGTGAGGGCTGGAAAAGACCGGTCGCGGATCGAAAGGAATTTTAAAAAACTGCCAGGAAAGCAAAGTGAGCTGAAATTCAAATTTAAATGTAGCCAAAGCCTCACAAACGAATAAAAACTAAATAAAACCAAAATTAAAGTAAGGAGTGCCATTCGTGAAGCGTTCACCGAATTCGAAAGTAAAATTCTGTCTACCGACTTGACAGAATATCCTAGGAAGTTTTAGTTTTACAGGAAATCAGTAACCAGATCGAAGTCATCTGTCCAGATACTCTGTGGTCACAAAAAACGGAGGATGATACAGAAAAGGCCGAAATACTAAACATCTTTATCTAACTCTGTTTCACAGAGAAAGATCGCACTGTAGTGGCCACTTTAAACCGACGTAAAGGACAAAATGGCTAATATCGAAATAAGTAACCGTTGGATAGAAAAGCAGCTGAAATCGCTCAACAGAGAGATTACTGGACCTGACGTATGTCAATACGATTCTACATCGAATGAACTTGGCCCTCTTCTAGCCGCAGTGTACCGTAGGTCTTTGTAGGAACGAAGCGTTCCCGACGACTGAAAAAAAAAGAAAGAAAAGCACAGGTCACACACTGACACGAAAAGCTATAGAGCCTTATCTCGACGTCGATCAGTTGTAGAATGAATGAACATATTTTATGCTCACGTATTATGACATTTCTGTAGGTTGCGGAAACAATGATCGTGTGAAACTCACCTCGCTCTCTTCGTCCGCGACACCCAGAAAGCATTAGGTACAGGCGCCCAGATAGACATTCCGAAATTCATTCGATACAGTTCCGCAATGCGAAATATCAGACCATCTGTGTGATTGGGTTGAAGCGTTTGTAGCAAGTAGAACATGGACTGTGATTCTGAACGGAGGGAAATCTTCAGGCACAAAAGTAGCTTCGGGAATGTTCCAGGGGAATGTTATAAGTCAAATGGCTCTGAGCACTATGCGACTTAACTTCTGAGGTCATCAGTCGCCTAGAACTTAGAACTACTTAAACGTAACTAACCTAAGGACATCACACACATCCATGCCCGAGGCAGGATTCGAACCTGCGACCGTAGCAGCCCCGTGGTTTCGGACTGAGCGCCTAAAACCGCTAGACCACCGCGGCCGGCTGTTATAAGTCCAATGAACTAGAAGATAACGTCGGATGTTCCATGAGGCTTTTTGCGGATGACGCTGTTGTATACGGAGAAGTCGCAACGCTAGAAAATGAAGCGAAATGCATGTGGACCTGCAGAGGATTGACGCTTGGTGCAGGGCGTGGCTGTTGACCATCAACGTAAACAAATGTAACGTTTTGCGATTAAATAGACAGACAGACCCCTTATTGTATGATTATACAATTGCAGAGCAATCACTGGAAGCAGATCTAAAAAGTATCTAAAGTATCTAAAGGTACGCATACGAAACGACTTGAGGTAAAATTAACTGCGGGTAAGGCGACCATGATTACTTGGAAGAGTCCTCAGGAACTGTAGTCCTTTGACAAGGAAAGCAGCTTAAAAAATACTCGTTCGACCTATAATTGAATTTTTTGAATGATTTCTTGAAGCCTTCAGCTGCCATTTTCTTTATTTTCTGTACGATTGTGCAATTTCAGCCTTTTTACGGTTGATTTTTTGGTAATAGATTATGTCATGTACGTCGTTGCTCCTATGTTCATAAATTAGTTCGAGGTGTTCACGAACGTGCTCCTAAAATAGCGTGAACACCTCGTACGTCGTTGCTCCTATGACATCATGTTATGCTCATAAATTAGTTCGAGGTGTTCACGAACGTGCTCCTAAAATAGCGTGAACACCTCGAACTAATTTATGATCATAACATGATGTCATAGGAGCAACGACGTACATGACATAATCTATTATCAGAAAATCAACCGTAAAATACTTGAAAATGGCCTAAGGCTGAAATTGTACAATCGTACAGAAAATAATGAAAATGGCAGCTGAAGGCTTCAAGAAATCATTCAAAAAATTCAATTATAGGTCGAACGAGTATTTTTTAAGCCGCTTTCCTTGTCAAAGGACTACAGTACCTGAGGACTCTTCCAAGGAATCTCGGTCGCCTTACCTGCAGTTAATTTTACGTGGTCATTCCACCTCAAGTCGTTTCGTATGCATGTTTGTGTATAGCGCACACAAACACCAAAATCCAGAAGAAGAAACGAACAGGGCAAGTTTAAAAGTGAGCTTAAAAACCTATTTAATGCGACTAAAATGATGTATAGTCAACATATCGAAGAAAAAATTTAACAAATTACTAATGAAGCTATACAACTGGAGAATAAGTTCTGCTAACGGCGGCTGAGGACGACAACTGGATGGACATCAAAAATAAATAAAAACTGAAATAAGCGGAAGAGTACAAATAATTTCGATTATTTCGCTAAACTAAATAACATTTTCAAAACGAGGATTCTTATGTCTACAAAACGAGAAATTTACAATTAGTTTGTATTTCAGTTCTCACTTTGGCTGTGAAATTATGACTCTTAGTGCGAAAATCATTCAGGAGTAATATTAGGAATTACTAGAAAGTTGGGAAACGAAAGTAAGGCATTAGGAAACAGACCAGAATGGAAGAAGTAGTAGTAGCTGCTGTTGCTGATAGTGAAGATGATGATGGTGGTAACGGTGCTGATGGTTGTGTTACCGGCCGTTACACGGTCGGCCGCACTTTCAAATACGAGCACCGCAAGTTACGCCGCCGCGTTTCACACAGCCGCCACTGCGGCATGAGAGCGCTACCACGAACTGTTACGCCACTACCAATGAGATGCGAGTATCTCCAGCATCGGATGTACTGAAGTTCGAACATTCATGCACTGACCAAATTTTGTGTGTTTGCCAGTTGAATAACATTTACAGACTTCCATAGTGGCCAGGGCTCGACATCTTCCGAATAGACATTGCATTGAAGATAACAGATTTATTAATCCTTTGTATCAGTATATACAGGGAGTGTCAAAAAATGTATGTATTGAAGTTCGAACATTCATGCACTGACCAAATTTTGTGTGTTTGCCAGTTGAATAACATTTACAGACTTCCATAGTGGCCAGGGCTCGACATCTTCCGAATGGACATTGCATTGAAGATAACAGATTTATTAATCCTTTGTATCATTATATACAGGGAGTGTCAAAAAATATATACACACTTTGAAGCGTCATAGAAAATTTATTTCCCGTTCTACAATGTTAAATTTCTGGAAATGGAAAGCTTAAAGTCCAATTGGGAAAATAAATGTACTTTGCAAATGTGATTAATTTTCAAACTGGTGGCCTTTAGCATCAATACATTTCTGAGTACGAGTCACCACTGATTCCGTACATCGTTCCAAAGCGTCCAATGAGATTTCTGCGCACACCGCCTGAATCTCATTCCAAAGTGTGTCCAGGTTACGTGGTTTACGTTTGTACACCTTACCTTTTACTGTGCCCCATAAGAAGAAATCCAGCGGCTTGAGGTCTGGAGAGCGTGCAGGAAACTCGATTGGTCCCATTCGTCCTATCCATTGGCCTGGCACGTTGTGATCCATATATGCTCATAAGTCCCTATGATAGTGCGGCGGGGAGCCATCTTGTTGGGGAAAAAACTCATCATTACCGTATAATGCACGAATGGTAGGGAATATGGAGTCAGCAAGCAACGTTAGGTACGTTTCTCCAATAACAGTATCTTCAAAGCGGAAAGGCGCAATGAGTCCCCCTGCAGACAAACCACACTTCACATTTACACCAGGAAAATTCACAGCCTTTTCAACTGTAATGTGAGGATTATCTTCAGCCCAGTACAAACAATTGTGCCTATTGACAGTTCCATTGAGTTTGAATTGGGCTTCATCCGACCAAATTATGCTACCCATAAATCCCGGTTCACGTCTCACCATCTCCTGAACCCATTAACAAAATTCTAACCTTCGATCTGGATCGTCGTCACTTAGCTGTTGCACCAGCCTTGGAATGTACACACGATACTTGCCTTTCTTCAGAATGTGTAGCACACTACTAGCTAAGGTCGCAGGTTCGAATCCTGCCTTGGACATGGGTGTGTGTGAGATGTCCTTAGTTAGTTAGGTTTAAGTAGTTCTAAGTTCTAGGCGACTGATGTTACGTCAGACAGTGCTCAGAGCCATTTGAATTTTTTCAAAGCTCAAACGCACGTCCGCCATGTTGCAGTTACTTCCTTGCCACTGCTGCCACCTGTTGAAGAAACATCACATTACTTTCTCACAGATATTTAACCTTGTAGAATGGGTAATAAATTGTCTATGACAGTTCAAAGTGTGTATACATTTTTTTGACGCACCCTGTATTTCTACATTCAAATCTATTGTTAGCAACTGACGCTGGTACTTCAGCAACGAAGTTATGTATTATTTTTACTGTTTGATATTAGATATAGAATAAATTCTGAATCTCTGTTCATGAATGGCATCTGTTCATCGCTTCTGTATCCACCAAAGAACCACACAGACTGCAAAGCAAGACGTAACAGTGATAATGATGCTAATTATGATATTTGGATCCCGTTGCTGCTATTTGATCTCAGAAGAAAACTGACGAAAGTGAAGGGAACATTTCCGCACTGAGATATATATCGTAAAATATTATTTTTGAAATCCCAAAACAATGAAAGACATATAAGTTGGATCAAACTCAGGCTACGAGCTTCACGAATACGAGTGTATTATTGTTATAAGACCCAGTGTCGAATATTGTCTGGCAGACGCAACATGTGTGCCAGTATTTCCACAATTTTCAACAAAAAATATTTGCAAAAAAAAATTACTGTTTCTTCTTTCAAGAATTGGTGCTGATAGCGTTTTCATATTAATGTGAACAGAGTAAGACATATGTGACTTTCGTGTAGGAACAATATAGATACTTCGGCTTGCAATCACGTCGTCTTTTGATTTTAAAATAATTAAGAAAAGAATGCAGTCTTCTACCACACTTACATAAAGAAATGGGCATCAAACTTCTGTAACAGTTAGTCACTTTCATTAGTGAAAGCACGTTTACGTTTCTATTTGCAAAGCAAATACTTTCTACGCCGGCAAGCAACTAAGGCGGAATACTGATTGTAAACAAGTCACGTCCCACACGCCACTGCGATGTCATGCATGTGGAACAACTCATTTTCCTAGCTTTAAGAAGTGCTGTTAGCGATGGAACTGCATCTTAACCTGCGAAGTCGCATCGAAGTTTGTTACTAGACAGAAAAAAAGTTGTAGTAATTTTTTTGTGGGGAGCTTTATGCAGTACAGCTAATAAAGGAATGCCGGCCGGAGTGGCCGAGCGGTTCTAGGCTCTTCAGTCCGGAACCGCGCGACTGCTACGGTCGCAGGTTCGAATCGTGCCTCGGGCATGGATGTGTGTGATGTCCTTAGGTTAGTTAGGTTTAATTAGTGCTAAGTCTATGGGACTATTGACCTCAGATTTTGGTCCCATAGTGCTTAGAGCCATTTGAACCATTTGACATCACTGTCTATGAAATGGAGAAATGACAACGCCGGCCGAAGTGGCCGTGCGGTTAAAGGCGCTGCAGTCTGGAACCGCAAAACCGCTACGGTCGCAGGTTCGAATCCTGCCCCGGGCATGGATGTTTGTGATGTCCTTAGGTTAGTTAGGTTTAACTAGTTCTAAGTTCTAGGGGACTAATGACCTCAGCAGTTGTGTCCCATAGTGCTCAGAGCCATTTTTTTTGAAATGACAACGAAACCGGGCAACTGAGTGAGCAGTATATGATGCAAAGCAATGACTTTTTTTAGTATTATGTTTTGTGTCGATGGTGCTGTGGTTCGTAAGATTTCACGACTTCTGTGGTCCCTGATACGGCGTTAGCGGACAATCGTATTTAGTGCCAGCTACACAGCTACAGCTGTAGCCTCGCAAAGGGTGCGCGGACTCTCGTAATGAATTGTTCGTTATGTTAAACAGTTCTGACATCAAACAGTACCGTCATTAGGAAGGCCACTGGGGAACAGGGCGGTGGACAAGAAATTATTATAATTTAAAATTTCTTCAAACAGTATTAATTCACTTACATTTAGCACAGTACTTTCTTATTAATGAATGTGTTTATTCACAACTCAAATTGTTAGTTTTTTTGAAATGCATAGGGGCAGAAGCGAGCTCCACTGAAATTAGTTGCAGTTTATCACCCTCAGAGCGGATTATTTATTGTGTAACGGTTTAGTAGTCCTCGGTTACGTGTTTTATATGGGCAGTATGTAGTCATACACAGTTCCTAGAGAAAGTGTTCTACATAGAAGATGAGGTTCATAGTGTTACACACCCGTTAATGTTTGCAGTAGTTTGCGTGATATCAGAATTAAAAAGATAGATACTTGTCTTTCAACTCGTAAATCCTACTACACTACTGGTGATTAAAATTGCTACACCACGAAGACGACGTGCTACAGACGCGAAATTTAACCGACAGGAAGGAGATGCTGTGATATGCAAATGATCAGCTTTTCAGAGCATTCACACAAGGTTGGCGCCGGGGGCGAACCCTACAACGTGCTGACATGAGGAAAGTTTCCAACCGATTTCTAATACACAAACAGCAGTTGACCGGCGTTGCCTGGTGAAACGTTGTTGTGATGCTTCGTGTAAGGAGGAGAAATGCGTAATATCACGTTTACGACTTTGATAAAGGTCGGATTGTAGCCTATCGCGATTGCACTTTATCGTATCGCGACATTGCTGCTCGTGTTGATCGAGATCCAATGACTGTTAGCAGAATGTGGAATCGGTGGGTTCAGGAGGGTAATACGGAACGCCGTGCTGAATTCCCAAGGGCCTTGTTTCACTAGCAGTCGAGATGACAGGCATATTATCCGCATTGCTGTAACGGATCGTGCAGCCATGTCTCGATCCCTGAGTCAACAGATGGGGACGTTTGCAAAACTACAACCATCTGCACAAACAGTTCGACGACGTTTGAAGCAGAATGGCTATCAGCTCGGAGATCGTGGCTGTGGTTACCCTTGGCGCTGCATCGCAGACAGGAGCGCCTGCGATGGCGTACTCAACGACGAACCTGGGTGCACGAATGGTAAAACGTCATTTTTTCGGATGAATCCAGGTTCTGTTTACAGCATCATGATGGTAGCATCCGTGTTTGGCGACATCGCGGTGAACGCACATCGGAAGTGTGTATTCGTCATCACCATACTGGCGTATCACCCGGCGTGATGGTATGGGGTGCCATTGGTTACACGTCTCGGTCACCTCTAGTTCGCATTGACGGCACTTTGAACAGTGGACGTTCCCGTGGCTCTAGCCTTCATTTGATCCCTGCGAAACCCTACATTTTAGCAGGATAATGCATGACCGCATGTTGCAGGTCCTGTACGGGACTTTCTGGATACAGAAAATGTTCGACTGCTGCCCTGGCCAGCACATTCTCCAGATCTCTCACCAACTGAAAACGTCTGGTCAATGGCGGCTGAGCAACTGGCTCTTCAAAATACGCCAGTCACTACTCTTGACGAACTGTGGTATCGTGTTGAAGTTGCATGGGCAGCTGTACCTGTACACTCCATCTAAGCTCTGTTTGACTCAATGTCCAGGCGTATCAAGACCGTTATTACGGCCAGAGGTGGTTGTTCTGGGCATTGATTTCTCTGGATCTATGCACCCAAACTGCATGAAAATGCAATCACATACCAGTTCTAGTATAATATATTTGTCCAATGAATGCCCGTTTATCATCTGCATTTCTTCTTAGAATAGCAATTTTAATGGCCAGTAGTGTAATACCAGTTCTAGTATAATATATTTGTCCAATGAATGCCCGTTTATCATCTGCATTTCTTCTTGGTATAGCAATTTTAATGGCCGGTAGTGTAAATTAGGTCCCTTTCTTTCCTCTAGCACATATGACTAGGGGTAGTGTAATAAGGCCTGAGGATGGTGTACCGAGTCACCGAAACTGGTTGCAATATAACAAAACAACTTCAAAAAACGGCTGCAGGTATTTCATTTTCTTACTTAAACGAACTGCTGAAGTCCCTCAAACCATCGATCACATGGAAGGACATAAAAAAGGTACCTTGGTAGTTGTGGGAAGTAGATGGAATTCGTTGTGTTTTACCAACAGCTGCATGCTCAGTTATAGCTGACCAATGGCTGCGTATGCGGCCTCAGTGAAGTTCACGGGACATGATAGGTGACCACCTCCTTTCGTCAGAAACGCATCGCGTAGCTTTCGTGTGTTCTGTTGTCGCTGATAATCCTAGAATGACGTCTTATAGTCACCTGAAAGTAGTGAGGAAATCGCGCCTGGATATGGCAGTGTTCAACAGAAAACGTTCTGTGTGTCAAATCGCCAAAGAGCTAGACGGCCCATACTTTCGCCGATAGTGAGGGAGATCCAACTAGACATTCCGCATTGCGGAACGGCATCTCCTTTGTCGAGGTCCAAGCAACGATAGAGACGATTCTTGTGGTTCCTACTGGTAGACAGTTACAACGTTAGGCGTCTCACGATATGCAAAAGAATCCATTGTCCACTTCATCTGAAGGAACAGACATGTTTATCAAAAAACAGGAAGACCTGTTGACGGTATTGCCATTTCTTCCTAAACAGCGTAGGGAATTCCACACTAAACCTGCAAAATCCGACAATGGAGTGGAGTAAGAAATAGAAGTCAGTACCGAGAGATTTTTTCTTGAATTTAAGTTTGTTATTCTATTGCTAAAATTTTCGAATATTTGAGAAACAGTTTTTGTTGACAGCAGTTCTACCAGTGCTGTATTTCTGTCCTCGTGTTATCACATATAAAACGTAGTGCTACATTGTTAAGGACTCTTGCGAAAAAAAAATTCTTATTGGCACTTAGAACTGGCCAGTTCACCGGTGTAGCACTGAAAATGTTCTTAATATACTATTTACTTTATAATTTGTCTCATTATATTTGCAGCAATGAAGTGAATGGCATAATTCTATGTTATCAGATACCCGTCTTAGTATTATGGATTGAAATTTGTAATGGACAAAAACAAACATATTGTTGAGGTGTGTCATTTAGAACGTTTGACATTTCCACCCTTCGTTTGGAAACCAACGTATGGATCCGAGTGTGAAGTTAAATGAGTAATACTGACTTATATTAACCATCAAAAGTTTCTACCGGCTGCTAGGTTCAGACATATCAGAACCAGTATCATAGAGAGACAGCCTAAACTCGGTAGTACACACCTATTCCGATCATATGCTAACAGTAATGGTAGAGAAAAGGATGATTAACTTGTTCTGAAATCCACTCTTACAATAGTCCAGTATCTACTCATGCAATACAAACGGTAAAGTCATGTAGTCTTGGTTAGAAGTATTGAAGCTATTTTATTGAAGCTATTCTCAGACAACAACACAGAATTAGTTCGGCAGTCTCCGTCGGAGAGAAATAATTTTTTTTTCCTGGCTAAGCACAGACATAGCAATTGGACAATGTCATGGAAGAGAAAGAAATAAGCAATTGCGACATTGTTTGATCATCTGCATACTTAAATGTCTTTTTATTTTCTCCTACTATTGTTATGCCTCTAGATTTTTATAATCGTTTGTCAGTTTCTTAGAACTTGCTTTGATTCATAAACGGGCACCTGTATGAAACAACGTCTCACTTTCCCCACCCTAACTATCTAGCAAATGGCAAACGCTGATTAACAGGTATACTTTTCCTAAATTTCCAAAATGGTTTAGCTCTTTGTTACACTGTCGACTGATAAGTAAGATACAGTCGTACGCTGCAGCGTCACAGATGAAGGCCATTGGGGGAAAAGGATATAAATCCATTTTATTTTACCATTTTGTTCCACAGTCGTGCAGTCTAAGTTCTGTGTACTACAGTGCACCAACGCATTAGGGCAGAAAGCGGTTATTCATCGAATTACTATTTTTACAAACGTGTACAGGGGGAAGAAAATGTCTATCCAGTAATAATAATGATAATAATAATAATAATTTCGTTTGGGTCACTGGCCTGATAAAAGTCTTTGAATTGGTGAAAAAACCAAGGTCCAACAGGGATTCGATCACGTGTATTCCTGTTTTCAGTCAAGTGCATTACCGCTTTTTTCCCCTTCATTTTGTTCGTCGTTGATCTCGTCCTAGCTCGACGTCACAGGCCATCCTTCAAGTTCATCGTCACTCAGTTGTTTTTAAATTACAGAGGGCAGCCGCCCTCTCACAGAACAACTTGCACTTAGTAACGTAGACAGTTATTTTATACTCCTGTTCTCTCCTATTCTTAAACCATATGCTCAGTTTTTTTCTGTATGTTTTCTGTTTTAGCGTCAATGTGTTCGTTGGTGCAGTGTTGTTATCAGTATGATTTGTTCATCGGCGGAAGATATTCCTTTTGTTTCCTTTTTCCAGCAAGATGACGGATTACGACAGTTCATCTCTGACTGAGGAAAATATGGCACACTGACACTACAAACCGTACAAAACAATATATCAAGTGGAAAGCAAAGAAGAGAATAATGAAAGTGGCAAACTGAGGTGTTTTTTCTGTGCTTCAGTGGCCCAGGATGAGAGCTACACTGTTGTGAGAATGACGGAGTGTGGAGTGTGGCGGAGAACGCCAGTCGACAAGCTCGGCACTAAAGATACGATATTAGCGGAACAAGAATTTTGTTACATGTCAGTTTACAAATGTATATTCTCTTTTGTGTCGGCGCCCAGGCAGACACTGGTGCTGCGTCGTGGCCTCGGAAGTTGCTGATGCTGTTTCAGCAAACTCCGGAGGGCATCGGCGTGCGGCTCACGATATCACGGTGTAGTGCTGGCAGCAGGACTCGGGCACGAACAACGTAACCCGTCTGGGAGGCCACGCTGACGAGGATGGAAACTGCGAATTACCATAGTATTTTTTTGACGTCGAAGGGGTTGTCTTCTCTCTTCAGCGCTGCATGTTATGGAGATGGTCCACAGCACAGCCTTGTACCGAAGAACGATGGGAATGTCGATGACTGCCAACAGATATCAGTTGAGGCACCAGCGTTCAGCACATCTCTCAAATACTGTGCACTGTGTATCAAGCAGCATCAGTCCGGGTCGACAAGCCAAAGGTAGAAGTCTTCTTCGCATCAATGGTAGTGAGGTCGCCAGCTCACAGACTCTGGTAGACTAGATAGTAGTCTCAGCGGCGGTAGTCATATTGGCGAACGGTAGCAATGTATCACAGACTTGGCCTTGTAATAGTGTACTGTAACGTAAAGATAGGACACTAAGGCTCAGAAGCCTGAGTCTTCACTACTAATGGTTTGAGGCAGTGACGTTATGTTGGGACAGCGATGAGCGAATGTGGTGTTCCCTTCTGGGCTGAATAGAGGTCTTCACCACACTTCACTTCGTAAGTATGTCCTTTTGGGCTTCAGCTAACTTTTTCGCCATATCTGCAGGCTGATAGATATTCTTTTGAAACGTTGTCTTATGAAATCAAGCTGAGCTGTTATAATATCTGTTTGTAGTCATTTTGCTCTCTCGAGCATTTAGATAAGTATGGTGTGACTGTTTTGTGTTTCATTATGTTGTGGAATAATGTTCCGTTCTGTGTATGATGCAGTAGTAACCTGTATACATAAGTAATGAGAGAGTTACTGTTCTGTATTTGAAAGTTTTTCTTTTACTGCTGAGTCGGAGTGGCAGTTGTGCGTCATTGGTATATTAAAAATTGAAGGTTTGTGCATAGGTAAGAACGCTCGCAGTTTAATAAGATGTTTGTGTCTGCTTAGTTAAAAACTGAGAACCTTTTGTGGCTGCGGAAACCCATCTATGCTTGTCCGTTTTTTTTTAGCGCCGTAATGAAAGATGTAGTGTTTTGATTTTCTTAACAAACAGTTGGTAGGGTAATTTCTCCTTACGTATGTCACAGTAGTAAACTGTGGCCGGCCGGGGTGGCCGAGTGGTTCTACGCGCTACAGTCTGGAACCGCGCGACCGCTACGGTCGCAGGTTCGAATCCTGCCTCGGGCATGGATGTGTGTGATGTCCTTAGGTTAGTTAGGTTTAGGTAGCTCCAAGTTCTAGGGGCTGATGACCTCAGAAGTTAAGTCCCATGGTGCTCAGAGACATTTTAACCGTTTAGTAAACAGTGTAGGTGACTGACGAGACTGCTGATGTTCTTTCTGACCCTGACGCTTACTACGAGGGCGGCGGCATAATGTGTGCCATTTTCTAATTGCAAAGATTGAATGCTTGTATCTGGACGCGAACGTCCATGTGCAAAAAAGGTAGGGGAAGTCAGGCTGTGATGACATACCCGGGTAAAATAACATAGCAAAGCTATGGACGAAACCAACTGAGTGGCATCAGCTGCACTAAGCTATATAGGCTGAATCACTGACTGATCCAAAATGGCTCTGAGCATAGCTACGACAGCTGAAAAAAAAATGGTTCAAATGGCTCTGAGCACTATGGGACTTAACTTCTAAGGTCATCAGTCCCCTAGAACTTAGAACTACTTAAACCTAACTAACCTAAGGACATCACACACATCCATTCCCGAGGCAGGATTCGAACCTGCGACCGTAGCAGGCTGAATCACTAACTATTGCCACCAAGAATAACTTCGAAAGTATGATAGGAGCTGAAATGTTGTGGGACAAAAGTTGCATGGGACAACGTGGGCCATAATATGACGTTAGTTTTTTGTTACTAGGTGTGCTCGCTTCAATGTATGTACACATTGGTTTTTTAAATGGGATGCTACAGTTTGGTAATCATTTTCTGACAGCGGCTATCGGGATGAATACAATGACGTGAAACAGTAAGGTCTTTGAGGTCAACGAGGGTGACAAAGATGGCATGAAAGTCCATTTACAGAAGGTGTTTGAAGTGATGACCATTGTTATCAATACAGTGCTGCAATCTACTTATCGTGATTCCTTATCACTTCGGCACTTATCGAAGCACATGCCCTGACAATTGTCTCTCGTATATCTTCAGGTGTAATTGGAACGTCTTTATAAACAATGTCTTTTACGAATCCCCACAAGAAAAAAATCCAGAGGCGTCAAGTCTGGCGAACGAGCCGGCCACGACACAGCTCCTCCGCGTCCAATCTAACGATTTGGGAATTGTCTCTGCAACTCATTTCTAGCCATCAGCGAAAAAAGTGCCGGCCACACATCGTGTTGATAACATCTTCTGTTCCTTGTTCATAAAGGTATTTCTTCCAGTAACAGACCTAATGTTTCTTGCAGGAAAGTGGTGTACTTCCTACCATCAAGATTTCCCTCGATGAAATAGGGGCCTATAATTCTGTCCTCCAGAATCCCGCACCTTACATTCACCGACCACGTTTTTTGGTGTGCAACTTGCGCAGCCAACATGGATTTTCAGTTGCCCAATAATGCATGTTATGCAAATTAACATTCCCATGGTTCGTGAATGTAGCCTCGTCAGAAAATAAAATCAAATTAATAAATGTGTCATCCCTCTGAATCTGAAGTTGAGCCCATCGGCAGAATTCAACGCCTGAAAGGCGGCAGTGGGTAGGAGCAGGAAAAGGTGATAACTCTCTCGGTACTGCAGTGTGAATTAAAATCAGTGTCCTGGCCGTCCGCTCTTGATGAAGTGGGGAGAATCTGTAGCCGAGCTCGCAGAGCTGGACAGCGCCTGCTAGAGGGCGCTGTCGTCTGTATCGGTGTCATAGTGCCAACCTACGCCGTGGCATCGTAGCTATCGATATCACACAATCCGTACCAGTTTATTCTTGGTGGAGACTGATAGTGTAAGAATGATATTTATAGCGATGCGGAACACGAACAACACTACTCTGGCTGATGCCAAATCCCCTTGCGATTTGACGCGAACTAACATTGGATCTCGAACCACAGTGACAAGGGTACCAATTTCCGTTTCCTCGTCAGTAACTTCCTTTGCCGGATATGTTTCTGATGTGTTAAAGATCCAGTTGTTCTCAATTCATCATACACATATTTATAAGTCGAAACCAGGCCCCTGGAGTAGACAATATTCCATTAGAACTACTGACAGCCTTGGGAGAGCTAGTCCTGACAAAACTCCAACATCTGGTGAGCAAGATGTATGAGACAGGCGAAATTCCCTCAGACTTCAAGAATAATAAAATAATTCCAATCCCAAAGAAAGCAGTTGTGGACAGATGTGAAGATTACCGAACTATCAGTTTAATAAGTCACAGCTGCAAAATACTAACGCGAATTCTTTACAGACGAATGGAAAAACTGGTAGAAGCCGACCTCGGGGAAGATCAATTTGGATTCCGTAGAAATGTTGGAACACGTGAGGCAATACTGACCCTACGACTTACCTTAGAAGAAAGATTAAGGAAAGGCAAACCTACGTTTCTAGCATTTGTAGACTTAGAGAAAGCTTTTGACAATGTTGACTGGAATACTCTCTTTCAAATTCTGAAGTTGGCAGGGGTAAAATACAGGGAGCGAAAGGCTATATACAATTTATACAGAAACCAGATGGCAGTTATAAGAGTCGAGGGGCATGAAAGGGAAGCGGTGGTTGGGAAGGGAGCGAGACAGGGTTGTAGCCTATCCCCGATGCTATTCAATTTGTATATTGAGCAAGCAGTAAAGGAAACAAAAGAAAAGTTCGGAGTAGGTATTAAAATTCATGGAGAAGAAATAAAAACGTTGAGGTTCGCCGATGACATTGTAATTCTGTCAGAGACAGCAAAGGACTTGGAAGAGCAGTTGAGCGGAATGGACAGTGTCTTGAAAGGAGGGTAGAAGATGAACATCAACAAAAGCAAAACGATGATAATGGAATGTAGTCGAATTAAGTCGTTTGATGCTGAGGGAATTAGATTAGGAAATGAGACGCTTAAAGTAGTAAAGGATTTTGCTATTTGGTATGCAAAATAACTGATGATGGTCGAAGTAGAGAGGATATAAAAGGTAGACTGGCAAGGAAAGCGTTTCTGAAGAAGAGAAATTTGTTAACATCGAGTATAGATTTAAGTGTCAGGAAAGCGTTTCTGAAAGTATTTGCATGGAGTGTAGCCATGTATGGAAGTGAAACATGGACGATAAATAGTTTAGACAAGAAGAGAATAGAGGCTTTCGAAATGTGGTGCTACAGAAGAATGCTGAAGATTAGATAGGTAGATCACATAACTAATGAGGAGGTATTGAATAGAATTGGGGAGAAGAGGAGTTTGTGGCACAACTTGACTAGAAGAAGGGATCGGTTGGTAGGACATGTTCTGAGGCATCAAGGGATCACCAATTTAGTACTGGAGGGCAGCGTGGAGGATTAAAATCGTAGAGGGAGACCAAGAGATGAATACACTAAGCAGATTCAGAAGGATGTAGGTTTCAGGAGAAGAAGATGAAGAAGCTTGCGCAGGATAGAGTAGCATGGAGAGCTGCATCAAACCAGTCTCAGGACTGAAGACCACAACAACAACATATTTAAATGTACAACGTGTAGGGTGAGTACATTGAGGATACCTTTGAGTGTATAAGTCTCTAGCTCTCACGGAATTTCGGTGGCATTCTCCATTAATGAGAAGCATATCGACTTGTTCTTCGAAGAAATGCATCATTCACATTCGCTTGATTGGACGATACTAGTCTTACCGTTTCTATTAGAGTTGTATTGACAAACCGTCGAATGGTGTTTACATGTCAATGGCACGTTAGATGGATACGCCATATGCTGCGAATATTTACTATTTTCATTATATGTGAGAGAGAATTCTCAGAGCATGTGCTTCGATAAGTGCCGAAATGATAAGGAATACCACTCAGTCAATGATAAGAAGATTGCAGCACTATATTGATACCAATGGTCATCACTTCATACACCTTCTGTAAATGGATGTTCATGCCACCTTTTTGACCTTCGTTGACCTTCAAAGACTTTACTGTTACACATCATTGGATTTGTCTCGATAACCGCTATCAGAAAATAAGTACCAAACTACAGCATCCCATTACAAAAAAAAGGTTGATCTTCATATCTCTGACGCGACCTCACCTAGCAACAAAAAACAAACGTCATATTATGGCCCCCGTTGTCCCATGCAGCATTTGTCCCACAAACTTTTCAGCTACTATCATACTTTCGAAGTTATTTTTGGTGGCAATAGTTAGTGATTCACCCTGCATAGAAAGATCGATCGGCAAGTCTGTTCCTACGTGTGTGGGGACGAGCTGCCATCTTCCTTCTCGGTACTGTGAACGAAAAACTTGGAGGCAAGCCTTCAACTTTTTACTTTTATTCACTTATATTCACTCATCAGTATTGTAGGTAATTATATGTTTCAGAAAAGTGTAAGTTGTCTTGTGAAGCATACTTTTAGCTATGTTTTGAGAGGGAGAAGTTTCTGCTAGAGTAAACAATAGTAGAACGTTTCTCGAATGACTCACAGTATGTCATTTTACCCTGATGTGCGTTCTGGTTCTATTTTAGGTAATCTTTGATATTAATTAAACTCTTTATTTTATGTATCTGTTTAGAATTAACAACAATAACAGTAGTTCACTTTATAATAAAATAAACAAAACATTAAACATGGTTCAAATGGTTCAAATGGCTCTGAGCAGTATGGGACTCAACTGCTGTGGTGATCAGTCGCCTAGAACTTAGAACTACTTAAACCTAACTAACCTAAGGACATCACATACACCCATGCCCGAGGCAGGATTCGAACCTGCGACCGTAGCAACAGCGCGGCTCCGGACTGGAGCGCCTAGAACCGCACGGCCACCGCGGCCGGCAAACGTGATCTAATAAATGTACAATGAACTTACGTAGGTCAGATACAAGCTCGTGAATTTCCCCTTTCAGATGCCAGGCAGTAAAGTAAGAAAATCGTCAGGACAGTCTAGGGGTGCGGTGCAGATGCAGAAGGCTGTAGATGCTGCATTCGGAGTTCCCCAGGCTACGCATAGAAGACGATCTAGGAACACGAACAAAATCTGTAATGGTGTTCAGAAAGGACTAGGTAGATTCCAGTCAACTTGTGAACTGAAACTACTGGAGACGCGCATATTTGATATGACTGTGAATGACGTGAAACAACTTGCATTCCAAATACGAGTATTTGAGAAAAGCAAAGAGGAACCTTAGTTTTGGAAAAGACATATTGCGCGAAAAAGAGCTTTTTGACGACAACGGTAATGCTTCCAAAGATTGTCATTATCTGTACCGCTTGGAACTTTACTGGCATTCAAAACGCGGAGAACACTGGTTAAGATGTCAGCAGTGTAATTTGTGGGCACACACTGAGAGTGTAGGTTAAGTCACAGAACAAAAAGCTTTATTTGTGATGTTTGCAAATATACAGGACTGGTGAGAATTACTTTCTCAAAAACGGAACTAATTTTGTTGTTTCATGGATTAACATGTGTAATTCTACTTTGTCTTCATTTTTTGTAGACTGAACAGAAAAACCTTAGTTGATATTGTTAAAGAATTTATTCAGGAATAGTCTTTTATTTGTTTTTAAGTATAGATCTATTAAATATATCAAATATCTAATATTTATCTCAATTTCTTACTTTTTATTACTCCTATGTCATTTTATCCTGATATCGGTCTCAAATAACGTATTATGTATTTGTTACAAGAATGACAGATACGTATGGTTAACATTAATTTAAAAGCGTGGCACCCAGATAGCGAAACCTCCAATTGAATGAATCACTATCCTTACATAAATTTTATTTAACGTCATGATATATGAAGCAATAATGACCTAAAACCAAAATGATATCTCATTAGGTCGGACTTCCCCTACTTATGTTTACTAAGAATTGTCTACCAGCTGATACAGGCGCCGTAAGTGTTACAGTTCATCTTTTTGATTTGTCGATTCTGTTGCAAATTTGAGTGACAGGCAGAGCTATTTTAGTCCTGTTTAATCTCTTCCGTCATTGTCTTTTGCTGTGTTAGGAGCTCAAGGACGTGTGTTATTGTCTGTTTTTGAAATTTTGCGCTATGTAGTAACTATTATCTTGAGATCTTTGTTGGCCTGGCTGAACTTAAAGAATTGGTTATTACCAGAAAAACCTTTAGAACTCTGATTTCGGGGCGCGTAAGTTATTGCTTAACTGATTCTGGTTGGCTATCTTTTGACTTAAGGTAACCGTTGGGATTGGCCTCTTGGTCGTATAAATTACTCGTAAAATTTCTGCGAAGATATGAAATTGGTTAAGGGGGCAAGCTATGAGTGACTGCTTCAAGTTGGGCTAGTGTGTCCACGAGTATTTAAATTCTTCTCACTTTAATGCTTAACTGTGTAAGTGTGTAGCAACAAATCGATGTGTGCTATTGCTTCAACAATACTACCAGTATCTTATTACCCGGAGTTTAATGAAAATCTGTATGGGCTTCAGCAGCAATGCCTGAAGGTTAAACACATTCTGCGCTGTATGTTAGAGGTGCAACTACTCCCACGTTCTATATGATAATTCAGCCACTTTGTCCGCCCCCGGTAGCTGAGCGGTCAGCGCGACGGACTGTCAATCCTAATGGCTCGGGTTCGATTCCCGGCTGGGTCGGAGATTTTCTCCGCTCAGGGACTGGGTGTTGTGTTGTCCTAATCTTCATCAATTGATCCCCATTGACACGCAAGTCGCCGCAGTGGCGTCAAATTGAAAGACTTGCACCAGGTGAGCGGTCTACCCGACGGGAGGCCCTAGTCACACGACATTATTATTATTATTCAGCCACTATGGTATAACTGAACGGTATTTACACTTTCGATTTTATGTACTATACACTTATAGTAACAGTAATTATCCCGCATATCCGTGGGCATTTAGGGCTTCAAGTGCATAATATTGGTTTCAAGTTGTTAACTCAGTAATACATTGTGACTTTTGTTACTTTTTTTTGTTTAAAGAAGGGTAAACACAACATTAGTCTCTCCACATATTACCAATTCTAGTGTGGTAAATTTAAGTATTACATATTATAAATATTTATTCATGCCTTTTAGCGACCTCTGGAAAATGTTGTTGTCAGTAAGTTTTTAATTGTATAAATAAATTGACCGCTAAGTGTGGACTTCGGTTAATTGGAAACCAATACCTCATCGCTCCAAACCCAGCTCCTTACCTTATAAATAAGTACCTATCTTTTACACGGGCTTCCATTGCCTTACAATTTTTTTATATTAGTTATAAACTGCACACAGTGAGAGTCCATTGCACTATTCCGCATGCTGTCACATCAAAGACGTATCATAAATTGGCAACTGAATCAGCTGATGTTTGTTTTAATACGGGTGCAGCGATATTGCTTACAAGATAGTGTAATCGATAGTGGCCACTACATAGATGAGTAAATTACAATAACTATTACTTTGGTTGTAGATGATAAGTAAATCAAATAAACAAGACGAAATCACATGGATCGTCCAGCCTTAAAATCCACTTTCTAAAATGTAAACTAGAGTAGACTAGACTTGTTTTTGAGTCTTCAGTGTTCTGACTAATTTGATGCGGCCTGCAACGAATTCATTTCCTGCACCAAACTCTTCATCTCATAGTAGCACTTACATGCTACGTCCTCAATCACTTGTTACATGTATTCCAATCTCTGTCTTCCCTTACAGATGTTACTCCCTAAAGCTTTATCTAGAACCATGGAGGTTATTCTTTATTTTCTAACACATGCCCTATCAACCTGTCTCTTTATCTTATCAGTGTTTTCCATATGTTCCTCCTTTCGCCGATTTTGCAGAGCATCTCAGAAGTGATGTTATGGGTGACATTGAGCCATGATGAGCTGCAAATAATCTTCGCCGTAATCATGAGTTCATCACATGCTCTTGAAGGTCATGCAGGATGTCATCGATGACCTCGACACGGTGATATCATCCTTATCAGTCGCAGGCCATGCTTCTCCATATCTCCGGCCAACCACTGCACAGTTTAAAAGTTGCGGAAATAGTCCAACTGCATTAGTCGAAAAAATGAAAAGACCCTTACACTCTCCCCGTCTCCAACCCGTCACAGCATAATACCTCTCCTCTCCAACCAATCACAGCGCAGTATTCAAAGTCCAAGATGATCGAAACAAACATGTTATGGGCTTTATACCTCACACCCCACTTCTCTCTATTTGCGAACAATTTGAACATAGTGTAAAAATGGTGCAAGTTACATTACTTACGTGCAGACCAAATGTGTGCTTTAAAATTCCTCTCCTCTTTCTTTCCAACCTACACTATGTGCTCAAAAGTATTCGGGCACCTGCCTGAAAATTACGTACAAGTTCGTGGCGTCCTCCATCCGTAATGCTGGAATTGAATGTGGTGTTGGCCCACCCTTAGCCTTGATGACAGCTTCCACTCTCGCAGGCATACGTTCAAACAGGTGCTGGAAGGTTTCTTGGGGAATTGCAGTCCATTCTTGACGGAGTGCGGCACTGAGGAGAGGTATAGATGTCGGCCGGTGAGGCCTGGCACGAAGTCGGCGTTCCAAAACACGCCAAAGGTGTTCTATAGGATTCAGGTCAGGACTCTGTGCAGGCCATTACATTGTCGTGAAACTACTCCGCCACAGCCGTGCATTATGAACAGGTGCTCGATAGTGTTGAAAGATGCAATCACCATCCCCGAATTGCTCTTCAACAGTGGGAAGCAAGAAGGTGCTTAAAACACCAATTTAGGCCTGTGATGTGCTAGCGCCACGCAAAACAACAAGTGGTGCATGAAAAACACGACCACACCATAACACCACCGCTTCCGAATTTTACTGTTGGCACTAGTCATGCCGGCAGATGACGTCCATCGGGCACCCTGCCATCGGATCGCCACATTGTGTAGAGTGATTCGCCACACTACACAACGTTTTTTCACTGTTCAATCATCCAAAGTTTACGCTCCTTACATCATACGAGGCGTCATTTGGCACTTACCGGAGTGATGTGTTGCTTATGAGCTGCCACTCGACCATGAACTCCAAGGTTTCCCAGCTCCCGCCTCACTTTCATAGTACTTGCAGTGAATCCTGATGCAGTCTGGAATTCCTGCGTAATGGTCTGGTTAGATGTGTGCCTATTACACATTACGACCCTCTTCAAACGTCGGCGGTCTGTGTCAGCCAACAGGCGAGGTCGGCCTGAACGCTTTTGTGCTGTACGTGTCCTTTCACGTTCCACTTCACTATCACATCGGAAACGGTGGAGCTAGGGATGTTTAGGAGTGTGGAAATCTCGCGTACAGACGTATGACACAAGTGTTACCCAATCACTTGACCACGTTCGAAGTGCATGAGTTCCGCGAAGCGCCCCTTTCTGTATAGCATTGCCTCCGGTAAAAAAAAGAGTACAAATCAGTCGTATATACCCAACAATATAGAAGCACTATCTGCGCTCTTAGAATCCCAATTATTATTATCTTTGTCCCTTTGTACAAGAAGAATGAGTGTATTTTTGTTTTATTATCGATTCTCACATTACAGCTGACGGACACTAGTTTTTCACGGTCTGTAACTGATGCAATTATCTATAATAGTAAGAGAATTTTGTTGAATATATATGACATTAATAGTTGTAGTATGTGTTTTTGTCAGTAGTGAGTACCTATCCTGCATATGATTCAGTACGTGACGATTAAATGTTGCCTTTGCCATTTTGTGTGGGCTCATTATCGCCACTGATGACAAAAATTGTATAAGTTCTTTTAACAGTCATTTAATGCTAATAGTATTATAAATAATAATCTCAATAAATTGAAACTGTCGTCTTGTAATATTTTCCGATTCATATTAGGCCAGTGATATCTATAAATGCTGACGCTGCCATTGCACATAGGCAGGTATCCTGGAGCATCCAGACTCACAGAAAAAATAATTAAGCATTGTTTAAATGGATTATAGCGTAATATTAAAGAAAGATTTTTAATCCATCGTAAGACGGATGTCTTCACGTTGGGATACATATGATATTTCTGGCGGTAGCGCCCTGAGAAAAATTAGTCATGGCTTTTAACAAACATAAAAGCGTACTTTCAAAACCATTCCAAACAACAGAAATAACGGCATAGTTATCGTTGTATGAAGCAGTATTCAGTTGAATTCATTCAAAAAAATTACGCGATATCTGTTCTCTCACGATGTCTAATGACTACTTAAGTCGCTGATATGGAGTACCTGACAGTAGGTGGCAGCACAATGCACCTAATGTGAAAAACGTATCTTTTTGGGTGTGATACTGTTGTTCACATAGTGTCTCACAAGGCGAAGTATAAGAAAAACTAAGACAACGGGAATATGAGAATTCTGTGCTTTTGTGCGCCCTCCTCCGTCTACTCTTCTTCCGATTCACAACCTCAACTTGAAAGTCTCATTATTTCCTTGAAAGTCAGAGATATGCACTATTTTCGGTATAAAATAGTGTCATATCATACTATTTACATACACATATACGACTATTCACGTAATATTTAATCGATGTCAGTGCCAAAGTTATGCGTTATTTACTTGCGCATACATAGCTCTGGCTTAATACCGAACTGACTCCAAGATCAAAGATATTGACAATATATATGAGCTTATTAAAAAGGTTCCGGTTGAGTACGTCGCTGCAGCATATATGCAACATAGTGCAACTATGACGTGGGTATAAGATTTTTTTTAAATAAAATGGCTCTGAGCACTATGGGACTTAACAGCTGTGGTCATCAGTCCCCTAGAACTTAGAACTACTTAAACCTAACTAACCTAAGGACATCACACACATCCATGCCCGAGGCAGGATTCGAACCTGCGACCGTAGCAGCCGCGCAGTTCCGGACTGAGCGCCTAAAACCGCTAGACCACCGCGGCCGGCGTGGGTATAAGAGCATCGACGTATAGGCAAGGGATCAATGTGGCATTTGTGTCTTCAATATATGCTGAAATGTGAACTATGGCGACTTTGTTACAAAATGCGACAAACAGGACCAGTGTGGTGCTGTACTTTTATTGGTTGTCGAAGGACAAACCCTGGAAGAAATACACTGGAGAATGAAGAATGTGTAAGAGGCAGCATCTCTGTAGCGGAACGGTTCGCCAAGTTCTGTGCTGGACGCGATTCGATACAAGATGTCATAATATCGCATATTTCGTAATCAGAAATTATTTCAACTCAAGTTGGAGACACCCGATCACCGGTCACGTAGTTCTGAACTTCCCCAAGCGATTATCACTCCTTCAGCCAACTTAAAAACGGCCTTGGAAGTTGACATTTACTGTTAGATTCCTGTTGGAGTAGTATGTGCAACAGGCAGTTATGGACTCCTTTACGGAGCAGGACACGGTGTTTTATCAAACGGTTACTCTCCATCTGGTGCGTTGGTGGAATAATTGACACAGTGCTCAGGGCGATTGTACGTAAACGGCTGAACGATTCGAGGCTGTATGCCCTTAGAACGGAAACTGTTTAATCGCCTCTTATACATACATACACTTACACATATTTCTGTATGTAATATGTCAAATACTGTGATCTCTAGTAACCATTTCTAATTCCCTCCTCCATTGCTCTCTCTCTCTCTCTCTCTCTCTCTCTCTCTCTCTATCTATCTCTTTTGTGTGATTCCATTTCTAAAAAACGTTTAAAAAATCGTCTTTTTCGTGGCATGTTCAGGAAAAGTATAAATACTACCGTCTCTCAAGTTTTTTTTTTAACCGGTCACAGACACACATTGGATACAAATGTTAGTGCCACGTCCTCTTCCTGCTGCAAGAGGCAGACATAGCCCAGTGCAGAGGGAGATATCTCCACAGATCGCTGTTCTTATAAAATCAGCGCAACTGAGAAACACACTTTTTTTTCAGGCGACTGACAAAAGCACCGATATAGATGGAGAAATTTATGATATGCACTGTTCTTTCGCACAAATATATTTACTCACAAGCGGTTTCGATCACTGACCATCTTCGTAGTAGAAAAATATTGTGACACTCATAAATAGCATGTATGACGTGTGAAGTTGTCACATTTTTCCACTCTCAAGAAGATTAGTGCTCGAAACCGGTTGTGAATAAATACATTTGTAAGACAGCAGGATGTGTACCACGCATTTTGTAACGTCCCCTTTGAACAATTTATACATAACTGTGCTTAAACTGACACACAATATTTTGTTAGCGCAACGCAATCTGACTTTTAAAATTCCCTACAAAAGAATGGCCCTGACTAACATTAAACTATACCTTTCACAAATCACTTACCTCACAAAAATCTTCGCTGCTCAAGCTACTGCAATACAGCGAGCGCCGCTACTGCCAGCTAAATAAAAGATTCAAACTACTGAAGGCACTAACTACTGATAGGGATAGTTAGCAAATGAAAGATATTAATAGAGAACAAACAATGTATTTACCTTGATATCATCATATATAAATATAGCAGTTCATGACAAATTACAAATCTCCGCCATCTCTCTCCACACATCCACCACTGCTGGCGGCTCACCTCCAACTGCGCAACGCTACGCGCTGTTCACAGCCAGCTGCCTAACACTACAATGGCGAGTATTACAACAATGCAAAGCAGCCACAGACTGCACACAGCACAGCCAGTGATTTTCATACAGAGGTGGCGTTACCAATAAAAAAACCTAAACAGCCTACTTACATAGCCCCCATGCTCCCCACAAAAAATTTTACAAATTGGATTGGGCAGTGGCCAATACAGATTTGAAAAATTTTTTTCATAATTACAATAACAAAGAAATCAAATGCACACACTTATTGATACAATGTTGGTCAAAAGCTAAAATTGTCTCACAGTCCATAAAGACAGTCTTGATCATTCATCACAGTGAAACTGCCGTTTCTTTTCTCAAAGTCTGAGCAGTAAAAGACAATGCACACAGAAGTAGTGGATTTCCATGCAGTCTTGAAGAAGTAGTGTTGTCCTTCCAATGGAAAGACAGTGCTGACTCTTGACATGCTGACAGGTAATGGGCCACAACAGAGCAAACCCACAGCAGAGTTCATTCGACGTTTTGAAGAATATTGTTAGGTAGGTCATCACAGAGCAGACCCACTGGAGTCCTGGTAGAGATTGTGGTGTTGGTGGGCCACCAGAGGTGCAGACCCACTGCAGTCCTTGTAGAAATAATGGCGTTGGTAGGTCATCATAGATGCAGACCCACTGTAGTCCTTGTAGAGATAATGGTATTGGTGGGCCACCAGAGGTGCAGACCCACTGTAGTCCTGGTAGAGACGGCCAGCAGCCATCCGTTGCGACTGTGCAGGTGCACAATCACCATCGAAGATTCTTGCAGAGAATATAGCAAGTCCATAAACCACCACTTGTGCACTCAGAAAGTTTTTCTTTTAATTGTCCTTAGAACCAGCAATGCTGTTATCCAGTCCCTTGCTGAATCATTAACACACGTGCAAACACTATCAGTCCCTACTTCTCACATATTGTCCATATACTATGACCAACAGAAACGTGTGCAGTGAAATGTAACTAACAAGTTAATAATATCATGAACTGGTGACAATTACAATTTTATAACATAAGAATACAATTACAAAGGTACAAAATACATCATTAAAAACATAATAATACAGATAACATTTGTAGTACAGGCTTTACAAAAGAATCGAAATAACATATACGTCAGTGTTCCAGGAATTATGACGTGAGTACATACATAAAAGATCAGAATAACTTTTGAAACATCAACTTTACACATGAGCATTAAAACAAAACAGAATTAATAATGTCTAACATCTTTACAAAGTAAATAACATATTATTAACGCAAATTATATTTGAGGATAACAGTATTCCTCATCATAGTTCATGTAGCTGAGTATGAGAAAAATTCTACAACAAAAGTCTGATGAGGTAAACATATAAAGACAGGAAGAACATATATACACAAGGGTACCCAAACACATAGTGGGATAACACAAAAGGAAAGGACAGGGTTTGTTTTCAGTGTAACATTTGGTACTGCAGTCCAACCCAAAACTTCATATATCTTTCCTCTTATTTCATCCTTTGTTTCCACCAAAAAAATTCTATCTAAGCATGCTTTCTGTATTTATATGTTCACACATTTCTTACCTCAACATTTATTTCCAAGAAAATCCTACCTAAACCTGTTTTCTCAATGCATTTCTTCCAATTCATCGCAACTCATTCTCTTAGAGGCTACCCCCTCTTAAGCTAACTTAAATCTACTGAGCTCAGATGCTAAACTAAGGGGCGAGGCAATGCAGCAACACAAAATAAGTAACACAAACAGCAATGACCAAAAAATTGGAAAATTGCAAAGCAAGCTACAGTAAATCTAAATTACCAAGCAATGCAACATTACAACTAATATGAGCCAATGTGCAGCAACAAAAAGATAAATCTGGCTTAGCAGAGTAACACAAATTAAAGTTCAGTAGCACTATGCCTGGCAAACAGCAGCTTATATCTAAACATGACATAGCTCAAGCAGAAAAAATAGTACACTAAGGATAACAATGCAGATAAGGGAAATGTATAATCACATCTTAATGTCTAAGATGCCAATTTGCATTTTTTGCATTGCTGTTTGTGTTAATTTGTTATGTGATGCTGCATTGCCTCGTCCCTTAGTTTAGCATCTGAGCTCAGTAGATTTAAGTTAGCTTAAGAGGGGGTAGCCTCTAAGAGAATGAGTTGCGATGAATTGGAAGAAATGCATTGAGAAAACAGGTTTAGGTAGGATTTTCTTGGAAATAAATGTTGAGGTAAGAAATGTGTGAACATATAAATACAGAAAGCATGCTTAGATAGAATTTTTTTGGTGGAAACAAAGGATGAAATAAGAGGAAAGATATATGAAGTTTTGGGTTGGACTGCAGTACCAAATGTTACACTGAAAACGAACCCTGTCCTTTCCTATTGGTGTTATCCCACTATGTGTTTGTGCACCCTTGAGTATTTGTTTTCTTCCTGTCTCTGTGTACTGTTTCATAGAATTTTTTCTTCTTTTAATATTAAGCTACATTCACTATGATGAGGAATACTGTTATCCTCAAATATAATTGGCATTAATAATATGTTATTTACTTTGTAAAGATGTTAGACATTATTCATTCTGTTTAAATGCTCATGTGTGAAGTTGATGTTTCAATAATTATTCTGATCTTTTATGTATTTACTTATGTCATAATTCCTGTAACACTGATGTATATGTTTATTTCTATTCTTTTGTAAAGCCCCTATTACTACAAATGTTATCTGTATTATTATGTTTTTAATGATGTATTTTGTACCTTTGTTATTGTATTCTTATGTTATAAAATTGTAATTGTCACCAGTTCATGATATTATTAACTTGTAAGTTACATTTCACTGCACACGTTTCTGTTGGTCATAGTATATGGACAATATGTGAGAAGTAGGGACTGTCAGTGTTTGCAAGTGTATTAATAATTCAGCAAGGGACTGGATAACAGCATTGCTGGTTCTAAGGACAATTCCAGAAACTTTGTGAGTGCACAAGTGGTGGTTTATGGACTTGCTACATTATCCGCAAGACTCTTCAGTGGTGATTGTGCACCTGCACAGTCGCAACGGATGGCTGCTGGCCATCTCTACAAGGACTACAGTGGGTCTACATCTTTGATGATCCATCAATACCATTATTTCTACAAGGACTGCAGTGGGTCTGCACCTCTGGTGGCCCACCAGTATCGTAATCTCTACCAGGACTACGGTGGGTCTGCTCTGTGATGACCTACCTACCAATGTTCTTCAAAACGTCGAATGACTCTGCTGTGGGTTTGCTATATTGTGGCCCATTACCTGTCAGCATGTCAAGAGTCAGCACTGTCTTTCCGTTGGAAGGACAACACTACTTCTTCAAGACTGCATGGAAATCCACTACTTCTGTGTGCATTTTCTTTTACTGCTCAGACTTTGAGAAAAACACTGCTATTCTCCTGTTATGTACGATTAGGACTGTCTTTATGGACTGTGAGACAATTTTAGCTTTTGAACAAGATTGTATCAATAAGTGTGTGCATTTGATTTCTTTGTTATTGTAATTATGAAAAGAAAAATTTTTGTGAAATCTGTATTGGCCAGTGTCCAACACCATTTGTAAAAATTTTTTGTGGGGAGCATGGGGGCTATGTAAGTAGGCTGTTTATGTTTTCTCAGGCTGTTTATGTTTTCTCTATGTAAGTAGGCTGTTTATGTTTTCTTATTGGCAACGTTACGTAGCGCTCAATATGAAAATCACTGGCTGTGCTGTGTGCAGTCTGTGGCTAGTTTGCATAGTTGTCTGCCATTGTAGTGTTGGGCAGCGGCAGCTGGCTGTGAACAGCGCGTAGCGTTGCGCAGTTGGAGGTGAGCCGCCAGCAGTGGTGGATGTGTGGAGAGAGATGGCGGAGTTTTGTAATTTTTCATGAACTGGTATATTTATAAATGATGATATCAAGGTAAATACATTGTTTGTTCTCTATTAATATCTTTCATTTGCTAACTATCCCTATCAGTAGTTAGTGCCTTCAGTAGTTTGAATCTTTTATTTAGCTGGCAGTAGTGGCGCTCGCTGTATTGCAGTAGCTTGAGCAGCGAAGATTTTGTGAGGTAAGTGATTTGTGAAAGGTATAGTTTAATGCTAGTCAGGGCCATTCTTTTGTAGGGAATTTTGAAAGTCAGATTGCGTTGCGCTAACAAAATATTGTGTGTCAGTTTAAGGTCAGTCCTGTATAAATTGTTCAAAGGGGACGTTTCATATGGCGACCCTGCCATGGCAGGGTCGCCATATGTAACGTCCCCTTTGAACAATTTATACATAACTGTGCTTAAACTGACACACAATATTTTGTTAGCGCAACGCAATCTGACTTTTAAAATTCCCTACAAAAGAATGGCCCTGACTAACATTAAACTATACCTTTCACAAATCACTTACCTCACAAAAATCTTCGCTGCTCAAGCTACTGCAATACAGCGAGCGCCGCTACTGCCAGCTAAATAAAAGATTCAAACTACTGAAGGCACTAACTACTGATAGGGATAGTTAGCAAATGAAAGATATTAATAGAGAACAAACAATGTATTTACCTTGATATCATCATATATAAATATAGCAGTTCATGACAAATTACAAATCTCCGCCATCTCTCTCCACACATCCACCACTGCTGGCGGCTCACCTCCAACTGCGCAACGCTACGCGCTGTTCACAGCCAGCTGCCTAACACTACAATGGCGAGTATTACAACAATGCAAAGCAGCCACAGACTGCACACAGCACAGCCAGTGATTTTCGTACAGAGGTGGCGTTACCAATAAAAAAACCTAAACAGCCTACTTACAATTTCTCCAGGTGAGAGACACTAGTGGCAGAAAACTCAAACACAAGAAATATGCTATGTACAATAATTATTGTAAAGTAAACTATTTTTTCATGCAGTGGTTTTCCATGTAGTTTTATTATTTACACCTTGTAACACTACGCTCGGGCGCACGATACTCTTTAAAGCCTGTACTATGGTAAGTTGACGGGCTTCACCTTACAAGAAAGGATTTTGGTATATATGTTGATCGCGTGTACTTGAATGGAGGCAAAATCAGACTCACACCCACTCAGTAACAACAATGATACGTCAAGCAAGTCTGAAGTGCAACTACACGTTAGGACGGACAAGAAACAACACAGCAGATGCTACCAATTGTTAATAATACGATCAGCAGCCTAATCAGGCATTAATTGAGTTTCTTCCCTGTACAAGTGGATGTACGTTCTAGCATAACAACACGTAGTAACACTGCATTATATGGTAAATGTTAGAACCAGAAAATCTACTGAACTGATAATTTCACTTTCAGTACCAATATGGATAAACCATAAATACATAACATTACACTATAATGTTTATTACAAAACTTCGTACTGTCCATTGATCTGATTAAAATCGGGCATAGGTTACCCTAGAAATAGCACTTTCGAAACACACAAACAATGTCAATTTTGAAAAAGGTAAAACACTGATAAATTTTGGTTTTATATTGACTTTAACATTACTGGTCAAATCAGTTCAGTACACTTCAGAATTCAAATGAATAGAAAAGAAAAAGGGAGGGGGCCCTGAAACTGTTATGATCACTGTATTGAAATTTTGATTATTGAAATCATTAAGCACTCAAGATTTCCAATATATGAGTTACTACTGTTTTTAGCTTATTTCCTGCTCATTTAAAATACCATTATATCTGCCTCAAAATAATTAAACTTCATTACTAATTCAATTTCAAAATTATCTTCCAACTTTGTCAGATCTTTGTTCTTTACCTATATATTCATTAAAAACAAAGTTCTTTAAACATCATTCTAACATAGATAGGTCTGCAGGTAATTATTATTAACATAAACTTTAATTCTTCATCTCGGGACACTCGGATTGCACAACATGTGGAAAGGACCCTGTCTAGGTTAGTTGTGAGGATAATTAAATGATAGGACAGTTCTGGTGAAATTTAAGTTGTTATTGAACAGTATGGAACAAAAGTAACACTGGTCCACACGAATACAGTACTAAAAGTTTCAACCTGTTCGTATCGATGCGGCGGTTGGCAGACGGCGAGGCACAGAGCACACATACAATCACAGCAATGGCTCTTTATGTATCGGCACTTTACTTCTTCATAGCGTCGCAATACTTTTCCATTTAGTGCCTATGGAATTTTGCCATGCTGTATAAGTGTCGGGACGGTACATCCGAGGCTCAATGAAACTACGTCTTCCAGGAGAGCCTCCTCGATCCAAAACCTGTTTCTCAGACCAATGCCAAACTCCGACTACTACTGCTGAGCCCGTTATGCCGTGCAGCGCCCGTGTGCATTTTCCCGCGCTCGCCTGCCATCCACCTTTTACCGCTCCCCTACAGACAGGGTATTCACCAAAGGTTTTGCATTCTACATATCCTTATACATTGCCTACGTATGGACCAGATGCACAATTACAACTTTGACATCTTACAATAGTTTCAACGTTTCTTACATTTCAAATCATAATATTGCTTAAACATTTGACATAAACATTAATATTCACATCGAAAATTGTTTACAGTTCCTTTAACATAATGGCATGAAACAAAAAAGAAATGAAATCAGAACATCGATTATACTAATTTATTGAAAATCAGAAGAAAAAATTATTATATGTACAATAGTACAGCGTTGTTGTTGTTACAACCTTACAATAAACACATTACATTTTAAAAGTATTTGCATTTTTAAAATATCAATAACTCATCATCATCATCATTTTTGATGCCGTAACAGACAAATGCCTGCGTCTTTGCCGTATCTGGAGGAATATATCATTTGACAACCCGATCAGATAAAGAGAGTTCAAGTTGTTGAATACTTGAAAGAACATGACAAACCGTTTAGTTGTATTCACTCCCGAATTCAGGAAGCACTGCTTATAACCATCAATGGTGAGCCTACTTGCAAACGATTGTTTCACACCTTTTGCTGAGCGCGTTATGCACGCAGACTCAGCCTCAAGAGCGTACATTTTTGCGCACAGATTCCACTATAGGCTCCCCATTCAGTTCGTCTCCGATCAGACCAACCATTTCTTTTATTCACCAGCGGAATATCTTGTTTTTCATTCATTGGGAATCCTAAACTATAGAATCTCGTATGCAAGCTACCCCTGATATCCTCATAGATGCGGTAGTTTTTATGTGGTATCTGAGGCTATAATTATCACTGTAGTACAGTTTTACACAATTAGGCAGGAATTTGTTCAGTACACATCCGTAAATGAAATAGAAAAAGAGTGTTTTCGAAATATCTAAAACCGTCATTCAAACTACAGTTGGTTTGTTGAAGAGGACGTTTACTCTGTGAAGTTCAATGGTGACAAGATTTTTGTTATAAATCGGGAAACTTTCAAAGATTGCGTTTCTGGGTGGACATTGCAGGAAGTAATTCAATAGCAGGATTAATGTTACGTAATGTTACACCCCCATGAACCATGGACCTTGCCGTTGGTGGGGAGGCTTGCGTGCCTCAGCGATACAGATGGCCGTACCGTAGGTGCAACCACAACGGAGGGGTATCTGTTGAGAGGCCAGACAAACATGTGGTTCCTGAAGAGGGGCGGCAGCCTTTTCAGTAGTTGCAGGGGCAACAGTCTGGATGATTGACTGATCTGACCTTGTAACATTAACCAAAACGGCCTTGCTGTGCTGGTACTGCGAACGGCTGAAAGCAAGGGGAAACTACAGCCGTAATTTTTCCCGAGGACATGCAGCTTTACTGTATGATTAGAAAATTAAAGAGACCTTTGGAGAGAGGAGAACCACTTGTGTGAATATCAAGAGCTCAGATGGCAACCCAGTTCTAAGCAAAGAAGGGAAGGCAGAAAGGTGGAAGGAGTATATAGAGGGTTTATATAAGGGCGATGTACTTGAGGACAATATTATGGAAATGGAAGAGGATGTAGACGAAGATGAAATGGGAGATAAGATACTGCGTGAAGAGTTTGACAGAGCACTGAAAGACCTGAGTCGAAACAAGGCCCCGGGAGTAGACAACATTCCATTAGAACTACTGATGGCCTTGGGAGAGCCAGTCATGACAAAACTCTACCATCTGGTGAGCAAGATGTATGAGACAGGCGAAATACCCACAGACTTCAAGAAGAATATAATAATTCCAATACCAAAGAAAGCAGGTGTTGACAGATGTGAAAATTACCGAACTATCAGTTTAATAAGTCACAGCTGCAAAATACTAACGCGAATTCTTTATAGACGAATGGAAAAACTGGTAGAAGCGGACCTCGGGGAAGATCAGTTTGGATTCCGTAGAAATGTTGGAACACGTGAGGCAATACTAACCTTACGACTTATCTTAGAAGAAAGATTAAGAAAAGGCAAACCTACGTTTCTAGCATTTGTAGACTTAGAGAAAGCTTTTGACAACGTTAACTGGAATACTCTCTTTCAAATTCTGAAGGTGGCAGGGGTAAAATACAGGGAGCGAAAAGCTATTTACAATTTGTACAGAAACCAGATGGCAGTTATAAGAGTCGAGGGGCATGAAAGGGAAGCAGTGGTTGGGAAGGGAGTGAGACAGGGTTGTAGCCTCTCCCCGATGTTATTCAATCTGTATATTGAGCAAGCAGTAAAGGAAACAAAAGAAAAATTCGGAGTAGGTATTAAAATTCGTGGAGAAAAAGTAAAAACTTTGAGGTTCGCCGATGACATTGTAATTCTGTCAGAGACAGCAAAGGACTTGGAAGAGCAGTTGAACGGAATGGACAGTGTCTTGAAAGGAGGATATAAGATGAACATCAACAAAAGCAAAACGAGGATAATGGAATGTAGTCAAATTAAATCGGGTGATGCTGAGGGGATAAGATTAGGAAATGAGACACTTAAAGTAGTAAAGGAGTTTTGCTATTTAGGGAGTAAAATAACTGGTGATGGTCGAAGTAGAGAGGATATAAAATGTAGACTGGCAATGGCACGGAAATCGTTTCTGAAGAAGAGAATTTTGTTAACATCGAGTATAGATTTAAGTGTCAGGAAGTCGTTTCTGAAAGTATTTGTATGGAGTGTAGCCATGTATGGAAGTGAAACATGGACGATAACCAGTTTGGACAAGAAGAGAATAGAAGCTTTCGAAATGTGGTGCTACAGAAGAATGCTGAAGATAAGGTGGGTAGATCACGTAACTAATGAGGAGGTATTGAATAGGATTGGGGAGAAGAGAAGTTTGTGGCACAACTTGACTAGAAGAAGGGATCGGTTGGTAGGACATGTTTTGAGGCATCAAGGGATCACAAATTTAGCATTGGAGGGCAGCGTGGAGGGTAAAAATCGTAGAGGGAGACCAAGAGATCAATACACTAAGCAGATTCAGAAGGATGTAGGTTGCAGTAGGTACTGGGAGATGAAGAAGCTTGCACAGGATAGAGTAGCATGGAGAGCTGCATCAAACCAGTCTCAGGACTGAAGACCACAACAACAAACAACAATGTCAAAAAGTGCCTAAGGTAATATTAAATAATTTCACAGTAGTTGTAAACGTCACGTCAAAGGATAATGCGTGTTTCAAGTGGTCAATTCTGGCAGGATTATATCCAGTATATAAGTATGCAGAATGTGTGTCTAAATATTGGTCACATGTAGAGAAATTAAAATTTTCCAACATACCTTTCTTCACAGAGCTCAAACTCGTTCATGTTTCCGAAACCAATGTCTACGATATCCAATATTCAGATTATGAATTATACACCTCAGCTGCAACCAGGAATATTCCCACTGCTAATTACTCTGAAGAGACAAAGAAATTGGTACACCTGCCTAATATCGTGTAGGGCCCCCGCGAGCACACAGAAGTGTTGCAACACGACCTGACATGGAACACATTCAGTTGTAAAACGTTCTGAGAATACTCAGATTTGTATTTTGACGTGCTGTTCCTTGCCGATATGTTTGAAAAACTTGGGTCTAAGACTTATGAACTGGACGCTGCACGTTATATTACCGTACCTGGTTTGGTATGGGACTCTCTGCTGAAAATTCCCAAAGAGTTGTAGCATATAATAACAAGTACCGAACAACTCCAGTTTGTTGAACGAGGCATCAAAGGTGGAACTATTCATTGATCTTGGAGACATGCAATTGCCAACAACAGATTCACGTCCGATTATGACGAAAACATCTACGAATTTTACAACATATATCTTGGTGTAAATAGTTTACATAGCTGGTGATTTTTCAGATTATGAAGAGATGACTGTAGTAGATGAGAGGAAAGACAAAGAAGTTAGAGTTGTGCCACTGCATGTTACAAACTACTGTCATGACAGACATGTGAATCTATAAATGTTACAGGTCGCTGATAATTCGGATATATGCATATCAGTTCTACTGCACAAAAAACTTGTCGATATTTGCATGGTGTACCACTACTCGTTCTCTTTGTTATGTCGTAATACGTAAACAACGCCTGTGTTATTTTTATGCCAAGGATGGATTAGATGCACCCTCAGTTGGCTGTTTCCAGTTTAAACCAGTCACCATTGTCATGCCTAGAGAAAAGAACCAGTTTGTAAACTTTACAAATTTTGCTGATAAGTGGAACTACCTATACTGATTTATGCTGATACAGATTGAATATTGGAATCAGATGCTGGAGACAGTCGAAGTAGATATTGGCTCGTATTACGTGCAGTTACATTCAGTGTTGTGTACTACATACACCTCAGCTGCAACCGGGAATATTCCCACTGTTAATTACTCTGAGAGACAAAGAAATTGGTACACCTGCCTAATATCGTGTAGGGCCCCCGCGAGCACACGGAAGTGCTGCAACACGACCTCACATGGACTCGACTAATGCCTCAAGCAGAGCTGGAGGGAACTGATACCATGAATCCTGCAGGGCTGTCCATAAATCCGTAAGAGTACGAGGGGGTGGAGACCTCTTCTGAACAGCACGTTTCAAGACATCATCAGCTCAATAACGTTCATGTCTGGGGACTTTGGTTGCCAGCGGAAGTGTTTAAACTCAGAAGAGTGTTCCTGGAGTCACTCTGTAGCCCTTTTGGCCGCGTGGGGTGTCGCATTGTCCTGCTGGAACTGCCCAAGTCCGACGGAATGCACAATGGACATGAATGGATGTAGGTGATCAGACACGACGCTTACGTACGTGTCTCCTGTCAGAGTCGCATCTAGACGCGTCAGGGGTCCCATATCACTTCAACTACACACTACCCAGGCCGTTACAAAGTCTCCGCCACCTTGAACAGTCCCCTACTGACATGCAGGGTCCGTGGATTCATCAGGTTGTCTCCAACGTGTTTCCAGTCATCAACAGCCCAGTGTCGGTGTTGACAGGCCCAGGCGAGGCGTAAAGCTTTGTGTCGTGCAGTTATCAAGGATAAACGAGTGGGTCTTCGGCTCCGAAAGCCCATATCGATTATGATTCGCAAGCTGACACTTGTTGATGACCCAGCATTGAAATTTGCAGCAGTTTTCGAAAGAGTTGCGCTTCTATCACTTTGAACGATTTTCTTCATTTGTTGTTAGTCCTGTTCTTGGATGATTTTTTTCCGGCCGCAGCGATGTCGGAGATTTGATGTTTTACCGGATCCCTGATATTCCCGGTACACTCGTGAAATGCTCGCACGGGAAATCCCCACTTCATCGCTACCTCGGAGATACTGTGTCCCACTGCTCGTGCGCCGACTATAGCACCACGTCCTAACTCACTTAAATCTTCATAAACTGTCACTGTAGCAGCAGTAACCGATCTAACAACTGCGCCACACACTTGTTGTCTCATATAGGCGTTGCCGACCGCAGCGCCTTATTTTGCCTGTTTACATATCTCTGTCTTTGAATACGCTTGCCTAAACCAATTTCTTTGGCAGTAATTGAATGGAAGCTCTATTCATCAGCTCTATGTAATCGCTGAGATTGTGACTATCTTTTTAATACAGGGTAAACGGATGATATTAAGCTCCGAATCTGTGACTTTTACGAGAAACGTTTTGCGGAAGACTATGTAAAGCAACGGGTTCATTATTATTTCACAGGTTCTTAGCTACGTGCAGCACATCCCGGCTGGAAAGTGAATTATAGACCTCATTTTACGGTACCATTTCTATTCCTTAATCTGAGCATTTAAGATGGGCATTTCTTTATCACGAACCTCTGAGAACAAAGTACAGTAAACGAGAATGAAGCAGTTAAGCTAAACACAGATCGTGGTTTTGTTATACCACCACGTACGGAAAAATGTAAATCTTTCGAAAAGAGTGTTCCAGCACCGCGCCACAAGAGGGAACGCAAATAAAATTTCATATATAGTGATCCATAAAATTTTCTGAGATGTTCACTCAATAACTGTGGATCTCAACGTAATGAAAGCATATTGTCCTGATAACCGAGAGTTTAATTTAGTTAACCGCAAGGGACTTTTCCATAAGAGTATGTCACTAATGAAACAATTTTTCTGGAAGGTCGCTTGCCTTCAGTCGAAAAACTGGAAGGTCTATTAACAGGCGAAACGATAAAGAGACTGAGTACCAAAGAGCGTGGTGCGTATGGAACACATTCAGTTATAAAACATTCTGTGAATACTCAGATTTGTATTTTGACGTGCTGTTCCTTGCCGATATGTTTGAAAAACTTGGGTCTAAGATTTATGAACTGGACGCTGCACGTTATATTACCGCACCTGGTTTGGTATGGGGTGCTCTGCTGAAAATTCCCAAAGAGGTGTTGCAGATAATAGCCAGTACCGAACAACTCCAGTTTGTTGAACGAAGCATCAAAGGTGGAGCTGTTCATTGATCTTGGAGACATTCAGCTGCCAACAACAGAATCACGTCCGATTATGACAAAAACTTCTATGAATCTTACATCATATAGCTTGGTGTAAATAGTTTATGTAGCTGGTGATTTTCCATCTTCTCGTATCTATTTTTTTTTAATGGCTTCCTTCTCAGAGAATCAAAACTTTTGGTGTGTGAAAGGTACCAGACATTTCGAACACAGGGTACATATTGGAAGTAGATCTTGAATATGCTGAAAATATTCACAATTTACATTCAGAATTACCCCGATGCCTGGAAAAATTGGCGCCGCCGTCAGACGATAAAAAACCAATGTCAAGGAAAATTATGTGATTTATTATAAAAATGTAAAACAATGTTTAAAAAATAAATTGATTTTGATGAAGATTCATCGAATGTTATCGTTTAGAAGAGCTTCCTAGATTAAGTCCTTATCAGTATTGAAGTACATCCGTTCTTCCTGGCCTATCTTTGGCAAGAGAAAGTTGCAGACGAACAAACATTTAATCTTCATAGGTTGATTAATTTTGATTAACTGGTCTCAAAAATGGGAAAACAGCCGCCCAACAAATTTCTGGGGTCCGTACATTTATGCCTATTACCTATAACACCACTACACATTCGTCTTCTAAATGCAGGCTCGGCCTGAAGCCACCGAGATCACCATCTAATTTATATGTCTTGCTGCTGGTTCAGCCATTATAATAATAGCATTATTACGTTAGTCAATAGAAGTTTAGGCTACCGAGGAGAAGGTCTTCTTTAGCAGGCTGTGTGATGGTGCTACTTCTTCCTGATTATTCTCCCCTCAGCTACTCAATGAGACCACTACTCGATCAGGAAGACTACAGATTCTGTAAACTGTAATGAGAAAAAAACATCACTGATATGACAAAAAGTATGTTTCAATGGTAGTGTGCATAAGAATAAGAACACATTTTTTTCTCGAAGTTCCGACTCCCTACTGCTGTTTTTAGTGCAGGAAAACTCCACTGCTTCTTTCTTGCAGATATTTCCCAGGGGCTCAAAACAGATGTACACAACTCCGAGCATAAATCAGGTAAGACTCCTGCAATTAGGAGTCTCTTCTTTTTGTGCCCTCTGAATCCTTCTTAGATAACCTTCCTGCTATAAAAAGGATTGAAGTTCCTGCAACACTAAATGAGAAAAAAAGCATGTATTTATGAACATGACAAACAAAATGTATTCACAGATATGACCAACACAATGTTTGAATGAGAGATAGGGTAAGCCGGAAGAATACTTACACTTATCACATAACAAATTTTCGACTCTGCTCTCTGAACTCGCAACTGATTCCCCACCATCTTATTGACTGTCCCCAACAGTTTAGCATCAAGTAAAATAATCAAAGCGAATCTTCTTACTTTTATACCCAAACCTCCCTGTTGCGTCACTGGAGATTTCCTATGTGATGAATCAGGGCTTCCATGAGCATATTCCCAGGATAAGCCATTTGTCCACAAACGCTAAGAGTGGGGAAAGAGACAGACCTAAGCAACTTGAGAGACAGTTATTTTTCTTTCTGAAAGATAGTAAACAGGCGAACTCAGACTTGTTCCCATCGGTTTTTGTAATGGCTGATCTCCAGACTGTAGAAACTTCCAACCTCTCGCTCTCTAGAGGAAGATTTTTTTAAGGTTAAAACCAATTTTTATAATACTAACATTTATTTGATAATAGAAACCACAATGAGATCCAATGCCAACAGAAAGAATTCCAAAGAGACAATGATTACAGTAAGATAATGTACCACATGTGTTGTCGTATAATGAGTATTAAGAAATTTCCTATCTAACGAACTATATAACACTTCTACGCAGCTGTGTTTCCTATGGCACCAAGCTGGTGATAAGATGACACATGCCTGCCGTGAAGATACTTCAAGCTGTCATCCACTGACATAAGCTGCCAGTGAGAAGTGTTTAGTCAATAAATATTACTGTCTACCGTTTTCGACTAGTTGACGTTACAGCAACATTTTAAAATTAGCATATGCAGAAATTTCTGCTCCACAGTTTGTGGGTATAAAAAGCAGAACTTCATCATCTTGCAAAAAGTCGTTTCTCTTTCAATCTCAGAGCTGTAAAACAGTCATTGGAAGATCGATTCGGGGCAGCTGCATAATTGCCAATTTTTTTTAAGGAGATTTATTTTCTTATTGAGAGTCTTGTCACCACTGCAGACTGAATGTTGTGTTCGGTAAATCATTCACAGCCGGAATGGGAATTTTAGAAAATTTCAAGACGTCTCCCCTTTTCGACTACACGTTTCAGAGCTTCCTCATCTCAGAGAAAGTGGGAGAGGTACCGGGAATCGAACCAGTCCCTTCCGCAACAGAGATAGTGATGCTGAGCATTCCACTACAGATGTCGTTGATTTAATTTTGTACGTAGAAAACATGATAAACCATCTCCCTCTCTATATAATCCATACTTTAAGTAGGCAATAGTGATGAGATATAAACGAAAGATTGTAACAGGGTTGCATTTTTCCCCTGTGTAACAATACACTAATAATATTTATTGGCTCACTTTAGACCGTATATTATACACGCACACACACTCACACACAAACACACACACACACACACACACACACACACACACACACACACACACACACACACATACAACAAACCATACCATACTGGAGGGCGAAAGTTTAGACATTTTTTTTAAACATTTAGTCGCCACACAGCTCGAGAGAGGATCTAATATGTAACGAGTAATGATAATAATAATACACCTCTCTGAAGGAATGGGTGTTG
Source organism: Schistocerca piceifrons (assembly GCF_021461385.2). Lineage (NCBI taxonomy): Eukaryota > Metazoa > Arthropoda > Insecta > Orthoptera > Acrididae > Schistocerca > Schistocerca piceifrons. The sequence continues at coordinate 466,098,564 of NC_060141.1, read as the reverse complement.
AAGCACGTATGCTCTCCAATATATTAGCGATAAATGCACCTGATGTAGGAGTTTAAACACATAGATCACATTTTTACGTTTACGATATCTTGTAAAAAGATTCTGCCCTCCTACATTTTCCTACAAAAGGCCTACTAATTTCTTTAAAAAAAATTGAGGAGGTAATATTCCGATACGATTATTTGAAAGAAGAGTGAAGATAAACATTTTTAGCAAGATCGTACAATCTTTCTAGTATCAGCCGGCTCCAGGAAGCACACTCCTACCTATACATGTGGGCTGACATCCAATTACATCATTAGCGAAGAATAACACAGCAGTCAGTGATCTCTCTTGGGAGAACTGAATGAATCAGTGGGTTTGATATTATGAATGTTTTTGTGAATAATATGTTTCTGTTGCAATAATGCAATAGACGTCATTGACCTTGGAGTTTTTTTTTTCTTCAAATGTTACACCACAGGTATGTATATGCGCCCGATTTTGCGTATTAGAATTTAGGCGTTATGCATTATGGATTATGCGTTAGCCCTTTAGCATGAGGCATTATTGGATCTTCAATAGCATTCTGACACCAGGTAGGTGTCACTTACTAGAAGGGGGAAACCGTATATTTTAATTTTCTTCCCTGTAGGTGTCATGCTTTACGTTTAGCCATGAAGAATTAGATTATGGGTTTTAAACAGTATTCAAACACCAGATGGATTTCAGTCACTTGAAGGGGAAAATCCTACATTGTCATGTTGTTGCCTGGAGTCATTATGCATCTTGTGTTCACTGTTAAGCATCAGGAGTTACTGGGTCTCAAATAGTATTCTAACACATGATGGGTGACAGTTACTGGAGGGAGGGAAACTGCAGTCCCTCTATAATATATTATAATATTCTTACCTGGAGGTGCCATGCATTTTGTTAGTCATTAGGCATTATGTGCAGGTACTGCACTGATGTGTGCAGTCTTCCAATGCATGTACACATCCAGTCTCTGGGGATAAGTTGATACAGTTTGCGGAGGAGCTATGATGCATTTGTAGCTAATGTTATACATTTGGGAACAAGACCATACATTTCCGACGCAAATTGATATACTTCTGACACAATTCTAGGGGTGAACTGAAATAACTTTGCAGCATGTGGATACACATTTGGGGCAATTGAAGGGATAATTTGATACAATTTTGGGACAGGCTGATACATGTTTGAGGCAAGTTGATGCAGTTTCATAAGTAATTTGATACAGTTGGGCTAGTTTGATACACTGTGAGGCAAGATGGGACGTTTCTTGAGCAAGTTGATAAAAGTTTTAGGGATGATTTGCTACAATCCTGGGGCAAGTTGATACACTTAGGGGTAAACTGATAAGGTTTGATAACAGTGATCACTGGTTGCCAGTGATCACTTACGGCCAGTGATCAGTGATGGCAAGTGACTAATAATGGTTAGTGATACATAATGGTCAGTAATCAATATGCGTCATGCATAAGGTGTTAAGCATTTACCATTAGGTGTTAAGCGTTTACTGTTTACCATTTAGTATTTCGAGTTTATCATTTAGGATTTACCATTATGCATATATCGTTAAGATTTTAGCATTAACCATTTAGCATTTACTATAAGAGGGTGAGAGGTGTAAAACACGCTGTTGCTCTATTTTCATCAACTAGGATTCGTAATACCACGCTGTAGATAATAGGGGTGAGAGGGGAAGGGGACGTGGCATTATGTGTATGTTGGAAATAATGTAACCTGAAACAATTTTTACACTGCAGTCTGATTGGAGATAGAGAGTATGGGAGTGTGGGGTATAAAGCGCTCAACTGGCCTGATTTCATCATCTTGGACTTTTAATGTTGTGCTGAGATTGGCTTTGAATAGGGAGATGGGAGGGATTTTTAATTTTACACGTTTCTCACCATTCTCATTTTTGCTACTTCTCATTAATTTTATCTTTTCTGGTTTATTCTTAATCTGTATTCTTTACACATTAGACTGTTCACTCCATTCAACAGCTTATTATTCCCACTTGGTTCTAGCACATACTACATATTACCTGATTTCCTCATAGCTTATTCCAATTGTCCTCAGATTTTCGAACACCTTGCAACAATTTACATTGTCGAACGCTTTTTCTAAGTCAAAAGATCCTACGAATATGTCTTGATTTTTCTTCAGTCTTGCTCCCATTATTAAGCACAATGTCAGACTTGCCTCTCTGGTGCGTTTACGTTTCCTAAATCCAAACTGATAATCTAACAGATCCTCAATTTTTCTTCCCAGTCTTCTGTATGTTATTCTTGTAAGCAGCATGGATGTGGTCTTGTGCGATAGTTCTCCCACTTTCTTGCTCTTGGTATCTTCGGAATTGTGTGCCTGATGATACGTCGCCACTCACATGGATTCTACTTATATAGTTGTTTGGTCGCAACTTCCCTCCCATGATATTAGAAAATGCGGGTCTTACACTGACTAGAATAGTTGTTTGGTCTCAACTTTCCCAAAGATTTTAGGAAATCCGTTGGAACGTTATCTATCCCTTGTGCATTATCAAATCTCAAGTTTTCCAAAGGCCCTTTAAATTCTGATTCTAATACTGGACTCCCTATATGCTCCAAATACGACTACTATTTCTTCTTCTATCACGTCGTAAGACAGCTTCTCCCTCTCATAGAGACTTCATCATACTCTTTCAACTTATCCGCTCTCTCCTCTGCGTTTAACAGTGGAACTCGCTTTGCACTATTAATGTTACCAACCTTGCTTTTAATTTCACTGAAGACTGGTTTCACTTTTCTACATGCTGAGTCAGTCCTAGCACCGATCATTTCTTTTTAGACTTCTACACTTTTTCCTGCACCCATTTCACCTTAGCTTTCTTTCACTTACTATGTATTTCATTTCTAAGTGATGTATATTTCGGCATTCCTATAGTTCATTTTTGTTCTTTGTACTTCCGTCCTTCGCCATTCAGATGTGTTAGCAAAGGTTTTTTCGTATCTATGTTTGCCTTGTCAACATCTGTGGCTGCCAACTATAGAGACGTCCATTCCTCTTCAACTGATCTGCCTACTGATTCATTCCTTATCACAATATCCACACCTTAGCGAACTTCAAACGCATCTTATTATTCTTCAGTACTCCTTTCGGACGATTCTCTTAAACGTCAATCTACTCTTAATCGCAACTAATTTGTGATCTCCGTCTATATCTGCTCCTGAGTACGCTTCACAATCCAGTATATGATTTTGAATCTCTGTCCGATCATGATGTAATCCAACTGTAATGTTCCTGTGTCTCTAGCTTTTTTCCAAGTATGCCTTCTGCTCTTATGATTCTTCAACAGAGCATTTTCTATTATTATCTAAAATTCATTGCAGAGCTCAATTAGTCTTCCTCCTCTCTCATTCCTACTGCCAAGGCGATATTCTCCCAAAACTCTTTCTTCTTTTCCTTCTCCTTCAGCTGCTTTCCAATCCCTAATAATTATTAGATTTTCATCGCCCTTTATACACTGAATTACCTTTTCAATATCCTCGTATGATTTCTTTCTTCACTTCCTGCTTGCGAAGTCGGCATGTATATCTGAGCTCTTGCTGTCAGCGTTGATTTACGGTCGAATCTGATAAGAACAGCTCTATCACAGAACTGTTAGCAGCAGAGAACCCTCTGCCCTACTCCCCTATTTATAACGAATCCTACTTCCGTTATACTGTTTTCTGCTGCTGTTTATATCACCAAATATCCATCTGACCCTAAATCTTTGTCTTCTTTCTATTTCACTTCACGGACCGCCACTGCATCTATATTAGCTATTTTCATTTCTCTTTTCAGGTATTATAGCCTCCCGACTACATTCAAACTTCAGACATTCACACACTAACTCGTAGAATGTGATCCCCTCGTTGATTATTCCATTTTCTTCTCAAGGCCAGCTCCGCATTAGCACTCCCCTCCCAGAGATATGAATGGGGACTGATCTGGACTCTTTTTCCGAATCCCATCATGACACTTTTTCAATCATAGGCCACATAATCTGTGTATACACATTATGTGTCTTTAATGCAGTGGTTGCCATTGCCTTCTGCATCCTCATACCGTTGATCACTGCTGATACCTCCGCCTTTAAGGAGCAGTTTCCCGTGTCAAGGGCAAGAGAGTACATTGAATCTCTGTCTGCTCCTCCGGCTTCATTTGACAAGGCCGTTGACAGAACGGAGGTGACCTTATGCTGGAAGTCTTCCTCAGCCATTGATTTTTATGAAGAAACAATCCTGTTGGCAGAACATCCGCAACTGAGCATTATATCAAAGGTTGAAAATACCGCTTCATTTGTAAATTACTTTATTTTCACACGACTGGTTTCGGACTTTTATAAGCCCATCCTCAGCTCTCGTGCCAGCCAGGGTGGGCGAGCGGTTCTAGGCGCTACAGTCCGCAATCGCGCGACCGCTCCGGTCGCAGGTTCGAATCCTGACTCGGGCATGGATGTGTGTGATGTCCTTAGGTTAGTTAGGTTTAAGTAGTTCTAAGTTCTAGGGGACTGATGACCTTAGAAGTTAAGTCCCATAGTGCTCAGAGCCATTTGAACCATTTTTTTTCAGCTGTCGTAGCTATGCTGTGGTCCCCGAGCGTCGCGTGTACCAGGCGCGGTGTGCTGCCTATGAGCGCAGAGCAGCGGTATTTTCAACCTCTGCGAGTTTTATGGAAGTTGAAGCAGTGACAGGGTTCGAACGCGGGAACTGGGGCACTTTGATTACCAGTGAAGGACGCTACCCCTTCTCCCATTTTTTGTTTGTATTATCACTAATGTGTTGCAAATGATCGTGCATGTACTTGTTGGCTGCGAAACAGGAAGAAAAACAAAATAGGTCATCTCGCTACTCACTGCGGTATTAACGATGCATATCTTCTCGTAGCAATGCTGTTGCCATTGGTAGATCAGACCTAACAAAAAGGGTCTTTGGTTCAAGTTCTGCTGTCATGGATTGTGCAGCTGCAAGGTGTGTTATGGAATGCGCGCCAGAGAAAATTTACGAATAGTTGGTGGTTCTTGGGAATCGTTTAAGTAGTGGAAAAAGTCGAGGACTGTCTTCTCACCGTTTCCGAACAAGTAGAGAACGACGTGACTGCATATCCTTGTCACAGGATTCGTTTTTACCTTCGAAAAATAACCTGATCTGGAAAAAGGAGCTGACGTCCAGTTATCCAACCAGAAGTCACATATGTGGTGAAGACCAACATGTGGCACACCAAATGCCGGATATCCTTCGCCACATACACGTCGATGGTCATCTGTAACCATCACTTCGCAGGTGGCACACAATGGAGAGTCTGCAAGGCGAATTTGTTGTATGCAGGACTAGCACACCTGCTTTCCACAAATCATTATGTACCAGCAACTTTGAATGTCTGTACCAAGAGTGATGGCACTCACTGTCTGCCACACAACATTCCACGCCACTCTATACGCAGGTATTTCCTTTCGTTCAAGCTCGGTGTCCTATTCAGTTACACGTTGGTGTATATTGCCCATGCCGATGTCAAACGTGTGGGTAATAGTGTGGTGCGGATGTAACTGAGTTAAAGGAAGATTTGGATACTGTAAAGAAAGATGCTGTGATGTCTGATAACAGCAGAGGGAGAGAGAGAGAGAGACATTAGCACGAAAGCCTCCAGCAGGAAACTTCTAACACATATCGGACAATGTCACCACATTTTCTTGTAATAACTTACAAACCGTTCCTTTGCTCTGATCTGAAGATAGAAAAGGTCTAAGTTCTTCTGCCACAGGCGAGGGTGAGGAATTCGTAGCAGATCTTAAACAGCGTGCCATTAGTGCTAAAGGATCTTAAAGGTGCAATATTGGAAGAGTGTGCCCAACATGGGAATGGTGCGATGCCAAACGCGTCTATTGCAGGATGTGTAGAGATTCAGGACGGTGATCAATTAGCTCTGCTCTGATCTGGTGTAATAGATGCCTGTATTTGAGGGCTATCGAGATCCGCAGGTCACTTGTGAATTTAACACCCAAGCAACAGGTCATGTCATTTATCCTAGGGATGTGACACACCCATCGGGCAGCCCCTATCCTATAGAGAGAGCATGTCTGTTGTGAACAGCCAAACTACTGCTTCATGCCGCGCCGTAGGTTGCCACCCACGCCAATGCTGTGTGGACATTAACTCCGTCATGAAGGAGGAGTACAAGATCGTCGGCATGGACAGTGCAGCAAAATGTGTGTCCGCCGAGTGTCAACCCCACAACGCATTGTCGGAGGTCACAGCGACATACAATATCGCTGAGAGAGGACAGCCCTTTCTCACCGAGCGCTGGATCAGGACCGGCGGCATGAGACGGCAGTTATACAACACACTGGTTGTCGCACTGTGAAGAAGACGTGTCATTACGTCTGTGTTGCTGTTCGCGTGACCCATGTCGTAGTATCACCGTCAAAAACGCGTGGTCACCTCTATTGCAGGCCTGGCTGAAGTCGACGGAGGCCAAGAACCCAGGCATTTAGCGAGCATGGGCAAGCGCAACCATGTCGCGATACTGACAGAATGCAATGTAGATGTTATGAGCTCTTCCTATCGATGTCTCACCGATGATGACAGACCGTCCACTCGAGATACGCTGCCAGCAGTCGAAGGAAAACTTCATGTCGCTACTGAGTAAGGTCAAGGGTCTTTCATCATAGATCCTGGTCCTTCCTCATGGTTTATATATGGAAAAGTTCAAACCTTCAAGGAAGGTACCAGGGATATACACTGTGGCAGACAGTAGAATACGGCTGCGCGGGTTAGCAGCGCGGTCTATGACGTCCTGTTACGGTTCGCGCGACTCCTCCCGTCGGAGGTTCGAATCCTCCCTCGGGCATGGGTGTGTTTGTTGTTCTTAGCGTAAGTTAGTTTAAGTTAGATTAAGTAGTGCGTAAGCCTAGGGCCCAAGGACCTCAGCACTTTGGTCCCATAAGATCTTACCACAAATTTCCAAGTAGATTACGACACATGTCCATCCAGGCAGGGGCCAGCAAAAGCTGGAAAAGTTAGTACAGTTCAAGAGAGAGACCATCGGGCAACAGCAACTTGTGAGCAGCTCCTATCTGCATCACTTCCACAACCTCTTCCTACATTACATCTTCAATTAAATCCGTTGCCACAGCCAGGTGGATCTGCCAGAAGTGAGCTGAGGGATCTCGAAGATCATGTCTGGGGAATGATGACGCTACAAGTATAGCCTAGTGTAGTGGTTGTGAAGGGTGTTCTCTATATCATGGCCGGCCGGGGTGTACCAAGGCATCCTACCATTCTGTAAAGAGAGGTATGACCACATCCACGAAGTAGGTGGATCATTCACGCCGCCAACCCGATCTGGATAGCAAATAAATGTTGATGATTCTGATTCCTTGGATTGCAAGAGCCACACCTATGGCACCAGGGAGATACTCAACGTTTTCATCAAATACACCTTCGCAGAGGATGACCGCCACTCTGTGATGCATGAGAGACACAAATCATATAGCAGATTGTTTCTGAGAAAACTTCGTTATGCTTCTCCTGAAGGAGAGTAACGTCAAATTTCACTGCTTTGAGCATGTCCTGGAGCATGGCTAGAGTATGGTGTGCACACACCTTATTCAGATTAATGGTTTCTAGGTAGTAAGACTGATTGGCCGACCCTTCAAGCAAGTTGTTTGGCACAGTGTTTGTGGCCGTCAGGGGTTTCCCCATCAAAGCTGCTGATGCAGTCGCGATCACTATGGTGGGACGGTGCTGGACACAGCTAAGAGGGCACGCCTGCCCTCGGCACACACGAAGGATGTCTTGCACCCAAGATTCAGATGTGACACTTGGTAGGTGCAGAAGTAAAGTGCTTGTGCGAATTCTCAGCACCATAAGGTGGACCGTCAGCAACAGCCCTAAGTACTGTAGTCTCTGGGAAATCGTGACGAACAGATGGGCTGCATCGGTAGGGAGAGAGGCAATTCTATCCTAAACTTGAGTGATGGAGTCCTTCACATCATCTGATGCGTCGTTTTCAAGGGGAACAGCTCCGTGACACTTGTACAGTGGGACAGAGACAAGTTGGTGGCTGCTCCATTATGCTCTGGGGAACATTGACGTGGGCATCCGTAGACCTGGTGGAGCTCATGAAAGGCACCATGACGGCCTAAGTGTGTCGTACACCGTTTGCAGACCACGTACACCTCTTCATGATGAACATGTTTCCCTGGGGCAGCGGTATTTTTCAGCAAGATGATGCACCATGTCACAAGACCAGATTTGTAATGGAGTAGTTCAAGGAATACAATGGAGAGTTCCAATTGATGTGCTGGTCCCTCAACTCGCCAGATCTGAACCCAAGCGAACCTATCTAGGACGTGATTCAACGTGGTATTAGAGTTCATCGCCCCCTCTCCGGAGTTTACTGGAATTAGGTGCTTTGTGTGCGCACATGTGATGCCAACTCCAACCAGCGACCTACCAAGACCTCATTGTTTCCATGCCACGACCCGTCCGAGCCAGAGGTGGATACCCTGTGTATTAGGTAAGTGGTCATAATGTCCTGGCTGATCAGTGTGAGATGAACAACAAGAAAAACAAAACAAGAATAACGGAATGCAGTCAAAATAAATCAGTTGGTGATGAAGGAATTAGATTAGGAAACGAGAAATATAAAGTAGTAGATGAGTTTTGGTATTTGGGCAGCAAAATAACTACTGATGGCAGAAGTAGAGAGCATATAAAATGTAGGCTGGCAATGGCAAGAAAAGGTTTTCTGAAAAAAATTTTAACAGCGTATATAGACTTAAGTGTCAGGAAGTCTTTTCTGAAGGTATCTGTCTGTTTGTGTGGAGTGTAGCCATGTATGGAAGTGAAACTTTGACGATAACAATTTAGGCAAGAAGAGAATAAAAGGTTTTCAAATGTGGTACTACAGAAGAATGCTATAGATTAGACTGGTAGATCATTTAACAAGTTAGAAGGTACGGAAAGGAATTGGGGACACAAAAAATTTGTGGCAAAACTTATTATAAGATGTGATCAGTTGATGCGACGCATTCTGAGAGATCAAGCGATCACCAATTTAGTATAGGTGGAGAGAGTGGGGCGGGGGGAGGAGGGGGCGTGTTAGGAGTCAAAAATCGTAGAGGGAGACCAAGAGATGAATACAGTAAACGGATTCAGAAGTATGAATAAAACGTTCTCGGTTTTTAAGCCGTATCAATTCGAATTGACACGGCTTGAAAATCGAGAACGTTTTATTGATGTATGCCGTCGCGAAAGACTCCGAGGACACACAGTTTCAGGTTGCAGTAGTTATTCGGAGATGAAGAGGCTTGCGAAGGATAGAAGGATGACAGGTGGGAGCTGCATCAAACCAGTCTTCGAACTGAGGTGTGTCTGAAAACAGTGCACCGAACACTCCTAATGATGGGCTTCCCCTGCCGACGACTCATATATGTGGTAATGTGAACACCCCGGAATTTTACTTATTGTGTACAAGCAGTTATGATAAGAAGACTACTCGATTAAAGTTGTAGGTGATTTGGAGGGTTGGAGACTGAATAATTTAGTAAACAGTGCTGCCACCTGTGGAAGCAGTAATAGCTGTAATCAGGTTGGATATCGAATCGAACTGAACTTGATGACAGGTGAGAGAAGCCCATTCCGTGCTGGTACAACTCTACGTCACAGTCTATCAATCGCAGTGTTTAGGGGTCGCTGCAACCGGGCTTGATGCGCGTGAAATGTAACGCCTGCTGTCCATATCATGGGTGAGCACTCACTAGCACCCAGTACACACAACAGGCGATGGGCCAGTATGACGATGACCAATATAATCGGAAACACTCATTCTCCTCGGAGCCGCCACAAACGGATACGTTCATCGTATTGCTGTACGCAGAATCGTCAGAAAAGAGGATCTGGTGTAGCTGCTGGTGGTTTTGGGCGTAGGAGAATAAAATGCCACTGCCACACGACAGCTATTGTAGAAAATACTTTTCTGACTTATTTGGGCACGATGCGCTCTCCCATACATAATACAAATCCTTCGAGATGCATCTGCTGCCTGGCTGTCTATTAAACCTGAAAAGAACAAATGTCAGAGAAGTTAGACCTTTTCCACATGCGACTATTTTGGGTTGAGAAGTGAAGGGAATTATGTTCAAAGTTACATTAGATTGGTAACTTCAGCAGACAGCAGAATTGCGTTTTAAAAGAATTTAGCAGTAAATGTATTCGAACTCGCAACATATTATCTATGGTGCACGACACATACCTCTCCGCTACCAGCTGACACGTAGCTACAATTGCTCCAGAGCTGAACAACAAGTCCTCCAGAACTTCTGCATACCACAGCGCTGCTAGATAACGCAAGTGGCTGGGTCTACTGAGAGAAACAGGTACAGCTTTTCTTTTGCGCTGCATGATGTTTTTTTACGGACAGATAGCGCAATAGAATAACTCAAGTGGAAAGGAACACTTCCTATTTTAATTTCTGCATCCTACACTGCTGGTAGTTCTGTGTAGGTGGCAGTTACGTGATTTTATTTCGGTAATTACAAAGTAGAGTCGAATGTATGCAATGGGTAGCCGCGGCAGCTAATTCATGGTGATTGGGTCAACCAATTAAATGAATTTACTGAACATGCTGCAGTTTACTACAGGGAGCCTGTGTGTCAGAATTCTCATCCAGAGTGGCACAACGGTGTTACGATAGAAAAATGAGTCACAGAGAAGAGGATTTGGTGGTCTGATGGACTGATGATAGGTTCTTATACCTATGGTCTGGGTTCGATTCCCACTTCTGTCAATGATGTTCGATAGGGAGAGAAAGATTCCATTCTCTTCTGGCTACACCAAGTGAAGAAGATATAATGGCAGTGTTGTCTGAAATTCACGTTAAAGATGATATTCCTTCTCTGCCAAGTAGACGTTAGGTTGAACCACAATGAAGTCTGGAGTGGCGACATGTAGAAACTCTATCACCAGTAACCTCCCTTATACTAGTTATTTATTTCTAGTGACGAAACAAACGCTATGTAGGGTCACAGGACACTTATTCCATCTTTTATCTGAGATTCTGTATGTCGATGAAATTGATTCTGAACTGGGAACGCAACTCAGACCGCCCTTAACGCGGAATTTGATCCCTTCGTGACAATACAGCTCGGCTACAATTTGTTGTTTCTTCAAAACTGCAGATTCCTCAACATCTCCACATATTACGCGTGAATGGGTTCGAATCCTGGCCCGGCACTAAGGATTTCATTATGTATTATCAAGCTCTAGCATGAGAACACCTATCTGCTGGTGGATAATAATTTTGATTTTTAATGTTTTTTCATTCGTTGTCAACACTAACGATATCTGACGTTTTTGACTCCCAGTGGGACACAGAACTATTTGCGAGATCACTGTAAGTTCAAGATGTTATTACGAGCTGCTGGTGGAGAAAAATTCGGTAGCTGGCGTGTCTTTGTGTGTAGCCAACAACGATATGTGTGGGGCTCTATTCCCAGTGAGCACTGAACTCTTCGTCATATTATTTCTAGTTCAAACATGCTCACATGTCGCTGCTGGTGCAACAAACCCATATTTAACGTTCGTTTTCTGTAGAATATAACAGCGATAGTTGCCGGGTTGGAGTCCTGGGAAGGAAAAAATTAATATTTCGCGTCGTCATTTCAGTTAAAACATCTAGCTACCGACGAGGAAATCCGATATGTCACGGTTGGTTGTGCTTCGATATCAATCCGCTTAGGTTCTGGGTTGGAATCTCTATCCAACACAAAGCTTTGCCTCACGGCATTTCAAGTAAGTTACTTGTGAAGAAGCAATATTTAACATCTCTCGTAGTTCGTTAACAGGGACAGTAGATGCTGGGTAGGAATTCGCGTCCGTTAAAAATGTTTGCGTTACGTAATTTAAAGCTGATATTTGCTAACTGATACTGTCTAAAATCGAGGTATATCACTCTCTGTATGCCTAATCAGGAATGACTGTTAGTTTGCGTCAGTCACGAAATCTTTGCTTAGTCTGCCTGACCTGGGTTTGCCATCCATATGCAGAATGAGACGGTTCGTCGTGTCATTTGAAGCTCATACATATTCTCAACTGGCTGCTCGTGGATAATTTAAATTTTTAATGTAATTTTGAGTTAAATAATAAGTACTGTATGTTACTTTGAAGAGGAAATGATGAATACGATGAACGTACTACGTACATTACCTATCTGACGTAATAATGAGCGTGGTAACATTTCAGGTAAGTCATTTATTGTAATAAATATGAGCGTACAAGCCTTAAGGACAGTCTTATCTGTGATAAGGTGTTCCCTGATATTTGCAGCATTGTGGTATTACTTTACATCTTGAGTTACTGCGATACAGAGCAGTGTTTTCTAGTGGTGACATGTTGGAACCATTTTCAATAGTCAAACGACTGTACCAAGGAGCGATTAGAGGACCTGATAGACAGCTGCGTTATGCTGGTTGCATGCGAATCAAGCTAAATGCAATTCAGGTCGTTCGGATAATTTTGAGTATGACTGTAGATAGATCTCAGGGTACGCGTATTAGTGCCCATATTTAGTAGACTAGACTTTTTTCACATCTTGGGCCGTATCTCTGAAAGCAATCTACGGCACAATCTTAGCAACAACAGTATCGGCACTGTCAGAGGTATCAGAATGGTTTTATTTTGTAACTTACGATTTGTTCGTTTCCGGTACTGGGATCCTTACCTCACACTGATACAGTTGTCCTTCGTTGTCATCCAAGAAACCACCCTGTATGTAGACATATAGACGCTTTCAGAAGCGCCGGCACGTACAACTTTGACGTTCTGTAGCGTAGGTGGATGAAGTTTACGGACGTGGATTCCTAGGTAAAACTTGATGTGTGAGTCCCCTCCACAATCTCTAGAGCAGTGGTTCCCAAGCTCTCTTAGACCATTACCCTGAGCTGAATCAGACATTAGCTAGTACCCCTGACCTGCCCCCACCCCTCCTCTGCCATCTATTATCTTCGCCCCCATACTATCACTAACTTTAGCACCTAACTAAACTGTAGAATGAAATACTCTTCTTGGAACACTTTTATTTTTAAAATGATGAAAGATGAATGATATTTGACGTGTGTGTCTTAGAATGAATGGTTAAGCAACCTGCTGTGCATTGAAATTGCTTCTCAGATAAGGAAGCTAACTATCCACAGTGAGGTTAGACAGTTGCTGCAAAACACACTTCTCTTGCAATACCCCTCTGCATTCCGACACTTGCTTGACCTGCGCCCTGCAACCCCAATCTGAAATGAAATAGGTCCAGACGTGTGTACTGTACTTCATGTTTGTGAAACACTTGTTTGCTGGACCCCTTACTTCTGAAGTGGCACACACTGGACAACTTAAGGCTGTTACTGCTTTGTGTATCACCAGTCTATCTATCGCTGTCGCTTGCGCCTTTGTCCCGCATTTAGTGCGGGGTTGGCGTGGTTAAACCATATTCGGCATGTTAAGGTGAAGGGGTAGCCAGATGCCGTTCCTGCCACCACCCCGTACCCCCCAGGACGGAATCAGAGTACCCCATCTGTCTGCGTCTAGTGTAAATCATTGAAAAGTGCTGGTGTGTTTCAAATGTCTGTGAGTCGTGGAACTGAGGCGGGACGTTGGTACCACCCCAGTATTAACCTAGAGGGATGTGGGAAACCGCCTAAAAACCACATCCAGGCTGGCCGGCACACCGGCCCTCTTTAATCCGGCGGGCAGATTCGATCCGGGGCCGGCGCGCCTACCCGAGTCCAGGAAGCAGAACATTAGCGCTCTCTGCTAACCTGGCGGGTTTGTGTATAACCAGTTTAATAATAGCAATAGTAATACTCTATACAGCCTAATGTAGTTACTTCTGTGTCTTGCTGTCAATTAATTCATTCATCTGTTTCGAAGCGAATAATAAAGCAATTTATGGATGACTGCATGCACTACCTACAACTTAGATAAGACATTTTCTTGAAATATTTAGCATTTGTTACGTACACGTCTCACTTTTATCATCAGCCATGTACGGGACAAATCACAACACACGTGTGTAGTGGATGGGCTAAGTGAGTAACGGGTAACCTCCACCGGATTAATGCTACTGAGAAAAAGTAATTATTGATAACTTATATAAACAATCTAGAGTCTTACAGAATTGTGATAATAGTAACGGTCTTTTGAAAATAATTTAGTTTTGTGACTGAAACAGAATAGATTCGTTTAGTTCTTACCTCTCAGAAAATTTAATTTTATCTCTCTGGGAACCACTGCTCCAGAATGAATAATATGGATTGTGATACACCCTCAAGAGTTCAAGTAGGCAATGAGCTAATGACATTGGAGCTCCAAAACGTACACTACTGGCCATTAAAATTGCTACACCACAAAGATGACGTGCTACAGACGCGAAATTTAACCGACAGGAAGAAGATGCTGTGATATGCAAATGAGCATTCACACAAGGTTGGCGCCGATGGCGACACCTACAACGTGCTGACATGAGGAAAGTTTACAACCGATTTCACATACACAAACAGCAGTTGACCGGCGTTGCCTGGTGAAACGTTGTTGTGATGCCTCGTGTAAGGAGGAGAAATACGTACCATCACGTTTCCGACTTTGATAAAGGTCGGATTGTAGCCTATCGCGATTGCGGTTTATCGTATCGCGACATTGCTGCTCGCGTTGGTCGAGATCTAATGACTGTTAGCAGAATATGGAATCGGTAGGTTCAGGATGGTAATACGGAACGCCAGCTGGACCCCAACGAACTCGTATCACTAACAGTCGAGATGACACGCATCTTATCCGCATGGCTGTAACGGATCGTGCAGCCACGTCTCGATCCCAGAGTCAGCAGATGGGGACGTTTGCAAGACAACAACCATCTGCACGAACAGTTCGACGACGTTTGCAGCAGCCTGGACTATCAGCTCGGAGACCATGGCTGCGGTTACCCTTGACGCTGCATCACAGACAGGAGCGCCTGCAATGGTGTACTCAACGATGAATCTGGGTGCACGAATGGTAAAACGTCATTTTTTCGGATGAATCCAGGTTCTGATTACAGCATCACGATGTTCACATCCGTGTTTGGCGACATCGCGGTGAACGCACATTGGAAGGGTGTATTCGTCACCGCCATGCTGGCGTATCACTCGGCGTGATGGTATGGGGTGCCATTGGTTACACGTCTCGGTCACTTCTCGATCGCATTGATGGCACTTTGAACAGTTGACGTTACATTTAAGATATGTTCGGACCCATGGCTCTACCCTTCATTCGATCGCTGCGAAACCCTACATTTTAGCATGATAATGTACGACCGCATGTTGCAGGTCCTGTATGGGTCTTTCTGGATACAGAAAATGTTCGACTGCTTCCCTGGCCAGCACATTCTCCAGATCTCTCACCAACTGGAAACGTCTGGTCAATGGTGACCGTGCAACTGGCTCGTCACAATACGCCAGTGATGAACTGTGGTATCGTGTTGAAGCTGCATGGGCAGCTGTACCTGTACACGCCATCCAAGCTCTGTTTGACTCAATGCCCAGACGTATTAAGGCCGTTATTACGGCCGGAGGTTGTTGTTCTGGGTACTGATTTCTCAGGATCTATGCACCCAAATTGTGTGAAAATGTAATCACATGTAAGTTCTAGTATAATATATTTGTCCTATGAATACCTGTTTATCATCTGCATTTGTTCTTGGTGTAGCAATTCTAATGGCCAGTAGTGTAGTTACCAGCTGATTGAGCGCTAGGATGCTTTTCTGTCCCATGACGCTCAGACGTTAGTTGTTTGACTCGTACCAGCGTCCCTGAGGAGTTGTGGAGGTCGCGGTCGTGGTGTGCAGGCAGAGGCGCGGCTGCCCCAGTGACAGTGGCGGAGACAGTGACCGCTCGCGGCACCGCCTCTGGGTACCGATGAGGCGCTCGCCGCCACCTGCGCCAGCGCCGGTAAAAGTCGCGCCGACGGCATAAATACGACGCCCCGGGGGCGGCCGCCACACTCCGTCCCGGGCCGCCATGAAGCCGCTGCCGCTCACGGTGAGTACCTCCCACAGTGAGGTCATCAGCGGAATATCGCCTTTACGATGTTAGTTTCTACCTCACCGGAAGGACTAGACGTGATTTTATGGGTAGAACAGTAAACTGCTTCACACTTTGGTCTCAATGCTCTACGTGAGATAAAGCTTTACGATGCGGGTACCCAAAATAACGGAATTATTTTTTAAAAGCTTTATATTTTCAAATTGTTTACAAAACAACCTAATCCCCTTGAATATACTCTCCGGTGCAACTAATACATTTGCCCCACTGCTGTTTCCACTGTTCAAAACATTTGTAATCATCTTTAGAAGTTCCAGACAGCTCATCCGTCGTTATTACCTTGACTTCTTCGAAGTTGTCCTTCCAGATCCTTTTTGATGCGTGGAAATAAGAAAAAGTCGCACGGAGACAGGTCAGGCGAGTAAGGTGTAAGGGGCAGCGGAACCGTACCATTTTTAGAAAAAAAAAAAAAACCTCTCTAACAGCGGTGGCTGGGTGTGAAGGTGCGTTGTCGTGTCTGCCACAAATCGTGTCTTTTTTGACGAACACTGTTGCGCAATCATCTCAAAACTTCAAAATAAAAGGTCTGATTCACGGTCTGATCTGGGGGAACGAATTCTGAATGGCATCAAAAAAGAATATCAACATTGTTTCGATGTTTGATTTGTCTTGACGACATTTTTTTGGACTGGGTGACGATGTCGTCTTTCACAGGCTTGAGTCTAGCTTTGTTTTTGGGTCGGAACCATAACACCATGGCTTATCACCAGTAATGACTTTTGACAGAAAATCTGGATCAGTTTCAAGCTGTTGTTTCAAGGCACGATATGTTTCACCTCGACGCTGCTTTTGACTGTCAGTCAGAATCCGAGGAACAAACTTCACTGCAACCATTTTCATTCCCAAATCTTCCCTTAAAATTCGCTAAACCGAGCTCCAAGATAACCCACTAATCAATGACTGTTCAGTTGTCTGTCGACGGCCTGTGAGCACAAGCTCTCGCATTTTTTCAATATTTTTGTCGATTCGGGCAGTTGATGAACCTCCAGAACGAGGTTT
The DNA here is from genome assembly GCF_021461385.2 of Schistocerca piceifrons. Taxonomy (NCBI): domain Eukaryota; kingdom Metazoa; phylum Arthropoda; class Insecta; order Orthoptera; family Acrididae; genus Schistocerca; species Schistocerca piceifrons. The sequence goes on along the minus strand of NC_060141.1, from coordinate 466,081,415 downwards.
GTCGTCAATAGACATGTCGCCATTTTTTGAATCGGGCAAAGCAATCTTATACCTGAGTTTGTCCCATAGGGTCATCTTGGTAAGCAGTTTTTAACATTAAAACGGTTTTAGCAGCATTTTTACCGGTAGACAACACAATTTCACAGATGAACGTTGTTCACTTAAACTTGCTATCATAAAAACGGAACAAGAACAAAAGAGCACTACCGTAAACAATGCGGCAGAGATACGTACTACACAATGTCCGCCCACCGCAATGTTATCCCGTTTTTTGTTTTTTTTTTTTTGTTTTGGTTACCTCCTCGTAAAGTTTAGGACGTCTACGTTTCATACACAGTGCAAACGCTAAAGAAGTGTTTTTTTATAGGTGTAGAAAGTCGTAAACTGCTATCCTTCGCTATTTTCGGCCTTAAGCAAGTCTCACGCAGTACTTGGATTTCAAGATGTCAAAATTACGAAACGTACACAAATTATAGAACGTAAAGTAGTTACTTAATATGCTACAAGCATCAAAGTATGTGGAAAATTATGATACTCCAATTAGAACGGACAACGTGATTTACGTAACATTGAAAGCTATACATACATGAAAGTGCCTCTGCAGCTGTGTTTAAGTGAAAGATGTGAACTGAATTTGCCATGTACAAGTGGATGAGCGGGTGCCATTTCCAGCTTATGTCGGATGTATACAGTGTGCTAGAGAACATGGTGTTTTTCTTCTAAATTTGAGAACTTGTACGAGGGTATATTTTGAACCTTTCTCGGAAAGAGCGTTGATCTAAGATAAGCTATTGCTTATTTGGTTTCCTATAGCTCGGATAATTCACCGTCCATCCATTGATGCTGTGTCATGGGTATAGACGGAAGGAACTGAACACAGCGATGGATATCAACACACAGTCTACTAGAGCCAGGGCACAGGTGTCTTCTTATCTGCTAGATGTAGTTACTTGTAGGTCGTCTTCAGCTGATTTGAAAACATTTAAGATAATTCCGTCCGAGTTGAACATTTTCGATTAGATTACATGTTTCTGTCAATGTGGATCACCTTTAGATCTAAGTAGTTGCTTCAACAGCCCATCTTATCCACTCAGAACCCCATAACAGACTGCTCTGATATTTGATTCCAACAAGACGGGTTACTGACGCAGTTACTTAGATCTGAAGATGACACACAGTGAAAGAACGTGTAATGTAATTGAAATAGTGCAACTGAGACGAAACAATGAATGAGAATTATCTTAAATATGTATACAGTTGCTGAATCTCTCAAAAGTATTATGTCGACTATAGTGATTGAAAACCAGTCTAGAGATGACGTTACTACTCGTCATTTGCATGTGTGGAGAAACTCACACAGGCGAATTCCTAGCAAAATAGACTTCAATAATATTCATCGTACTCTGAACGAAATAGAAACCGTGACAGTCGACATCTGAGATGAGTATCAGGAGAACCACACGGATCGCCCAATATGAAGAAAACATTTCGGGACATGGAGCTGCCAATCAAAGTACAAGTTAACGCCAGTTGTCCACGCAAGGCATGTTGATTGCATGAGTGTTTAATGCCTCCTGCACGGTAATGGCATACATCCTTTCGGACAACTTGACTTCAACAAAGTCAGCAAATGTCACAGTTCATTGGTCAGTGGTTCATTCGTCAGTCTGCTGGTGCCCCAACATTTGAGAACACGTGATTTCTATTGATTAGTCCCGTGTTGCTACGGAGGGTATTTTCAACTCTCGCAATTTCAAACCTAAGCTGCAGGAAATCCGTGATCTGCTCGTAAGAGATTTGCCACCTGGAATTTTCGTCAAACAATTGGGGCACACAAATTGTTGGAAGAATTCACGGCCGGCCGCCGTGGCCGAGCGGTTCTAGGCACTTCAGTCCGGAACCGCGATGCTGCTAAGGTCGCAGGTTCGAATCCTGCCTCGGGCATGGATGTGTGTGATGTCCTTAGGTTAGTTAGGTTTAAGTAGTTCTAAGTTTAGGGGAGTGATGACCTCAGATGTTCAGTCCCACAGTGCTTAGAGCCATTTGAACTATTTGAAGAGTTCACGGTATTAAAATATTCTCGATAACGTCTTGTCCGAACTTCAGGATGACATTCGCTTGAGTCTGCGTGCTAGTTTATGGTACCAGCATAACAGAAATTGTCACATTTGGATCGTCTGCTCAGAGTATATCTTATAGACATCTTCAGGCAGAGAATAGTTGGAAGGCGATGCACAGTCATTGCGCCTACGATTTCTCCTGGGCTCTCCTCTACCGACTTTTTCTTACGGAAATTACTAAAGGCCATTTTCTACTCATAATTGGTAGGAACAACAGATATTATGTGGCCTCTGCAGCATTCAACATTATAAGATGGAAATTAGAATCAGAGAGAGACTGAATTCAGTGTTACACCATCGTCGTCATTTTAAACAGTTACTGTAGAGTTGTGAAGACATAGATCCGAAATTTTATTCGATGAAGTTCACTAGACTATTCAGATGTTTTTTCAGCTTACCGAATGCTTAGGAAGTTTAGAACAACAACAGGAAAAAATATCATTCTAACAGTTCTATAGAAACTCTACGACAACTTTCACTATTATATTCCTTGAAGAAATGTGTTCAAACTGTAACACTGTGCATCTTGGTAAATTTTGAAAATCTTATTTAGTATAACCTTTCATTTGGAAGGCAATTATTACAGACAGGGCTAATCTAGTCATATATCATAACTAACCAATACTATATTTGTTTGAGGTCGAGCATGCTAGTTTTCTTGACTTTTTATGGAAGTATAGGCGCAGCATTACAGGAGCTAACAATTACAGGTAGTTAAACGTAGACACACACCTAAGCAGCAGCGGCTTCTGACAAGTGCCGAATATATGGATTAAGAGTGGAGTTGTCATGACGAGGAAGGACGCTTGATGACTGTTACCCTAACATAGCGAAGATATGCAAAGTGTTAACGATAATATGCCTTACATACAGTCCATACATGTTGCAACTGGTATTTATGGAATTAGAACGTGATAGCTTAAATAATTGGTAACCTAAGTTCGTGACGAGGCAGTGAGACTATGTTGAGTTAATTGATGATCTTATTAGCTTAAATTATAGAAACGACAACCAATCAGAATATGTATGTCAATCACATGACACACTTGAAAACAGAAGACTACAGTGCATTTTTATTTTCCAATATGTCTTTGGTGTTGAATTTACTAGCAGCAGAGAACTAAGGTTTCTAAAATCTGCTTACGTCGCTGCCTGTCACTTTCCCGACTGTTTCTCCCATACTACATAACACTTTTTTTTTTAGTTTTCCAAGGACAGCTGTCTGTGGGACGAGTTAACGTCAGTTTAATTTTTGACACTAGACGAGACAGTTTACTGGTAAGAGAAAGTTGATGACTGAAATTTCAGGAAAAGATCTCGCCGCACCGAAAAATACCTTCGTTTTAGTGATTGCCAAACCAACTCGCTTATGAGATCCGTGACACTCTCTTCCCTGTTTTGCAATGGTACAAAATTAGCTGCCTTCTTTTCACTTTTTCGGTGTCTTTCATCAATCTAATCTGATAAGGATCCCACACAGCAAAAAATATTCTAGCAGAGGGCGGACAAGCGTAGTGTAGGTAGTCTCCTCCGTAGACCTGTTGCATTTTCAAAGAGTTCTAGCAATAAAACGTAGTCTCTGCTTTACCTTCCTCACATTATCTATGTCATCGTTGCAATTCAAGTTGTTCGTAATTGTAATTCCTAGGTATTTAAAAATCAACAGCAGTAGAAATAATAGTTGCTGTGACAGGCGTACGTGCTAGTAGTTGAATTAGTAGTAGTAATAGCAAAGATGGGGACGGTGGTAGCATTAGCAGTATTAATAGTGATGATATTAATAATATTTGCTGTATGGTTTCCTATATATTTAAAACGTAAATGAAGACGTGTAACTGTAGACAGAAAAATAAACTTTCGCATAGAGAGACAGGATGCGACATTATTCACGGTGAACTGTTTTTTTAATGGGTTTTTTTGCATTCCGCGACCCAGCAGGTGATCTTCTAGAGAAATAAATGGAGAAAAAGAAGGTGGGGACTGTGACCGTCATTTTCGGGCGCCGAATGGCAAGCTTATTAGTGCTGAATTTCAGTTTTCCTTCTTTCTCACAACTTTCGTTATTATTATCATCAACAACACGAACACGGCACTACACTATACACGCGCTTTTTTACAGTCACCTCCACGAGACGGTTACAGTTACGACGCCGAACACGCAAAGCATGGAAATGAAGTCCCGTACTGCATGACAGAGCGTAGGGGAATGATGCGACATACCCGCACCGTCGTACTAGGCAACGTCCTCCGACCTTAGTGGAGATGATTAACGATGATGAAGACGACACAGCAAAACCCTGTCACCTCGGGACAGGTGAAAATCCCTGACCCGGCCGGGAATCGAACGCGGGACACCGTGCTTGGGAAGGGAGAACGCTAACCGCGAGACCACGAGGGGCGGACACCCAAGGCATATAATTTCGCAATACAATCGAGTAACTGATCCTCATTCATCCTTTTTCCTTTCTTCGTAACCCCTGCAGTAACGATTATACGATTTTCTTTTTAACGGAGTTCGCCAAGCACCACTGCTCTAGTTTCGCTGTTTCTGCATCCTCTCGCGTGATGCCAACGATTGTCCTCAATACCTCATTGAGATGCACCTCACCATGTGAAACTCCTCGGGGCATTGCATCTGCAAGTGAATGGAGTCCGGCTTGTTTTGACGTTCTGTTACTACAAACAAACAGAGCATTCCAAACACTGTACCTCAGACACCAGCGTATTTTTTCCTTCAGCCACAAATCTGTATCCTAACTGGCTGCTCTTTCTCGACAACCGAGAAAATGACACTCTCTCAAAGTCATTCTACAGCCGTTCTACAGTGATGCTGTGCTCCACACAGACTCACACACACACACACACACACACACACACACACACACACAGATTAACGAAAATATCGGTTTCCTGTATTGCGAAATATTCTTTCTATATAGCACATGTTCATTTTCTACAACGTGTCACATCTTTATACGCAAAGATATATCTATTTATGTAGCAACAAAGTCAGTTTAAATCAAACACGTTATATTTTGTTACAGGCTTTGGTCGTCACTTTACTGGCGGCGGTGAGTGTAGCGGAAGATGTGTCTTCAATTGATGTCAGGTAAGGTTCCGCACATCCCACGGAAAGTTTCAGAAAATATTGTGGTTGAAGTTTTGTGCTACCTTTTCACAGAGACACAGGTTTATCACAAATGAAAAAAATATCACACACAGACGATAACTGCAGAGGTTATGCGTTGAATGTTTTCACCTTCGTCACATTACAACTTAAATAAAACGTAACAAAAAAAAGCCACATACATCATCATTTGCTGTGAAAATTCTCTTAGCACGTTATTATTCACCGTGATCCCTTGGAGGAATTCTTGAGACGTTTGTACCTGAAAGTGTCTCATAATTCTACGAGGGCTATGCGGAAGATAAGGTCCAATCGTGCGCGAAACGGGAAACAGTGAAAAACCGTTGGAGTTTTGCAGTGATGTGTTGGGCAGTGTCTCTAGTACGCCAGTCGATCGTGTCACGTCACGTCCTTAAAAATAGTGTCTTCCGCCAAGTAGCTATATAATGGCGTGGTGAGAGATTTCGCCTAATTTCGTGCAGCCCCTATAATATGTAACTTCCATGCGTTTCCTCCTCCATGAAAATTCTCGGCTGCACTCTACAGCGGCAATTAAGATGTTCCTGCTGCGTTTTCGATGGGGAGTGGCTGATCACCCACAATACAATCCGTAACTAGTTCCTCCTGAGTTTCATCTCTGCTCACATAAACCTCTGGCAATGAACACAACATTTTGGCAGAGGCAGAGGCATTGAGAATTGTCGGAAAGCACAGGCGGCTGCCAACTATACCGAGGGTGTTGGAAAGTTGGTGCAACACTAACTGTTGCAAATAAAAATTGTTTGATTTTCACTGTGGTCTCCATTTCGCGACGCGTGGGACCTTACTCCCCCTCGTAATTAGCGACTTTCTTGATTTTTTTTCATGACAGTGGTGATGTTGAGCGTTTGCACAACTTGCTCTGCTCCTTCATCTCGGTGTCAAAAAAATTGCTCTGAGCACTATGCGACTTAACTTCTGAGGTCATCAGTCGCCTAGAACTTAGAACTAATTAAACCTAACTAACCTAACTAACCTAAGGACATCACACACATCCATACCCGAGGCAGGATTCGAACCTGCGACCGTAGCGGTCACGCGGTTCCAGACTGAAGCGCCTTTAACCGCACGGCCACACCGGCCGGCTCATCTCGGTGTCGTAATGACGTACTCGACATTTACGTGTCTGCGATAACACAACAGCATCTTTTGGCGTAACACTGCATCATTTCCCTGTTTTTGTTTAGGTATTCACTTGTTCGGAATCCCAGTTCGGGCGTCTTGATAAGCTTGTCATGTCTACCAATGGTCCATAACCGAAATGTGACTGTTAATCCACGTTTCTCACTAAGTGATAGGCGGCCTTATTTCGGCTAATCTTCCAGACTAATTTACCCGCAGTAAGAACGTCTATTCTGCTCTATGAGTGCCATGGTGTGGACCGGGATATCAGATTTGGCACCTAGCTAATAAATAATTTCCTTGGCTTTTTTAAATTTCCAAAAAAGAGATATGATTAATCACTTAGGGTTCCATCTTCTCAACGCAGTTTCCATATAGCGTTTTGGTACTTTAGCTGCAATCTGTGAAAAAAATAACCGAATAAAATTTAAGTGGTGAATAATACTAGGAAACGTAATTGCTCTACAATACAAGGAGGGTGCTTATTCATCATTATTGATACCGACAATAGGACCGCCGTAAAAATGAACGTCATTGTTCTGGCAAAGTTACTCGCAAACTGTAAAGGATTCGGGCAACACTGTGCAGCGGCAGCAAGTCTTTCCAGAACGTCCAACAAGCTGTGCAGAGAAACTATCCCTGACTGGCCAAAGGTGGTTGTCTTGCAGAGTGAAATTATTCCCTGCTGCGTCGGTATGAGGAGGATAATGTCTGAAGGATGCCATCTTTTTTACACCTACGTGGAACAACATATAAATTCACTCGTTCACCTTAACATATACCACGAGAATATTTTTGTCTATTGTGTTTCAACACATTTCTGTAAAGATGCACGAGTGTGGTCATTCTTTCCCGGTTAAAGGTTTTTAAGCATCCCTGCTAAATGCAACGCATATGTGTACACACACAGACACACACACACACACACACACACACACACACACACATACACGAGGCTATCCGGACCAACGCGTCCTGATGTTCTACTGTATGACATAGTCCTATGGGGCAATCATCTTGGGGTTGAAGCTCTTTCTTTCTGTGTTTGCTTTAACAATACGTATGCTTTTGGATAGGACAATTTTGTTTTTTAACCCAAACATGTTTCACTGCAGTTGCAGCATCTTCAGTGGGCTTTTGTTTTTCATCTGTTAAAGATAAAGAATGTTCTTTACTATTTGTATACATGTAACTATTAGTTTTTAAATCGTAATTACAGATATTTGAAAAAAACACATAAATTATGAATTGATACCTTTTTACCACACGGTGTAAGTGAAACATTATGTAAATAGACACACACACACACACACATATGTGTGTGTGTGTGTGTCTATTTACATAATGTTTCACTTTCATTCTCTTTTTCCTCGTCTTCATCACTATCAAACCCTATATATTGAGTTGCCACTGTCATTGTCACTGTCACTGTTTCACTGTTTACCAGCTGTAAATGGTTCAAATGGCTCGGAGCACTATGGGACTTAACATCTGTGGTCATCAGTCCCCTAGAGCTTAGAATTACTTAAACCTAACTAACCTAAGGACATCACATACATCCATACCCGAGGCAGGATTCGAACCTGCGATCGTAGCGGTCACGCGGTTCCATACTGAAGCGCATAACCACACGGCCACACCAGCCGGCTTACCAGCTGTAAAAACAAATATGGCGGGTGGTGGAACAGTTGAAGGTGTAAATACAAGATGGCTGACAGTGGAATAGTTGAAGGTGTTCCTGGCGGATGTTCTGAATCTTTCAGAGGTGTCTGTGATTTTGTGTGTGTGTGGTGTGGGGAGGGGGGGGGGGGGCTGGGGGATGGGGGCAGGGAGGGGGGGGGGGTGAAAGCTCTATAGGTTGGTATTGTCTAATAATTCTGTGCCTATCGGGCATGTTGTGAAATTTTGTTACCAGCGGAAGTTTAAACTTTAGTAGTTGACAATATGTGAGACTCGTTGTCCATAAACAGTGGTTCTTCTCAGAGCTAAAAGTTATCTGAACAAAAGTATCCAGACAATCTATGTAATGCAGAATTGACCACTAGATGTCATGAGATACGCACCCGCTAGTTTAAAGGTGGCGTGGAGTGTAGTCTTGGCAGCAGAGAAGCAGTAACAGTCGGGTCAGATAGCATCAGTCAAGAGAGCTGTGACCAGTCACTGGATGTCACCTGAGAAACAAATCCATCAGGGACATTTCAGCCCTTCTCTAGGCTGCACAAACTGTTAAATCGAGTGTTACTGATGGTAGCGAGGTGAATTGGGAAGGAATAACCACATCTAGGTTTAGACAGACCTAATGCACTGACACACAATAACCTTCCAGCATAGAGATGGGTGGTTCTAAAAAAATAAAATAAGCATCAAATGAGCCGAAGGAATCACTCGTGAGTTTCAAAATGTTACCAACAGTCCAGAGAGTACGACGACTGGGCGCAGATTGTCCTCATAAGCAACACTTAAACGCAGTCAATGCTAAGCGAAGCTTGGGGCGGTGTAAAAGGGCAACTGCTAAACAGTGAATGATAAGAAACGAGTGATCTGGTGTGAGGATATAGCCTTTGGCGATGCGATGGAAGGACTTGTGTTTGCCGAATTTCTGGAGAACGTTGCCTGCCACAATGCCTAGTGTCCGCAGTGAAGTATGGGCGATATGGTATTACGTTATAGGGACGCTTTTCGTGGTTGGGTTGTGAGCCCCTTACTGAGCTTAAGAAAACGCTAAATGAGGAAGGGTAGAAGCGCGTTTGAACCATTGGGTCAGTAGAGGAACAGTTCTGGGACGACGACTGTTAGTATCAATATGACAATGCACGATCTCATAAAACAACTTCCGTGAGGTAATGGTTTGTAGACAATGACATTCCTGAAATGTATTAGCCTGCCGCGAGTCCCAACCCGAACACAGTTTTATACCTTTGGGACGAGTTGGAAAGTCAACTTCGATCCAGACCCAGGCGTGGAACATCTCTACCATCTTTGGCGGTCTAAGACGCTGCAGTCATGGACTGTGCGGCTGGTGCCGGCGGAGGTTTGAGTCCTCCTTCGGGCATGGGCATGTGTTTTTCTCCTTAGGATAATTTAGGTTAAGTAGTGTGTAAGCTTAGGGGCTGATGACCTTAGCAGTTAAGTCCCATAAGATTTCACACACATTTCAACGTTTTTCTACCGTCTTTGATTTTCGGCTGTTGAGGAAGAATTGGCTGCTATTCTTCCACAGACATTCAGACATCTCGTTGAAAATGTCCCCACCAAAGCCACCAAAAAGTGGAACACCTTTCATCAGATAGTGTCTTTAGTAACGTTTATTTTGTTTTTGAAAATTATGATTGAAAAATGAAAGCTTATTACATATGTTACCGCTTAAATTAGTGAAATAAAGTTCTACTATACGCTACATTTACAGATTACAAGAATGTAAAACAATACATGTAAAAAAAAGAGCAACTCTACCGAATATGGCCACAATAGTTCGCCATTGCTAAGGAAACCGCGCGACCTTAAACTGACCCTGCGCTCCCTATTGATTTAGTGTCATATTCGTTTTTCAATAGAAAATAGAATATAAATTGTATTTCCCGTCTGAGCTTGGCAAAACATGATAACAATATGAAACAGGAAACAATTGCTAATATTCTACAAAAAATGAAAAATGTCCATAATTACACCTCGTGTCTAAGTCAGCCAACAGGATACAGTTAGCAAAAAAAGCGATGCATAATCCCGTACATTGAGTAACTCTCGCAACTGTAGACCTGCAGGGTACAATCCTAACAGCGTGTTAAAATTTTTATTCAGTGGAAAAGACAAACTGGCATAGAGCAGTGGTTATAAAATCACATGGAAGCACTGGGAAAATATACACTCCTGGAAATGGAAAAAAGAACACATTGACACCGGTGTGTCAGACCCACCATACTTGCTCCGGACACTGCGAGAGGGCTGTACAAGCAATGATCACACGCACGGCACAGCGGACACACCAGGAACCGCGGTGTTGGCCGTCGAATGGCGCTAGCTGCGCAGCATTTGTGCACCGCCGCCGTCAGTGTCAGCCAGTTTGCCGTGGCATACGGAGCTCCATCGCAGTCTTTAACACCGGTAGCATGCCGCGACAGCGTGGACGTGAACCGTATGTGCAGTTGACGGACTTTGAGCGAGGGCGTATAGTGGGCATGCGGGAGGCCGGGTGGACGTACCGCCGAATTGCTCAACACGTGGGGCGTGAGGTCTCCACAGTACATCGATGTTGTTGCCAGTGGTCGGCGGAAGGTGCACGTGCCCGTCGACCTGGGACCGGACCGCAGCGACGCACGGATGCACGCCAAGACCGTAGGATCCTACGCAGTGCTGTAGGGGACCGCACCGCCACTTCCCAGCAAATTAGGGACACTGTTGCTCCTGGGGTATCGGCGAGGACCATTCGCAACCGTCTCCATGAAGCTGGGCTACGGTCCCGCACACCGTTAGGCCGTCTTCCGCTCACGCCCCAACATCGTGCAACCCGCCTCCAGTGGTGTCGCGACAGGCGTGAATGGAGGGACGAATGGAGACGTGTCGTCTTCAGCGATGAGAGTCGCTTCTGCCTTGGTGCCAATGATGGTCGTATGCGTGTTTGGCGCCGTGCAGGTGAGCGCCAGAATCAGGACTGCATACGACCGAGGCACACAGGGCCAACACCCGGCATCATGGTGTGGGGAGCGATCTCCTACACTGGCCGTACACCACTGGTGATCGTCGAGGGGACACTGAATAGTGCACGGTACATCCAAACCGTCATCGAACCCATCGTTCTACCATTCCTAGACCGGCAAGGGAACTTGCTGTTCCAACAGGACAATGCACGTCCGCATGTATCCCGTGCCACCCAACGTGCTCTAGAAGGTGTAAGTCAACTACCCTGGCCAGCAAGATCTCCGGATCTGTCCCCCATTGAGCATGTTTGGGACTGGATGAAGCGTCGTCTCACGCGGTCTGCACGTCCAGCACGAACGCTGGTCCAACTGAGGCGCCAGGTGGAAATGGCATGGCAAGCCGTTCCACAGAACTACATCCAGCATCTCTACGATCGTCTCCATGGGAGAATAGCAGCCTGCATTGCTGCGAAAGGTGGATATACACTGTACTAGTGCCGACATTGTGCATGCTCTGTTGCCTGTGTCTATGTGCCTGTGGTTCTGTCAGTGTGATCATGTGATGTATCTGACCCCAGGAATGTGTCAATAAAGTTTCCCCTTCCTGGGACAATGAATTCACGGTGTTCTTATTTCAATTTCCAGGAGTGTATATTGGTCAGTCGGACAGACTTATGGCTATTAGGTTACCTGAACATGAAAGGAGCTGGAGATTAAGAAAGAAAGAGTCAAACATTGGCGATAATATTTTAATAAAGAACGGCACATACGACGCAGAACGTGAAGTTTCGCATTGTGAGACGAAAAGCAGGAAGAGTGCGCTACTTGAAACACTGGAAATCAGCAAGCATTTGTCACAGAATGCTGGTTTAATATTAAGTGACCAAAGTCAGTTCCCTTTTTGTCCTGTGTTAATTAAGTTTTAGTTTTAAAAACTAGATTCGAATTATAAGTTCAGCTTTGTTTTTTATCGGTTATTAAATGTATCTCCACGTAATAAAAATTATTTCCCTTTTTAGGTAACGTTAACATTTTCCCATCGCAAAAAATTAAAAAATACAGTATCTCCTATGTAAACAATCTAAGTGTCATTATATTTGTTCCTTTTTTATCTTCCATGGAGGTATAGTGAGATGAACTGACCTATAGACTTAACACTGTACTCGATATGATACTGGAGGCGCCATGTTGGATGCCACACAACATACCGGGCTACCGTTTGCGACTGCTTCATGTTCTTAATTTCTGTCGAGTGCGTACATCAGTTGTTTTAAACAGAAAATGTTGCAGTATTTTCGTGAATAACACAGTGTTGGAACGTATTTTCAGATATATTTCATTTCTCAAGTGGATATTTGATCCACTAATACGAGGCAATTTGCCTCGTTAATGTAACTTTTTTTTTAATTACGAGTGTCAAATAACCAAGAAGAAAAGTATATTATGTGGAAAGGATACTTCTATAATCCAGAATCTTCGTTAGTACGGACCGATGAAATTGATGTTCAGTCTAAATTCTCTTCCCGAAAATGTAGAGAACATACTTTGCCATGAGTGGTCGCTTTCCAATCTTTCCGTCTCGCAGCGTTCCCACAGACAACTTTTAGGGCTGCATTGACGGGGAAATTCAAAGTCACATGACAGAAATAAAACCATTTCAGTATAAGTACACAGCACATCCAAAATTCATGTATATGAAAGAACATTTCGCTTGAATGAGTCCACACGTCATTGCGTGTGATTAATTTACACTTAAGACTGCAATCGAAATAATTAGTACAGCAGTGAACGACACAAGTTTGGGGCAATTAACATGGTGGACGACGGCTTCATGTTCGTGACGACGAGACAATTCCCCTTATTAAACCTCCATGGTAAGTTCCGTATAAACAATATCTGAGCAAGACTTACTTCATTTTACTTATTAAGACAAAAAGAAATTACAGACATTGGTTGTAAGTGGGCATTGATTCTAATCAATGGGGAAAGTTGAGAATTAGTGCTGGACTGGGATTCGAACCCTGGTATCCTGTTTAGTAGGCAGATGACCTCTAAGACGTCCGGACACAGTGATCTTCGCAACCGCACGGAGTACCCTAGCACATCCCCGTCAGACCCAAATTAAGAACTTATCGACACATTACTATTGTAGTGCCCCTTCCCGTTATTCTAGTTACTCGCTACAGTTCGCCGTTTTCCTTAAGAGTTCGAACCTGGTGTGCACCTGCACCAAAGAGATCACTGGTCGCGTTGGTCGAGATCCAATGACTGTTAGCAGAATATGGAATCGGTGGGTTCAGGAGGGTAATACGGAACGCCGTGCTGGATTCCCAAGGACCTCGTATCACTAGCAGTCGAGATGACAGGCATCTTATCTGCATGGCTGCAACGGATCGTGCAGCCACGTCTGGATCCCCGAGTCAACAGATGGGGACGTTTGCGACACAACAACCATCTGCGCGAACAGTTCGACTACGTTTGCAGCAGCATGGACTATCAGCTCGGAGACCATGACTGCGGTTGCCCTTGACGCTGCATCACAGACAGGAGTGCCTGCGATGGTGTACTCAACGACGAACCTGGGTGCACGAATGGCGAAACGTAATTTTTTCGGATGAATACAGGTTCTGTTTACAGCATCATATTGGTGTTTGACGAGATCGCGGTGAACGCACATTGGAAGCGTGTATTCGTCATCGCCATACTGGTGTATCACCCGGTGTGATGGTATGGGGTGCCATTGGTTACACGTCTCGGTCACCTCTTGATCGCACTGACGGCACTTTGAACAGTGGACGTTATATTTCAGCTGTGTTACGGCCCGTGGCTCTACCCTTCATTCGATCCCTGCGAAACCCTACATTTCAGCATGATAATGCACGACCGCATGTTGCAGGTCCTGTACGGGCCTTTCTGGATACAGAAAATGTTCGACTGCTGCCCTGGCCAGCACATTCTCCAGATCTCTCACCAATTGAAAACGTATAGTCATTGGTGGCCGAGCAACTGGCTCGTCGCAATACGCCAGTGATAAACAGTGGTATCGTGTTGAAGCTGCATGGGCAGCTGTACCTGTACACGCCATCCAAGCTCTGTTTGACTCATTGCCCAGGCGTATCAAGGCCGTTTTTACGACCAGAGGTGGTTGTTCTGTGTACTGATTTCTCAGGATCTATGCACCCAAATTGCGTGAAAATGTAATCACATGTCAGTTCTAGTTTAATACACTCCTGGAAATTGAAATAAGAACACCGTGAATTCATTGTCCCAGGAAGGGGAAACTTTATTGGCACATTCCTGGGGTCACATACATCACATGATCATACTGACAGAACCACAGGCACATAGACACAGGCAACAAAGCATGCACAATGTCGGCACTAGTACAGTGTATATCCACCTTTCGCAGCAATGCAGGCTGCTATTCTCCCATGGAGACGACCGTAGAGATGCTGGATGTAGTTCTGTGGAACGGCTTGCCATGCCATTTCCACCTGGCGCCTCAGTTGGACCAGCGTTCGTGCTGGACGTGCAGACCGCGTGAGACGACGCTTCATCCAGTCCCAAACATGCTCAATGGGGGACAGATCCGGAGATCTTGCTGGCCAGGGTAGTTGACTTACACCTTCTAGAGCACGTTGGGTGGCACGGGATACATGCGGACGTGCATTGTCCTGTTGGAACAGCAAGTTCCCTTGCCGGTCTAGGAATGGTAGAACGATGGGTTCGATGACGGTTTGGATGTACCGTGCACTATTCAGTGTCCCCTCGACGATCACCAGTGGTGTACGGCCAGTGTAGGAGATCGCTCCCCACACCATGATGCCGGGTGTTGGCCCTGTGTGCCTCGGTCGTATGCAGTCCTGATTGTGGCGCTCACCTACACGGCGCCAAACACGCATACGACCATCATTGGCACCAAGGCAGAAGCGACTCTCATCGCTGAAGACGACACGTCTCCATTCGTCCCTCCATTCACGCCTGTCGCGACACCACTGGAGGCGGGCTGCACGATGTTGGGGCGTGAGCGGAATACGGCCTAACGGTGTGCGGGACCATAGCCCAGCTTCATGGAGACGGTTGCGAATGCTCCTCGCCGATACCCCAGGAGCAACAGTGTCCCTAATTTGGTGGGAAGTGGCGGTGCGGTCCCCTACGGCACTGCGTAGGATCCTACGGTCTTGGCGTGCATCCGTGCGTCGCTGCGGTCCGGTCCCAGGTCGACGGGCACGTGCACCTTCCGCCGACCACTGGCGACAACATCGATGTACTGGGGAGACCTCACGCCCCACGTGTTGAGCAATTCGGCGGTACGTCTACCCGGGCCTCCCGCATGCCCACTATACGCCCTCGCTCAAAGTCCGTCAACTGCACATACGGTTCACGTCCACGCTGTCGCGGCATGCTACCGGTGTTAAAGACTGCGATGGAGCTCCGTATGCCACAGCAAACTGGCTGACACTGACGGCGGCAGTGCACAAATGCTGCGCAGCTAGCGCCATTCGACGGCCAACACCGCGGTTCCTGGTGTGTCCGCTGTGCCGTGCGTGTGATCATTGCTTGTACAGCCCTCTCGCAGTGTCCGGAGCAAGTATGGTGGGTCTGACACACCGGTGTCAATGTGTTCTTTTTTCCATTTCCAGGAGTGTATATTTGTCCAATGAATACCCGTTTTTCATCTGTATTTCTTGTTGGTGTAGCAGTTTTAATGGCCAGTAGTGTATGTATGTGGTGTCTGTTCTTTCGGACATTTGGGAACTAAAGAGCAGACACCATATGTATATATTTTATCTAAGTTTGCGACATTCCGTTGTTACTTGGCTATGGCCTAAGAAGCCGAAAGACGGTTCGTGACCAAAGAGATGTAATTTAGCAGAACATTAGGAAGTGTTTCGTAGGCTAATTGACGTTTGTACAACTATTTTTACAGCAATATGGTGAGCCTAACAACGGAGAAGCCCACAGGCCCGGAGAAAATGCCTGGCGAGTGGGTGGAACGCACTATGTGGAAGATGCGCTGGGTGCGCGAGTGGCGCCAGAAGATGATCTGGGTGCCGGTCTGGAAGAAGGTGTGGGGGCCGATGCACATCCGCGAGTGGGTGCCCATGCCGCGCGCGCCGCCGCAGATGGCCGTCTCCTGGAAGCAGCTGCACAACGTCAACGCCGAAGACGCCGAGGTCGGCGACAATGCCGTCTACGACCAGCAGCCGCAGCAGCAGCAGCAGGTGCCGACCAAGAGGTCTCTACCCAGGCCCGTACTCGTCGCCAGGACCGGCAAGTGAGGGCCGCCTGTCTTTCCCCCACCTGCTGCCTCCTCGCCAGCAGTTTCTCGTATCCTGCACTGGTGAACTGTTCGTGCTGGAAGATTAGTTCCTCGTGGAAAGAATTTGTCGGTAGCATCGTGCACTATCGGACTACTGTGTTGGTGTTCAGCTGATTTGCAATGGACCTCCCGTTTACTGGTACAGCTGACTCGAAACTGAGAAAAGAAGTTTTATTATTGACTACGTTCCTTCGATGGGGTGCCACAAGTTTAAGGTTACAGTTCGTTGAAAAGTAAAATGTGTTTAGAAACAGCATATAGTTTATCACTTAATTGCTGTCACACTCTTCTATTTGCAAGACATTGACCAAGAATTTATTTGTGGAAACAGTAGTTTCAATAATGCTCATAATGACTCTGAAAGACTTGTTACTCAGGTGTCATGATTACAGTACGTCCTTTGGCTCAAAGCACGCATTCCCACTGTAAATTTGAAGTGTATTTTCTGAATGGAATAAATTTGTATGAATTAATATCTGATGTAGTAGTTGAGATATAATTGATACAGTTCGACAGTGAGGGTCATCTGAGGTTTAAAGAAGAAGATAATTTGTAAAGTTATAGCTCAGAGTGAGAGCAATAGGTGTCAAAACAACAATGGCCCAACTCACTATGCAGCAATGTTGAAAATCATGAGGCATTGTAACACCTCTGTCAAAATTTTTAGTCCTTACAGAACAAGATAATTCCTAGACTTTTTGATTATAGTGTATTATTGGACGAATGTCGTTGTTTCAGTGTTGAGTGTGACACTTTCAGAATGTGGGTTTGGACTCTACAGCTATGTACTGTTAGCAGTCAGCCCTGTAGGGTAGACCGCTTCCCTGTTAAGAGTACACTCATTACTCGCATTTACAGGCTGATTCAGCTGCCCCTGCCACTCGGTTTGATGTAACCCACAGCACATTCAAGTACCATTTTCATATTCTCACGCTCGCTACGCCAAAATATTACTCCTACAGAAAAAATGAACAGGACGTTTTTGTAGGAAATAAAAAATTTAAAAGTTGATATAGTTAAATTTTGTACAGGAGTGTGTTTTCACTAGAGGCCGTGGTTCTCCAATTATCCGAGAAAAACGTACAAAAGTGACCTTAAAACGTGTTTTTCTTGAATAACTCGGAAACTGTCTCCTCTAGTGGAAACTTATCACAGTACAAAATTTAGCTACATTAAATATCTTACAAAAAGTTCCTGCTCTTTTTTTCCATAGGAATGATACTAGTTCTACAGCTTGCTTCCGCCGCTTTCTCTCGAAGTTAGAGGCTTTATTGTGAAAAACTTACAAAAAAATTATGATTCATAGTATTGCCCATCGCTGTGCACTACATTCTCCCATCTTTCGGATAGCATACGAATCCCGTGGCGGAATAACTGGGCGTCTTTTGTTGGGCTTCATGAATCTATTCAATTTTTCACTTGTTCATATGATCGGAAATCTGGCCAGCCAGACTGTATGCCACTGATCGGAAAAGGTGGTAGTCAGAGGGAGAAAAGTATGGAGAATACGGCGGAAGGGATGGGACTTCTCATTTCAACGTTTCCATGTATATTTTGACGGGTTTTGCGACATGGGGCCGAGCACTGACCTGCTGCAAAATTACCTTTACGTGTCTATCGCTGTATTGTGGCCGTTTGTGTTTCAGTGTTGGTCTCGAACGCATCAACTGCTTCCGATAATCATGTCCTGTGACTGTATTCGTCTGTTTCAGTAGCTACGAAAACGTTCTATCTTCCAGCGCCATGCCGATCTTCGACATCAAGATCACCGTTCTTAAGTCGTTGAAAACTTTCTCTGCACGTTCTTCCACCACTAGTTCCCTTACCATTGGCCTTACCCAGCATTTTAAGAGCCACAGCCGCAGATATCTTCATGTTAAAGCAGAAAATTAAAACTTCCCGCAAAATGGTGAGAAATGTGTACGTAAGTTGACGTACTTAATCGAGAATAACCTTATGATGCAATCACAAATCGACTAATATATTTATGGCATTACGTTTACAGATGCCTAAGCTTATTGTATTACACCAATAACCAGCCACCCGAACCCCACTTGCCGCTACTGCCGTCTATTGCAAAACGGCGGAAGCAAAGTTGCAGACTTAACAGTTAGCGCATAGCGAGTGGGAGAATAGGAAAATGTTGCGAGTGGTATTTGGTGCCGCCAGCGGCATAAAACCCAGAGCTAGGGGCACCTAAATCATCCTATCCAGTACTTCGACGTCCCCCATGACTATGTTGCATACGTTTTATGTTGTTTCTGAACCCTGCACTATTTACTTACATACAAATCTCCATCACATATTTTGTGAATTACAATGAATCGATTCATTTTGAGAAAATACGTAAAGATTAATTTTCACTGTAGATATTTTTTGTTGCAGAATATGAATAGTTCAACAAGGCACCTTATGAAATTTGTCCCTACTAGGAAAAAGAGTCTGGTGTTGATGAATGTGAGGTAATATGGTTTTCCAAGAAATTTTTTTTCCAACACTGATTCACTTTGCTTTTGAAAACAGGTTTGTATGTTATTTAATGAAACAGAAATTCTTTTGTAAACATCCAGCTTGTTGAATCCAACTATACTTATGGTGTATAGAAAGAGACTCCACTTATCAACCACTCAACTTTGGGATGATATCGTTCGTCTGGTGGCGCCATTGTCTAATTGCTTGGAAGCAAAATCATTATCTTTTGCTGAACTATCAATCTTTAACTTATCTTTTCTTTTGGTACGTGGATACAATTATGGGGAGTAAGCACAATTTAACAAAGAAGGTTTCCATTTTATGAGACCAACTTTCTAACTGCAAATCAAACATGAGTTTACGCTGTTAAGGTTTTTTCGTTTGTGATAACAACAAAAATTACATTTGAAACAGTACACATGCTAAATAAAGGCGGCTTAATATAAGATATCAATCAGCTGAGTAGCATATACATAAATGATTTGGAGGACGGGGTGGGCAGCAACTGCATTTGTTTGCTGATGATGCCGTGGTGTACGGTAAGGTGTCGAAGATGAGTAACTGTACGAAGAAACACGATGACTTAGGCAAAATTTCCAGTTGGTATGATGAGTGGCAGCTAGCCCCAAATGTGTGAAAATGTAAGTTAATGCGGATGAGTAGGAAGATCAAACCTGTAATGTTTGGTTACAGTATTACTAATGGCTGCTTGACAGTGTCAAGTCATTTAAATATCTGGGCGTAACGTGCAAAGCGGGGGGACCGCATATAGGACGCTGGTGCGATATGTTCTTGAGTACTGCTCGAGTGTTTTGGGGGAAGCAATTCAGAGGTGGGCTGCTAGATTTGTTACCGGTAGGTTCGAACAATATGTAAGTGCTACTGAGATGCTTCGGGAACTAAATTGGGAATCCCTGGAGAGAAGGCAACGTTCTTTTCGAGAAGCACTGTTGAGAAAATTTAGAGAACCGTCATTTGAAGCTGACTGCCGAACGATTCTAGTGCCGCCTACATACAGGGTGCTTCAAAAAGAATACCACAACTTTAAAAATGTGTATTTAATGAAAGAAACATAATATAACCTTCTGTTATACATCATTACAAAGAGTATTTAAAAAGTTTTTTTTCACTCAAAAACAAGTTCAGAGATGTTCAATATGGCCCCCTCCAGACACTCGAGCAATATCAACCCGATACTCCAACTCGTTCCCCACTCTCTGTAGCATATCAGGCGTAACAGTTTGGATAGCTGCTGTTATTTCTCGTTTCAAATCATCAATGGTGGCTGGGAGAGGTGGCCGAAGCACCATATCCTTAACATACCCCCATAAGAAAAAATCGCAGGGTGTAAGATCAGGGCTTCTTGGAGGTCAGTGATGAAGTGCTCTGTCACGGGCTGCCTGGCGGCCGATCCATCGCCTCGGGTAGTTGACGTTCAGGTTTCATAACTAACCTTTTTCGTAGGACTCTCCATACAGTTGATTGTGGAATTTGCAGCTCTCTGCTAGCTCTGCGAGTCGACTTCCTGGGCTGTGAACAAATGCTTGCTGGATGCGTGCTACATTTTCATCACTCGTCCTCGGCCGTCCAGAACTTTTTCCTTTGCACAAACACCCATTCTCTGTAAACTGTTTATACCAACGTTTAATACACCACCTATCAGGAGGTTTAACACCATACTTCGTTCGAAATGCACGCTGAACAACTGTCGTCGATTCACTTCTGCCGTACTCAATAACACAAAAAGCTTTCTGTTGAGCGGTCGCCATCTTAGCATCAACTGACGCTGAAGACTAGTCAACAGCGGCTCAAGCGAACAAATGTACAACTAAATGAAACTTTATAGCTCCCTTAATTCGCCGACAGATAGTGCTTAGCTCTGCCTTTTGTCGTTGCAGAGTTTTAAATTCCTAAAGTTGTGGTATTCTTTTTGAATCACCCTGTATATTGAGAGTAAGGACCACGAAGATAAGATACGAGAAATTAGGGCTCATACGGAAGCAGGTTGGTAGTCGTTTTCCCCTCACTATTGGCGAGTGGAACAGGAAAGGAAATGACAAGTAGTGGCACAGGGTACCCTCCGCCACGCACCGCACAGTGGCTTGCGGATTATCTGCGTAGATGTTAAGGCGACGGCCTACCTCCTTCACTAGGACGACGGATAGTAAACCACTGTGGTGTTCATATCTACTTTCTGGATGATGAATGCTGTACTTTACAGGGGACAGATCACCATCGATAGTGTAATATGCTCTCAGTTCATGAGGCAACGCGGACAGGACGTTTGTGCAAAGTTTGGTGATCTGGAATTTCACGCCCCTTTCCTTGCGGGTCCGGCTGTAGCGATGAATATTATTTCATCACCAGAATCCGTGCCGGTCATTCCGGAGTAGAATGCTACCGCTAGCGACCTAGGCTAAGGAGCTGCGTTCTCGTGTGTACTGAAATAGCGGTATCGACCTAGATGCCGACTTGGCTCGCGGCCTGGGCATTAGCATAGCTCCGTGTCACGCACGGCGGCAGCCGCATCGATATGCGCCCGTCGTCGATAGTGGTTCCTGCGTGCGGAAACCCCCACTCCCGGCCGCACGGTCCGGTTTCCTTGGCGGAGAAAATCGCTTAGAGCACCACGATATCGCTGGCTGGCGGCCTGCGGCCTGCTTCTCACACGTGTTCGTGTTTGATAGCTGTCGTCGCAAAGATTTCTTGATTTATTGCGAAAGTTTGGTAAATTAATGTCCAGTTTGATACACGCCACAGGTAAAGTTGGTGGAAACGTTGTAATTTGTCGCTTGGGGAACGGCTACTGTGAAAGTGGAAGATAAATTCGGAAAGAAACCTGACAAACTGGTAGTTCTATGAAACGATCTGAACGGAAATGACAAGAATTACTTTAAGACACACAGCCATGCTGAGAAACGCTGAAGGAACTTGAGCTCCATGTAGATTGCGACGAAACATTTTCAACAGTCTGCTGGAGGTGATTTATCTAGGTGTAATTTTTTTATAATTAATCTCTTGTGCAGTTTGTGCCGAAACAATCAATTATGAAGAGGCGAACAAGCTTTTTTAAGAAATAAGATATGCAGCTGTGTTTTTGTCCGCGATGTTCAATTTAGTAGTTCACATCTCATTACAAACACTGTTATTGTTGAAACTTCCTGGCAGATTATTGTTAATATTTTCAGGCATCGTTCCTCAATCCTTTATCTCTTATGTAACTATTAATTGTCTTTTTCAACTGAATTTTTGTCGTTGTTATTATTAGTCAGACACGTTTCAACTATTGTTTTAGACATAGTCAGAGAGCTACAAAGAAATTTATTTTGCTTAATTTCAATATATTGTTTTGATGTTAGTGGTATTTCATAGTAGCACTTTTCGGTTACCTTAATATACACACTAGTTACAAGTGAAGGCTTATGCAGATAGTAGATGAAGTACTTACCTTAAATTTTCTGAATTCTGTATGTGTCCATTGGCTCTTGTGAAGTGAAGGCTTATGCAGATAGTAGATGAAGTACTTACCTTAAATTTTCTGAATTCTGTATGTGTCCATTGGCTCTTGTGAAGTGAAGGCTTATGCAGATAGTAGATGAAGTACTTACCTTAAATTTTCTGAATTCTGTATGTGTCCACTGGCTCTTGTGACAGGCTTCTAGATTCAGTCTGTATTTACAAGTTTCTGCCCAGCTGCGTGCCAAGGGTACTGCACTTTACCGAAGTGATAGGTTCACTGAGGCATTATGGGAACTGTAGAAGGTAGAAATGGATGGAACGTTGAAGTGCGGAGAGAAGATGCTGTGGTGGAGAGACTTTAATGATTTCTCTTGTGCGTGTTTGTGTTTGCGTGTGTATGCTCGTTTTAATTTAATTTTATTTTTTTTATAGCAAAAATCAAAAAAATACTGCTGACGGGAATCCAGAAATCTCGAACCCTACCACAGAAGAAATTATATTAATAATAATAATAACTGCAAAGATGATATCTGCTGGCACAGTTGCTGTTGGGGAAAGATTGTGATTTCCACACGACCGTGCTTCATCTCTCTGCTTTATTCATGTCTCACAAAAAATAATGTTGTATGAACAGGTTGCCATCAATGCAAATCATCCATATTTCCACCAGAAATCATTACAATATCATGACTGAAAACACTTTTGATAGTAAATTATCATTATCGTTATTAACGGTAATTTTTTGGAAGCCAACGTATCTAGCAATTTTAACATGAATATGCCTACACTCCATGTCGCTACCAACCCTGACAGATTTTTATTAATTAAAAGTCTTGAAGGCTCGGCACAAAATCGCAGAAAAAAAAGAAAAAGAAATATGAACACAGTACATTACAATCAGACGTAAACACTTGAAAGTATATCATACAACAACATAAGAATGTGAAAATTTTATAAGTATATCAGCCTTTCTGGTGTGGGAATGGAACGCCCTACCACAAGAACTCCTTACCAACTTTGTGTCCGTGGTGATCATACACGCTATTAAGAAACATGTCTCGTCTTTCGTAATGTCCAGAGGAGAGTAATGAATAGCTGTGACTTTAGTGAACTTTGAATAGGAGTACCACTTCTGTTCGTCTCATTGCGTGTTTCTTTCAGTTACCTTCTGTATTGTACTGTAGCAGTTCTTACAATGTATGGTCGAAGTTCCATCGAGCTGTGTCAGTTGGCAGTGTCACATCACCCGATATTTACTTGCACACTAGGGTATCATATTCAAAATCAAAGATATATATTTGTCACAACTAAATTCAAGTAACCTTCACGTGACCCAGTAACTCCAAGTAATTGTCTCCCCACCAGACTCTCTACGAACCAGCGACATCAGTGGGAGATAAACCAATAGGTTCGCATTACACTCACGCATCCAATAACGCCTGTACAAAATGTGCTGCGGATACTGCTTGGCAACATTCACAATAAATTAATTACTTTTGAATACATTATGGGAATGAACAGTGATCAATGTGTTACAAATATTTACTGTCAAAAACAGACAGTAGTGATTCTCCAGCAGAAGGAGGTTCTTACTCATTGGTCTGAAGATGACCACAGTAGTGGTCGAAACCGGTCACCGTAATAAATAAATTGTGATCAAGACTGTTTTTGATAGTAAATAAAGACAATAACATTCCTCATTTCTATTACCGTTTCTCCACTCAGTGACGAGCAAAAGCCATGCGTGCCTGTCTTCCACAACACTAAGAATTGTGCAGTAAGATAGTGAGCATAGCCTGATTTACAAGAGCAGCTGAGAGACATGACGCAGTAGACCGACATAAATTTCGTTCAGCTAAGCTAATTACGTCTAAGCCTGTATTTATTGTCACCATTCAGAATAAAACTTCGGTGCACGAGTCAAAGTCATCTCCCGCGCGACTGTTTCATGCTTTTACTTTGCAGCAACAGATGTCCTACCACTTCAGGTTATTGCGCCAAAGAGGATGGGTCGCCTCTAGAGACATGGTCTGCTGTCAGCGAACACTTATCATGACATGTCTCAAACAAGCGAACGCTACTCCTATTTGTAAATTTTTCTTTGTCTGTGGTGTCAGATGTGTCACTTTTCATAAAATCTATAATTAAAATACTTTTATTAGCTCCATCGGTGACTTGTGCTTATACCCACTCGAAGAAACACTTGCGAGAATTTTAGGTTGTATCTCTCTTATCCAAACAGTGTTTTCACCGACGGACTATTTCGTGTCTCCGTCCTCCTCCAGGGACAAGAACGAATCCAGTCTACTGTTACCAAGGGATGCCTCGCCTTTCAAACTGCATCTTACTTTTCAGTTTTGCCGAAAGTATCCCTCGGCCAGCCTTCTAGAATTTACGAGATGCCTCTTTTACCCCTTCTGGAACATGGTTTCCGCCTGCTCTTGTCAGCCTTATATCTCTCGGTGTGTAACAATGGCCAAACATAGCTACCTTGCGCCTCTCTGTATTCTGCTCGATAAAGAATTCTATAAATCTCAAGCCAAACGTTGGATGTAGATGAGGTCTACATCAATCAAACGCAAAATTCTAGCCGCATGTTTCACAACGTATTACACCGTAAGTTCCGCATATTTCACAACCTATTATACCATAAGTTATGATTACCCTCAACTTAAGAAATTACGTAATATTGTGTTCGCAAATGAGGGTGGAGAGGGAAATAACGTGTCATTGCCCTGTCTCAGGTGACTTTGAACGTGGACTAGTGAAAAATCACATGGCTAACAAAGCCATAGAGGACATTTCAACCTCTCGAAGAGTGCCCATGTTGAGTGCTGCTGATGTGATTGTGAGTTGTAAACTTGAAGGAACAATCACAGCCAAAACAAGATCAGCCAGACCTTACTTACTGACGGACTGGGAGAGTCAAGCATTGTGGCTGTTGGTTGTAAAAAATCTCATGAAATCAGCGGAAGGAGTCACTTGTGAGTTCAAAAGTACTGTCAGCAGTCGACCTAGCACGGTGACTGAGTGTGGGGAGTTAAAAAGTACAATGGTCAAGCAGCTCTTCATAAGCTACACGTTGGCAAGTGGCTGTTGTGCTGGTCTAAAAGAGCGACGCAAAGGGACAGTGGATGACTGGGAACGGGTGATTGGGAGTAATCAATCACGTCATACCCAGTGTCAGACTGATGGAAGAGTTCGGGTTTGGCAAATGTATGGAGAATGTTATCTGTCATCATGCGTAGTGCTAACAGTGAAGTAAGGCTCAGGTGATGGTTCGATATGAGAATGTTTTTCGTGATTAGAGTGCAGCTACCTTATTCTGCTCAAGAAAACGCCAAATGCGGAAGGATATGAACACATTTTTCAGCACTGAGTACTGCGTGCAGTAAGGGAACAGTTCTGATACGGTTATTGTTTGTATGACCACGACAATGCAGCCTGTTATAAGGCAGCATCTGTTAGGCAATGGTCTATGAACAGTATCAATACCGAAATGGACTGGCAAGTCTACATTCAGGACCTGAACCCAATAGAATACTTTTAGGATGAGCCAGAATGTCGACATCACTCCAAATCCTAGCATCCTGCTCTGGTTTCTGCTGTGTAGCAAGAATGGTCTACCATTCCTCCACAGACATTCAGACTTGGCATTGAAAGACTCCCCAGTAGAGTTCAGTTTGTCTACCAGAGGTGTGCGAACAAAATGTTATTTAGAGCTTGTACAGAAACAAGAATACTTCTGTGAAAGTCGAGTGATATGAAAGGGAAGCACTAGCTGAGAAGTGAGTGAGACTGGGTTGTGTCCTGTCCTTGATGTTATTCAGTCAGTATATAGAGGACGTTTTCGTGGAGGAAAGCAAGGAAAATACGGAAAGGGAATTAAAATTCAGCGAGAAGAAGTAAAAAGTTTGAGGTTTGTCGATTACATTGTAATTCTGTCGGAGATGGCAAAGGACGACGAACAACAAAAGGGTTATACATTGCAGTCGAATTAAATCAGGCGATACTGAGGGATTTAGATTAGGAAATGAGACACTAAAAGTAGTAGATGAGTTTTGCTATTTGCACAGAGAGCAAGTGATGATAGCAGCAGTAAAGAGGATATAAAATTCATACTGATGGTAGCAAAGAACAGCATTTCTGAAGAAGAGAAATTCGTCAACATCGAAAAATTAGGTCTTAGCAGTTCTTTTCTGCAGACTAGAGTGTAGCTTTGTATGAAGGTGAAAGAGGAGAATTAACAATTTAGACAAGAAGGAGTAGAATATTTTGAAACGTGGTGCTATAGAAGAATGCTGGCGGTTAGATGGGCAGATCGAATAAGAAATGAGGAAGTACTGAATCCAATTAGTGAAAAAAAAGTTAATGGTGCAATTTGAGGAAAAGAAGGTAGCTGCTGATAGAACACATGCTAAGACTTCAAGGAATTGTCAGTTTGGTAAAGGAAGGAAGTGTGCGGGGTAAGAACAGCATAGGAAGACCAAGGCTTGAGCACAGTAAGCAGGTTCAAATGGATGTAGTTTACGGTAGTTATACAGAGATGCTTTCTGGGGTAGACTATATCTGTCCAAGGATACTATTGTGCAAAACGTAGCAAGCCTTACTGTTGGGGAGCCTCGTACGATGTGGAATCTACCTGGTGGCAAGTTATGGCGTCACAATACACCTGGAGACAACATACTGGCTTCCATCTGGCTAAGGGAAGCAAACCCTTATAAGGCAGCAAGAAATCTCCTAACCCCAGGTTGGCTGAAATGTTTGAGGCAGAAACTCCGTTGGTTACAGTCCACTGACGGTGGCCACAGTGAGCGGTCGTGATCTAATATCATTGTAAAGAATTTCTCTAAATGTGTTAATTATTTCATTAAAAGAGTTAATTGGACCACGAAGGGGCATCACCGGAGTCGGGTTATGACGGCAAAGTGATGGCCATAGATAATGTTACGGAGTAATTACCTTATTATTAGAGTGGAAGCAGGCCGTTATATTATAGGTGATGCCAATTGCAATCGCAAGTGTATAGTTTTGGCATTAACGTCCCTGCGTATCCATACGGACACAGTTGTTGAATAGTGCTGTTCTTTCTTCAATGGCAGCTTACAATTCTTTTTCGCATGTCATGTACTCTTGTCAGAAAGGGTACGAATTCTACATTTTTGGCTTTAACACTTCATTGTTAACATTCACGTTGTTTTCGTGACAGTCTGTACTTTAGGTAGTGCTTTGACAACAGCAGTGGAGCATATTGATGTGAAGTAAGTATTGTCTTACGAAGAACTTCTTTGTTTTGTCAAGCGAAACTATTAGCATTTTTTTTTTGAG
This sequence comes from Schistocerca piceifrons, assembly GCF_021461385.2. Taxonomy (NCBI): domain Eukaryota; kingdom Metazoa; phylum Arthropoda; class Insecta; order Orthoptera; family Acrididae; genus Schistocerca; species Schistocerca piceifrons. The sequence continues at coordinate 466,053,791 of NC_060141.1, read as the reverse complement.
AACGTCATGTTACCATCGATTCACTTTCTGTTTTTGAGGTGAATATTTTAGGTGTGCTCATATGGACGTACTGGTAAGTCATAGAGCCAAAGATGATTCCGTTTCTTTTTTCTTTTATTTCATAACACAGGCCTTGCTGAATCTTTAAACCAGTTTTGACTGTGCAGGATATAAACATCCTGCTTGAGGAAACAAACGCTGCTCTGCTGACGGAATTTACATGCCGATGGTTCAGGTAATGAGGATGAACGGGGAAGAGACAGATGTAATAAGCTCTTAGTTCCTCGAAAGCACATGTCTTACGATGACTCAGTGATGAACTTGTTTGGGAGACTCTCTTGAAATCAATTTACCGGGAGAAACCAATATGATCTGGATATAAAACAAGGTGTTCATCCACCACTTCTGGAGGTCTTATAAATTTTTCCTTTTTTCAAGAAAAATCACAAAACGCATGGTATGAAGAATAATTTTCTAAGTATACTGCTCCACTCATTCAGGTGACAGATGATTTAACACTGGAAGCGAAGCAATTACTACTCCATTTCTTCTTCGACAACATCTTTACAGGGTCTGCTGTTCTGTCTTTCCTAAGAGAGGAAGGTTGTGGAGGAATATCTAGTATTAGAGAAAACAGAGTTCCCAAGTTCTTATCCCATTTCTTCGAAGAAAGAGCTAGTTAGAAATGAAAGGTGATATTTTGAATCTTCACGCTGCCAGGATGATGCCGTTGTTATCACTAAAGGGTAGATGTGAGGATTTAGATTCTATACCTTGACTGTGAATATATCTTTTGCGTTGCTATGGACGCTGTTATTTTTTATTCTGTGGACTGTATAACACAATAACTCGCGTAACTGTGTTTAATGTGTTAATGTTAACAATAAATCTTATAGTTTCAACAAGATACCGCCAGCAAATTTCTGTGCTAACAGTGGACAATTCATTGCTTGCTGTAGCACCTACCTGTGGAGGAAGGAAACTTGCACCACCTATAAAGAGATACTCTGCAAAGGAGAAGAAGACAGTCCAAGTACAACATACTTAAATTATGCGGCTTACAATAAACACATCGAGGGTGTGGATAGAATGGATTAAAACATATCCATGTACAGAATAAGTATTCGAAACAAGAAATAACATTGGGCTTTACTTTTTTGGCTGCCTGGGAGATGAATAAACGAACAGGAGCTAGGGCTACTCAGCACGAATGCAAGAGAGAAATGATAGAAGTGTACCTTTAAAAAGAGCAGGCAGGCCTTCTACCAGTCCACCTAATAATGTGATCCAGGTGGTAAAAGATACGATGGAATAGAACACTACACCGAGAAAAGTGGGAAAAAAGAGAAGGTTTTTACGTTTGTTCAGCAAACAGAGGTCATCAGCAGTTACATAAAATGTGGAAAATCTGAGGTAGGATCATGTTTAGAATGTTTTGAAATATATCGCGAAGTACAGTAAATCTTAGATTGCGAATTAATTTGTGTTTGTTGCGATAAATCGATCAAGAGGAATTATTTTGTCCAAATTTTGCGTTATTTTTACTAAAATCTGCTTAGAAACAGTATCAGTAACTGAACCTCAGTGTCACAGAATAAATGTAAAACTTGCATGTAAGTACCCAGCGTATCCATATGAACACGGTATGTTATAGACACACCAAGACAGAGAAAGATGAAACAATAGTTTGTTTACATTGAGGTCTGTAAGAAATCAATAAACTGGAAACATACAAAACATACAGTTTTGAAAAATTTGGGAATTTAAGGGTGAAAATATTGTCAAGGACGATGATATTATGAAGTATTACAGTACTATAAGTACTGTTATGAATTATTCGCTTTGTGGGACTGAAAGTTACACGAGTGATTAATACTGTAATCAGTGATGTAATCGCTTTGTGTGGAAAAGGTGCTGCAGCAACACTTAAAGCCTGTAATACGAGAAGGCATTCCTTCTATAACATTGAAGTGCTCTTTCTTACGATGTTAACCTATCAGCAATATTTCGTAAATGAAGCAAAGGCCGGGCGTTGTCTTCGGCATCGTTGAGGACATCTACATCTATCATCTTTATAAGACGTCAGGTGAGAATAGAAACAGAATCACCGTGAGGTGTGCTGCTACACCTCCAACTACAGGTCTAGTTTTTACGATCAGTTAGTTACAATCAACTACGGGAGTCACATCTGATTGGGGTGTATGGTGACCTGCATCAGCGTCGTCTTCAGCATGAAGACAATAACAACATTCGACACGTATTCTGCACACTACTAATCATGCCTGAGAGGGATTCTTGAGTAAGATCAGATACAGTCCAGATATTAAGAACAACTAACGAAATGATGATGGGCGATGGTTAACGATGCCGATCCTAAGATATTACAATCACATGGACGTTGCCTAGATACTGATCAACTCTGAACCGTTTAGAGCAGTTTGCAAATTTGTTTGTGACAACCGGTTATCTGCATGTTTTCGTATGAATTGTCATTATTTTAGAGCTCGTAATAATGTCGTTAGTGTCCGCCCCGATAGCTGAATTGTCAGCGTGACGGACTGCCATCATAAAGGGCCCGGGTTTGATTCCCGGCTGGGTCGGGGATTTTTTCCGCTCAAGGACTGGGTGTTGTGTTGTCTTCATCACCATTTCATCCCCATCCGGCGTGCAGGTCGCCCAATGTGGCGGCGAATGTAATAAGACCTGCACCAAGGCGGCCTTACCTATCCCGTCAGGGGCCTACCGGCCAATGGTGCCAAACGCTCATTCAATGTCGTTAGTGACATTTAGTCAAGCAGAATCTATATGGTGTTACAGATTTAAGGTGATTAATCTACAATAAATATTGTTATTTCTAGAGTTCACGTCCAGTCTTCTATCAGGCTGAAACTACTAAAAAAAAGTACGATTTCACTATCAATATCACCCCAACATTTCAGTTACAAGGGTGTATTAATAACTGTCCTGTGCACGATTTGTTTACCAGAATGCACATTTAGAGATCGCAGAATCTGACCGTGTGCTGACGGCTGGACGCGAGTTTGAACCGTCGTCCTCCAGAATGCGAGTCCTGTGCGCCAGTCACTGCGCCACCTCGCTCGGTACCAGGTATAACCCGCGTGCTAAATCACGACATTCCTGAGTGTCGCAACTGCATGTCCGCCCCAGTCAGTAATCTGCATCCTAGCCCGCATCGGATATGACATGATGAGGCGGGACACGTTAGTTTACACTACTGAACTGGTGGTGGCGGCACCCACCTCGACGGCGATGTAATTAGAAGAAAGCTTATCGTAACATCGCCAGTTTCAAGTACATTCGTCTGAAAAGAAGTTTCCTCACCCAGTTGTTTTGATAAAGCCTTTAAAGGTGTACCCAAGTCTTGGAACGAATGGTAGAAACTTCAGTTTCACGTGACATACTAGGTGCGACAATAAAGTAATGAGACTAATTTTCATATTTTAACTAAAGTTCAGCATTGATCACAACACTTAGGTCTCAATAACATAGGTGACCGGTTTCGGTTATATTTGTATAACCATCTTCAGACCTGTGAATTAATTTTAGAAAATACTAGAAACCAATCTTAAAATAAAATGAAAATTGCCTAATGACGACAAAATTTTAACAAGATAAAATAAAACTTATTATACCCATGGCGTCCTTGGAGGATGGTAGGCGGAGCTCTCCTCGGCTGCTACGAAGTCAACTGACGGTTATGAGTGCTGAGCATGAGCTTAAATATGCAGAGGCTGTGCCTACTTCCTCTCACACTACTTCACAACTGCCAATCAGCGTTCATAATTTGACGCTATCGGCAAAGTATAAAAATACGAAATACACTGATAACATAAAATTGATTCATTTAAAATGTCTGATTAACAGATAGTTAGTATGTGTAAAACTTATTTATATTTTAGATAAAAACGGTAAACTATGATGTGTAATAGCTGTGCCCTCTATGGGCAACCTTAATACGTTTACAGTGTCAGTTAAACCAAAGATGTAAAAGTCCTTGGAGTTGTGGTATATATCGATTATACCGAGTCGCCTACATCACAAGCGCATCTTTGATGGATGTTGCAGAATCGTCTTACTTTTACTGAACTTTAGTTAAAATATAATAATCTATTTATCACTGTATCCAAAAATGTTTACCAAAATTAGACTAATTTTCATTACAAGATTTGGCAACCCTGCAGGCTTGCGTAGGCACAATACCTTTGACCTTGGTCTATAAGCGGCTTCTAGTCCAAGCGGCACATCGATCCAACTCCTCAGTCGTGAGTTGTCCTGTAATAAGTTAGCACATGTTTGTGTCTGCCGCCTTGGAAATGGAACCGCAGAACACTGCACAACGGTATGACATTTCTTTTTGCGTTAAATTGAATGAAAATGCGACAACAACTTACGGTAAGTTTCAGAAGGCTTTTGGAGAGGAGGTTATGTCAACAGCTCAAGTTTTTCGCTGGCATAAAATATTTAGTGAACGAAGAACGAATGTTGAAGATGAAGAGCGCAGTGGACAACCATCAACCTCACGGACGGATGTCAAGTAGGCCAGGGTGTGTGAACTCGTACGATCTGATCGAAGATTATCCGTGAAAATGATTGCAGAAGAACTGAACATCAACCGAGAAACGGTTCGTCTAGTAATAAATGAAGATCTTGGTGTGAGAAAGATTTGTGCAAAAATGGTCCCCATAAATCTCACACCACAACAGCGAGAAACACGGCTAAATGTGGCAGCCGATCTGTTAGAGCAAACGGAAATCAATCCAGAATTGTTGAGCCGTGTTATCACTGGTGATGAAAGTTGGTTTTTTCCTGTGCGAACCAGAGACAAAACGCGAAAGTTCGCCATGGTGCTCAAAGGGATCACCCAGACCAAAAAAAGCTCGCATGTCAAAGTCAAAAGTGAAATGCATGCTTGTGTGCTTCTTTGATTCAAAGAGAATTGTTTATAAAGAGTGGCTGCCCCCTGGACAAACAGTTAACCAATATCACTACAAAGAAAATTTAGAAAGACTTCGTAAAACAGTTCTTAGTGTCCGTGCCAACATTGTTGATAATTGGATTCTGCATCACGATAATGCGCCATCCCATACTGCTCTGTCAGTACAGTAATTTTTAACTTGAAAACAAATTTCAGTACTATCACAGCTACTTTGTTCCCCAGATATCGCTCCGTGCGACTTTTTTCTATTTCCAAGAGTCAAAACGGCGATATAGAGACATCATTTTCAAACAACACAAGATGTCCAAGAAATTGTGACGAGGGTGTTGGAGGATATTACAGAAGATGAGTTCCAGAAATGTTACCATAAATGGCAGAAGTGCTGGAAGAAGTGTGTGCAATCAGAAGGTAACTGCTGTGAAGGAGACAACACTAAACTTGACTAAAACGGTAAGAAACATTTTTTTCACATCAGTCTCACTACTTTACTGTCGCACCTCGTATACTCACGGAGAATGAACCTTGTTGGCAACTGTTGCAGCGAGGTCTGCACGATATGTGATCAGTTTGAAAAGGCCTTCCGGGCAATGTATTGGTCAGGATGCATGCAGGAACGGCTTCAGAAAGAGGTTCTTAACCCAGAAGTTTACAGTCCAAAGCAGGGTAGCTTGAGCAAATCCTTCGAGCGATACAGTAATGAAACTCGCTACGATCCTAAACGCTAAATTGCCGATCAGCATCCGAGAGAAACCAATCACGATACCAAACAATAACCCGGAATGCTTCGTCTCAGTCCCGGATGCGAATGACATGATCCAGGAAGATTTAAAGCCGACAAACGGCAACGGCGGCTCACAATCTGTAAAGAAATGTTGACGTGCACAGCAAGAATCACGGGATCGGCAAAGGACGCTGTGGCAACGGCGTGGCGCCGCACCTATCAAATCAAAACAATCATGTGACACACATAACTCGGTTGCATTTATACAGGCGGCCGTGAAATAATAACAACAGGTTAACCCGAGATATATAAGCCGTAATGGACCGACCAAAACCGCACTCGAATTTCGACACCAGTGGTGCATAAAAACTGGGACTCTGCCACAGGCTCGAAATTATATAATCACGGTAATAGACAGGCGACCAATGCAGGACCTACACAGAAATGACCACTGGTACAAAACTCAAATTTTGGCAACAGACATGTGACCAACACGGAATCTCCTCTGAACTGACCACCACCATCATGCGTCCGCATTGTTCAGGTGACACGTGAGCGTCCCTCAACAGCAAACGAAGCGTCAAACTGGGTGCGACATCGTCGTGAAGATAGTCGCGGACAGATAGGGGGCACCATTTATTCTCAGGAACTCAATATGTTAAGGTATGATGACGATACAGATATTCGGCAAGAGCTCTATGATGACACTTGAGTTGTGTGGGAAACCTGCACAAGAACTTCTCCAGGCCACAGGTAGTGCCGTTGTGGACGGAATTCCAACCACCATTATAAAACAACACGACCACCAGTATACTTGGCACAGGTGCTATTATGAACGTTATTACTGGTAAAAAAAATGAAATGGTCGTGTGGCACTGATGGCCGGAAGCCAACCCCAGGGGAAGTTTGGCCGCCGGCTACAAGTCTTATTTCACATGACACCAAATTGGGCGACTTGCGCGTCGGTGACGATGAGATTATGATGAGGACAGCACAATACCCAATTCACGAGCGGAGAAAGTCTCCAACCCAGCTAGGAATCGAACCAGGGCTCGCTGCATGGTAGGAAAACACCCTACCACTCAGCTACAAGGACGGACCTTACTACAGGTAATTTCTTTAAAAGGATTATTGACACTCTGAAAATATCCACTAAGCCAGTGCAGAACTGTTTCTCATCTGCTACCATCTGTGTGAAAAGTCAGAGGGTGAACCAGCAATTGCGTATTAATGTAGAATTTTAGAACAGGGCCATTAGTTGTATGTTTCTTGTGGTGAAAGGGTTATCTGTCAGTTGCTTACTGGGCATCCTACGAGGATGGAAAGTCAAAATCGACCTTTTGAGTGGCCAGTGACATGTGATAGTTGATGGGAAAGAAGTTGTTCTAAATTTAATTAATTAATTAATTAATTGTTTGGGACTAAAGTGAAAATTATACTATCTCGGGTGATATGCATGAGCGATCACCCGGTCTATACTGGTGCCACACCTGCTTTGTCAAATGATGGTGATGCTGTTATAACCTCCTTGCACGCTGTGAGATAGAAGCAGGTGCTGTTCATCAACAGCGATTTCAAAAGTTAATTTATTCGACACTTACTATCAAATAGTAGAAATAATACGTAACTTCTTTACTGTACTTGCATCATCAGTTACTAACAGTAGTTTTTAACGTTGATTTATAAATCAGTCAGTCTTCAATAGAATAACTATTCAGTAGATCACGAGTCCTGGCCACTATGGAAGTCTGTAAATGTTATTCAACTGGCAAACACACAAAATTAGGCTCATTACATGAATGTCAGTACATGAATGTTGCTCATTACATGAACTGAAATACACCTGCCGCTGGAGCTGCGGAGAGAGGGAGCTTTTATCTCATTGGCAGCGGCGTAATCGTTCGTGGTAGCGCCCTCATGCCCCGTTGGTAGCTGTAGGAAACAGAAGCGGCGTTAATTTCTGTGAAAGTTTCCTTCAGGAAACTTGGAGTAGTTAAGGAATATCAGTACCACGGGGAGGTAGTTTCCTATAAAACAAGTCGTCATGTGCCCTATTCCGTCTCGTGGGCTACAAGAGAGGTCGTAAAGCACGAGATTCAGAAGATGTTGAAAAGGATTGTGCCATCAGAGAGATCACAGAAACAAATACATTAGAGGTTCTGCCCATAGTGTATGATGTCTAATTTGCAAATACTTTTATCGTCTTGCTTTATTTTTATACCCTACTATCTATATGTATTTAGTACAGAAAGTCTTGTCTGATGTTTGAATATGTTGGAGATTGCTCACTACGAGCTAACAAGCTTTAAATATTTGTAATTTTTCTCTTATTGTGCATAGTTACGAGTACTACTAGTAAATTAAGAACAAAGTTTAGCAGAATGCAAAGAATTTATAACTGGTTTACTAGAATACTCATTTACTTGGTACATTTAGAATTCTGGACGTTTGACCAAGGAATAGACAGTTTATTTATCGTGAACAGATTATTTGTATCCAGAATGAGATTTTCACTCTGCAGCGGAGTGTGCGCTGATATGAAACTCCCTGGCAGATTAAAACTGTGTGCCCGACCGAGACTCGAACTCGGGACCTTTGCCAGTTTTAATCTGCCAGGGAGTTTCATATCAGCGCACACTCCGCTGCAGAGTGGAAATCTCATTCTGGAAACATCCCCCAAGGCTGTGGCTAAGCCATGTCTCCGCAATATCCTTTCTTTCAGGAGTGCTAGTTCTGCAAGGTTCGCAGGAGAGCTTCTGTAAAGTTTGGAAGGTAGGAGACGAGGTACTGGCAGAAGTAAAGCTGTGAGTACCGGGCGTGAGTCGTGATTCGGTAGCTCAGATGGTAGAGCACTTGCCCGCGAAAGGCAAAGGTCCCGAGTTCGAGTCTCGGTCGGGCACACAGTTTTAATCTGCCAGGGAGTTTCAGATTATTTGTACATAGTTTGTTTAAGTACTAAACGGGAATAGACATTTGTTTCTAAGCTTCTGTGAAAAGTAATTTTCCTACGTCACGGATGTTAGTGGGAATGGCAAACGTCAAATTTGCGTGCTGCAGTGATATGATCAGTAGTGACTACTATACTATAGACGTTGATTTAACTATGGGAGTAAGATGCACTCGATCGTACGTTTCCGTGTAATGTGTAATACAGAGAGAATAAGCAAATAATCTCATTAATTTTAATCCTTGCAAACTTCAAAGTAATATTTCAATATGTTATTACACAAGAAGTATGTCTTGTAATCCTTTAATTGAGACAAATAATGCGTTGGTTTTATTAGAGTTTTTTTTAAATTTCATAGTATATGAGAGGGTACAGAGCCATAGTGCTTGATGTAAGACGAACTGTTCAATAGGAGTTTCATCTTGAGTTATTGTTATCTTTCACGATCGCGGTGGGTTTTTACTTTGTGTTTGCTTGTCGCATCCAGTTGGTGCTTGAACATGGGACAATTCATCAAGTGCAAGAATAGAACAATGGAATCACGAGTATTGAAGTTCATGTTTCTATTGTTTTACGTGTAAGTATCGGGCCGCTGAGTTCCACGTGAGAATTACAGATATAAAACTTAAACAAAGGTTTTGTAAAGGAAGAAAAAGGAGACAGTGTATCTTGTTTAATGCAGATAACTACTGCAAGTATTCATTGACACAAGTACTACAAAGATAACATTTACGAGCAATGGTACTACAACAGGAAAAAACCTTGTGTAAGTTTCTGTGTGAAGTTATTAATGTCGTACTTGTATGCGAACCTAGTGGTCTTTCAGTCAGTTTGAAATGATAAAGTGGTTTGTGGGACACTCATGCGGGCGGAGATGCTACATGATGCAGGCAGGCAGACATCTGATAAAAACATCTGAAAGTGCACAGTACCTTTCTACTCACCTCTGAAGGTTGTAACCTCCCCACACGAATATTTAAATAATTAAAATGAGCCATGAACCATGTGTAACCTCCCTACGCGAAAATATTAATTAAATGATGAACCATGAACCATGAGCCAACTCCCCACAAAAATATTAATTAAAAAGAACCAAGCGTAAACTCCCCACAAGAAAATATTTTATAAGAGAAACCAAAAACCATGAACCGTGAACCATGAACCAAACGTAACCTCCGCACAAAAATAATAATTAAATTAATTTTTTAAAGCATTGTAACCTCTGAACAAAATTGCTTCCCATTTATAGTCTCCGTGCAGAAATGCATTCACATTTAATGTAACCTCAAAATTCATTTCGTAAATCCGGAAATAATAATAAAAAAAACAAATTAGTAACCTGATAAATTTTATGGGGACAGCAGCACTGCGCCTCGGCCCTGTATTCTGAATTAAAAAAAAAGGAAAAATTCTTACCTCAATAAGGACTGCGAATATATATATCTGCTCTTATGTAGAAATTGTTTTGGCACAGCTTCGTGCAATGCTGGGGTATATATTTTTTCTGATTCTTGGAAGGAATGATCATGCATTGGAAATATTCTTTAAATTGAAATGAATGCTTTTCTTTAAAAATTACTTTATATTATAAAAATTGTTATTGGGGCATTTTTTAAAACAAATTAATGACAGTTAATATACATTACTAGATATGCGCAAGGCTGCTTCTTTACCTTCTACAATAATACTCATCCTCCAGAGTCCCGACCAGAGCAGACTGCCCACACGCGCAGGCACGCGCCGACTAGCACGGACTGAAGACTACTACCAACTGACTACTACTGCATACTCGCACGGACTGACTACTAAAGCTGACTGCTGCCGTCTCGCGACAAGCAACAACTAACTACATACTACTCTCTGGTCAGAGATTCTGCCATGCCTCGCCCATCGCCGGCAACACATACGTCTTACAAGGTATGGAAGTGACGTGAAACTGAGTAATGAATTCAAGGGCGCATTTCATTTTCTGTATATTCAGTAGTTGACGAGAAAATACTGACACTCACGAGGGCACATGAAACCGTTGAACGCCGCGTTTTCCGACTGAGCTCCTGTTTAAGCGGCTGTTGTCAATAATGCCACTTCAGCTAGAATTGTCACCGTGTATCTTGTACTCTAAGTTGTGTGTGAATTCATCGTATAAGGATCCCACGCCATTACACTGTAGTGACATGTTAGTTGCCGATGATGAACACTTATATGGTTATTCGGCAATAGTATGTTTCACACTTCGATCTAAACTGACAAGGAAATATAAGTTTGTAAATATGTTACGGGCTTACGCCAGTTTACGCCTTATGGCTATTGAAAAAACATGTCCCCAACGGATCCGGGTTATAAACGAGTAAATTAAAATTTCTTTGCAAAATAAATGTACTCAACCAACCACACGACAGGTCACAATAGCATGTCAAACCTTAATGTAACAATGATACTGCTCATTCAGTTGTTCCATGAATTTCTTGACGAGCTGCTTGAAAAGCATTTCTCCACCCAACCTGAGGAGCCTCCTTAACTTGTCCTTTTTGGGACAGTTCTGACTTCGTAACCGCATCTCAACTGTCAAAAGAGCCGCCGGCCTTTTGTTACCTGGCAGCCTTCTAAGATATGCCTTTTGGTCACTCACCACCGCACACTAGTACTGTAGCATCTCCTCAAACCACGATGATGTCATTTCATTACTCTGTATAATTTTTTCTCAAAACTAGGCTTCCAAACGAAAATTATATATTAAAAAGAAGGTAATGACTTTAACAATAAGGTTATGTTGTCACAGAAGAATTCTGGGCACATTACATGTAGATAAATAATTTATGTAAATGATAGAATATACTGAGAATCTGTAAATTAGATGACAATTTAGACATAGTTGTATCTCTTGAAGATATTATCGAGTACCTACTCCTGAAACAATGTACGAGGGTTATTCGGAAAGTAAGGAACGATCGATCACGAAATGGGAAATACAGTGAAAATCTGATGAAGCTTTGCACAGATGCGTTGGGCACTGCGTCTAGTACGCCCGTCGATCGCATCAAGTCGCTCTTTTCAGTTCTGAGCTCACAGTGAGGACGTAAAGATGACTAGAAATTAGTGTCTCCCACTAAGTATGAGGGCCTGGCGAAAAATTTATCCTAAGGATATGCAGTTCGTTGTACACGGCAATTGTCGGCCGCACTCTGCAGGGGAGAAGTTGCTCCTGCAGCACGTAGTTGGCTGCCCCTGATGTTCATCTCTGCTCAGATGTACCGCTGGCTACGAAGACAATATTTTGACACAGACAACGAGCTGCAGTCCAGAGTAGAAAATTGTCGATAAGCACTGGCGGCTGTCTTCTATAACGAGGGAATTGAATAGTTGGTTCAGAGCTACGACAGATGTCGTAAGCTTAAGCGGCGACTGTGTAGGGAAGTAGCTGGAAGGTGTAGCTAACCGTTGCAAATAAAACAGTTTTGATTTCCACTGTGGTTTCCATTTCGCGACCTATCGTTCCTTAGTTTCCGAGTAGCCTTCGTAATACCTGCACGGAAAGCAAATCCATTGTTTCGGTAGTTTTTCCTCCATGGCTCTTTTTTCCTCTATCTGCCCCAAACGGGGAGGTAGAGGACTTACGATATTAAACGAGCCATGAACTGTTAAGTTCTAACGAAGCACTGTAGAGTAAAACTGATTTTGTTACCACTAATTTACTTGTCGGCTGAGCGCTTATCCAGATCATCTTTCAGTGATTTACCACACTTTAAAAATTTTGTAACGAAACATTTGTTAAATTTTCTGTTATCTTTTGTCTTACGTCGTGTGCTTGTTTACTGAAAAATTAATCTCAATATGTTTTGATGAAAGATAACTTCCCCATTCTGCAGTTGTATATTTGTAGTGTAAACTGTTAACAAGGTAACTCCAAGCACTTTAGAGGGCCATGACGCATTACGTATTCTTTTTCCTCTAGTTCCTCGTAAGTTAATTAATGATGTGATAATATACAATAAGAGAAAATAATTTAATGTATAAGAAAAGGAAGCTATATAGTGAAAGACAATACCTGATGAATATGCAAAAAAAAAATCTGTTTGACATGTCAGTACTTCCAGAAACTGTACAGGCGGTGAATGTAAGGCTACTGAGAAATAGATGAAAGAGGAATCGTCTTTTGTCATCTTCTTGTTAGCTTGCCTCTCGTTTTAGGAAGCTCAAGCTGAGCAAACTTAAGTGTGTAGTTCTTAAATATTTGAAACGTCCCCATAAAAATATTATACATGACTGTGCTTAAACTGACACACAGTATTTTTAGCGCAACGCAATCTGACTTTCAGAAATCCCTACAAAAGAATGGCCCTGACTAACATTAACCTATACCTTTCACAAATCACTTACCTCACAAAATCTTCGTTACTGAAGCTACTGCAATACAGCGAGCGCCACTACTGCCAGCTAAATAAAAGATTCAAACTACTGAAGGCACTAACTACTGATAGGCATAGTTAGCAAATGAAAGATTTTAATAGAGAACAAACAATGTATTTACCTTAATAGTCATAATATATATAGCAGTTCATGACATCCAGTCTTACAAATTTCAAAACTCCGCCATTTCTCTCCCCACATCCACCACTGCTGGCGGCTCACCACCAACTGCTCAACGCTACGCGCTGTTCACATCCATCTGCCCAACACTACAATTTCGGACGACAATGCAAACTAGCCATAGACTGCACACAGCACAGCCAGTGATTTTTCATAGAGAGCGCTATGTAACATTGCCAATAAGAAAACATAAACAGCCGACTTACATAGCCCCCATGCTCCCCACAAAAAATTTTACAAATTGTTTTGGGCAGTGGCTAATAATGATTTGATAAAATTTTTCATAATTACAGTAACAAAGATATCAAATGCAAAAACTTATTGATACAATGATGGTCAAAAGCTAAAATTTTCTCACAGTCCATAAAGACAGTCCTGATAATTCATCCCAGTAAAATTGCAGTGTTTTTCTCAAAGTCTGAGCAGTAAAAGAAAATGCAGACAGGTAATGCGCCACAACAGAGCAAACCCACCGCAGAGTCAGTCGAAGTTTTGAAGAATACTGGTAGGTAGCTCATCACAGAGTAGACCCACTGTAGTCCTGGTAGAGATTACGGTATTGGTGGGCCATCAAAGATGCAGACCCACTGTAGTCCTTGTAGAGATAATGGTATTGGTGGGCCATCAAACGTGCAGACCCACTGTAGTCCTTGTAGAAATAATGTTACTGGTGGGCCATCAAAGATGCAGATCCACTGTAGTCCTTGTAGAGACGGCCAGCAGCCATCTGTTGCAACTGTGCAGGTGCACAATCACCATCGAAGAGTCTTGCAGATAATATAGCAACTCCATAACCACCACTTGTGCACTCACAAAGTTTTGGAATTGTCCTTAGAACCAGCAATGCTGTTATCCAGTCCCTTGCTGAATTATTAACACACGTGCAAACACTAACAGTCCCTACTTCTCGCATATTGTCCATATACTATGACCAACAGAAACATGTGCAGTGAAATGGAACTTACAAGTTAATAATATGATGAACTGGTGTCAATTACAATTTTATAACATAAGAATACAATTACAAAGGTACAAAATACATCATTAAAGAACATAACAATACAGATAAAATTTGTAGTACAAGCTTTACAAAAGAATCGAAATAGACATATACATCAGAGTTACAGGAATTATGACATAAGTAAATAAATAAAATAATGAGAATAGTTCTTGAAACATTAATTTCACACATGATCATTAAAACAAAACAGAATAAATAATGTCTAAACATCTTTACGAAGAAAATAGCATAGTATTTGAAAAATTCTACAACATAAATCTTATTAGCTAAACACATAAAGACAGGAAAAACACAAATATACAAGAGTACACAAACACATAGCAGAATAACACAGGGGGAAAGGACAGGGTTTGTTTTCAGTGTAATATTTGGTACTGCAGTCCAACCCAAAACTTCATTCCATAGATCTTTCATCTTATTTCAACATTTGTTTCCACCAAAAAAATCCTATCCAAGCATGTTTTCTGTATTTATATGTTCACATATTTCTTACCTCATTATTTATTTTCCATTATCTTACCTCATTATTTATTTCCAAGAAAATCCTACCTAAACCTGTTGTCCCTAAACCCTAATTTTTTGGTTCATGTTCTCTTTCAAAATACTTTTTTGGCCAAACCATTTTCTTATAGCTTCTCGATGCATTTCTTCCAATTCAACGTAACTTGTTCTCTTATATGGCCTACCCCATCTTAAGCTAACTTAAATCTACTGAGCTCAGATGCTAAACTAAGGGATGAGGCAATGCAGCAGCACAAAACAATTAATACAAACAGCAATGACAAAAAAATGCAAATTGTCAAAGGAAGCAGCAATATTACAACTAATATAAGTCAATGAGCAGCAAATAAGAAAAATAAATCAGTAGTAAAACTGGCTTAACAGAGTAATACAAAGTGAAATTCAGTAGCACTATGACTGGCACACAGCAGCAGCAAATGCAATAACTTGTACGTAAACATGACAAAACTCAAGCAGAAAAAATATTACACTAAAGACAACAATGCAGACAGAGGAAATGTATATTAACATCTTAATGTCTATGTAATTAAAGTGGTGCACCACAACTTATTCTACGAGAAATATTACCAAGTAGTTGAAAAGAAAATTATGTATGCAAATCCTGTGAAGGGAAATGATTATTTGTGCTCTTTTTTCTAAGAAAGTACATCATAAACGTATTCTTTACTGGGTCTGTAGACATAAAATAGTGATATTAGTACATCTATTAAATTTTATAATAACCAATTCTGCAGTGCAGCTAGAAACTAGATATTAAACAAAATGAGCAAATATGTACAAAGGAAGGCATGAAACATCATTCATTAGCCATATGGTATTTCGTAAAGCAGTAAAAAATCTCTGAACTAGAAAGACAGTAGTCATAATCAGGTGTATAGACATAAAAATAGTTCTCGTCATTTCATTAGGAATTTCAGTAAATATCATAAATTAAGAGCTCCACAGTGTTATCATATGTTTTCAAGTTTGAGCGTGTCGTATTTGCGATGCTTTCTACAAAGGAATGTCAATAGCGAGGATAATGGCCCCTCTTTTTTCTCCACCTGTGCCTCTGAAAGGCACACACTAATGGCTTTTTTCCAGGCGACTTTCACGCAGCTGGGTGCCCACGACTCATTACGTGAAGGTGGTCACTTAACTTTCTTACTGAAATATTTACGACAGCAGTTTCCACTACAGTGACCGTCTCATATAAAAATATTTTCACAGGTTGAGAATTTGCATTACAAATGTGTAGAAAATAAAATCCTATAAATATCACAGTGTCCAAAAATTTTTCCACAGCATTGTAATACATTCACGCATGTACACGCATTTCATAATTCTTAAAGTACGATTCTTGGTTTCCAACATCCTTTTCCACAAATCAGAGTCCCTAACCACTACTCATTATGCCTTACCTTATTATACATATACATATTCGTTGACACTTCATCAGTATTTCATTATAAGAAATACGTAGCATAATCAAATTCCTCATATATGGTAGCATCATCTTATTGATCATAAACATATCTCAACAGCATAATACACATCGTCATCATAATAATATCATAACATCTCAGTCAATTCTCAAAATCGTCGTAGCTTCCTTCAATAATTTCAAAACATAAAAAAAATTCTCTGCTCATTTCAATAGTGTCATCTACCTCAAACGTACTTTAAAAATCATGATCCCATACCAAATACATCATTCAAAGCTCTCATAGTATCACAGTGGTTCCGAAAAAATATGAACAGTTCACAAAGTACAGACAACATACAATTTCGTAAGTGTGAAGTTATCCAACTGTGTAATTACGTAAACATGTGTCACTGATGTAGTAAAAAAAATGTTTATCTCTCAGTTAAATGATCAGATAGCTGTGTAATTTGTGTGTTAGAGAAATATGGTACCGATGTGTAAAGTTGTATAAGCAAATACCATATTAGCTAGGGCTCCTTGTGCTTGCCAAACACATGGTACACAAAGTAAGCATGTACCCCCCTGAGGATTAATGTAATTATACCCTCAGGTGTTACAGATTACAGCAATGGAATGAAATGTATCAAAGAAAACCTTTGTATCATTGTAATTAAAAAATCTTTAAACATAAATGTTTTAAGTACAAAATCAATCACTAAAATACGTGTCCTGTAGCGCTAAATGTGTGTCTTGCTGTAAGATAATCTCTGTGGAAGTATCGTAGTTATTGTCCTCCAAAAGCTAAGTTGTGCAGAAGCCAATGTACGAGGGCGGTTCAGAAAGTAACCTCCGATTGGTCACAGTGTGGGTTGTGGGGGGAGTAGCAACGCCATCTGTGCGTTCACGCCCTCAACAGGTCAGTCGGCATCAAGCCGTGGTCGAGTGAACGTCATACCTGCGCTAGTTTAGTTTTTGTGGCAGTTTGAAATGTGTGCTGCAATAGAAAACCCCGCCAAATGTGAAGTGCGTGCTGTCATAAGGTTTTTTACAGCCAAAGGATATTCTGCAGCAGCTATTCATCGTGAGCTTTGTGCCGTGTACGGACCAAGAGTTATGAGTGAAGGAGTTGTCCGTGAATGGATACGTTTATTTAAAAGTGGACGAGAAAACGTTCATGATGAAGAGAGGAGTGGTAGACCATCATTGGTGACTGACGAACTCGTTCAGACAGTTGATGCAAAAGTTCGTGAAAATCGACGTTTCTCAATGTCGGAGTTGTCTACTGGTTTTCCACAGATTTCTAAGACTCTCTTGTACGAGATAGTGACAGCAAGATTGAGTTACCGTAAGTTCTGTGCACGATGGGTGCCCAAAATTCTTACCGACCACCACAAAACTCAAAGAATGGCCTCTGCATTAGACTTTCTGTCACGTTATGAGGACGAAGGAGAACCATTGTTAAACAGAATCATGACCGGTGACGAAACCTGGATTAAGTACGTGAACCCTGAGACAAAAGAACAATCAAAGATGTGGACACATTCAAATTCGCCTACCAAACCAAGAAAAGCCTCGCAAGATTTTTCTGCCAGAAAACTGATGGCAACGGTGTTTTGGCATGCCAAAGGTGTGTTGTTGGTTGAATTCATGGAACGTGGTACGACCATTAATCAAGACGTGTACTGTGAAACAATAAAAAAGTTACGACGGGCTATACAGAACAAACGCCGTGGTATGCTGACTTCCGGTATCGTTTTTTTACACGATAACGCCTCACTCTGCTCGCAGAACAACGGCCCTTCTTGAGTCCTTCAAGTGGGACGTTATCAACAATCCGCCTTACAGCCCAGACCTGGCGCCAAGTGATTATCACCTCTTCATGCATTTGAAGAAATGGCTTGGGTCACAGCGGTTTGATGACGACGAAGAGCTCAAAGATGCGGTCACAGGCTGGCTCCAGGCACAAGCGGGTGATTTTTATGCAGAAGGAATTTCAAAGCTTGTGAAGAGATACGATAAGTGCCTCAATCGCTATGGAGACTATGTAGAAAAATAGTGCAAAGATGTAGTTGTAAGATGTATATATTAAAATATTTTTATTTAACTTGGTGTATTTTTTTAAATCTACTGGAGGTTACTTTCTGAATGGCCCTCGTACTTACCTCATGATAAACAAAAGTGAAATGCTTTGCATATAGATATCTTAGTTATTACGCTTATTGCCGTGATGAAGAAAGTACTGTGCTGTAACGTATTGTTGTGCTACTGAAAAGGCAGTCTCATTGTAGCTATACCACAAAAGTTACTGCTGAAACATGTTTTACTTTCCAGAGATAATTTAGAAAAACTGTGCAGATATAAAACAGATACAGCGCAAAAGCAATATTGTAAATTGTGTCACATTAGTAGCGTCGTGATATAATCGTGTAGCTGTCAAAGAAACCAAATGCTAAGTCATCTTTAACCTCACAGAATGTACTTCAAATCCAGAATGCATTTTCAAGTAAACCAAAATGCTGCATTAAACTCTCATTAGCAGTACTGGTAAATGTTCTAAGTATGTGAGCCTTATAGTCGTTACGTAATCGTGCAACTAACAAGCAAGAATGTACACACACAATAACACTGTGTCGTCTGTTCACAATAACAATGCATTCGTAATTTCTGTTTAAATAAGTTCTCTTGGTTCTTGACTGGATATTTAACATCAAACATTGTTGCATGTTAACAGATTCTAAGTCTGACAAAGCATACTAGTATTGTAAAGTGAAAATTTATATGGCAAAGACAAAGTTAAAAAGCATATTATCTTTCAATAAACGGTTTTACATGTGAAATGTGGTGCAAACCTTTACTCTTCCTAGTACGCAGAGTTTCAACCTGAACGCAATTATCATGCGGTATACGTCGATAAACAATACTGGAATTTTTCTCAAGGTTAGCGTCTATGTTATTTTTCTCTGAGCCAGCCGGCGCACGCGGCTGCTTGCGGTGCGAGTCATTGTCTGTCTCTTTGTTGGCGCGCATCGTTATTGGGATTAGGAGACCTAACTTCTACAAATTCACCTTTCCGAGAAGGCCCTGCCCTGTTTGAAGCTCGCCAGTTGTGATGGAATTCAGGTCTGTCGCTTTGTCGGTAGTTTACATAGTATCTTGTTTGTCCGTCATGTGGTGGAGAATTTCTCCCGGAATCGCAACTACATGGTGGACCGTTGCGTCTGAAGTTATTCTGTCTCCCTTGATAATAATTATTTTGGTTCCCATATTGTCTGTTTCTATGGTTGTCTCTGTCATATTCATTACTAAGGAAATGCGATCTTTCTCTGTTATTATTATTACTCTGCCAACGCTTGTCATACGGGTGGTGACTGTTTTGGTCACGATTTACGTTGTCCAGTTATTATTTCTTTCATCACGGAATTGTGACGGATGTGACCCGTAATTGTTGTGTTCCTGTTTTCGCGTTCCACGATTGTCAGTGTCGATTTCCAACTCTTGTAACAGTCCCTGAAATGCTTCAATGTCATGTTTGCAACGTCCTCCCAAAATAATATGTCGTAAATGTCCAGGTACTTTGATTAAGCAAATGCGGATGAGTTCTGAGGGGCTGTATGGTTTTGACAGGTACTGATTCTTGTGCAACATGTCTTCAAAATATTTCACAAGACTGGAAAATTCAGATCGTTCGAAATGTTTCATCATTATGATGCTATGTTTTACTCGGTTTTGTGTAACTTGAGAACAATATGCTGAGAGGAAGGCATGATAAAATTCTCCTTCACTGTGGCAATCGTGAATGACCGATCGCATTCTTACAGCTGGTTCATTCTCTAAATAGCCACACATAAATTCTAATCTGTGCTCTAATGACCAGTTGGGAGGAAAACAATGAGAGAATTGATGGAGCCACGCTTGTGGATGAATTTCGTTGCCAGAATTCTTAAATGTTTTGATTTTACGTGTAGTAATGAACAGCTTATAGTCAAAATCATCGTGTCGACGAGTCACACATCGCTCATTGTTACTTCGTTTCGGCGGTTCCATCTGAAAATCCAATGGGCCTTGCCAATTTCTTTCATAATTTCCGAAGTGTCCTGTGTTATTATTTTGTGGTTGTTCCGTATTTCTATGTCCCTCTTCCCGTACTGGAGCGCGAGTGTCCTCTGAAATATGTAATTGTTGTATTACTTGTGCCAACTGATCTTGTACTTCCCGGATTTCTCTTTTGTACTGTGTATTGATTTGATTTTGATTTTGTTTGAATTTTCAGGTCTTGTGTCATTCAGATCATCATCTACCTTTGTAGAAAAGTTAGTGAACTGATCTGAAAGTTCGGCTACCTTATCCGATAGTGAAATTATTTCCTCTGTGTGTTTTTCTGAACCAAGTTTCATAGTGTCCATTTGTGTTGAAATCGTATCTACTGTGTCCTTTAAGTTTTCCTGAGTTTTTGCAAGTTGCGTAACCGAATCGGTAGATGCAATTGAGTCAATTTTAGCTTGCAAGGTGTCGTGATTTTCATGAACAATAGTTTGCAGTTTTTTTATGGCTGCTTCGTGATTCTGTAATGCATTTTCAAGACGCGAAAAAATAGGTTGGAAATGCTCACACACTTGTGTTTTTACGTCATTACAGACTTTTTGACATTCCGATTCAATGTTATGTAACTCAGTAGTTAAATCTTCACGTGTTTGTTCAAGTGTGGTGTCTAACTTCCGAAGATTTTGTTCCATTGTGTCTAACTGTTGCTGTGTTTGTCTCTGGTGTTGTTCCATTGTGTCTAACTTTTGAAGATTTTGTCCCATTTGTTTCTGATTTTGTTCAAGCGTTGTATCTAACTTTTGTAGACTTTCTCCCATTTGTTGCATTAACTGTAATAACAGTGCACTGGTATCTGAAACATGTTCCTCAGTGCCACTCGGCAGTGCATTTGAACCGGCAATATTCGCATTTTAAAAGCAGAAAATGTGTCTTGATTTATTTGAGAAAACGGTGAGGACGCTAAACCTGAATTTACAGTATTTGCAAGATTGTGTCCTGTCATTTCGGAATCCCGAGGCGAGCTGTTGCCGTCTGATCGATCGATAATGCTTCCCAGTTCACTAATTTACGAGGGGCGTTCAGAAAGTAAGCTCCGATCGGTCGCGAAATGGAAACGACTATGAAAATCCGATAAAGCTTTGCACAGATGTGTTGGGTAGTGTCTCTAGTATAACCCCAGTTAGCATCACGTCGCTCTTCTCATTTCTGAGCTCGCAGTGAGTGCGTAAAGATGTCTAGAAAATAGTGTCTGCCGCCAAGTACGAGGGCCTGGTGAGAAATTTCGCCTGAAGCTATGCAGCTAACATTACATAACTGTCGTGCTGTTTCGTCTTAACGACAATTCTCAGCCGCATTCTGCAGGGGCAATGAAGATGCTCCTGCATCGTTTTCAAATGGAAATGTTAGATTACCCACAATACAGTCCGCAATTGTCTCCCCCTGAGTTTCATCTCTGGTCACATGAACCGCTGTCTTTGAAGAGAACATTTTGACACAGACAACGAGGTGTAGGCCAGCGTGGAGAATTGGCGGAAAGCACTGGCGGCTGCCTTCTATGATGAGGCTATTGAAAAGATGGTACAACGCTATGGCAGAAGTCTAAGTCAGAACGGCGACTACGTAGAGAAGTAGCTGAAAGGTATAGCTAATTGTTACAAGTAAAACATTTCTGATGTCCACTGTGGTTTCAATTTGGCAATCAATCGGAGCTTACTTTCTGAACAGGCCTCGTATTTGCAGCCCTTCCATTTCCCTATCCACAATTACCAAATTACTACTTTGAATATCTGTTAATTCATTACACAGTGGTGCTATTGTTTCTCAGTTTACTTTGGAGGCTAGTGTTACGTTTTTCACACGCCATTATTGACACAACATTTCACACGATAACATAGAAAAACACAATTTGAAGAGCAAAATAAGAAAACACTTTAGCATAACATTGAAAATAGTATCTCGTTAATTGTAAGTGCAGCTGCGAAATACTTGGTGCAAATCTACAAATCATGCCACAACTGTTTTACTATACAAGAATGAAAAACTACAACTACAAAGGAAATTCTCTCTACAATTACGCGCTAGGAATAAACAAAGGCTCCACTAATTGCACAAACTACAAGAAAAAAATAAGAAGATTCCAGTGAGGTATCCTCGGCTAAGGGTCGACATATGAAACGTCCCCTTAGAACAATTATACATGACTGTGCTTAAACTGACACACAGTATTTTTAGCGCAACGCAATCTGACTTTCAGAAATCCCTACAAAAGAATGGCCCTGACTAACATTAAACTATACCTTTCACTAATCACTTACCTCACAAAATCTTCGTTACTCAAGCTACTGCAATACAGCGAGCGCCACTACTGCCAGCTAAATAAAAGATTCAAACTACTGAAGGCACTAACTACTGATAGGCATAGTTAGCAAATGAAAGATTTTAATAGAGAACAAACAATGTATTTACCTTAACAGTCATAATATATATAGCAGTTCATGACATCCAGTCTTACA
The DNA here is from genome assembly GCF_021461385.2 of Schistocerca piceifrons. NCBI lineage: Eukaryota > Metazoa > Arthropoda > Insecta > Orthoptera > Acrididae > Schistocerca > Schistocerca piceifrons. The sequence goes on along the minus strand of NC_060141.1, from coordinate 466,031,077 downwards.
GTCTTACAAATTTCAAAACTCCGCCATTTCTCTCCCCACATCCACCACTGCTGGCGGCTCACCACCAACTGCTCAACGCTACGTACTGTTCACATCCATCTGCCCAATACTACAATGGCAGACAACAATGCAAACTAGCCACAGACTGCACACAGCACAGCCAGTGATTTTCCATACAGAGCGCTACGTAACGTTGCCAATAAGAAAACATAGGCAGCCGACTTACATAGCCCCTGATTTTTCATACAGAGCGCTACGTAACGTTGCCAATAAGAAAACATAAACAGCCTACTTACATATTTTTTATCGACTAATGGTATTTGTGTCTACATATTGTGTCGCCTACATCACTGATTCAAGCCACCACCTTGTCTCCTAGTCATTGATTCCGTTTATGTTTCAGGAAAAAAAACAGACTTGGTTGGCGCCCAATACGTCAACCTACTCATTGGCCTAATATAACAAAATGACTAAGAAAAAAATACGAGGATGGGCTACAATACGATAATTCGGTCAGTAGAATCATAGAAACTTCGATAGACTGCGCTGGTGCACGTCATTTGTGCACAAAGTAACCCATCCTTAATTTGGGTTGCCTCAGTATCGCGAGTGGCATACTAAACTGAACTGCATTGGTTACAGACTGTTAACTTAATGTCGTACCTTTGAGACGCCTATTCTGTAATCCCCTCACTGCAAGACAGGATGTAACGCCACAGCGTCACATTGTCTTGTATGTCCGTTACGTCGTTAAAGTGTTGACCCTTCATGTGAATTTCTGCAATTGCTTGTTTTATGGTAGGATCGTACTGATAAACTATCAGAAACCTACTGCGTAGTCCTCTTATTGTAAGACAGGAGGAAAGGCCACAGAATCATAACGTCTTGCATATCTGTTATGTCGTCAAAGTGTTGACCCTTCATGTGAAATTCTGCATTGCTTCATTTATAGTAGGACCATACAGATAACACCAAGTCTCGTCTCGTAACGCGTGATGATTTTTTCAATAAGGAATTGTCCCTGTATTACATTTCAATCAAGTCGCGACAGGCGTTCGGGCGTCGTTCTTTTTGTTCGGGAGTAAAGCTGGGCTGGTGAAACTTTGAACACGCTTTTCTCTTTTTCAGAACATTCGGCGAACGAGTCGTAGCTCTGTTGTCGATTGTCACTCAACAACGTTGACACAGTATGACCGCATGTCTGCTACTTACACTTCCCGCTCACATGCTCACAATTGGTTTCCCGACTGCGCAAAACTGTTCACAGTTCTTACTTCCACTGTAGTTACTACATTGCCTTCATTCGTACGCCAGTGCTAAAGTCGGTGTCATAGTTTGTTCTAGCGGACACCGTATGTACAATAAGAAAAATTGTGTTATCTACTATCCTTTCTGATGTCACAATTTTAGTGGAGACCAGTATACATACTATGGATAAGCTGTTGCATAAACTGCATGCTTGCAAGTAGTCCTTCTGGGTTTCAGTCAACCAAATAGAGTTGTTGTCAGCTCGTGTGGACAATGGAACTGTAATAGGATATGGACATGCTATTCGCTTCACATTCTGACTGTAATACAGTTTATGTATGCAACAACTAATTGACGTATGGGGTAATAAACAAGTCTGCTGTTTTCACATAGTCGATGCATCGTAACCAATCAAATTTATGATGCCAGGTAAATTTCCGAACTTTCAGATTAATAGTGATAACTTTCTTCTCCAGTAATTTGAGTATTTCCATTCTTGATTTCCAAGTCTTTCGTATAATTTTCATTGGCCACGCTGTAGAAGCAAGTATCTTACAATGAGCTTATCTTTTCCACTACTGGACGGAAATTGATGATGTTACATACCTAAGAGAAAATAACAAAGCCATCGCAATTCCGAGAAATAATTGTAGCCAAACGTAGCAAATATCCGCTATGTGCTACGTGTTTATTTACAGAAGTATTTTTGATTCAAAGAAGGTAAACACGTTTTTCTCTTTTCATATTACTGTAGTGGAAACGAAGGCCAAAAGGAGGGATGTTAAAATGTGTGTGAAATCTTGTGGGACTTAACTGGTAAGATCATCAGTCCCTAAGCTTACACACTACTTAACCTAAATTATCCTAAGGACAAACACACACACCCATGCCCGAGGGAGGACTCGAACCTCCGCCAGGACCAGCCGCACAGTCCATGTTTGCAGCGCCTAAGACTGCTTGGCTAATCCCACACGGCGAAAGGAGAGACATTAATCTTTTAATATCACTCTTATTGCTTGGACGATTTCCTTTTTTCCGAGGTTAGGGTCATATTTTTGTTTGTACCAGTTACAGAGACGGCGGCAACAAAAGTCATTGGATAGCGATATGCAGTTATACAGATGGCTGTAGAATATCGTACACGACGTGTGAAAGGGCAGTGCAATTGCAGAGCTGTCACTGACAGGTGATTCATGTGAAAAGGTTTCCGTCATGATTATGGCCGGATAACAGGAATTAACAGATTTTAAACGTGAAACAGTAGTTGGAACTAGACCCGTGGGACATTCGATTTTGGTAATCGTCAGGAAATACCACATATCAGACGTTAGCTCTCACCGAGGACAACGAAGTGGCCGACGCCATTCACCTAACGACCGAGAGCAGTGGAGTTTGCGTAGAGTTGTCAGAGTTAACAGAGAGACAACTCTGCGTGAAATCATTGTGGGATGTACGACGAACGTATCTGTTAGGTCGTGCAACGAAATTTGGTATTAATGGGCTACGGCACAGACGACCGATGCGAACATCGCCTGCAGCGCCTCTCCTGGTCTCGTAACCACATCGGTTAGACCCTTGACAACTGGAAGACCGCAGCCTGGTCAGGTGAGTCCCGATTTCAGTTGGTAAGAGCTGGTGGTAAATTTCGAGTATGGCGAAGACCCTCACGAAGCCATGGACCCAAGTTGTCAGCAATGCACAGAGCAAGATCGTTGTGGCTCCATAATGGTGTGGGCTGTGTTCACATGGAATGGACTGGGTCCGAAACGATCACTCATGGAAGTGGTTGTGTTCGGCTAGTTGAAGACTATTTGCAGGCTAAAAAACGATGGAATTTTTATGAATGACAGTGTCACTGGGCCACTCTTGTTCGCGCTATGTTTGAAGAACGTTCTGGACAGTTTGAGCGAATTATTTGGTCACCCAGACCACCCGAGATGAATCCCATTTAACATTTATGGGACATAATCGAGAGGTCAGTTCGTGTACAAATTCCTGCACCGCAACACTTTCGCAATTACGGAAGGCTATAGAGGCAGCATGGCTCAATATTTTTGGAGGGGACCTCCAGCGACTTGAGTCCATGCCACGTCGAGCATAGCAAAAGGAGGTCCGACATGATATTAGGATGTACCCCATGACTTTCGTCACCTCAATGTGCTGCCATTTCATTAGTGAGATTTTTGTTTGTTTGGATGTTAGGCTTTTTTCAACTTTGTGTTTCTTTATGCATTTACGAGCAGAAAGGGCAAGAGGTACTTTGCATGCCTTTTCCTTAATTTTAGGATAGTGTCTTATGGTTAAAAATGAGGTACTATCATATATCCTTTGCGTCTCTTTCTTTAAAAATGATATTAATCATCAGAAACGTATTCAGTTATGGAAATGCTAGCGTATCTTGACGTACTTCGTGTTTCTACAGGAATGTCTTCAGCGACACGTTAGTTCCAACAGTAGGCATTTATGTGTTCTGAACATATGTCGCCGAAATATCGGTTTTTTTTTTTTTTGTACTCACAAGGGAAATTCCCCACTGCAACCTTCACAGATTTAATGGTAAGATGGCCCATTGGATAGCCAGTCAGAAACTGAACATAGATCAAGCATGAGAGCAGGAAGAAGGTTTACTGAACAGTGAAAAACAGGCAAAACAGAAAAAGTGAACTTCCAAGATCAAGATGTGCAACGTCGACTAACTTCGCCTGAGCGTGGCGTCGTGGACATGTGGTCACGGTGTTGGACTCCGAAGGGGTAAACTCGGGTTCAAATATCCTTCATATCCCCACCTTTTTTCCCACAAAATCATGAGCTGTCCGTCTGATTGATGACGTGTCTTTTGGCTGTATTCAAATCTGTGTCTGTATTGTGGTGTAACATCCGTATGCTACAGCCACAAGTTATGAAGGGACCTCCAGACGCACGTACCTCCTAGCTGTTTTACACAAGTACCAAATGTTATGACTCTTGTGTTCCGTTTTGGAAGTTTTGACTCTTGAATTCCTTCTTTGTAACATAGTTCATACTCGTTTATTTGTTGTTTCCATTTTTTGAGACGTCTATACGGCACTGAATGCTCTCATTACTTATCACATTTGCTTGCGGCGGTAATACGTTCTTACCACGTGACTCATATTCTATGATCAATGCCGGCCGCTGTGGACGAGCGATTCTAGGCGCTTCAGTCCGGAACCGTGCTGCTGCTAGGGTCGCAGGTTCGAATCCTGCCTCGGGCTTGGATGTGTGTGATGTCCTTAGGTTAGTTAGGTTTAAGTAGTGCTAAGTCTAGGGGACTGGTGACCTCAGATGTTAAGTCCCATAGTGCATATGGATGACATTATTTCTGCAGTGTGTGTGATCTGAAGAGGTTTGCAGGTTTCTTTTATGGACTACGAAAGCGTGCAATTTCAGTAACACACATTTTACCATTTTCATCATACGATATGATGTGCTCTTTGTATTCGTTTCTGTGTAACTTCCTTCTCTGTTGTTCAGTCTCAGAGGTTCAAACACTTTATTTACTCCTACTCATGTATGTTCGTTCCTAATTCCGTGTTTCCTTTAAGCAAACGTTTCTAATTTCTAATGTGCATCATTCGCCTTTACAGTGATTTTCAACATATAATTATAAGAAATTACCTGTTTCTTGAGCGTTCATCATTCCATTACTTTGTACATAAAGGTACGTTACTTTGGATGTAAAGTTATGTTTGTTTTGCCTGTTTGATGCTGCCAGGACGGAAAGCCCTGCATAGACGGGAAAAACAGGAATGTCACGATTATATGTGCGTTTCTTCAATAAGCAGATAGAAAGGAAAACTACATTTGTTTATATTTTTGTTCGTTGTTCTGAAATTTAGAAGGATTAGACGTAAACCAGTGGCAAGGCTAAAACTTTTTTCTTACCTCAGCAGTGGTGCAGTGGTGCTTTGATGCATCATTATCCCCTACGTAGAAATGACGATTCGTAGTTGCTGCGGCACCTGCTCTAAATGTTAACCTTCAAAGACTCACCAAATTTCTAACAATGTATTGAATTTTTGTCTTTGTTTTTATCTTTATAGTCTTAATTCCATCTTTTCTAATATATAAGCATTAAACAATTGAAGATGGTATCTTTATGCTCCAAAACTGCTAACTCCCTTAATGTTATATCAGACATGACGCTGAAAACGGTATCATATTGAGCTTTTGCTCTTCCTTTGTATGAAACTGATTCTTTCACACATTTTCGAGCGATGAACATATGCAGCGAATGTAGGCGCTTACGGTATTTCATCTGACCCCTGCGGTAAAGCCTTCTGCTTAGCCACAATCCATTCCTTTTCATAGTGTTTAGCGTAGCCATTTATAGAAACCTACGCCTCTTTCAAAAATTGGTTCAAATGGCTCTGAGCACTATGGGACTTAAACATCTGAGGTCATCAGTCCCATAGAACTTAGAACTACTAAAACCCAACTAACCTAAGGACATTACACACATCCATGCCCGAGGCAGGATTCGAACCTGCGACCGTAGGGGTCGCGCGGCACCAGACTGAAGTGCCTAGAACTGCTCGGCCACAACGGCCGGCTACACCCTTTTCAGACAGATAGCAGTGATTTGGTTTTGGTATAAGAAGCGTACCAGATGCCAATATAGAGTACACAACCGCCAATTCATGCATCGTATTCCACATTCATAGAAATCTTAAAATGATTAACGAATAATTAACATTGAGACAGTTAAATGTGAAGAAAATTTAATTTTGACATGTGACTGGAATTCAGTAGTAAGGAGAGGAAGAGAATGAAAAATAATAGGAGAATGTAGACTGCAGAAAAGGAATAAAAGAGGATGTCACCAGGTAAAATATTGCACAGAGCATACTTTAATCATCGCTTTGTTTGAGAATCTTGAAAGAATGTTGTATTCGTCGAAGAGATCTGGAGACAATGGAGGGCCCCAGATTTTTTAAATAACGGTAGGACAGAGATTTCTAAACCACGCTTTAAACTGTAAGACACTTCCAGGGGTAAATGTGTGCTCTCACCTCAATGTAGACTAGAATTGAAGATTCTTGAGAAAACCAGGAAGTTAAGGAGGTGTAGCTGGATAAGTTGAAAGAACTTAAGTTCTTTGAGAGTTTAAAATGGAGCTTTACGCAACGACTGACTGAAGCTGGGGAAAGGAATACCGCACCAGTCGAATGTGCAGCCTGAGAGGTGAAATAGTTTGGTAGCATAATATCAAATAGGTAAAAAGACAACGCCTAGTAGAAATCTTTGGCTATTGCGAGAGATATTGAATTTGACCGATGAAAACTGAAAATATGAAAGTGCAGCAAAAGAAGCAGGCGAAAGTGAATACCAGTGTCTAAAATAATGGGATCGACAGAAAGTGCAAAATCACTAAGCAGGATGGGTAGACGGCAAACAAAAGTCTATAGAAGCAAGTATAACTAGGGGAAATATAGGTACGTATACGAGAAAATTAAAGAGGCCTTTGGAAATAAGAGAAGCAGCTACGTCAGACTAAGAGCTCAGACTGAAAAACAGTACTAAGCAGAGAAGGGAAAGCAGAAAGTGGAAGAAATATGTACACTAAAGTAAAAAAAGGCAACAACAAGATGAATTTCTGTGACTTAAACGAAAGTTGGCAGGGGAGTTTTTACGTCTGAAAGATGATGTCTATTCATATTTCGCACCAGTCGCACAAGAGTAACGCTAGGTAGCGCCTCTATGGGGATTCAGTTCAGGTTTGCTTTAAATACACGCCGTAACGATCGTGAGCATCAGTTCCTTTTGATACAGGACGTGGTGGGTATAAGTTAGTCAAGAATGTCTTTAAGACGGCAAAGACGCCATTATACATTCCTCACTGTGTAAACGAGATCTTATGATAGGGCTACTAGGAGCCTAATGCCCCTTCTGCGATATTGCAGGAACACTTAGCAGGAATGTAGCCACTGTGCGTGATTACTTGCAGTGGTGGCCACGAGAATGCACGCTCAGAAGAAGAGTGGGCTCCGGACGGCCACGTGGCTGATAGAACCGGCAGGGGAGACCGTCGTGTTCGGCGTATGGCTGTGGCGCATCGTACTGCATCTGCAGCAGCAACCTGAGCAGTAGTTGGCACCACAGTGATACAACGAACAGTCGGTTACTTCAAGTACAGCTCCGAGCCAGGTGCCCCTTTGCGTGTATGCCACTAACCTGAACCCCCGGCATTTGTGACTTCAGTGGTGGCAAGGGAGAGCTCATTGGAGGACAGGGTGAAGGTCTGTTGTGTTTTCTGATGAAAGCTGGTTCTGCCTCGGTGCCAGTGATGGCCGGGTGTCGGTTAGTAGGAGGCCAGTTGAGGGCCTGTAGCCAACCTGTTTGCGTGCTGGACACGCTGGACTTACACTTGGAGCTATGATCTGGGTAGGATTCCGTACAACAACAGGAGCACTCTCATGGCTATCCCTCGTACCATGACTGCCAATTTGTGCGTCAATTTGGTAATTCGACCTGTTGTGCTCCCGTTCATGTACTTCATTCCAGGGGTTTTTTCCAACAGAATAACGTTCACTCACATAACACTGTTTTAACCCAACATGCTCTACAGAGTGTCGACATGTTGCCTTGGTGTCTTGGCCTGCTCCATCACCAGATCTGTCTACAATCGAGTACATGTGCGAGAACGTCGGACATCAGCTTCAGCGTCATCCACAAGCAGCATTAACCGTCTTGGTGCTAACCGACCAAGTGCAACATTCATGGACCTCCATCCCACAAACTGACATCCGACACGTGTACAACAGAACGGATGCACGTTTGGCCGCTTGCAGACAATATTCTGAAGGTTATACTTGTTGTTAATGTAACACCATTTCGTATTTGCAATGGCTTGTCTCGAGCCTACATTAACCTACGATCTTTCAGTGCTAATCACTTACATGTATGACCTAGACAAATGTATTCCCAATATTGTATTACACTGAGTTGTTTTTTGGTATTGTGACTTCTTTCCGTCAGTGTACATCGGCTGTAACAGAGTTTGAGGATAAAATTATAGAAAGAGAAGACGAAGTAAATGTTCAAATCAAATGTCTGTGAAATCTTATAGGACTTAACTGCTAAGATGATCAGTCCCTTAGCTTACACAATACTGAACCTAAATTATCCTAAGGACAAACACACACACCCATGCCCGAGGGAGGACTCGAACCTCCGCCGGGACAGCCAAAGTAAATGAAGATGAGTTGGAAAATATGATATTGCGAGAAGAATTTGATACAGCACTGAAAGATCTAAGCTGAGACAATGTCCCTGGAACAGACGACGTTCCCTCAAGATGGCTGATATTCTTAGGAGAGCCAGTGGTGACAAAATCATTCCACCTTGTGTGCAAATTACAGTCCAAATATCATCAGACTTCAAGAAGAATGTAATACTTCCAGTTACAAAGAGCACGTTCGGACAGGTTTGAATATTACCGAAATACCAGTTTAATAACGCATTATTGCAGAATACTGACACACCTTATTTACAGAAGTCGACATCGGAAAAGGTCAGTTTGGGTTCCGGAGAAATGTTGTAACACGCGAGGCAATAGTAACCAAGCGACTACGTTTTATAGCTTTTGTAGACTTAGAGAAATCCTGTGACAACGTTGAATGGAATATACTCTTTGAAATACTGAAGGTTGCAGGAGGGAAATATAGGGTACCAAAGGTTATTTACAATTTTTATAGAACTCAGACAGCAATTATAAGAGTTGAATAACATGAAAGTGAAGCAGTGGTTGAGAAGGGAACGAGACATATTTGTAGCCTATCCCCGATATTATTTAATTTGTTCATTGACCAAGCAGTAAAGGAAAATAAGAAAAATTTTGAGAAGGAAATGGAGTTTACGGAGAAGAGAAAAAAATTTTCTGATTTGCCGCTGACGCTGTATCTCTGCCAGACGCAGGAAAGGACTTGGAAGTGCAGCTGGACGAAATAGAAATGTATGGAAACAAGGATATGAGACGGACATTAAGAAAAATAAAGCAAGGGAAATGGAATGTAACGGAATTATATCTGGCGATGCTAAGGGAATTAGATTATGCAAAGAGACACTAAAAGTGGTAGATGCGTTTTGATGTCTGGGTAGTAAAATAAATGATGCCCGAAGTAGAGAGGATATAAATTGTGACTTTCAGTGGCAAGAAAAGAGTTAAAGAAGAGAAATAATATTGATAACGAATATAAATTTAAGTGTCAGGAATACTCATCAGAAGGCATTTGCCTGGAGTGTAGCTTTCTACGGAACTGAATCGTGGACGATAAGCAATCCAGAAAAGAAGAAAATACAAACTTTTGAAATGTGGTGCTACAGAAGAATGGTGAATATTAAATGGGTAGATTGTGTAACTAATGTTACACAGGAGAGCAAGGAAGTCTACGGCTTGACTAAAAGAAGGGATCGGTTGACAGGACACATTCTGAGACGACAACGAATCATCAGTTTAGTATTGAAGGGAAGCGCGGCGGGTAAAAGCTGCAGAAGCAAGTCAACAAGGGAGTACAGTGAACAGATTCAAATGTATGCAGGTTGCGGTTGTAATTTGGAGATGAAGAGACTTGCACAGAATATAGTAGCATGGAGAGCTGCATCAGACCGGTCTTCTGAATGAAGGCCACAACAGTAGCAATTGATTGTGAAGGGACAAAGTAACTGGAGATTAGTTTCAGTCAAAATTAAATGAAAAGGCTAACTACTTTTTTTGTGAGAAAAGTGTACATTCCTTACTCAGCGTGCTCATAGGACATTTGCAATAGTCTCCACTTTTATTTCAGAGAGATTCCACCATGTTTTGACGCCGAAAATTGAAATCCCTGCTTCATGCAGCAGTAAAAAATTCTTAAGACTTTGGTTGAATTCGGGACTTTAGCGCTGTTATTATTGTGTTGCTAAGACGAAGTAGATTGATGTTTCTTTCTCATTTTCTCTCGAAGCAGACCCGATGGACTGGTGCAGAGTAAGGCGTCTTATACAAGTTCTTTTTCACTCAGGTCCCACAGAAGAGGAGCCCTAGAAGGAGAACACGAGCTCCAGTTCCGACAAGACAAACCTCCAGAAAACCGTAGATTGAACTGCTCGGCGGGCGTAAGGCTGAGGGAAAGCCAGTTCAGTTCACAGCTGCGCCATTACAGTACCAATCAAATGGTTCAAATGGCTCTGAGCACTATGAGACTTAACATTTGAGGTCATCAGTCCCCTAGAACTTAGAACTTCTTAAACCTGAATAATAAGGACATCACACACATCCATGCCCGAGGCAAGATTCGAACCTGCGACCGTAGCGGTCGCACGGTTCCACACTAAAGCGCCTAGAACCGCTCGAACACAACGGCCGGCTATTGTACCAATCAATAACACGTAATCATAGTGTACTGTACTATTTTTGTGTTTGCTGAAGTTAGTAAAGGCATTAAATCCCTTTTTTGTCCTTCTCTACCTTAGAGGCTATTTTCAACTCACTCTGTTGTTGATATCGAATTCTTTCTGCCATATCGCAATAAGATAGAATTGAGAGGTGATAGTGTTCCGAAGTAGGAGAATCTGAAATGCGTCAGCCAGTCGTAACCTTTTCTTTACTACGCGAAACCAAGGTTAGCATCTATATTAACTTGTTGCTGAGACACAAGTGAAAAATAGGTAAGCGTAATGAGTGTGCATAAGATTGTTGCTGTAAGACAAAGAGTGAGGTCGACGACTAGACCGAAATGTAACTGCGCGATATGTAGATTTCGAATTTTCTACTTAAGTTTGTATCCTGTGGATCGGCCTAGCATTTCGAATGTGTTGAGCAACCAGTGTACATGAAGTAATGCTGATCTTAGCAGCTATTAATGTCAATTTCTGAAACACACTACTGACATTAGTAAAGACTTGAAGCCAATCACGTGGACAGGACTTGTTTAGTAGACCATTGGCGCACACAGTTAACCAAATGAGGAAGCAGGAATGTTATAAAACCTTTTAAAATAAAGCATGTGTTCCATAATTGTGTACTGAATAATACTGTCGTTATCTGAAAATTACTTTTTTCCGATATATATTTCAGTGAATTTTCTAAAAACTCACAGTAGTGTGACGTGAGCAGTCATTAACGCATCAGTCTTTCATTGCTCAGACAGAACTGCAGTTGTTTTTATAATATCGAATATTGGAAATGAATTTATAAAACACAGCGAAGTCGTGTTTTAGAAAATATAATCTTGATCATGATTATCGTAACCATCACCATCGTCATCGTCAGCTTTGTGACCTACAATGGTGCATAAAGATTGCCTCCAATCGTTTCCATGCATTAAAACCTTCAACTACACTTTTATTTTTTATTTTTTTTTTTACTTATGGTTTCAGAAATCTATTCTTGTGAAGTTCGTTGCACATTTCACGCCACAGTCTACGCAGTATTCCAAATGTACGGGAAATTTTCATCACCAAAAACTGACCGGAAAGAGGAAGAGAAGTGGTGACGTGCAGTTCCTGATCGTTAGACGTTCTGCAAACGTACAAAGTTAACTAGAATTCTCTACGCTGTAGGACTAAAGCCTGTTCTCTTGCATCTGAAATTTTATGGATAAAAATCATATACGCAACAGGATACGTTCAGCTTCTCACTATCCGATCAGTTGCTTACACATCTCTCTGACCTCGGGCGTCATCACTGCACCATGGTATCGAAACTAGTTTTTATGATACTGTAACCACTGACAAAATTAGCAAACTGAAGTACTGTTTTGTTCGTGACCATCATATTCTTCGGTGCCAGTACTGATTCGCGCACGCAAAATACCTGTTAGCAAGCCTGCTAAGTGTATAATATGTAAAAAGACAAAAGCATTACGAGTTATAATTTTCAAGTTTATTATACAACGTACAAAATCAACAACATAACAATGTACAAATATAAACATCAATATTAACAATCAGTCATACAAAGCACGCGCGCTCATTTGTCCATATCACACTATTTGGCTGCACGTGAACGCACGCAGTTTATATTAAATAACATATTCTAGTAGCTTTGGAATATTTCTGTACAAAAGTTCAGTACATTAGTACATTAAAACATAAAAGGCTATATAGCTGAATGGTACGACGACGGCCTCTCTTTACTGTGCTTCCTTTTCTGATCCAGCGTCTCTCCTTTGGCAGACCACAAAAATTGTACTGAAATGTCTTCACCCTCAGATCTGTTCCCAGATTACAAGGGCATAACACGATCCGTCGGCTGTACATCATCTTCGCATTCGGCTCAGACTAGGGAGAAATGGTTCTTGGCCAATGGCAGACGACTGTCAGCGATAATGACAAGATGATGATCATTTTTTACACTAGTTGCAACTCTTCTTCCCTCGGATGGGAATCAGAGAATTAGTAATATTTTAGACTTGACAGCTGTTGTTTCCCTGGTGGACTGGTTAGATCGATTGTCACGCCCTAGGGAATTGGAAGCCCCCGGATCTGCTTTCCTGTTTTCGCTGCGTCAGCTGAGGACCCTGCTGTTTCACTTGCTGTGGCTGCTGCTGTTGCGAGCCCGTCACTGCCTTGTCCTTTCTATCCCAGTCCTCATGATGAGGCGGATGAGGCTCTGGCAGTACAATCCACTCATGGATCCATACAGGCTTCCATACTTTCTTCCACGCAGGCACCCAGATTTTCTTCCACGCTGGGACCCAGATCTTCTTCCACGCCTCCTTCCATTCGAGCTTCTTCGATGGGACCCAGATTTGCTTCTTGTCTGGCCGCCATATTTGTTTCCATTCCTCCTTCCAAACGAGTTTCTTTGATGGCACCCATATCTGTTTCTTACCCGGTTTCCATATCTTTATCCATTCAGGCTTCCAGACCAACTTCTTTGACGGCACCCAGATCTGTTTCTTCTCTGTTCTCCAAATTTGCTTCCATTCCTCTTTCCAGACCAGCTTTTTGGAAGGAAGCCAGACTTGCTTTTTCCCCGGTTTCCAGTATTTCACCCAGATTGGCTTCCATATGAGCTTCTTCTTCCAAAGTCCATGGGACGTATATTCCCAGCCATGTTCATCTGTTCCATGAGATTTCTCTCCCGGAACATACACCTTAATCAACTTAGGGATCCATACTTTCTTCCAAGCCTCTACTTTTATGTGTTTCCAGGCAGGTATTTGTATCGGCTTCCACACTGGTTTCCAAACTTTCTTCCAGTCAGGAACTTGAATATCTTTCCATCCTGGTACCTGTGTTGGTACCGAAATTGGTTTCCATACTTTCTTCCAGGCTGGAACTTTGATCTCCTTCCATGCTGGCACCTGTGTGGGGACCCAGACTGGTTTCCATACCTTCTTCCAGTCTGGGACCTTGATCTCCTTCCAGGCAGGTACTTGAATTTCCTTCCACACAGGTTTCCAGTACTTCTTCCATGCAGGTTTCCATATCTGTTTCTTACCCGTCTTCCACACTTTCTGCCAGTCTGGTTTCCAGATAAGCTTCTTCTTCCAGTAACCATGAGGTGTAGGCTTCTCATGAACATGTTCCGCACCACCTGCCGAATACCCTCCTCCTATCGCCGCACCTCCACCGATGGCGCCCCCAGCAGATGGTCCGTGGTGATCGCCACCACCTCCTACATCTCCACCGCCATATCCTCCACCTCCTCCAAGGTCACCACCTCCGAATCCACCGCCACCGCCGTAGCCTCCATGGTCTCCTCCAAAGCCTGCTCCGCCACCACCGCCTCCACCGAACCCACCGCCTCCACCACCGAAGTCTCCATGGCCACCTCCATAACCACCTCCTCCACCACCACCTAAATCTCCGTGACCGCCTCCATAGCCACCTCCTCCACCTCCACCGCCGCCGAAGTCGCCAAGGCCGCCTCCATAGCCAGCTCCTCCGCCTCCGTAGCCGCCTCCACCGCCGAAGTCTCCATGTCCACCTCCGAGGTCTGCTCCTGCTGCACTACCTCCGAAGCCTCCGCCGCCACCGTAGCCTGCTTGGCCTCCTCCTACGTCACCGCCCCCGTATCCTCCAACATCGCCGACGGCTGGTGCCCCATAAGACCCACTTAAGTCAGCACCTCCTCCAGAATGACCGCCGAAACCGCCGCCGCCGCCTCCACCGCCACCTCCACCTCCATAGCTGTAACCTCCACCTACGTCACCCCCACCACTGCTGCCGAAACCGCCACCTAAGTCACCACCTGTTAAAAGAAATTTAAATCAATGCTTATGGAATATTCCGTCGGTTCTTGGAAGAAAGAAAGCATATTAAAAACTTAAATAACAGCATTAATGTTTCACTGTAATATTTAATAGCTCCTTTTGAAACGGCTTTCGACTTCTTTGCCCACCGTGAGATAACTTAATACTAAACGGATAGTCCACACAATTTCAGCGAGAGTTCACAGTTGTACAAAGAGTGTTATAGGAAGATATGTAACATGACTATATCGATACAAAATACTAACATAATCTAATACCCAAAGAGACTCTGAACAAATGAATCTTATATTTTAGTGTATTCAGATATTAACAGTCAAAGAATCCTGATTTGGTCCTTCATGACCAAACATAGTTCCATCAGTCAGCCTTACTCAAGCAGCAGCAACCAGTTATTATTTTCCTCGCCATTAGATAATAAGCGTGTTACAACTGATAGACACCCACATTCCATACGATCCTTCCCCCTCTCGACACATCGTCCTTTTTCCGACCTGTTCATCAAATTCTCCAGTTTGTCCATATAACATAGTAGTCTGTGCCATTACTCACTTGTGAAACATTTTTGGCTTAGACATTCATATATTTTTCGTATTAGAATATACTGTAACATAAGATTTTTTTTCAGAGACTCTTTGGGCATTTCACTATGCTTGTGTTTTGTATCGATATAGTCATAAAGTGTCACATATCTTTGCATAACAATCTTTGTACAGCTATGAAATCTCTCTGACGTTGTGTGGACTATGCGTTTCGTATTAAGTTATCTGATGACGACCTAAGAAACCGAAAGCTGTTTCGTAACTAACTATTAAAGTAATATTATTGTGGATCATGAATACTGTGTATTCGAGTTTTTAATTATATCAATTTCTTGATATGAAATGCGGAGTGCTGCTGTCTGTGTTAGTCTCTAAAGTATATCTTTATCATTTCATTGTATTTGATCTGGCACTAATTCTAAGATGGTACAATTTTCTAGAGGCTACATTCGTTTTAGTGTATATACACCTAATCTCAAATGTGTTTCATGGATCGCAAGTCTTCCACTGGCGCAACCAGTCGCACCCTACCATAGATAACAGAGTGACAATTTTTGCACTGTGATCCAGAGCAGTCAATAATGTACACACTATGGACTTTGATTTACACACCCTATTTGGTGATGATGATTCTGGAGGTGATCAGCTCTGATTTGGGGCATTCGATACTATTTTACTGAGTTTTAGTTGTAATCGATTGGAAGTGGAGAGTTTACCACATAGTTTCACAAAGCACTTCATCCTTGGCCATTGAATGACGGTAGTGCAATATATTTCATTAGGCAAATATACATGTGAAATATGAGACAGACATACATGCTTTTCAATATGCTTCGAGCGAAAATTCTATTTTCGACATTAGGCTCTCGCCTTCCTCCAAAATCCTTTGGATTATCTCCTGTCTATCAGTGAGGACCAATGCTGGAATCAATGATGAACATATCATGAAAATAATGAGTAAACAGGAATGTAACTGCAGTCCAGAGACTGTTCTAGGCTTCGAAGAGTCTTTTGATGATCTTAGTGTAAATACGACTGGATATGAACGATTGTTCTAGAAGGCATCCGTTCTCCATACGACCGGAGCGTAACTACATGTAAGAATATTGATAAATATCTACAGTTATTACATTTGAGATTGGTTTTTGGGTACTTTTGACGACATATTACTGGATATTGTTGAAGGTTTAACAATAGCTTGGATTCAGTTTGCTAAGTTAGTAATTAGAGAATGCGTCGAAGCAACCGTAGCGCACTTACCTCCACCTCCGTAGCCTCCTCCGCCTCCTCCAAAACCGCTGCCCCCGAAAGACCCTCCACCATCGTAGTCGCCTCTCCTCTGGATAGCCACAGAGGACCTGCAAAAGGCGCAGTACTGTAGAGAAGCGCTCCAAGCTCTTTATGATTACAAATCTCTCTAACACCGGATCGTCTTTCACGTTGACTAGTAATTAATTAAACTGCAGTACATGGATTTTGCTAACTATAAACCACTTTGATTATATAAGCAGAAAAAATTATTCCAGAAATTCACATTTTTAATTTTTCGCTCTTACTCTTACTCTACACACAGACGTAATTGTAGTCTATAGCCATACAAGCAAACAAAGTACACTGAGGATAAAAGAGAGATCTTTGATTAACAATCAAATTGTCCACCAGAACATGCAGTACGGAATCAAGTAAAGAGAAAGTTGGTATTCACGTATGAAGAAACGATAAACTATGTATCCACAACAGCTGGAGACGAAAAAAAAACTCTAGTGAAGTATCTTTCGTTATCATGTGGAAACTGAAAACACATATGTGTTAATGCTCTACATTCTGTTAAAGTATGTATTTAAGTTAAAGTATGTATTTAAGTAACACAATAAAAAGTATCGTGTCGTGTTGGAAGACACACGCACACACACACACACACACACACACACACACACACACACACAATAATTTTGATGAACTTAGGTATAGCTGCTGTAATTGTTGTCAACAAATTTTTTTGGGAAGCAATACAATGAACATCAGTACCTATATTCAACTAAGAAAGCAAATCCTCTTATATTTATTTCTGAAATAGAAAATGAAGAAGATAGGAGGTGAACTGTTACTCCATAGCCTGCGTAATGGTATATTGTAGTACTTAGAGTGCATTATGAATTATTCGATGTTTAAACAAAAAATATAAAACTAAATTGACATGGATTATTTCACGGGGGGTAACTATGAACATAGGTGAAACATGTAAATAAAATTCATTTTCAGTGGCAAACTTAGCTTTAGTTTGAGACAGTCTGAGCACGAACAGTTCTAGAGGCAGAAGACATTCTTCGATAAAGTAAAGGGCTGAGTGTTTTCTACATCTTTTTTCGTTTAATACCATTCGGCGTATGCAGCTGTGATATATACAATTATTTTTTTCACACACAGTCTGCGATGACTGTTATGGTATCTACTTTCGCTGTGGATTACGCAGTAGAAGATACTGGAGTGGACGTTTTTGTGTTCCTAATTAGTCAGAGATGAGACTCTACAAGTGCAAACATTGCCGCTTACAACATGGCTAGTGTATTTTAGTGCCAAACGAACGATTGTTTCGACATGTCTTGTGTGTATTACGCATGGATGTCTTAAACAAATATTGTGATGTTGTAATCTACGAGCTTTGTTAGATAAGAAGTGCAACACTTTTTTCTCAAAGAAGAAACGTTTTATTGATAATTTAAATACACGATATTGGTACCCAATCATTTGGATATAAGTCTCTATCTTCCGACCCAATGTATCTGCAGTTCAGTGGCCTTATAACACCTTAATATGAGATCCTATATGACCTCATTGTACCACCCCAATGGTTTGCGTCTCGGCAAAGTTCTTGTTAAGTCAATAACGTCTCAATCGTTGCTGTGTGCTTCCCGCAGGATCCACACTTTAGAAGGTACGAGATCAGGGCTATATGACAGATGAGGAAAAACAGTCTACTGAAGTTTTGTGATCTCCTTGTGTGGCCTGGCGTTATCGGGTAGAAAGAGAAGCGCGTTCACATTTCTGTGGCCACGAAAACGCTAAGATCGTATCTTCAGTTTCTTAAGAACCACACAATAGACTTTGGAGTTGATCGTTTGGCGATGACGAATGGCGTCGAACAGAACGACCCCTCCAGATTTCCAGACTTTAGTAGTCATGATTTTACCAGCTGAGGATGCTGTTTCGAATTTATTCTTCGAAGGAGTCGTTGAAAGGTGTGCACTCCACTGTTTGTAATTTTGTTTCAGGCTCAAAGTGATGAATTCATGTCCATCGCCTGTGACAATCTTTGGTAAAGAATCCTCACCATCAGCCACAAAACGGGCAAGCAGTTCGGCACAGATGTTCCATCTATCCTCTTTAGGCTCCTCGGTTAGGCTTTGAGGAACCCTAGAGCCCTGCAGGTACAAACCTTCGAATGCACTAGCTCGTGGACAAGTGTGCCAACACCACCAACAAAGAGGTTAGGCTAAACACCGCGCTGCTTGATTGTTGTTTGGCAATCACTTTGCATGAGAGTGCCCGCACGTTGCAACATCGCAGGCGTCACAGCTGTGTGCGGCCAGCCTGCGCAAGGGAGACGAGCCAAATTTTTTTAATCCTTATTCTCTTGACGACGGACGAGTCTTCTAGCCACTTGTGGTACTTTTATCCAGTGTCTGGTATCCGTGGACATTCTGTAAATGCCTGTCGGTATCCTTGATGATCTTGTTTTTCCGCCAAGATAAATTGAATAACTGCTCTTTGGTTGGAACGCACCTGTGATACAGACGCCATTTTGAAGACTAGTCGTAGCCCTGCCATCTAGCGGGAGTTATGGGAAATATAAGAGGTGATGGTGGAATGTTTAAGGACGTCGTAAATAAAATCACAATTTTTAAAACCAGATTTGGCAAAGAAACTGAAACTGGCCAAAATAAAAAGATGTGTTGCATCACTTCCTGAACGCCAGTGTTGCATCGTGGAGAAAAATGTTGGTTTTCTCTCGATTATAAGGATAGATTCCACAATACTGGATATTCTGAGAGAATTTCTGTTGTGGACAGCCTTAGTTGGGGCAGTTAAGAGCGTCAGAAATGGGTAATCAAAGTCAGTGTCACCAGAGTTACGGTCCGCGTTCGTCGTGCTGCAGTCTTGCGTCGTCCCCAGTCAGCAGTCAGCGGCCGCCGCGCCGTACTTACGTATTGGCTGATCCGCCGATGGCTCGCGCCCTCGTCAGCGCTACCTGCAGCAGTAGTGCCACGAGAACAACCTGTAACACCAGAAACGGACACTTTTAGTCAAGAGAATGCGACCGTGTTTCAAAGATAAATTACTTTTATCACACTGACAATAACACAAGTTTGGACACACAACCTGTTCTCGAAATGTCAAGTGAAATGGCAAAACGAACTACTTATTTCTTGCACGCATGTCTTAAAACAATATATGTCATTTTAATGGATATCCATTTCTTACAAACTTTGTTAAAGGAAAGATGAGGGAGCCAAACAGTTGCCTGTTACTCGTAACAAGCAGATAAGGAAGTATAACGCGAATAGTTGCTCTCGTCAAGGAATTAAGAAGGGAGAAGCAGAGGAAATATTTTAGTGACGGCGGATTACAATTATGTGGATCGTATGAGGCATATTAAAACTGTGTACGGGACTGGGAAACCATCTCAGGCTGTATTTTACCAACTGAGGTAAGGGCTCAAGCCTCACGAACTAAACTGCAAGTATTTTCGTATGTGGGCCTCTGTGGTGATAGACGGGTAAGAGGAGAGCTACTGGAAAGTGGAGAGGCATCTGGAAGAGCTAATCATGAGTACACACCCCACGATAGCCGGATTTCTTGGATCGAGTCTCGTTCCAACACACCATATTAACTTGCACTTACTGTGTAAGTAGGAATACTCTGCGGTAATGCACCGTCCATTTGTTGTCGGGTATATCCCGTAATTATTTCTTAAGTAATACTATAAAAGAAATTTTCCCTCTGCTGTAATGCACCGCCCAGTTGATGTCGGCTGTAACCCGTTATTATTTCTTAAGTAATACTGTGAAAGAAATTCTCCCAGAATGTCGGCTTTCCAGCAACAAAGACCCTGATGTACTTGCAAGAAGGTGATGGCCTCCCTCGAATATTTGTTTACATAACTAAGGAAGGTATTACAGCCTCTGTGAATGTTGATCCGAGAACTCGTTTGACCAAACCACCGAGGAAAATCCTGTTGCCCTGAACATCAAGAACAGGGGAAGACAGGCAATTACTAGCTTGTCGAACCTTATACGAATCCCGCTGTGTGGAGTAAGAGGAAATGTTTTGCTTTAAACACCAAAAACATCTGTAAAACCAACGTGGCAAATGTACCCAAGAGAATGTCAGGTAAGCCTGTAAAAGAAAATCAGGTGCATGATAAAGGCTTCGAAATTGTAATGCTACGTGGCTCAACGGGAATTTTACAGTGAGGTTCTTTTTAAAGCGAAGAACAACATATGCAGAATAAAGACCTTCAAAGAACATGATTGGGAGACATTACGAAAAGCATAGAAAACAGACAGTATTACCTTTCTTCCTAGTCCGCACGAGCTTTAAACAGACAAATTGAAGAGAACAGACGTCGAAGCAGACATTGTCTTACAATACGATAGATCCCCGAACACCAAGTACAACGAATATTATTCAGTAACTGTAAATAATAGATGAGAGTAGTCAAACTGATTCCACGCTAACTTTAAGACAGATCACTTCGAAATCCCCAAGAATTTTCACGAAATGTAGCTTCAGTGATCCTTAAGGTCTACGGGTTTGCTAGCGAATTTATATCTTCTGTAATTTTATTTGGCTACAAGCTTGTGTTCGAAAAGCAAATAGTATTTGTTCCTTAGTTGACACATCGTCAGTATTTGCATCGAGTTGCAAGACAACATTCAAGAATTTACATCCGGGCATTTTAAAACATGATTCATCTTATGACTGATGCGGTTTGGGAAGACAATAGGAAATATTTAACACGGCGGGAGCTTTTACTTTGCGTTTCCATAGAAACGAATGTAGACAGGCATGTATTTTATGTGCTGCAGTGTTATGAGAACAGGAGAAAACGTTTTACCACATTAGTTCTGGATTGTTTTTGCTGCTGTGAGAGGAAGGTCGGTGAAGCCAAGAATTTCTGTGCTCTCTACTACGGCGAGTCCTAATTGACCTCCAGCGCAGGTAAGTACACTTCATTACATCCCAGTTACGCTACGAGGCAGATTTCTCTCATTTGCAAGTTGTACTTTCAATTCCCCTTCTTCCGTCCGTAAATCTGCTTAGAAAGTTTAAAGGAAACGAACCCGTATTTCCGCAAATCCGTAACGGCACTTATCTCCACACGTGAAAATAAATCTTGGCCCCGGTGCACGCAAGTAGCGGTACGACTGCAGCAGAACAATTGTAACATCATTCTCGAGTCCACTACTCTTCTGTGTTACTTCTAGTTAGCAAAAGTAGAGGCGTAGTATACAAACAGCAGGACAATAACACTAATGCAGATTCATTTATTTATCCGAGTTCAAAGAGCGTTAAAATACAATGCAATAAAAACTTAAATCTAATACTGGTTACAGAGAATTTTACACTTCATGAGTCCAGTGTTCAGCAACCAGAATGGTATGGCTATTCGTTGCAGACAAGTCTTCCATGTCACCGGGTTCGCTCAAGCTACTGCAGACTAATAAGTCCTGTCATGCCCCACTTTACAACATTCATCATCACTGATGCCCTACTTCTTCAACTGGAAGAGAGTCCATGTTTACAGCTATAATTAGAAGTATTAAAGGCCCAGTACCAATTAGAGGGACTTCAGAGGAAAAATTTCCGAGGCTAAACAGCCTTGGAAAAAATAAGCTATTTTTCTGTCCCCAGGAGAGGAAAACCAACAAAACTATAAATAACGCGTCACTATATGACGAATATCGAGGTTCGTCCCAAATGGAAAATTGAAAACATTTATTTTCTACAATGTCCATTCTGTTGAAGAAAGAAAGCGAAACACCTTGTGGTAACAAATCTACAATCATATAATTTTCTTTTCTTCGTATTCTACCGAGTGTCATGGTTGCAGCGGTTAGTACCAATAGATGTATGCTCTATTTAGGATGGTTTACGAGATAAAAGCTTGTCAGTGTCTGTTATCATTATCAAATGCCCTTAACTTGCTATTTATTTCTCTATGTTAGTTGACTTTATTCCTCCTTCGATGCCTTCTATAAAAGTGAGTGGCAATGGTTGTACTGTTATCAAGGAGGAAGTTTATTGATCGGATAGGAAGTGCTGCTGACCAAGAATATTTCAGGTGATATTACAGATCAGCGTTGTGGATTATAAAGTGGATCTTCTTCGTTCCACACAAACACTAATGTTTCATAAATAATAATCAGTTACTCGATTGGAAGATGACACCCCCTCTCAGGCTGAAGCTTGAGTTAGATGCTATAATTGATACCTCGCTGCCAATGGCCTACTAATCTGGATTTTGGATACTACTCTTAATGTAAGATAGTACTTTACACATCATATTTAAACTAAAATTACTCCATCCACCTATAATTTCTTTCACTAAAGTACAAAAACGCAGATGCGCTAAGCACTGGTAACAAGATTCAGTCAAATGACAGCTAACCTTGTTCTGAAATATTATTTTTATACTACTGTGACACCAGCTATTATCGGTTTGTACCATTGCTTGTCACTGATGTCGAATGAGTGTCAGTAAAAGGGTCGTCAATAGCGATTCGCTGTGCACGTATAGCAGTTGAGGCGTGTATTTCTTCTGCATTCTGATCAAAATGACCTCATTTCTCCTGAGTATATGTGTGAAGTGTTTGCTTTGCAAATAACCTACTGCATTAATAACTGGTCTATTAACATGGGAAGATAGATTAAGTCCCGAATTATTGAAGCTACGCCTTGTTATATGAATGTTTATGACCCAATAATAAACTTATTACTCAGTCTGTTCTTAAATAATAAGAAAAGAAGCAATCAAATTAGAACTCACAATAAACTGTGCAACTTAAAATTGGCAGATACGTCGTACAGTTCAGAATCTATATGCCAACCAGGCAAAGTCGCCATGAGCACTGAATTAATCATCCACCAACGCGCCAGATTGAAGATATGAGTATACATTTTGTAAAACACCGTGTACTGATGCGTGAAGAATTCTGCAACTGCTTGCTGCACATGCCAGTTTTTATACTGTGGGATGACAAAAGTCATGGGATGATCCGCATATATAAAGATGGCGAAAGTATCGCGTACACAAGATATAAAAGGGCAGTGCATTGGTGGCGCTGTCGTTTGTACTCAGGCGATTCACGTGAAAAGGTTTCCGGCATAATTGTGGGCACAAGATGGGAATTAACAAATTTTGAACGCGGAGGGCTTCTTCGAACTAGATGTATGGGACATTCCTTTTCGGAAGTCGTTATGAATTCAGTAATCCTAGATCCACAATGTCAAGAGTGTGCCGAGAATACAAAATTTCAGGCATCAGTTCTCACCACGGACAACGCAGTGGCCAACGGCCTTCAGTTAACGACCGAGAGTAGTGTCGTTTGTGTAGAGTTGTCAGTGCTCACAGACAAGCAACACTGCGTGAGATATCGGCAAAAATCAATGTGGGACGTACGGCGAACGTATCCGTTAGGACAGCGCTGCGAAATTTGGGGTTAATGGGCTATGACAGCAGACGACCGAAGCGAGTGGCTTTGAAGAGAACACGACGTCGTTTGCAGTGCCTCCACTGCCTCTCTTGGGGTCGTGACCACGTCGGTCCGACCCTAGACGACTGGAAAACTATCGTCTGGTTGGATGAGTCCCGATTTCAGTAAGAGCTGATCGTAGGGTTCGCCTGTGGCGCTGACCAGAAGAAGCCTCGGGCCCAAGTTGTCAACAAAGCGCTGCACAAGCTGGTAGAGGCACCTGAGTGGTGTGGGTTGTGTTTACGTCAAATGGATTTGGTTCTCTGCTCCAATTGAACTGATTATCGACGGGAAATGGTTATGTTTGGCTACCTGCAGACCAGTTGCACCAATTCATGGACTTATGTTCCCAAACAACGACGGAATTTTTATGGACGACAAAGCGCCATGTCCCTGGACCACAATTTTTCACGATCGGTTTGAAAAACATTCTGTACAATTCGAACGAATGATATGGCCACTCACTTTGCCCGACACGTATCGTGTTGAAAATTTATGGGACATAAGCATATCCGCTGCAGCAACGCCCTTTTTGATCGGCCGTTGTACGACTGAACACCAAAGAGTAAGAAAACCTTTCAGAATATTCTATCAAAGTTATAAAGTGTGGATGTGCTTGGGTCGCAGCCAGACACTGTCCACTGGGATTTTCCGTGAATGTACTGATAATACTTTAATCTGAAAATGGTCTATCACTGAGAATGTCTCGTCAAAGCAATTGAATATCAATTTAGTGCAAGGACCACACCTGCATGTACTATTACGAAAGCTGAAAGCGTCACTTCTCTGCCCTGTGCAAATTATTTCCTTGTTACGTAAATACAAACACTGAAAAAAAAATGCCGCAGCAACTTGCATTCTAGTCCAACATTTGAAATTGTCTTCCACAACCTGAAAATAAGTCATTCAGTAGAATGGGATATTTTATCGTTGACCTATACCATTTTTCAGTTTCTTTGGTGAGACTTTTCAGTGACAGGCAATTTTCAGATTAAAATATTGTGGTTACGTTCACGGGTAATCATCCCGTTGCAGTCTACTTTGCTATAAGCTGAACACAACCATGCTTCGTGACTTTAATAGCATTACCGGTATGATTTCCTTGCTGAGTGATGCTCAATCATATAAGCTATGCCTGCCAGTTTCAATTTTCGCGATTCGTTGTGTATTCTGCTATAATTTCTTCTTTTCTACCATTTAAGTTCATACTGCATCATAAAATTGAATATTGAGTTATAAACATTCATATTTAATAAATCAAGGTTAATCTAGCTACTAATGTTAGTACACCAGTTATTAACATAATAGACCACTTACAAGTTGCAAATGTTACAAAACGACACAAACTCTCTGTCCCGTGTGGCTGTCATACAGTTGTCACCGCACCGCACGTATCTGCCATGAGCGGTTTCTGTCTTCCCATGCTTCCTTTTCTTCTATTTGTCTTTTTCTAATGACCTCTTTTATCCCATCTAACAAGGCAACCTTCGGTCTTCCTCTTCTCCTTCTTGCCTGAGAGTGGTACATCAAAATCTTGTTTGGCCTTCCGTCGTCTGTTACTATCAGTTTACTTGTATGTCCGTAGCAGGCGAGCTATCGTTCTTTCATTCTGTCTGCGATTCTTTCTTGAGTCTGGCTGATTTCCCTACTCATTGTATTTCTTAGGTGGTCTCAGCGAGGTATTCTAAACGATCTTCTGGTATATTCCATTACAAAAGAACTATCATTTTGTCTTCATTTTTTCCAGTAAGCTCCTATTCACAAGTTGTTATCGGCCACATAATACTTCTACAGAGCCTTACTTTAGATCACTATAACAGAGGGTTTAGCTTCTGGAATGCTCTTTCCCATGAGCTACTCGTTGCCGTATTTCCCAATCAGGACGGTAAGGAAATATTTAAACTTATTACGCGCCTCGATGGACTTCCCTCTACAGTTATGTTTCATGCATTTTCTCCACTGCACAGATACTCAGTTTTTGAAAATTTTCCTTCATCTCCACTTATCACATTTTTCTAATTAATTTCTTAGCGTGAATCACGTATTATACTCTTCATTGACCATCACTGCCTGATTATCTGCAACGAACAAGGTGTACATACACTGATCTTCTGTCAACCGAATGTCACTTCCTGCAAGTTTCCAACTTCTCAACACCAAAGCTTTGTGCATGTATATTTTAAACAACGTGGTAGACAAACAGCATTCCTGCTTTAATTCTTTTGTAATTTTGAAAGGATGTGATTAAATTTTTCCCCCCACTTTGAATACACATTCTGCAAACATGAACAGGTTGCATGAGGTACGGATTTCCAAGCCTACTGCCCCTCTGGACTTCAAACCGTTTCCTCAGCAGCACTGTGCCATGCACCTTCTCAAGGTTGTGAATACTACATCGTTACTACGCCGATCAACCAGCAAGTAACACAATACATTTCTTTTTTCTCGTCCATTTTCGATTGAAAAATGCCGAATATGTTAAAGGGAACATAAGTTCAGGAAGTTCCGATAGATGGTGACGCTATAAGGTAGCCTTCGAAATGAAGTCTGTAACGGATGTGCGTTACAAGGAGAGAGCTATCACTGAGTTCCTTTTGGCGTAACCGCAGAACATCGAAGACATTCATAAACGTCTGCGGAATGTCTACGGAGACATGGCAGTGAACGAAAGCACACTGAGTAGTTGGACGAGGCGTCCATCCTCATCGCAACAAGATCGTGCAAACCTGTCCCATCACCCGCATGCCGGTCGGGCTGACACAGCTGTCACATCTGTAACGTTGGAACGGTCGGAAACCCTTACTCGAGGCGATCGACGAATCACGATCAAACACCTCGCTGCTCAATTGGAAGTCTCCGTTGCTAGTGCTGACACACTAGTTCACAAGTTGGGGTACTCAAAGGTGTGTGCTCGCTGTGTTCGTTGCCGCCTAACAAAAGACCATAAAGAATAATAATGGACCATCTGTGCAAAATTGCAGGTAGGTTTCGAGGCTGCTCATGACAGTTCTTTTGCCGAACGTCGTCAGAGGTATTGAAACATGGGTTCATGCCTTCTAACCGGAAACAAAGCGGCAATCCATGGACTGGCGCCACACCATCTCTCCTCTGGAGGAAAAAATCGAAATCGCACCCTCAGCCCGTAAAGCCGTGGCGACGGTCTTCTAGGATTCTGAAGGAGTTACTTTCTTTGATTTTCTGCCTCATTGTGCAACGATCGAGTCTGAAGTGTATTTTGTTCTCCTCATGTTACTGAAGAAACGATTTCAGCGTGTTCGCGGGCTCAAAAATGCAAACGAATTCTCCTTCTCCAGCACAACAAAAGGCCTCATACAAGTCTGTGCAGTTGAGAACAGGTCACAAAACTTCATTGGACGATTCTTCCTCATCCACCCTACAGCCCTGATCTCGCACCTTCCAACTTCCGTCTGTTTGTCGCAGTAAAGGATTCAGTCTGCGCGGAGCAGTTCGTGGATGATGGGGAGGTTATTGGTGTAGCAAGACTTTTTTTTTGTAACTAGACTTTAGGTTTTTATGTTGGTAACGCCACGTAGCCCTCTGTATGAAAATCACTGACTGTGCTGTGTGCAGTCTGTGACGGGTTTGCATTGTTGGAATATTTGCTATTGTAGTGTTGGGCAGTTGTGTGTGAACAGCGCGTAGCGTTGCGCAGTTGGAGGTGAACCGCCAGCAGTGATGGATGTGGGGAGAGACATGGCAGAATTTTGAGAGCGGACGATCTGGACGTGTGCCCTCCAGAAAAAAATATATATATATATATATATATATATATAATATATATATATATATATATATATATATATATAATGACTTTTGAGCATTATTTAGGTAAATACATTGTTTGTTCTCTCTCAAAATCTTTTCTTTTTTTGCTGACTGTGCCTATCAGTAGTTAGTGCCTTCCGTAGTTAGAATCTTTTATTTAACTGGCAGTGTTGGCGCTCACTGTATTGCAGTAGTTCGAGTAATTTGTGAGGTAAGTGATTCATGAAAGGTATAGGTTATTATTAGACAGCGCAATTCTTTTGTAGGCATTATTGAAATTCAGATTGCGTTGCGCTAAAAATATTGAGTAAAGAGAGAAATGTCTGATGACGTTCAGTTTTGCTCAGCTGTTTGAAAATCAAATAACGTAAGAGGTTTACCAGCACAGTAATTTATAATTTTCAAAAGGGGACGTTACAGTTCCAGTGGAGCGGCACCATACGGGCTACAGGCCCTCCCAGTAAGGTGATGTAAGGCCATCACACTGAACGGAGATTATGTTGAATAATAGGGTTTTGTAGCCGAAACAGTGGGAAATAATTTTTTATCCATTTGTTGCACTAAATATTATGTGTCATCAGAAATGTGAAGTGAGTTGTAGCAGAAAGATCCGCAGCGGCTTCGCCACCGCAGTGGGAGGCTCTCCCCCCCCCCCCACCCCCCCAACCCCCCCCCCCCCCCCACCCGCGGCCCTCCTGTGTCGGGCTGCTAGAGTTACGGCCGCTCCCGCAGCGCCTACGACACCCACCGCACTTGGCGCCTCTGCTTTCTCCGCCTCCCAGGCCGTATAGGCGTACGCGGCGGCTGGAGAAAGTGGCTCGCACCCCGGCTGGAGAAAGTCCGCTGGACCGGTCTGCGCCCAGGGTGGGCGCCGCGGCGGCTGCCGACGCGAAGCTCACGGTCAAGGGCGGGGGCTGGCGGCAAAGCGGGCTGCCTTTTCCCCGCATCTGCCCCTCTCATCTTTCCGCCAACGTAGCGGGAAAGCGCCGCTACCGCACACGGTTTCGCTCGTATCTAGATGATACAAGGGAGATTCGTCTCCTGTTCTGTAGAAAGCATGCGTCCCTTCGTTTCTGGCGCCAAAGGCAGAAATATTTTGTCACCAAGGAACTGGAAGTTTTGCTCGGAAATGTACAGTTGATTTCTGTGTATCATCCACACACTATTATTATATGCAGCCGAGTTATAGTTCCGTTTTAGACGAACAGTAAGGCTGAATTTTCACTTGCACTTGAGAAAGAGAAAAGACTCTAAACTAAGGAGTACTGGTTGATAAAACACTTATTTAAACAAACGACCTGGTGGAACAACGTCGTTCTTTAAACAGTATTGTTAATGGTTAAGTTTTTTTTAAGCCATCAGTCTTTTGCTTGCTTTTATGCGGCTCTCCATATTTTCCTATATTACACTGATCTTTTCATCTCTATTTAACTAATGCATCTGTCCTTTACTTCACTCTGCCGACGGTCTTTTGAGTGCTTTTATGCTTAAATAAATCATCTTCAGTTGTGACTGGTAGTGGATCTTCTTCTATATCGCGTTAAGGTGATTTCTACTTGTTTTTGCAATTTTCAAGTAGACAGTACTTATAATATGCTGTAATATGCTAATACACCGTGCACTATCGAACAAGTGATTGATTATTGCCTCACAACAACGCAATTTATTATTATTATTATTTTTTTTTTAGCACAGGGTCAATATTCGGCAACGGCCTACAGTTTCACATACACAAAAGAAAAGGCTACAGGAAGAAGAGAGTGAAGTAAAAGATAAGGAATGACGGGAAAGGTGACGAAGTTCCAATAGTGAAATGCCCCAGAACTCCAAAGCTTGCGCTATCGTCAATGGCAAGGGTATCCCATGCCATTCGATCTATGTAAGATGACGAATAAAATCCAGTGAAATCGTTTCAGACGCGAATTGCCTTAATATCAGAGTCTTACATTTTGCGCAGTGCACTAAACGCAAAATAAATCTCTGTTTCGTACAAAAGGGAACTGCAGTTTCACAAAGACATAGCAGAATTACAAAAAAGTTTTCTGATTCATTTTTCAGATACAAGAAAATAGCATTTTTTGATACATACATAAATATATTTATGCATTTCTGTTACCGATTTGGCCGGCCGGAGTGGCCGTGCGGTTCTAGGCGCTACAGTCTGGAACCGCGTGGCCGCTGCGGTCGCAGGTTCGAATCCTGCCTCGGGCATGGATGTGTGCGATGTCCTTAGGTTAGTTAGGTTTAAGTAGTTCTAAGTTCTAGGGGACTGATGACCACAGCAGTTAAGTCCCATAGTGCTCAGAACCATTTGAACAATTTTTTTGTTACCGATTTATACATAAAAGACATCAAAGCAATTCCTGAAAACATATTATTATTAGGACAAGAATCGTATTTCTCATGGATCATATGTTACAAGTCCCACTATTTTGTTGAATAAGAAATTTAGTATTTTGTCCTATAATAAAACCCTGAACACAAATACAAACTTTTCATTTTTTGTTCTCAAATATAGACTACCATTAGCATGGTATCGAAGACTATATTCTATTTAATAAAAGTTCTTTCGGTCATTTTGGCACTTCTGTTTATTTCATTTGCTGTCCGTAAGAACAGCCGTCTACTGACCTAAAAACGAACATGTCACTTCGCCCTACTACTTCACTGTTAATTTGTGGTACTGCTATTTTCTCTCTGACACATTGCTTAGATGTCGTTTCAGGTTTGTTGTTAACTGACTGTCGTGTCTATGTTTGAACTTGTTCTCCGCATTGTTTTTCTTACGTTTATTTGCACTAGAGGCAAACAGAAACATGGCATCAGAGAAACGATGGTGTCTCAGGTACGTTCCATTATCACACATTCCTCGTTTCCTTTCTTCTCAAGAACTTCTGAGAGTAGATTAGGTGGTACTGTATCTCCTTGCCGGGCTCATATTTTTACCATAACTCAATTCGGAAAGAAAGGAAGACGGAATGTCTAACTTGGTCCAAGGGGTACGAAATCATACGTTGTTTCAGCCTCCAGATGACAGACAGTTGTAACAAGCGGCATATGTAAATGTTGTGTGACTAGGGCCTCCCGCCGGATGGACCGCTCGCCGGGTCCAACTCTTTCGATTTGACGCTACTTCGGCGACTTGCGCGTCGATGGGGATGAAATGATGATGATCAGGACAACACAACATCCAGTTCCTGAGCGGAGAAAATCTCCGACCCAGCCGCGAATCGAACCCGGGCCGTTAGGATTGACCACTCAGCTACCATGGGCGGACGTAACAAGTGGTATCATTCCATGATTCGTTCTGCAGGGAGCTGACACTAAACACTTGTTCGCCTGCTGTATAGGCTGAAGACATCACAGCTGTAAGAAGGATTGTCTATACGTTAGGCGTAAGAGTAGCACTAATACAATGTCGTATGGCTTCGAGAAGTCTGTCAATTCAACGCCACTTCAGAAATTTGTGTTCTCCAGAGACAGCGGTTTGCGGTGTTCCCATGCGGTCAGCCATCCAAGTTCTAACCGGGCCCGATGTTCCTTAACTTTGGTGCCAAGGTCGATGGCTGTGTTCCTATGATACATTAGTATTCAGTATAAACCAAGTTTAAACGCCTCTGTTTCTTTAATCTATTCTATCATGGCAGAGCGTTTTGTCTTGGTTGTTATTCTTCTTTATTTGTTGATACTGCTTAGATTTCTATTCTTGCAAAGTGTACTCGGAAATTGAAATGTCTGCAACAAACAAGTGTGACGTTATAACATCTTTAGAGTGTATAAATGCCCTTATTCATGGCTCAATACTGGACAGAAGTTCTAGATGAAAGTGTGTGCAGGGAGTGTGATATCGACACATTCCTATTATGTAACATTCAAGGATAAACTTAAGGTATAAATACAGAATTTAATTCAATTTTTGCCTCTCTGCAGAGGTATGAAACTGCTTTAATTGTCAGATACTCGTTTCCTGACTGCTTTGAGAATATAGAATTAATACATACACACTGAAGATTAGATGGGTAGATCACATAACTAATAAGGAAGTATTGAATAGGATTGGGGAGAAGAGGAATTAGTGGCACAGCTTGACGAGAAGGAGGGATCGGTTAGTAGGACCTGTTCTGAGGCATCAAGGGATCACCAATTTAGTATTGGAGGGCAGCGTGGAGGATACAAATCGTAGCGGGAGACCAAGAGATGAATACACTAAGCAGATTCAGAAGGATGTAGGTTGTAGTAGGTACTGGGAAATGAAGAAGCTTGCACAGGATAGAGTAGCATGGAGAGCTGCATCAAACCAGTCTCAGGACTGAAGACCACAACAACAACAATAACATACACACATATTTAGCGCTTTCGATCAGAAGTTATGGAGTACATTTGCACTATTGCCTGTTACAATATTGTGCTTTTCCTGTGGCTTTGGAAACGAAAATAACTTATTACCTACCGTATATTGTTTATTTGACTACTGAACTGACAGATAAAGTACCAAAATATTAAAATATAGTGTCTTTTACAAAAAAGTCAAACTTTTTATTACGACTAAGATTACTGATATCATTGCCGTTATAGCACCTGTAGTTGTTAGTAACGCTACGATCCTTCTATTATGTGGAACTTTAGATATTGTTTTAGTATTTCAGGGTAAAATTATTGTTCCTGGGGTCAAATTGTGCAAAATATGTAACCAATATTTTACGTTCAGCGGGACAAAGTATAGAAATACTAACTGCAGTAGTAAGATATGATGCTGTGGCATTGGGAAGGAGAAGAGTTCAAATTACTGTGCAGTATTCAATT
Organism: Schistocerca piceifrons; assembly: GCF_021461385.2. NCBI lineage: Eukaryota > Metazoa > Arthropoda > Insecta > Orthoptera > Acrididae > Schistocerca > Schistocerca piceifrons. The sequence continues at coordinate 465,998,725 of NC_060141.1, read as the reverse complement.
CGTAGGACGCGAAAGGAAGAATATAAGTTTTTTGGTATATTAGGTTTGTAGTAACGTTGCAAAATAAGAGTGTGTATATATTATACGGGGCGTTCCAGAAATTCGGTGCCCCAACTGACAGATATAATTGCAGAGACAACAACAAATATATTTAGTTAAGAAAGCGGGTGTCGAGAAGGCAATAGAGTGAATACGAAGTATTCAGGAGGCCGATTGCTGTGACTGAGTCGTATATTGCTGTGATCAGTGTTACAATAAAAGTTCAAAACGAATACTATCATCATCAGTTCAGAACCGGCATCGAAGTAGCAGAGCGCGTTCGATGGAAAATATGTGGCGTAGTCTGTATGCGTATGGTTTCTGCAAGAATTCCTTGCAACCAGTCCCTTCACATGGAAAGAACACACTTTGGTATTCATTTTTGAACCAGAGGTAGAAGTCTAATGTTTTAAGGACCAATGAACAGGCCCTCCCTCTCCAACCCACCGACTGCCGATAGTACAGGTTAATGCTGCTTGTACTCGTTCTGCAAAGTGCGTTAGAGTCCCATCATTCGAATGTCGGGACGCCACAACGCTACGTACTTCATATCAACTTTGGTGAATGTTTTAAAAGGGTATTTTTTTGTTTGTCTCCTTCGGCACGATCGTACTTAGCGATTACTTAATATGCACTTCCGACACCTAGTTGCCTACCAAAATATATTTCTTCTTGGCTACATCGTCAATTAGGGGACTTAATTTATGAACACCGTATATAGCTACACTGACCCTCTGCTGCAACACCAGATAAGTATTACGAAAACATTTAGCCTTCTTTTTTATTTTCTCTCCCAGGAATTTACGGGAACACAATGGACTCTTGAACAAATGAGTCAGTGGGACAGACTTTTGAATAAATAAATAGATTTTGGCGTACCACACTATACAGATCACACGTTTAGCCGTAAAGGCAGTTAAAGAGGTTTAAGTTGTAAAGCAATCCAATTTTTTGGATATATTTGCAGCAACATTCTTAACTTCTCCCTAGCAATGGCAGAGATTCTTCAACGGCCTTCCTCTCAGTTTCCTAACTGAAAATTGCTTCTATCATGAGTGTCACATTGTGTTCTTTAGAAGCGTTCGTTAATTTTCTTTTTTTTTTTATATAGCAATGTTGTATCCTGTTGATTAGGGATACTCTGAAGAAATTTGAAATACTGACATTTTTGTCATACTCACGGCTGTTTCTGGCAATGAGGATTTTTAGAACTTATTTACACAAAAATTCTGCATGTATTATCTAATTATGTTATGATTCTCGTTTAAATGTTCTTGGAGAAAGTGTCACAGTATCAGACCGCATTTAATATTTAATGATTCTAATCAGACAAGAAGTTAATGAAGCCACGTCTTTCTTCACGTGATAGAATACTGACTTGTAACCAACCCTTCTCCCCCCACCCCCCTCTCTCATTCAAGTCTGCGACAATCGGACGAATGAAAATGGTTTGTTACGTCAGATACGGGGGTGGCTATTGAACTGAACTAAACCAACCTGTACTATGCGTTCTGTATTTTTGGGCAACTGTATCTAACGATTTTTATGAAATGATGAAAGTCACACAAGTTTATTTCACAGGGAGCAAATTTATGGGCCCCATCTCTCTCAGTCCAACAACACTCATCCTGCTCACCCACATAAGTTACTTACTGTCATGTAGTTCACGTCAAGAGTACTATAACTATTTAGTTACTTCACCCGAAACTGTTTAAGATTTATTCTGATATCTAACTTTGATAGACTTCGCTACGAGAGAAGTTGTTTGAATGTGATAGTAATGGCTTCGATGAACATAACACTTTGCGACCTTCTAACTACTCAAAATACACGATTCTTCAAAATTAGATCCACAAAATTACGTGGGCTGTTGGGGAAGTGAAATCCGACCGGTTGCGAAATGGAAACCTCTTTGAAAATCAAAACTGTTTTATTTCGAACAGTTAGCTACGCTTTCCAGCTATTTCTCCACATACACATAGTCGCTACTCTGACTTAGACGTTTGTCGCAACGTCGTACTAACTTTCCAATACCCTCGTCATAGAAGCCAACCACCTGTGCTTTCCGCCAAGTCTCTACGCTGGTCTACCTCTCGTTGTCCGTGCCAAAATGTTGTCTTCATAGCCAACACTTCATGTGAGTTGTGGTGAAATTTAGGGGAGCCAATTACGGGTTGTATTGTCAGTGACCAAACACTTCCCATCGAAAAAGCTGCAGGAGCATCTTCGTTGCTCTTGCAGAATGCGGCCAAGAGTTGTCACGAAGAGGGAAATACATGACATTCGTGTTATACGGGCTGCATAACATCAAGTGAAATCTCTTAGCAGGCCATCATACTTATGCCGGTACTATTTTCTAGGGATCTTTACGTGCTCACTGTGCTCTCAGAACTGAAAAGAGCAACGTGACGCAATCAACGGGCATTCTGGAGACACTGTTCAACACATCTGTGTGAAGCTTAATCGGATGTTTACTATGGTTTCCATTTCGCACCCGTTCAGACTTTACTTTCCGAATAGCCCTCGTATTTGCGATGAATTTTCAGTCACCAACATGACTTAAATATATATTGTGATCAGTTTCAAATTCTTTATTGTCCAAAATTAATTTTATATTCACGTTTCCCGGCCGAAGCAAGATCTTGAACTTATCTACACTCGTGCTCACAAATTAAGGATAATGCTGATACATGGTAAAAACAATGCTCTGGTGGGCGGTTTGCGGGTTTAAATCACCTCGGGTTATGACCATGCAGTGCATCTGACCTGCGGCCGTCACACTGTGGCGCTGGCAGCAGTCCACATACGCAGAGGTTTGTTGGTGCATGTCAGAATATTGTGTAGCTAGTATGTGTGCAGACGTTTTCAGACGTGCTAATGGTGACTGTGTGTTGAAAATGGCTCAAAGAACACATATTGATGGCGTTATGAGGGGTAGAATACTACGGCGACTGGAGGCTGGTCAAACACAATAGCTCGTAGCACGGGCCCTCCGTGTGCCACAAAGTGTGATCTCAAGATTATGGCAACGATTCCAGAAGACAGAAAATGTGTAGAGGAGCTACAGTACGCGACGTCCACAGTGTACACCACCACAAGAAGACCGATATCTCACCATCAGAGCCCGCAGACGGCCACGGAGTACTGCAGGTAGCCTTGCTCGGGAGCTTACCTCAGCCACAGATATGGTTTATTCGCGCGGAGGCCTGCAAGGTGCATTCCACTGACATTTGGTCACAGGAGAGCCCGTAAAGCCTGGTGTCAAGAACACAGTACATGGTCATTGGACGGTTGTCGCAGGTTATGTTCACGGACGAGTCCAGGTATAGTCTGAACAGTGATTCTCGCCGTGTTTTCACCTGGCATGAACCAGGAACCAGATACCAGCCCCTTAATGTCCTTGAAAGGGACTTGTATCGAGGTCGTGGTTTGATGGTGGGTGGGATTATGATTGGTGCACGTACACCCCTGCATGTCTTTGTCAGGGGAACTGTAATAGGTCAGGTGTATCGGGACGTCATTTTGCACCAGTATGTCCGCCTTTTCAGGGGTGCAGTGGGTAACACCTTCCTCCTGATGGATGATAACGCACTGCCCCACCGAGCTGCCATCACGAAGGAGTATCTTGAAAGAGAAGATATCAGGCGAATGGAGCAGCCTGCCTGTTCTCCAGATCTAAACCCCATCGAGCAAGTCTGGGATGTTCTCGGTCGACGTATCGCTGTACGTCTTCAAATCCCTAAGGCATTTCAGGAGCTCCGACAGGCACTGGTGCAAAATGGGAGGCTATACGCCGGCAGCTGCTCGACCACGTGATCCAGAGTGTGCCAACCCGTTGTGCGGCCTGTGTACGTGTGCTTGGTGATCATATCCCATATTGATGTCGGAGTACATGCGCAGGAAACAGTGGCGTTTTGTAGCACATGTGTATCAGGACGGTTTTCTCAACTTATCACCAATACCGTGTGCCTATGCTACTAGTGCCAGTTTTGTGTAGTGCTACGTCGTGTGGCACCATATTCTGCATTTATCCTTAATTTATGAACATGAATGTACTAGCCACCGACTGAATCACCCCAACGCGTCGAAAGCACGCGCATCGTACTTGGGATTCCCCGGTCACTGGTGAGAAACGTTGACGTCCAAAAGCTTCTGGTACATCAGTGACATCGCACGTAGCAGGAATGTGCTTCTAAAATCGATCTTTAGTAAGGGTATCGAAAATGGTACCGTTGCGTGATACACAATAGTCGGAAGCCAGTGCGAGGTCAGTGTCACCCTAGCACGTAGTACACGACATGCACAAAAGTGCAGCACCTAAGTGCGCACTCGGCGGCGCAGTTCGGTGAGGCGACAATGGGGTAGGCGGCGCAGGTACCGGAAGCGGAAGGCGGCGCCTCGGAGCACGCGCGCGCCTAAATGGCGGCAGATGACAGCCGCGTGCGTACTGCGTTGCGCCAGCGACCGCTAAAGAGGCGCGGCGAAAGCGAATTTCGCTGCCCCTTTGTGTCTGCGGCGGCCTGATTAGCTTCCAGCGTGTTGTCACGGCGACGCGGAAGCGTTGCGAGGTGTCATTATGCTCATCGGCGCGTGGACTTGTAACTAGAAGTGGGTTTCCTATGAAGAAATGCGCTGATTACTGCAAGTATCACACTTAGAATGTTACAGTCGTATACCCAACAGACGTCAATTCGGAAGGGAGTAAAGTTTGGATTCCCGTGTGACCATCCCGATTTCGGTTTTTCCTGATTTTCCCTAGTCGATTAAGGCGAACTGTGCTAGCCGAATTTGTGGTCCGCCACTAATAACGTCGTCTTCGCCTGGCCGAGAAACCCTTATCGTCCTTGAGTGTAGCAGTGTCACCAGCATCAGAGCAGTAAGACACCATAGACGAGATATGTAACAGACAGTGTAGATAACAAGAGAATAAAAAGCGGATCATCGTTAATGGACGAATGTCGAAAGCATTCTTGTACGAAATTTGGCCTATTGACTATCAGATGCCGTATCTCATAATACACTAAGCGAAAAAATTTAATACACTGATTTTTATCCGATGACAGCATATGCCACCAGGGGGATGGTAGATGGTTTCCGTCTCGTTCACCAACAGATAGCGTAGTGGCGTTAACTACCAGAGCGCCGTCTGTATTTATTCTTTAATAGGGAATGCCCACAGCCAGAAAAATCAGTGTGGTGCAAACTTGTCAAGCAAGCAGGCAAGCATTGCACAGAGACGCACTCGTGCTTCCTACAGCCAACTGAGCGATTATGAAAGAGGGCAAATTGTGGTCTTCGAGTGGCGGGATGGTACTTTTACATTTCGGAAAATTGTCACACAAGTTGGACGTGCTGCGTCAGCTCTGCAACGATGCTGGTATCAGTGGTCACGTGCACATTCTCAAACCTGTCGACTAGGTTCTGGACGTCCACGCAGCACAGACGCCTGCCAGGATCGTGGTACTGTAAAGGCAGCAGTAACTGGTCGTAGAGCTACCACGGTACAGGTAAGAGGGCCAGACGTGTCAATACAAACTGTTGTACTGGTTATTACCGGTGGGGCTACATGCACACAGACCTTTAGCCCCTCTTCCACTCATGCCACAGCATCGATGTGCACGGATTGAATGGTGCCGTCAGAGGATAATTTGAAAGATAGGATAATGTGCAGTGGTCTTCAGTGATGAAAGCAGATTCTGCCTGCACGCATGTGATGGTCGTTTGCGCGTACGACGTAGATCTGATGAGCGCTGTCACGTAAAGTGCATTCGTCCCAGATACAGTGGCCCCATCCCAGGTTTTATGGTTTGGGGTGAGATAACCTACGACTCTCGTTCACCTTTGGAGTTTCTGGAGTGGACGCTAACCAGTGCTCGGTACGTGCAGCATGTTGCTAGACCAGTTCTTTCGCCGTTCTTGAAACTGGAAGGTGATGTGTTATTCCAACAGGATAATGTTCTCCCAAGCACTGTTCGTGAACCTCAATGTGTTCTGCAAGACGTACAGCACCTTCCCTGGCCACCACGATCTCTGGAGTTGTCTCAGTTGAGTGAGTGTGAGATATAACTGGAGGAGAAGTAACTCGTGCGATTCGCCATCCAACGAATCTTACAGAATTACGTGAACAGTTCGAGCAGGCGTCTCATAACGTATCTTAGGACAGTATTCGCCATCTGTGCGATCGACTGGATGCCATCGTTGGCGCCTGCATTGCCACCAATTGCAGCATGTCTCTACCTGGTACCTCAACAGCCCGTGATGTTGATCTGTAAATGTAATCATATCATGTACTCTGTATGCACTGTTGCAGCAATAAATATTCACTGATCTGGAGAATTCTAAAAATTGATACTTTTTTTGCGATAACGTTGGAAGCTGAAGAAGTGAATTAAAATTTGTGCTGCGGCTGGGACTCGAACCCAGACTCTTTTATTTACTCGGCAGATAAGCTGACCATTACACCACCATAGCATTATGGTCATCATACCTGCACGAACTACTCAAGTCAAACACCCTTTCCAACACCAAAACTAATTCACATCTCCCCTTATATTGTCACTATTACCAGGGCTCTCCATCATTGGAATAGTACCCCAGCACTGGACGTAATGGGGGAAGTGTTGTATTACATGTGACCGTATAGATCTTAAATTAAATTTTCCCTGAGGCATTTAAGTCTCTACATGTAATACAGCACTTCCCCATTACGTCCAATGCTGGGATGCTATTCCAATGTCGGAGAGCCCTGGTAACAGTGACAATATAAGGGGAGATGTGATTTAGAGTTTGTGCTAGGGAGGGTATTTGACTTAAGTAGTTCGTGCAGCTACGTTGACTATAACGCTGTGAGGTGTACTGATCAGCATATCTGCTTAATAAGCAAGAAGACCTGGGTTTGAGTCCCAACCGCAGCACAAAATTTTAATTAGCTTCTTCAGCTTCCAACATTATCGTAGATAAATGAGAGACTTAAATGTCTCAGGGAAATTTAATTTAATTTTTTTTGCCTGCAATGTAGTTATTCAGTAAGTTCATTTACATTCAACTCTTTTTACAGGGTATTCGGATGTATGGCAAGAAATGCTGATTTCGAAAGAAAACAAATTCTGAGTATTTAATTTATATGGATATTAGGAGGGTTATTTTCTATCAGGACTATCAGTCTTCCGGAGGCAGTGACATTTAAATATCACGATACACGGAATACAATCTTAATGAGCCCACTAAAAGTATACAAATCATTATTGAGTTATTTCTAATATATTAATTAGCAGAAAGATGGACAGGGTACAAAGGGCACCAATCTCAAGACTAGTGACCCTACATCCCGAGGAAAACTTCATTAGTACGACTGCATTTGAGTTTCCCCACTACCGCACCCACGTGTTGAATACGTTATCTGTCAGTCGTACGGTTGGTAATGTCAGATTGGTACCAATATGTCGCTGTTAAGTCCATTACGAAATGCATCATATCTATTCTCAATCCACGGCGCAGTATATACTTTGTTGCCATTAAATAGCAACACCAATAATGATAGAAATTAATGAAATTATATGTGCATTTACAGTGTATCTCTCTTCTGAGTCATCAGTGTATTTTCTCTGGTGTTTTGGTAGGTATGAGGAGTTTTCTTTTGCAACTTTTAGTTGGAGTCAGCCCAAAGAAATGCTGCTCATCACGTCTTTCATGCGATGCCCACCATCAATGGAAAGAGTCAGTTTGTGTCCCGTTACAAAGAAAATGAATTTTAAATCGGAATTTTACGTACGCATCTGACACATTAGTGTGATATACGTTTTACCGATATGTATTAATAGGGACAGTAAATCACGAAGAATAACCAGTACTGCAGTAGCAACAACACTGGCCTGGTCTGCACTGACTGGTACCGCCTTGCAGCTGCGCTGCTCAGCCGCTGCTTGAGTACTGGCTATTCTTTGTGTTTTGCTGTCCTAATTAATACATTTCGATCAAACGAATACCGCACTGACGTGCCAGCGCTTTGTGGAACGGCAACGTGCAATTCCGATGTAAAAACCATTGTGTTAGAAACATAAAACAAACCGACGCCGTCTGTCGATGCTGGGCGTCCTAATAAAGAAGTGACGAGCAGCATTTGTTTGGCCTGATTCCAGCTACACGTTGCAAAAACCAAACTGAAAATATCTGTCGGAACACCAGAGAAAATACACCTAACGACTCTTAGGAGAGACGTATATATAAGTTCGTTGGCTTCCACAGCAGGTGTTATTTTGAATAAAATTATTTGGAGTATTGGGTCGCGTCATTGTAAATACTAAAAGAGGATCGTAGCAAGTCGGGCGAAACGTCGAAATCTTATCTGTTTTAGTGGTTACAGTAACGCGGTCCACTACCCAAAATTATTTATCCAAAACATGAGGAATAGATGAATAAATTTACCGGTGATTTGAAGGTGCATAGGGTGTGAAATATCTGCCTCCGTAGCACAATGGTCAGAGAAAGTGACTGGTAAGTGGAGGACCCGGTTTCAGTTTCCGGTACTGCCAGTAATTTTTTCCTTGGAGGGTCGACTGCAACTGGATGCACTCAACCTCTTGATGCCAGCTGAGGAGTAACTGCTCCAAGGTCTGGAACGCTGACAACGGCCGAGACATTAGTGTGCTGTTCCCAGCTTGGGGTCATACGAATGATACCATTTGCAGATGACAAGACGACCTGTCGGTACTGAATGACCCATCAAGACCAGTACGTGTAACTGGATAGGGTGCGAAATTTAGTACACAGAACTGACATCCCGGATAGCAAGAATCGCGCTAAGCAGGGTAGGTATAGAGTTGGAGCTTTAATTACAGTCACCAGTATGTCATTCCATGCTAATTCAAACCCGTGCCGCTCCCTCGGTTACGCTCGACCAAGTGTCCAATGGATGAGAGATCTGTGAGAATGTCCTGGCGAGGGCGGCAGCGGAACACACCCTCTATCGACGTAAGTCAGAGCACTACATGGAACATGCGAAGAAGAGTAAAGCCACCGGCCATACCATGTCACGTTTATAACAGCTGTTGTACAAACTACCACGTTGCGAATCACCTGTGATCGTGTTGTCATATGGCGCTGTCCGGCCTTCTCGGAGTCTTCATACGTCGATACTTCCAACGTTATGATCTACCCTGAATGGGTGTCATTCCAGTGTGTAATGTTGTCATTGGAAGAACCACGGTGGGCACTCGTTTCTATGCTGGCAAGGGCCTCGCGAGATTAGCCGAGCGGTCTTAGGCGCTGCAGTCATGGACTGTGCGGCTGGTCCCGGCGGAGGTTCGTGTCCTCCCTCGGGCATGGGTGTGTGCGTTTGTCCTTAGGATAATTTAGGTTAAGTAGTGTGTAAGCTTAGGGACTGATGAACGCAGCAGCTAAGTCCCATAAGATTTCACACACATTTTTTTTATGCTGGCAAGGAAGTGAAGCAGCAAAGAAGGTCGTCGTGCTGATAGTCAGTTGTCCTCTAGAGGTCGTCGTATTTTTTCTGTAAATACTTGTCTTGCTACAAACAAGTCCATTTCCCAATATTCGTGGCATGGCTGTTCGACCACTCACGAACAAGGGGATAGTATCTCCTCTCGGGCGATAGTCGCGCGTAGCCGTTGATATCCCGCATAACGTTGGGTATGACCCTCCAAAACGAATCGATTCCATATTCTTATGATAGTAGTGGGGTTCCAACCATCACGTCCGGCAACAACGCGGAACAATAAATCGAAGTCTCCTTAGGCCACAGTCCTACCACTGCCGATATAAGTGCTAGTAAATGTTCCTCCGTCTTACACGAGATGTAACACCACTTTCACACTAACAAACAACGTTCTAACGCGATTTCTGAAAGAGAAACTCACTTGTAATTTTTCCTTATAAACAAAATGTAGGTGTAGTTTCTGCTAAGTACTTTATGCGATTATGCTTAAACGCTGTTCATTTACATATAAAAACAGTACTACGCTTCACGTCACTTTGTATGCCGCTTTGAAGGAGTGCTATTTAAATGGCCAGCAGCGTTTTAGCAAAGCCATGTAAAGATTTTTCGCCTTTGGGTTAGTGCTCAAGGGAGATGAAGGAGTTGTAGGGTGACCGAGGTGGCTAGTGACTCAATATTACTTTGCCCATGCCAGCCGTTCCTCTTTAATTTTTTACTTGCGGATGGTAGACCTTACACTGCACTCTAGAATGATATTTGGAAAAAGGAAGTAACGAAAGTTCGAATTCAGTGCCTTGTTGACACTGAAGTCAACGAAGGGTGAAATCTGGTTCGTTTTGAGAAGACATGGAACGCAGCGACCAAGACATAATTAAAGAACCTTGTCGACGCCAGTTTTATGTGAATTATTCAGACTACAGTGTCAGCCTGTTTGTATGCTTAGTTGGTGGAGCGATGATTTATCTGCGGTACGCCCGAAGACGCGTGCAGCGTCTCTACCACTTCTACACTTCGCTCATTTCGAGTTCTGGAAAATAACATCTAGGGTCCAAGCCCTTCCTTAACGCTTATCCTCACTCAGTAATCTTTCCTTAAAATCTATTGCACATGAATCACTATGTATTAGCGAGAACGATTTTGTAATCTTCATTGCGACAGGACCCGCCGTCGCGATGAACGATTTTGTGATGCCTTCAGCTGCCATTTTGTTTATTTGATGTACTACTGTGCAATTTCGGAATTAAGCCTTTTCAAGTATCTTAACTTGAATCATTGTACAGTGGAAGCATTGGTACCACTTACGAATTTAAGATAAGAACAAGTCGTATCCCAAGACATACTAGGAGGATCATAAGTTACTTCGTAGAGGGTTCGTTAATGTTGTATTATGCCATTTACGTTTTTGTTCCAATGACATGGCTTAGTGTACGATCAACGAATCGTCTAGAAAGTAAATTATAATCCTCCTGGTATACCTTGGGATATTACCTTAAATTCTTAAGTCGTGTCAATGCTTCCAATGTGTAATGCCTCCGTTAAAGATACTTGAAAATGCCATAATGCTGAAATTGTACAATCGCATATCAAATAAAAAAATGTCAGCTGTAGGCATCACAAAATCAGTTTAGAGTTCCTATTTCAGTAATACTGTCTACTAAAACAATAGGATGTGTCACGTAATGAACAGTCACAGGTACCCTAACATCATTCATCACAGCTGATTCATCCACTGGAAGAGGAAGAGAGTGCTCTAAGCTTCCATTCGTCCCTCTACCCTCTTTACAAAATTCTGTTAGTGAAGTGAGAGTTACTTTTTGTAGCAGAAGCCTGGATCCCCATTTTCGAAATATTTTAAATACAGATCTAAGAGGTGTTATTATCAAATACTGAACTTGTAAGTTAATAGTCGAAGACGCTGACCACTGAACCAGTAGGAGGAATACAGATCTCAGTATTTCGCAACGATTTGCCCTTTCCTCCTGGAACAATTTGTGTAAGAAATACTTAAAATGTCATAAAGTAAATGTACAATACTTTGTTAGTGGGAGATCAGAATCAGACGTACACCCTCCAAACAGTATAAGAAGGAAGGAAGATTGAGATCTAATGTCCAGTAGATATCGAAGTCCTTTCAAATAAACCATCCCGCATTTTCCTGGAGCGATTGGGGGAAATCACAGGAAACTTAAACCTGGATGGCTGGAAACAGATTTTTACTATCGTCCTCTCGAATGCGAGTCCTGTGTTCTAACCAATGCGTCAGTCTGCTGTGTTACAAGCATTCTAATATTGCATACATAAAATATAGATACTAACTGCATGCAAACATTACTTGATGACATTATATCAGCGAATATTCCAGGAACACAGCAATACAAGAAATCGATGTTATCATACACTCTCATCCTTATAGTCTTGAAATATACATCAATGAAATGGCCTCTGCTTCCGGGAGTTCTGATATTGTTCATCAGATGCGGTATCATTAAGGGTGCGTCGTTGTGTGCTGTCCTTGCGTCCAGAATACGCCATTTTTTCTGTGTGGAGTAATCTCTACTTCCTCCTAATTCCGAATTTAAAGAGCCTATTTCTTCAAGAACATAATTCTTATCCTTCTCCGATACTAGAAGACTAGAAATTTGCAAAAAAAAAAAAAGAGGTAGTTATCGTCAGAACTCTACCTGAGAGTCGTGCCCGCATTACTTGCTCGGTATAAGTATTTTGTATGGAATACGTGGTATCGGGTTCTGTTCCCGGTCCTGGACCTAGTCGTAATCTGCCAGAAAGTTTCAAAATACCGCATACTACGCTACATAATGAGACATTCATTCTTGTTAGATAGTACGTCAATCGTATCAAACTACCTGAATCTCACATCTCCATAAGTCCATATAGTGTTTGACGAAGTTCAGTGACATACATTGTTTATCGATTCGTGACGACGATCCGCTTGCGTTAGAAGGCTTGTTCCTGTAAACCATTAGACTGAGAGTGCTACCGCTGTAAAGGATCTAGAGTAGGAATGTATAGTGTCGTTGTCTTTTTCCCTACTGTGGTTTTTATACACAGCTTAAGGCAAATGCCGCGGTGGACATACCCGTTCCCGTCAGTTAAGCAACGTCGGGCGTAGCTAGCACTTGGATGGATGAACATCCTAGTCTGCCTAATGCTGTTGGCAAGCATTGTGCACTCTGGCCTTGTGAGGCCAACTGAGGAACAACTTCATTGGCAAGTAGCGACTGCTGGTCAGGAAAAATGAAAACTGCCGGGATAGCTGTGAGCTGACCGCAAGGCACTCCATATGTGCATCCAATGATGCCTTTGGGCCCAGGATGACACGGCTGCTCGTCGGTGCCGTTCGGCCTGTCAAGGCCTTCTCGGACAGAGTTACAGTGAATGCTGCGATGGTTACTTCGAGTAAGACACGGTCAGTTTCCTTTGCTGTCTTTCACTAATCCGAGCTTCTCCTCCACTGCGTGTGGGGGGTGTCCCTCAGCGTGTAGATATTTAAAAAAAAAAACATTGTTCCAGGACCACCAAGAGCCACAGATTACATGCAAGTACCGATTTCTCTTATCTGTTCACCTTCAGATCGTTTATACGGTGGCGTCAGGTAAAATTAAAACTACTCTTCTTCACTGGCTTATGATACCTTGAGATCGAAAACGGCAATTAATAGAGATTTATTTCATCAGCAGCTCTTATGGTCCCGAAACATGAATTTTTTTTTTCAAACTTTTGCTGCATCTCGAATCATCTCGCTGTCGACGAGACGTTAACCTTAATCTTCCCTCCTCCTAATTTCCCTGCTGATCGACGAGTCCTTCCACCCGAGGACGTGTGGTTGAAGTTAAGCTAGGAGATAAGCAAACAGCAGTAGCAGAAGCAACAAGAAAAGCAAGGTTTATTGCTGGATTTTCGAGAGAGTACCTTCCAAGAAACAGTCGGGCAACACATCACTTCCTTCTCGCGAAATGACAAAGCCGAGAAAATCAGAAAGGCTGAAGTTCATACGGAGATTTAGCTACAGTTGTTCTTCTCACGGACCATACACGAATATAGCAGGAAATGGAGGGAAAGATGGACTTACTAAAATGACCCTCTGCCACAGTCCGTAAGGTAGGCATGTTAACTTTAGATGAAGATGTAGTTGTACAGTCCCTTCCCGATGCTTCATACTCCCCAATCGAAGCTTGTCGCAAATCGAAACTTGTGTTGCATTTCTAGTGACCTCGTAGTAGACGGTAAGCAAAACCTTAAACTTCCCTCATTCAACTTTTCCTGCTGATCACTGAACCTGACTTTCGGTGCTCTCTGTTGGAATCCTTCAGCTCGAGGAGGTGTAGTTTGCTTTGGTGGCTGCAGAAGCCACACTAGACGCTCAGCAAACCCCAGTGGCAGGCGCTACAAGAGAGGCGTAGAGCATCACTCATAAGTTTGTTACTGAAATTTCGAGAGTACACATTCCGGGAAGAGACAGGCAACATATTACTCCCTCCCACGCGTGTCTCGCGTAAGGAACACTTCTAGAAAACTGAAGAAATTAGAGGTCATTCGGTGATTTACCGACAGTCATTCTTCACATGATATATTCGCGAATGGAGCAGAACGTGGGGGAGGGGGTGGGGGTGGAGGGAGGGGCGGGTACGGGTGAATAGTAGTGCCGGAAGTTCTCTCCGTACGCACTGCAAGGTGATTTGTGAAGTGTAGACGTAAATGTAGCTATAGAATTCCATTGCCACGATTTATCCTACCCCAATCCAAACTTGTCTCAGATGGTACATTAGGCTTTAGTCTTGCCTCAATCAGTTTTCCATCATGGTTAACGAAACTGGCTACTGGGGATCTTTGCTGGGTCCTACTTGGATCCTCCAGCCCAGGGCGACGCAGCGTATGTTGCTAGTGCCCGAAGCTGAACTAGATGCTCAACAGACCCTAATGGTAAACGCTACAAGAGAAGCGCTTTGGATCACTCTCAGGCTACACTGTTGACACTGCGAGAGCGTGTATTCATAGAAGAGGCAGGAAACATATCAGTTCCTTCCACGTATGTCCCACGAAATGAACCCTACGACAAATCAGAAAAATTAAAACTCCCTACGGAGATTTACGGACAGTCAGTCTTCCCCTGGATCATTCACGAATGGAGCAAGGAAGGCGGTTCGCAGGGTATGTACGTAGAAGTAGACGCAGATATAGAGGTAGGTGTAGATGTAGATGTAGATGCAGGTACTGACCGCAAACCGCTGGAGGCTGTCCATGGCGTGGTGAGAGCGGCTCTCCGCTGCGCAGCCGGAGCACGTGGCCGACGCCGGGGGCCTCTGCAAGACGAGCGAGTATCGGTGCGCGCCCGGCGCGCCGCGCTCTTATATAGAGTGGCAGTGGCCGCGTCCGGCGACTTTCTCCCCAGGCCAGCACACCCCACTGCTGCCGCTGGAAAACACCGGGAGGAGGTGGCAGAGGCGGCGCCTGCGTGGTCGACCTGCGGACCACAGGTCGAGGGCCCTCCTGCCGTCCGTGCGACAGCGTCGTGGTGACCAACGGCACGCACACTGCGTATATTCAGAGTAATTTTACCTAGGTTGTTGGTGAAGTGGGCAGGACACTAAACTATTAGGCAGGTCCATAGCCGAAAGTTACGACCTACTACCCGTACGTGCAATAGCTGATGAAACGTATCCGGACACCCCTATGTAATGCGTAATCGACTACTAGCTGTCACGATAGGTGCACCCGCTAGTACAGAAGGAATCAGGGAGTATCGTGGGATCAATAGAGAAGCAGTAACAGCAGAATTGATCTGCCAGTAAGTGCAGTAACTTCCAACGTGGGCTAATCATTAGATTAGAGGGACTATCGTGGGATCAATAGAGAAGCAGTAACAGCAGAATTGATCTGCCAGTAAGTGCTGTATCTTCCAACGTGGGCTAATCATTAGATTAGAGGGACTATCATGGGATCAATAGAGAAGCAGTAACAGCAGAATTGATCTGCAAGTAAGTGCTGTAGCTTCCAACGTGGGCTAATCATTAGATTAGAGGGACTATCGTGGGATCAATAGAGAAGCAGTAACAGCAGAATTGATCTGCCAGTAAGTGCTGTAACTTCCAACGTGGGCTAATCATTAGATTAGAGGGACTATCGTGGGATCAATAGAGAAGCAGTAACAGCAGAATTGATCTGCCAGTAAGTGCTGTAACTTCCAACGTGGGCTAATCATTTGATTAGAGGGACTATCGTGGGATCAATAGAGAAGCAGTAACAGCAGAATTGATCTGCCAGTAAGTGCTGTAACTTCCAACGTGGGCTAATCATTAGATTAGAGGGACTATCGTGGGATCAATAGAGAAGCAGTAACAGCAGAATTGATATGCCAGTAAGTGTTGTAGCTTACAACGTGGGCTAATCATTAGATTAGAGGGACTATCGTGGGATCAATAGAGAAGCAGTAACAGCAGAATTGATCTGCCAGTAAGTGCTGTAACTTGCAACGTGGGCTAATCATTAGATTAGAGGGACTATCGTGGGATCAATAGAGAAGCAGTAACAGCAGAATTGATCTGCCAGTAAGTGCTGTAACTTGCAACGTGGGCTAATCATTAGATTAGAGGGACTATCGTGGGATCAATAGAGAAGCAGTAACAGCAGAATTGATCTGCCAGTAAGTGCTGTAGCTTCCAACGTCGGCGAATCATTAGATTAGAGGGACTATCGTGGGATCAATAGAGAAGCAGTAACAGCAGAATTGATCTGCCAGTAAGTGCAGTAACTCCCAACGTGGGCTAATCATTAGATTAGAGGGAATATCGTGGGATCAATAGAGAAGCAGTAACAGCAGAATTGATCTGCCAGTAAGTGCAGTAACTTCCAACGTGGGCTAATCATTAGATTAGAGGGACTATCGTGGGATCAATCGAGAAGCAGTAACAGCAGAATTGATCTGCCAGTAAGTGCTGTAACTTCCAACGTGGGCTAATCATTAGATTAGAGGGACTATCGTGGGATCAATATAGAAGCAGTAACAGCAGAATTGATCTGCCAGTAAGTGCTGTAACTTCCAACGTGGGCTAATCATTAGATTAGAGGGACTATCGTGGGATCAATAGAGAAGCAGTAACAGCAGAATTGATCTGCCAGTAAGTGCTGTAACTTCCAACGTGGGCGAATCATTAGATTAGAGGGACTATCGTGGGATCAATAGAGAAGCAGTAACAGCAGAATTGATCTGCCAGTAAGTGCTGTAACTTCCAACGTGGGCTAATCATTAGATTAGAGGGACTATCGTGGGATCAATAGAGAAGCAGTAAGAGCAGAATTGATCTGCCAGTAAGTGGTGTAACTTCCAACGTGGGCTAATCATTAGATTAGAGGGACTATCGTGGGATCAATAGAGAAGCAGTAACAGCAGAATTGATCTGCCAGTAAGTGGTGTAACTTCCAACGTGGGCTAATCATTAGATTAGAGGGACTATCGTGGGATCAATAGAGAAGCAGTAACAGCAGAATTGATCTGCCAGTAAGTGCTGTAACTTCCAATGTGGGCTAATCATTAGATTAGAGGGTCGATCGTGGGATCAATAGAGAAGCAGTAAGAGCAGAATTGATCTGCCA
Organism: Schistocerca piceifrons; assembly: GCF_021461385.2. Lineage (NCBI taxonomy): Eukaryota > Metazoa > Arthropoda > Insecta > Orthoptera > Acrididae > Schistocerca > Schistocerca piceifrons. The sequence continues at coordinate 465,981,621 of NC_060141.1, read as the reverse complement.
GTAAGTGCTGTAACTTCCAACGTGGGCTAATCATTAGATGTCACCTGAGTGACGTCCGTCCGTGGTATCTGAGTGGTCAGCGCGACGGAATGTTATACATAACGGCCCGAGTTCTACTCCCCGCTGGGTCGGAGATTTTCTCCACTCGAGGACTTGGTGTTGTGTTGTCCTTATCATCATCATTTCATCCCCATCGACACGCAAGTCGCCGACGTGGCGTCAACTCGAAATACTTGTACCAGGAGAACTGTCTACCACACAGGAGGCCCTACCCACACGGCATTTCCATTTTAACTGAGTGACAAATCCGCCAAGGACATTTCAGCCCTTCTCAAGCTCTGCTAGTCGACTATTGGTCATGTGCTAGTGAAGTAGAAAGACGAAGGAACAACCATAGTTAAATAAAGAACACGCAGACCTTATACACTGGCGAACAGGAACCACGCAGCATTGCGGAGGTAGTTGAAAAATATCGCGTGGTATCAGAGGAATACATCATTCGTTACTTCTAAAACGGTACCTGCAGTCCATCCAGCACAATGAGCGTACGTAGGGAATTAAAAAGATGGGGTAATATAGTCGAGCAGCTCCTCATAAGCCAAGTATTTCTGTAGTCACTACTTGAGCAGATGTCCACCGGACAGTGGTTGCCTGGAAACGAATGATCACCCTATAATCTCTCGCGGTCCGATGGAAGAGTTTGGGTTTCAACATTTCCTACGTCATTGAAGTACGCAGAAGATGGAGTTACGGTATGGTAATGTTTTTCGCATAGGATCTTTATCGGCAGTCCGGAACCGTGCGACTGCTACGGTCGCAGTTTCGAATCCTGCCTCGGGCATGGATGTGTGTGATGTCCTTAGGTTAGTTAGGTTTAAGTAGTTCTAAGTTCTAGGGGACTGATGACCACAGCAGTTGAGTCCCATAGTGCTCAGAGCCATTTGAACCATTTTTTGATCTTTATCGCTGTTAAGAATACGTTAAATGCGAATACTGTGTAAAGTAGAGGAACAGTTCGGAGACCATGACTGTATCAGCATCACACTGCACTCTGTTATAAAGCACCATCTGTGAGGCAATGGTTTCTGGATAATAATATTCCTGAAATGGACGGCCTGCCCAGAGAGCCGATTTGAACAGTAAGAAACACGTTTCTCATGAGTTAGAACGTCTGCTTCGCTCCAGACCCAAGCGCCCAACATTACTATCTTCTCTGGTTTCAGCTCTTGAGAGAGAATGGGCAGCCATCCTTTCACAGACATTGAGACATCTCAGTGGAATTGTCCACAGTGCAGTTCAAGCAGTGGGTGGACACACTCCATGTTAATGTCCACTAACAGATGTCCGGTTGGTTATAATCAGATAGTGTGGGTTTAATTTCTCTAGTTCACCAGGTCAATGCCAAGATGATTCTTTCAAGGATCGCAGATGCTGTTCCCTACCCTTTTTATTCAGAAGGGTTGTGATCTGTACGAAATGTTGTCAACGTCGAGTGGCCCTATCTTCCAACCAAAGTGGAAAAGGCTCCAAACCAGCAACCAGAACCTGTCCGAATTCTCGTAATATATTACACTTATATCATCGCAGAGTTAATCATTTTCCTAGCTCATATTTATGGAGAACCTCTCACGCAGCTAACAGACGGGGGCGACTGGATAGGTGAAGAAATCACTACAAAAATTCAGTATATGACATTAAAATTGTCCTTGAAATAAATTAAAAAATAATTGCCATCGTGATTTCGAGAAAGCTTCCATTAGTGTTATGCAAATGTCATAAATGGTAATATCCTTCCTTTAAATCTCAAATTACAGCCCTTACGCCACGCTACCAGCTTGCATAGTGATCGCCTGAAAAGAACAGGAGACTATAGTGAACTGTATCTCAGCCTGTTTGCCACCTTGGGGTTGAGAATGAATGCGAAAAGAAATTTAAAAAATTAACAACACTATGCTTTCACGTTGTGGGTAACTATTCTGTACAGTTCAAGCAGGTCATCGAGTTTCAAGTGAAATACATGAATAGCTAATTAGATATTCAATATGTCTTCACATTTTCATGTGGGATAAATCGCTGCGGAGATAAATTAAAAACAATTCCGAGCCCCCAATTTCCGGCCATGGTACCTGCGAGGTTTTCCCTATCCCACCCTCCTTTTCGCTCTCTCCCCTTCCCCTTCCCCCTCCCACATTCTAAATTGGGGTCCCATCTCCAATCCCACCTAATTGGGATATAGCTTACAGACACTGACATTTGCAGCGAGATCAATCCCAAGCAGATTGGCCTGGCTCCATCCTAGTTAAGGAAAAATTAAGTAAATTATTTATGAACTGGCATAAGGACACATAAACTACTTTGAATGATTTCTAGGTTTTCTTTCTTCTTACAGAAAATTACGTATGCTGTTAATTTTACGAGTATGTTATAAAAGATTTATATGTAATGATGATCACACAAGTTTAAGTTCACTCACATACATTTTCTGCTTCACAGTACTGTACACACATAGCTTCCCACTGACGCCAACTTCAATGCTATATCACAGGTATACAAAACATGAAGCACAGCTTATGTGTCTCTTTACAGTACAGAAGTCTTCTGACAACTCACTTTACTTTCTTAGCTCGCTTTGACAATGCTGATGAATCTTTATATCCACGTCACGTTCGATTCTTTATTCGCGCAAAACGTCAAATTACAATATCTTTAAGATCACTGATTTTTTGTCGTAATACTTACAACTGAGCAATGTAGTAATTATTACAGGAATTCGATGTTAATTTTATTAAATATTCAGCTCTGAATAATTTTTATTCTCTGACCCTCTCACACTCGATGATGTTGCCGAACTCTGGAAGAATTCCCAGTCCGACCACATTACAAAATCCTCGTCTTTGGAAAGTTAGATTTATGCAAATGGCGTTAATGCATAAGTCTATATAATGTAACATATCACAACTTTGAAGCAAAAATGCGAGTTCTGCTCCTCGAATTTTAACCTGAAAAACATCATTCACTTACTATCCTTTACTAGATGATCACAAATGACTTTGTTGAAACTTACCCTGTTGTTTTTGTTGTTGCTGTCGTTGTTTTCAGTCCGGATTACGCCACAAATTTCTTTTCTACGCAATATTCTATTCGGTTTCTCCTCATTGGTACATGGTCTCCCCATCTAATCATCTGTATTCTTTCGTAGCACCGTTTCTAAACCTTCTATTAGTATCTTGTCTGAACTGTTTATCGTGCACATTTCGGTCCCATACTAGGACATATTTCAGACAAATATCCTCAGAAAAGACTTGCCAACACTTAAATCTATATTCGGTGGTAACTAATTACTATTCTTCAGAAACGCTTTTCTTGCCATTACCAGTCTATATTTTATATTCTTACTTCTTTGGTGATTATCAGTTATTTTGCTGCCCAGATAGCAAAATTCATTTCTACTTTAAATGTCTGGTTCCTTCAACATCAGCTGATTTAATTCTACAATATTCCATTATAACTGTTTTGCTTTTGTCGATATTCATCTTCTATCCCTGTCAGGAGAAACAACACTGGATTTCTGAGGAGCATGGAATATTAGATCCGTTAATGAAGCAGGTAGGTTAGAAAATTTTAGAAAGCAAGTGGATTGGTTGAAGTTAGTTTTGCTGGGAATTAATTAAGTTTGGTGGGAGGAGCGACAAGACTCCTGCTGAGATGAATACAGGATTACAAAGACAAAATCAAACAGGTATATGTAAGAGTAGGTTTAATAATGAGTAAGAAAATAGGAATGCGGGTTAGCTGCTATGAACAGTATACTGAATGCATTATTGTAGCCAAAATATAAACAAATCCAGCACACACAACAGTAGTACAAGTTTATATGCCACCTATCTCTGCAGATGATGAAGAGAATGAAGCAATATATGAGGAGATGAAAGAAATTATTCAGTCAGTTAAGACAGAAGAAGACTTAATTGTGATGGGGGACTGGTAAAGGAAGAGAAGGATCACAAGTAGGTGAATATGGGCCGGGGAAAAGTAATGAAAGAGGAGGAAGTCTTCTGGTAGAATTTTGCATAGAGCATAATTTAGTCATCTCAGACATTAGGTTTCAGAATAATGAAAGAGGGTTGTATACGTGGAAAATACCTGGAAAAACTGGAAGGTTTCAGATTGATTATATAATGGTTAGACATAGGAATTACAGCCAGATTTCGAATTGCAAAACATTTCAAGGGTCAGAAGTGACCACAGTGTATTGGTTATGGACTGTAGATTAAAGTTGAAGAAATTGCGAAACGGTAGCATTAAGGAGATGGGTTCTGGATAAGTTGGAAGAACCAGAGGTGGTTGAAAGTTTCAAAGGGAGCAGTAGGCAACGGATGACTATAACAGGGGAACAAAGTAGAAGACGAATGTACGGCTTTAAGAGATAAAATAGCGAAACAGCAGAAGATCAAATAGGAAAAAAGACCAGGCGTAGTAGAAACCCTTGGATAACAGAGGAGATGCTGAATTTAACTGTAAAAAGAGAAAATTTAGGAATGCAACAAATGAGGCAGATCAAAGGAAATACAAACACCAAAAAATAAGATTGACAGGAAGTGCAAAATGGCAAAGCAGGAATGGCTAGAGGACAAATGTAAGGCTTTAGAAGCAAGTTTCACTAGAGGTAAGGTAGATACTGCCTATAGCAAAATTAAAGCGATCTTTGTAGAGAAGAGAAGCAGTTGTACGAATATCAAGAGTTCAGAAGGGAAAAAATGAAATGAGCGTATGGTACTGCTGGCCCAAGGACCCGTCCAGGGAGGTTCAGCGGCAAAGTGCAAGTCTTACTTCAGTCGACGCCACATTGGGCTACTTGCGTGCCAGTGGTGAGGATGAGATTATGTTGAGGACAACACAACACCCAGTCCACGAGTGGAGAAAATCTCCAAGCCGGCCGGGAATTGAACCCGCGCCCGCTGCATGGGAGGCAAGTGCGTTATCACCCAGCTAAGCAGGAGGACTTCAGGTGGGAAATTAGTCCTAACCAAAGAAGGGAAAGTTGAAAGGAAGGAATACTCTTATATAGAGTGTGTATATAAGGGAGACGAACTTCAAAGTAGTATTATGGAACGGGAAGAAGGCGTAGATGAGCACGAGATGAGAGATATAATACCGCGAGAAGAAATTGACAGAGCATTGAAAAAGGTCCCAAGAGTAAACGAGTAAACAACATTCCGTCAGAACTGCTGATAGTCTTGAAGAGCCAGCCATGGCAAAATTATTCCACATGTTGTGCAAGATGTATGAGATAAGCGAAATAAACTCAGACTTCAAGAAGTATGTAATAATTGCAATTCCAAAGAGAGCAGGCACTGACAGGCGCGAAATTTCCGAACTATCAGTTTAATAAGTCATGGTCGCAAAATACTAACACGAATTTTGCAGCCGTGACTTATTAAACTGATAGTTCGGTAATTTTCACATCTGTCAGCACCTGCTTTCTTTGGGATTGGAATTGTAAGTCTGAGGGTATTTCGCCTGTCATATGTACCTAGCTGTCCGCCCCGATAGCTGAGTGGTCAGCGTGACGGAATGCCGTTCAACGGGCCCGGGTTCGATTCACGGCTGGGTCGGAAATTTTCTCCGCTCAGGCACTGGGCGTTGTGTTGTGTTGTCCTTATCATCAATTCATCCCCATCCGGCGCGCAGGTCGCCCAACGTGGAGTCGAATGCAATAACACCTGCAACAAGGCGACCGGACCTGCCCCACAAGGGGCCTCCTGGCAAATGACGCCAATGCTCATTTCGTTTCCATACATCTTGCTCACCAGGTGGTAGAGTTTTGACAGGGATGGCTCTCCCGAGGCTATCAGTAGTTCTAATGGAATGTTGTCTACTCCCAAGGTCGTGTTTCGACTTAGATATTTCAGTGCTCTGTCAAACTCTTCACGCAGTATCATATCTCCCATTTCATCTTCATCTAAACGCTCTTCCATTTCCATTATATTGTCCTCAAGTACATCGCCCTTGTATTGTTGTTGTTGTTGTTGCGGTCTTCAGTCCTGAGACTGGTTTGATGCAGCTCTCCATGCTACCCTATCCTGTGCAAGCTTCTTCATCTCCCAGTACTTAGTGCAACCTACATCCTTCTGAATCTGCTTTGTCCATACAGTAAATCTGTGGACCCTCTATATCCTCGGTCCACCTTTCTGCTTTCCCTTCTTTGCTTAGAACTGGGTTTCGATCTGAGCTCTTGATATTCATACAAGTGGTTCTCTTTTCTCCAAAGGTCTCTTTAATTTTACTGTAGGCAGTATCTATCTTACCCCTAGTGATATATGCCTCTACATCCTTACATTTGTCCTCTAGCCATCCCTGCTTAGCCAATTTTCACTTCGTGTCGATAACATTTTTGAGACGTTTGTATTCCTTTTTGCCTGCTTCATTTACTGCATTTTTATATTTTCTCCTTCGATGAATTAAATTCAAATTTTCTTCAGTTACCCAAGGAGTTCTACTAGCCCTCGTCTTTTTACCTACTTGATCCTCTGCTACCTTCGTTATTTCATCTATCAAAGCTATCCATTCTTCATCTACTATATTTCTTTCCTCCATTCTTGCCAATCGTTCCCTAATGCTCTGTCTGAAACTCTCCAGAACCTCTGGTTCTGTCAGTTTATCCAGGTCCCATCTCTTCAAATTCCCACCTTTTTGCAGTTTCTTCAGTTTTAATCTACAGTTCATAACCAATAGATTGTGGTCAGAGTCCACATCTGCCCCTAAAAATGTCTTACAATTTAAAACCTGGTTCCTAAATATCTGTCTTACAATTATACAATCTATCTGAAACCTTCCAGTATCTTCAGGCCTCTTCCATGCATACAGCCTTCTTTAATGATTCTTGAACCAAGTGTTAGCTATGATTAAGCTATGCTCTGTGCAAGATTCTACCAGGCGGCTTTCTCTTCGATTTCTTACCCCATCCCACGTTCACCTGCTACGTTTCCTTCTCTTCCTTTTTCTACTATCGAATTCCAGTCACTCATGGCTATTAAATTTTCGTCTTCCTTCACTATCTGAATAATTTCTTTTATCTCATCGTACATTTCATCAATCTCTTTGTCATTTGCGGAGTTAGTTGGTATATAAACTTGTACTACTATGGTAGACGTGGGCTTCGTGTGTACCTTGGCCACTATAATGCGTTCACTATGCTGTTTGTACTAGCTTACCTGCACTCCTAATGTTGTATTCATTATTAAAATTACTCTTGTATTACCCTTATTTGATTTTGTATTTATAACCCTGTAGACACCTGACCAGAAGTCTTGTCCCTCCTGCCACCGGACTGCACTAATTCCCACTACATCTAGATTTAACCTATCCACTTCCCTTTTTAAATTTTCTAACCTACCAGCCCGATTAAGGGATCTGACATTCCACGCTCCAATCCGTAGAACGCCAGTTTTCTTTCTTCTGATAACGACGTCCTCCTGAGTAGTCCCCGACCGGAGATCCGAATGGGGGACTATTTTACCTCCGGAATATTTTACCCAAGAGGACGCCATCATCATGTAACCATACAGTAAAGCAGCATGCCGTCGGGAAAAATTGCGGCTGTAGTTTCCCCTTGCTTTCAGCCGTTCGCAGTACCAGCACAGCAAGGCCATTTTGGTTAGTGTTACAAGGCCAGATCAGTCAATCATCCAGCCTGTTGCTCCTGCAACTACTGAAAAGGCTGCTGCCCCTCTTCAGGAACCACACGATTGTCTGGCCTCTCAACAGATACCCCTCCGTTGTGGTTGCACCTACGGTTCGGCTATCTGTATCGCTGAGGCACGCAAGCCTCCACACCAACGGTAAGTTTCATGGTTCATGAGGAGGGGGGGGGGGTAGAAGTCTAAGAAATTCTATTTTAGATATTCAAGAAACGTAGCATCTCTATGTCAACTCGCCGTCAACCTAGAGTTACCTACCATGGAACGATTTCTTCATCCGAGTAAAGAGGAATGTGTCACTAGGTGGCATGTCAGGAGAATACAGGGGGAGGGGGGGGGTGAACCAAAATTTAGCAGAGCAAAAGAAGCAGCATGTGTGGCCTGGGCAGAAAGAGCTGTGGAGTTGTGGAGTAAAAATACCGCTTGGACAGCTTCTTGTGACGCTTCGTCTTTACAGTCTCCTGTAACCTCGCCAGGAGATTTCTGTGGTATGTTCCTGTGGTGGTTTGCGTCTTACGAGAATAATCTGTTAGCATCACACCATGGCAGTCCCAGCTGCGTGGGGTAGCCCGAGGCGCCTTATCGCGGTCCGCGCGGCTTCCCCCCTCGAAGGTTTGAGTCCTTCCTCGGGCATGGGAGAGTGTGTTGCCTTTAGCGTAAGTTAGTTTAAGTTAGAATAAGTAGTGTGTAAGCCTAGGAACCGATGACTCCAGCAGTTTGGTCCCACAGGAACTTACCACGAATTTCCAAAAATAACTCTTGAGAGTTACAGTCATCCACCAGATAATATCGGCGAAATTTTATGGAACTTCAGAATTCATTTCGCGTATACTAAGAACAAAGCGGACATCTCCACGACCGACCATGATTGATAAGTAGTGGTGAACAGCGACTGATACATAGGATAGATCAAACCAAGCTACATGGATTAACGTAAAGAGTGGAGTATAGAGAAACCACACTTACCTGTCGACGGAATTTTCCAATTTCCATGTCACCTAGGACTCTGATTTTTTTAACAGAATAGATGAGGAATTCATACAAATTGACAGTGTTTCTTGGAAAAACATGATGAGTACCAAACGCTTCGTAATGCATCTGGTTTCAGACAACGCGATGCACAGTGGTCAGAATGCATGAAAATATGCCAAAGTCTGAATGTCAAATAATTTACACAATTATTGTTAGAAATATGGAGATACTGTTTACGGGTAAACCACGAACGTATGTTATACACATCCAAAAATGGTGGTTTCAAAATGACGTCTAATAGTGAAGGGAACGCATTAAAACTTGGCCGAAACAAAACCAAAGCTGTGGATCGAAAGAATATTAATATGTGTATAAACCGCAACAAAAGCAAAAACCACACATTTCAGGTACGTGACAGTGTGTTCTTTTCTTGTCATAGATAGTATCGATACGAAGTAAAGTCAACAGAATTCGAGGAGGTATGAGGTGTGGGTCATAAGGACACACCGAAATCACAATAGTAATCCGTTGTAGTTGCCACACACTTTATTCAATCATACAGGATTATCAAATCACAATAACAATAATAAAGACAATTGCCTTATAAACCCAGATCACTTGGATAAATGACGAACAAATTTCTTTAACTAGAGCAAGACCCATAAAACCTTGAAAATTGAATATAGCTAGTTAAACTAACTCAGATAAACTTCATTACTTAGATGGAACTGATATCCACACGATTCCTATCAGAACTCTAATTACTTCCAATCAGCTAAAGAATACATTAAGTGACAGAACATAGATCTTGTAAGATTTGGCTAGCGAACTTCCCTAAATAAAACACTATTCCTAAAAGCTTTATTACAATAAAATCACTTGCACGACTAAGGAGATGCTTTAATTTGACCAAGCTGGCTGCTGTGACTGAGCGGTTCTAGGCGCTTCAGTCTGAAAGCGCGCTGCTGCTACGGTCGCGGGTTCGAATCCTGCCTCGTGCAGGCACGTGACCGAAGTACCTGCAGTAATTAATTTATTAATTCTCTAAATTCAGACAACGCGATTTTATGAGTGTTACTGACATTTTCTGTTAGCGAGGAGGTGGAATATCTGTGAACATGGCCGGATTGTTTTGTTTGTTTATTTTTATATCAGCCAAATCCTTAAAAATCTAACACTGGAGTTAAATTTCGAAGGCCTTTCTTATTAAATTAGTATATAATAACTTGGCGAATGTTTTCGTCTTCTGTTTCTAATTATACGAATATACAGGGATATTTGTTGCAGACTCATGTTTACAAAGAGATAATGAAGTCAGCTACTATAAGCCAACCTCAGGGAAGATCGTTCCAGGTTCCGGAGAAATGTAGGAAGATGCAAAGCAATATTGACTATGAGACTTATCTTAGAAGATAGACAAAGCAACGATAAAACCTGCGATTGCAGCTTTTAAATATTTCGAGAAAGCTTTTGACATTGTCGAGCGCAATACACTCTTTGAGATTCTAAAGGTATCAGGGGTAAAATATAGGGAGCGTAAGGTTAATCACAACTGAACACAAACCAGACGAGGGGCTGGAAGGAATGTACTGGTTGAGAATAGAGTGAGAGACAGTTGTGGCCTAACCCCGATGCTGTTCGATCTGTACACTGTGCAAATAGTATATTTGAAGATGGAATTAAAGTTGAGGAGAAATAAGACGCTTGTGAGGAAATTGTAATTCTGTCAGACAAGCAGAACAGTTAAACGGGATGGACATTAAAAATAAACGGGGCGCACTCTTGATCACATAAATTTTTAATGTGGTGACCGGTTTCGATCTTATTATAAGATCACCTTCAGACCATAGATGTCTACACCTGCCACAAGCAAGAGGGTTGTCATGCTCCACCGCCTCCGGCAGACATCTATGGTCTGAAGATGACCTTATAATAAGATCGAAACCGATCATTACAACCAAAATTCATGCAATCAAGACTGCTTCCCGTTTACTCAAAATTATTATAGATCGCTGTTTCCAATAATAAGAACAACGTTCTTTAAATGGAATGGACATTGTCTTGAAAGGAAGATCCTGTTGTGGTCTTCAGTCCGAAAACTGGCTTGATGCAGTTCTCCACTTACTCCATCCCGTGCAAGCTTCTTCATCCCCAAATAACTTCTGCAATGTATAGCTTTCAACCTGCTTACTGTATTCATCTCTATGTCCCCCTCTACGATATTTACCTGCTTCCCACTTCCCTCCAAAACTAGAATGATGAACTCTTGACGTTTCCAAAAACGTCCTATCAACCTATCCATTCTTTTAATCAAGTTACACTACAAATTTCTACCCAATATTCTGTTCAGTACCTCCTCACTGGTTACATGGTCTCCCCATCTAATCTTCAGTATTCTTCTCTAGCACCATTTCTAAAGCTGCTATTCTCTTCTTGTCTGAACTATTCATCGTTCACGTTTCAGTTCCGCTCTAGACTACACTCCAGACAGGTATCTTCAGAAAAGGCTTCCTAAAAATTAATGAGTTTATCTTCTGCACAAACGTTTTTCTCGCCATTCCCAGTCACATTTTACATTCAGTCCACTTCGACCATCATCAGTTATTTTGCTCCCCAAGTAGAAAACCTCATCTACCACTTTAACACATTAGTTTCCTAATCTAATCCCCCAGCATCACCTGATTTAATTCGGCTACATAGCCATTCTCCTTATCTTGCTTTTGTTGCTGTTCATCTCAATCCTGCTTTCAAGACACTGTCCTTTCCGATTAACTGCTCTTCCAAATCCTTTGCTGTCCCTGACAGATTTACAATGTCCTCGGCAAATCTTAAAGTTTTTATTTCCTCTACCTGAACTTTAATACCTACTCCAATTTTTTCTTTTATGTCTATTACCGCTTGATCATTGTACAGATTGAATAACATCGGGGTTAGGTACAATCCTGTCTCACGCCCTTCTCAACCACTGCTTCTCTTTCATGTCCCTCGATTCTTATAACTGCCATCTGGTTTCTGTACAAGCTGTATTTTACCGCTGCTACCATCAGACTTTCAAAGAGAATATTCCAGTCAAAATTGTCAAAAGGTTTCTCTGCGTCTACAAATGCTATAAACGTAGATTTTCCTTTCATAATCCTATCTTCTATTGTAAGAGAAGCTGTAGGGTCGGTATTGATTCACGTTTTCCTACATTTCTCCTCAATCAAAACTGATCTTCCCCTTGATCGGTTTCTGTCACTTTCTCCGTTCTTCTGTAATGAATGGAAAAACTGGTAGAAGCCGACCTCGTGGAAGATCAGTTTAGATTCCGTAGAAATGTTGGAACACGTGAGGCAACACTGACCCTACGACTTATCTTAGAAGATAGACTCAGGAAAGGCGAACCTACGTTTCTAGCATTTGTAGACTTAGAGAAAGCTTTTGACAATATTGACTGGAATACTCTCTTTCAAATTATGAAGGTGGTGGCTGCAAAATACAGGGAGCGAAAGGCTACTTACAAATTTATAGAAACCAGACGGCAATTGTCAGAATCGAGGGGCATGAAAGGGACGCAGTGGTAGGAAAGGGAGTGACAGGTTTGTAGCCTACACCCGATGTTATTCAATCTGTCTCTTGAGCAAGCAGTAAAGGAAACAAAACAAAAATTAGAAGTAGGAATTCAAATCCATAGAGAAGAAATAAAAACTTTGAGGTTCACCGATGACATTGTAATTCTATCAGAGACAGCAAAAGACCTGGAAGAGCAGTTGAACGGAATGGTTCAAAATGGTTCAAATGGCTCTGAGCACTATGGGACTCAACTGCTGAGGGTATTAGCCCCCTAAAACTTAGAACTAGTTAAACCTAACTAACCTAAGGACATCACACACATCCACTCCCGAGGCAGGATTCGAACCTGCGACCGTAGCGGTCTCGCGGTTCCAGACTGCAGCGCCAGAACCGCGCGGCCACTTCGGCCGGCTGAACGGAACGGACAGTGTCTTGAAAGGACGATATAAGATGAACATCAACAAAAGCAAAAGGAGGATAATGGAATGTAGTCGAATTAAATTGGGTGATGCTGAGGGAATTAGAATAGGAAATGAGACCTTAAAGTTGTAAATGAATTTTGCTATTTGGGGGGCAAAATAACTGATGATGGTCGAAGTAGAGAGGATATAAAACGTAGACTGGCAATGGCAAGGAAAGCGTTTCTGAAGAAGGAAAATTTGTTAACATCGAGAATATTCCATTGTAGCCATATATGCAAGTGAAACATGGCCGATAAATACACTCCTGGAAATTGAAATAAGAACACCGTGAATTCATTGTCCCAGGAAGGGGAAACTTTATTGACACATTCCTTGGGTCAGATACATCACATGATCACACTGACAGAACCACAGGCACATAGACACAGGCAACAGAGCATGCACAATGTCGGCACTAGTACAGTGTATATCCACCTTTCGCAGCAATGCAGGCTGCTATTCTCGCATGGAGACGATCGTAGAGATGCTGGATGTAGTCCTGTGGAACGGCTTGCCATGCCATTTCCACCTGGCGCCTCAGTTGGACCAGCGTTCGTGCTGGACGTTCAGACCGCGTGAGACGACGCTTCATCCAGTCCCAAACATGCTCAATGGGGGACAGATCCGGAGATCTTGCTGGCCCAGGTAGTTGACTTACACCTTCTAGAGCACGTTGGGTGGCACGGGATACATGCGGACGTGCATTGTCCTGTTGGAACAGCAAGTTCCCTTGCCGGTCTAGGAATGGTAGAACGATGGGTTCGATGACGGTTTGGATGTACCGTGCACTATTCAGTGTCCCCTCGACGATCACCAGTGGTGTACGGCCAGTGTAGGAGATCGCTCCCCACACCATGATGCCGGGTGTTGGCCCTGTGTGCCCCGGTCGTATGCAGTCCTGATTGTGGCGCTCACCTGCACGGCGCCAAACACGCATACGACCATCATTGGCACCAAGGCAGAAGCGACTCTCATCGCTGAAGACGACACGTCTCCATTCGTCCCTCCATTCACGCCTGTCGCGACACCACTGGAGGCGGGCTGCACGATGTTGGGGCGTGAGCGGAAGACGGCCTAACGGTGTGCGGGACCGTAGCCCAGCATCATGGAGACGGTTGCGAATGGTCCTCGCCGATACCCCAGGAGCAACAGTGTCCCTAATTTGCTGGGAAGTGGCGGTGCGGTCCCCTACGGCACTGCGTAGGATCCTACGGTCTTGGCGTGCATCCGTGCGTCGCTGCGGTCCGGTCCCAGGTCGACGGGCACGTGCACCTTCCGCCGACCACTGGCGACAACATCGATGTACTGTGGAGACCTCACGCCCCACGTGTTGAGCAATTCGGCGGTACGTCCACCCGGCCTCCCGCATGCCCACTATACGCCCTCGCTCGAAGTCCGTCAACTGCACATACGGTTCACGTCCACGCTGTCGCGGCATGCTACCAGTGTTAAAGACTGCGATGGAGCTCCGTATGCCACGGCAAACTGGCTGACACTGACGGCGGCGGTGCACAAATGCTGCGCAGCTAGCGCCATTCGACGGCCAACGCCGCGGTTCCTGGTGTGTCCACTGTGCCGTGCGTGTGATCATTGCTTGTACAGCCCTCTCGCAGTGTCCGGAGCAAGTATGGTGGGTCTGACACACCGGTGTCAATGTGTTCTTTTTTCCATTTCCAGGAGTGTAGTTCAGGCAAGAGGAGAATAGAAGCTTTCAGAATGTGGTGCTACAGAAGAATGCTGAAGATAAGGTGGGTAGATCACGTAACTAAAGATGAGGTATTGAATAGAATTGGGAAGAAGAGAAGTTTGTGGCGCAACTTGACTAGAAGAAGGGATCGATTGGTTGGACATGTTTTGAGGCATCAAGGGATCACAAATTTAGCATTGGAGGGCAGCGTGGAGGGTAAAAATCGTAGAGGGAGACCAAGAGATGAATACACTAAGCAGATTCAGAAGGATGTAGGTTGCAGTAGGTACTGGGAGATGAAGAAGCTTGCACAGGATAGAGTAGCATGGAGAGCTGCATCAAACCAGTCTCTGGACTGAAGATCGCAACAACAACAGACTTTGCCAGCGATTCTTTCTCATCTCGTAGAATCGGGTATATCGCCTGTGGTCCATGTCTTCTTGAGACTCAGGGGACGCATGATGTAGACGCTGAATTATAGCGTCGAAGTATCGTGTAGGGGAAGACCCGGACCACCGTCCGTACAGCCTATTCTATGAGGTGACGTCTACAACAGAATTTTACATCCAGTGTCTTCGGCCAGCCATCCACGTTGGAAAGGATGTGTCGCATTGAAGGGAGAACATTTAGAGAAGGAGCAATACGACGTTTCATTGTTGTAGCTTGAGTTTTACAAGGTGATAATTAAAACTTCAGGACTATTATTAGTTTTTTATGCATTACCTTGAACTGTGATGTGAGTAGAGGTATCTATCAGATCCTCTGACATCTTACCGCCTTTCTTGACTCTTCACTTGCTTTTTGTCACTTGCTACCTGTTTTAGAGTGTTATCAGCCTCTAGGAATGAAGTGTGTCATACTATTATTTACGAATACATCATTAATGAATAATGATATGGGCACGCTCTTCTTGCTATTTCCCCAGAACAGCCAATGTGTAAATTCAGTATTGCAACGGATAACAAAGACATAAGGTAATGAAGGGAATGTGGAAAATGGTGGTGTATATCTCGCTGTTTGCACTTTGAGTGATTCATCCGCTTGCAGTGATGAAAAGTCATTCAAAATCGATTTCTGCCAATATTCTCAATGTAAACACGAACAGAGCGGTGGTAATTTCTGTCAGCCTAGTAGCTAGCTCCTTTTAATGGAACTTAGGTAATTCGACATTCCTCCTAACACGATGAGGAATAAGCAAGTAAGATTGAAATAATAGTATTTTTCTACTGATCGGACTCTCACTTGTGTCGTGTCCCTCCTTCGACAAAGCGGCCTGCATGTACCTCCAACAATGTTGACTACTCTCACGTAATGTATGCAGGTGAAGAGGCCATAGTGGGTTCCTTGAAACAAGCCAGGGACCCATCATACTAAGATTTCGGTGCACTCTGCTATAGGATGCAGTCGTGTGATTGACGATGGGGAACGCACTCTCCATACACACCGTAGGCAGCCGCGAAGAGACAAGTTTTCTGAATGACGATAAGGTCACGCCCCCGCCAGACTGGCCGGCGTCTATAGCGAATACCTGAACGGCGAGAATTTTTCTGGTTCAGTTTAGATATTTTCAGGAATGATCCGAATGGGAGATGAGAGGTTTTTCCTCTCATCTCTGAGGCTAATGACGGTAATAGAGCTCTCTTTGGTCGCTAACGTGTTCATTTTTCTGAGACTCGTAAGACGAGAGGAGGGAAATAGAGCGTAAAATTTCCTCTCTTTTGGTAAGTCAGCAAACACTCACGAGTCCTGGTTGGCTGACGAGTGTTTTTGGCGGAATTATTTCCCGTGAGACACCAGCATTCAGTGTTCGACATCGTTAGAGCGGAGAGCTTTCACATTCGTTCGACGTTGAAGCAAAGTCGTAAGTCTTCTCGCCGTGGTGTTAGGATTTAAATGAGACTAGCATCTTGTGAAGTTCAGGAACGTTATGTTAACGTTACTGTCGCTTACAGTCGTAGTTATGTTTCGTAATTTTGTTCTTTCAATTCTTTTCCAGTTTGGGATTCAATGTTTATTACAGTGAATATTGAGTTACCACGACTTACGTGTTAGCTTGCCAAGTAAATGTATTAGTTCCCGAGCATCGCTGAACGGAGCCTCTCCAAATACTGTGGGTAAAGCAAACATTTCCGCCACATCATTTAAAGTCGATTCAGTCGCGACCTCCCGAAGTAGCACCTTTTATGAACTGCGTTTCCTAGTACTTTGTAGGTCATCCATACACGTCGTTTGTTGTGTTTAATTTTTCCGTATGTGTAGACTATTCTGAAATAATTCCTTTTGATACCATTTCGGTAGATAACCCTACAACACTTCGATATTGGATTAATCAAGGCCCTCACCCACAGTCAAATATGAGAGACACTTCCGTGGTGCAAGTCTTTTTCAAATGACAGATAGCTTCCAGTGAGCTTACAGAGCACAGGACATACTCCTTCTTCTTGTATTAATCTTTGACGCTTAGCCATCCGAGAACCCTTGTATTGAATCAAAAGTAGAATCAAGCATTTAGCTAAAAATACAGCCCATTCATTTAACTCATCCTGTCACAGGAGAGACAATATTAACAACTACATTTCGTTTAGCTCATCCTGCCAAGATATTTATTTGTTATTAATTTGGACGTTTCGTTTAACTTGCCCTGTCACAGGATTCTATTCAACATCAACAGTAACATTTTCAAAGTACTAACCTTTCCACAATACTGGAAGTTATGCTACTATTAATGGGACCAATATTTTCAAAGAACTGAAAGTAATGCACTGATCTTGCCAATCGCACCACAGCCGCCTAATGAACAAAACACAAGCCTACGGAGTATCAGACTAGCTGTGCGACTGCAATGAAGAGTATCTAGCAAACAGGGCATAGCATGTCATGCTCAACGATGAGAAGTCTTCATACGTAAAAATAGCTTCGAGTCTACGACAAGGCAGTGTTAATGGATCATTATTTTTCACAATATTTATAAATGACCCAGGAAAAACATCGGAAGTTCCGTGTGGTTTCCGCGAATGATGCTATTGTATTCGGAGGAGACGACTGCAGAAAAATGTAGGAAGACCTGCAGTGGATAGGAAGCTGATACAGCGATTGATAGTTGACCCACAACAGAAACAATTGTAACGTATTGCGCTTGACTAGGCAGAAAGACCCATTGTAATGTGATAACATTACTGCAGGACACTCACTGCAAGCTGTAGCATCCATACGGAGCGATTTAAAGTGAAACAACTACAGAAGCTAACCGCAAGTAAGGCAGATGCCAGACTGAGCACCTCTGGAAGAATTGTGGCGGTACGTCACATAAATGGACATTTGGAGAAAGGGAAAAGTTTTTGCTATGAGACGTGTGAACCATAAATTATCTAAAGACTAGGTACGTCTGCGCTATGTATAACAAATAGTAAAGATTGTAAATTGTTATTATAAAAATACAAATATCGATCTAATTAACAAAACACAGTTTTTTGTATAATCTCTGTGTAACATAGGCCATGAAGATCAGAGACAATGGTTTGATTGAACGCTCTCTCCTGTTTTTGTTTCATCTAGCGGTGGGCCGCCATTGTATAGCAGGACGGTACTTAATGTAAGTTTGGTTGTAATTTAGTAAAATAAACATAGAATTGTTATTAGAAAGTGTGTATTATTGACTTAGTGGGCACCTCTCATGATAGTAATCATTAATTATAATTAACAAAGCTTTTTTCAGAAGTTCGAGTTGCGGGGAGCTCTTCTTCCCTAGAAGCATTTGGTCGGCCATTACGCTGACGATTCATGTTATTAAATGTAAATGCGAGTGACTTCTCAATTTGACCTTTCATTAACTTCAAAGTTAAAAACAGTAGAGATAGATTTCCACAGCACTGAATGAGTTCATTATGTTTCATTTTGGCCGCCGAACGGCAGACGAGATTCTCTCCAGTTTTGCCTTGCAAATATTTAACAAGAAATATTGAAAATCATTCCATTGAATAAGATCCGCAATATCTCAGTTAATCTTTGTGTAGTCTGGTACATAAATAACCAGTATTAATAATTACAGTTTGAGTAAGAATACCCATATTTTCTTTTCTAAATAGCAGCGCTCACGAAAACTAATTATTACACGGCTGTGAGCGGCGCGTTGTGTTTAAAAAATATTATATCGTACGTACTTCGGGGCAGCCGATGTCCGTACAAGTGTTATCACGGTATATGTTAATTAAAAGTCTCATACTAGCCCACAATATTTAAAGACACCCCAACCAAAATTATAAAATATAATTGTAAAAATAAAAATATATAATTATACAGTGATAATGGCTCCACATACCCATATGCAGTTATACCGTGATAGAATTCTCAGGAAATGTGGAGTCCAACCACAAAGCAAGTAGCTTACAAAATTCTCATTCGACTGATACTTTAATACAGTTCTTTAGTCTGTGATCCGTACCAGAGAAGATTGATATAGGAAATATGGAAGATACAAAGAGGAGCAGCGTGTTTCATTGCAGGTTTATTCAGTGAGCGCAAAAGCGTTACGCAAAACCAGTGGCAAACGCTGCAAGAGAGTCGTTCTGCATCACTTTTACTGTTAAAGTTCCGAGAGCACACGTTCGTAGAAGAGTCAGCTACTATATTTATTTTTCGTGCGTACGTCTCGCGAAAGGACTGTGAATATAAAATTAGAGAAATTCGAGCTCATACGGAGTCCTACCAGCAATCGTTCTTCGCGCGAAACGCTTACCCCTGGAAAAGGAGAAGAGGGAAGTACTCTCTGCCACACACAGTAAGGTGGCTTGCACAGTATAGATGCAGGTCTAGACACTTGAAATCCTTAACCATTTCCACTGCCAAAGTATCTTTGTAAGTAGGTGAATTGTCGTGGGAATTGTACCCGAAATGCTTAAGTTGTCCCACTGCTAAAGTATCTGAGCAATGCACAGTCTTGAGGAAGGATTACTTTTTCAGCTAATTAATTCCGAAAAGGCGTCTATTATTTTATAGTTCACCACTTATTGTTTTGTTCCTCAATTGGGTAATAAATAAGCAGAAACTCCTTAGCATCTCAGAAAAATATTGGCTCAAGCCTTTCTGGTATGTAAGTTTGATTTTACTTTTCTTGGCAAAGGATCAACGAGTTTTACTCACTAACTGAATAATTGTTTCATTTCTGGTGTACGAGCGGATTTCAAAAAAGCAAGTTACACATTGTTATAGATGGCCAAGTAATTTTTATTGAATGCTGCACTACACTCCCAGGAAGCACAGATACATATCACTAATTTAACAAAGTCAACAAATCTCTATAAACAACGCTCGGAACGTAACACAGCTCGTTCAGTTCGTCGACGACAGACGTCATCATTCTCGGAAAATCCACGACTGCTGCAGACTATTCCATCGACTGCCAAGACATTGTCGGCCGTGGTCGAGGTCGATAGCCTTCGTTCCCATCAGCGTCACCAACGTCTGTGCGGCCTCGGTCAACATGTTGGCTCCATTTCACTGAGACTGAAAGCGACTTTGCATTTGCCCTATATACCGCCAGAATCGCGGAGTGTAGACGTTTAGACCACGAGAAGCGCATTGTCACAAGTACTTAGGCTTTGGTGTACGTGTCCAGTTGCAGCGTCGCTTAACTCTCGGTACTGTGAGGCACCTGCTATCCGTCCCGCAGCAGACCTGTATCTGCAGGTAACCAGGAACATATAGCACCTCCTCCCTTCTGACAATGCTCTACTATCGTTGCGTAACGGCCTTAAGCACGTTGTCTTTGAAGTCTCGTCGTACATTTCTCCTGCAGCGACTCATTCGCTCAGAGTCAGTTGCGTTCATCCTAAAAATTTCCAAAGATTGATGAGAAATTATTTTCCATATTGTGTTTCGTCAGCATTGAACAAATCCGGAATTATTACTGCACAAAGCTTTCTTTACTTAGATGTTCGTCTAAAACCTAACTCAGCCTTCTCTGTGACAAGTCTATGGCATCGGTCATTTGAAGCAACTGTAATTCCAATACCCTGGTGAACACCGGAATTAATGTTCACTATGCAGGGTGGTATGTATTGTCATGAAACTTACTGGAATATTAACCTGGCTGCTGGAGTGATTCTGGAACCCACAACCTAATCTGTCAAAGATAATTTTGTTCACCAACGACTAACGAACCTCCACTGTTGCCTAAAAGGTCGTTCTGGAAAATATCCCCTAAGTTCTAGCGAAACCATTTCTCCCCTATTCCCTTTCTTCCAGGAGTGCTACTCCCTCAAGGTAGGCAGAAGATCTTCTGTATAGTCTGGAAAATAGAAGAGGCAATGACTGAAGTAAATCTATAAAATGAAAAGGGGGAGGGGGTGGGGGGGGGGAGGGAGGGTTGAGTCGTCTTGCTCTTGAACAGCTTAAGTTAAAACAACCTGATGTTGCTTAAAAGAAAAAAAATCTTGTGTATACAAAATTTTTACTCGGATTGACAGCGGTTTTTTTTTTAAATATTTGCTTAATGTGTACGATTTCGTGGATGTTGTAATAGAACATTATAAAAGAGCATCCGGAACATCCCAAACGTCGAGTTAATGTAGTAAATATCTGTGGTATATGTAAAATCTGTGTGATCTTTTCGTTATGAATTCGTTTTAAAAAAACGAATGCTGGGTCTGGCTCAACTTCATGTATATTTTTCTTTCTGTCGCCTCCCTTAGCTGAAGGTGTTCTTGTTTTATCTCTGTATAAGTTAGATAAAGTACATCTGCTTCAAAGCTACAATGCTTTCACTTAATATTAACATTATTTCTTGTATAAGCAGATTTGAAATGTTTCTACAGCTTTATGTGTGTGTGTGAAATGTTATGGGACTTAACTGCTGAGGTCATCAGTCCCTAAGCTTAGACACTACTTAACCTAAATTATCCTAAGGACAAACACACACACCCATGCCCGAGGGAGGACTCGAACCTCCGCCGGGACGAGCGCCACAGTCCATGACTGCAGCGCTTAAGACTGCTCGGCTAATCCCGCGCGGCTCTACAGCTTTGTAACGGTGAGCGACGGAGTTGGGAGATGGTAATTTGGTAATGCTGTTGATGGGACATTATTGTTGCAGCCTTCAATGCGTATTACATTGTCAATAAAGGAAACTGCATTTATTCTAGTTTCATTTTTTGGAAGTCTAATATCTTTTCAGGAGTCATTGTAATACAACGCAAATGCTGGCACTGCAATATTGATATTTATTCCCATGCTCACACATCACACTGTTAGCAACTAACACACAATTGTTGATTACACTGATTTCCGTCTCTGCTCCCGTCATTAAGATAATTCCGCTTTCTCTTCTTGCTAGCCAATTAAAACAAATAACCTTCACTATTTCACTAAAGAGGAGGATGAATTATGATGTCTCGATAACCATTAAGCTTTGTATCAACATTTCCATCAACATTTTCGGCAATAAAAAAAAAATTAATGAAAAGTCAAATGTTTTGCGAAATAATTTGTCTAAAAGTGAGAAACAAAATAGATTAGAGAAAAATTAGACGCACCTTTGAATCTTCAATTCTGTATCGGTACCATATTTTTTTAATCCACGATTTAATGTGTCATTCAAAGGCGCGGCAAATCTCTGATATGGCCGCAGCTCGTGGTCGTGCGGTAACGTTCTCTCTTCCCGCGCCCGGGTTCCCGGGTTCGATTCCCGGCAGGGTCAGGGATTTTCTCTGCCTCGTGATGCCTGGGTGCTGTGTGATGTTGTTAGTTAGGTTTAAGTAGTTCTAAGTTCTAGGGGACTGATGACCATAGATGTTAAGTCCCATAGTGCTCAGAGCCATTTGAACCATTTTTGAAATCTCTGATCTATATTATTTCTCACTTTTAGACAAATTATTTTAATATTTTTTTTAGTTTTAACTATGCAGCGGGGTGTGTACTATTATGAAACTTACTGGCATATCAACCTGGTGACTCTGGAACCCACAAGCTAATCTGTCAAAGGCAATCGTGTCCACCAACGACTCACGACCCTCTGTTGTTACCTGAAAGGTCGTTCTGGAAAAGAACCCTTAAACTCTAGAGAAACCATTTCTCCCATATTAGCGCGGTTCGCCCAGTCGAAGGTTCGACTCCCCCATCGAGCATGGGTGTGTGTGAGTTGTTCGGAAAACATGAATAGTTTCCTAGCGTCTTATGTTCTCGAAAAATCCTGAATTTAGTACCTGGTTCGAAGGAAGCCATTTTGGCAGTTCAGTATCAAACTAACGTAACTCTTTATGAGCAAAATAGCTAGGTCTTGAAGATGCTAAGTTTTTGACACTTCATTTTCACACTTAGCCACAGCTTTTCGTGAAATACTTCCATTTTCTCTGAAATTACTAGTTAAGTTTTTATTAATTACCAAGATTACCTTCAAGCAACTAAACCTTTTTATTTTGCAAAACTAGATATTACATTGGTCATTTGAATTCCACCATCTGTATGTTTCCCACTTTTCATTTGTAAATGAAAATTCGGTCAAAAATCCATTGTGTCATTCCAAGGAAGTCTTGTTTTCGCTGGGCTGAAAGATTGTAGCAAAAACATAATTAACGAAAGAAATTATAACTCAGTCAGAAAGAGTGTTCCACGCGGAAGACAAGGTTTCGAAATCGGATCATAGTGTGGTACCCAGTTTTAATCGGCCATTAATTTTCGTTTTGAATAATTCGTCGATGTTTTCACCCATGCCGGCCGCAGTGGTCTCGCGGTTCTAGGCGCTCAGTCCGGAATCGCGCGACTGCTACGGTCGCAAGTTCGAATCCTGCCTCGGGCATGGATGTGTGTGATGTCCTTAGGTTAGTTAGGTTTAAGTAGTTCTAAGTTCTAGGGGACTGATGACCACAGATGTTAAGTCGCGTAGTGCTCCGAGCCATTTGAACCATTTGTTTTCACCCATGGTTGTACTTCCGATGCGTGCTTCACATGGATCAACGTAAGAGAAGAACGATCACTTCTGAATTCAGTGGCCCGTTTCTTTACTCTCTCTCATCTTTGTTTGCATCTATGTTGACAGAAAAATATTTCTGTATTCTAGTTGCTCTGCTTCGACATAAATATACAACGCTAAATTGACGTGTGTACAAAGCCTATGTGCGCAACGTGGACCAACGTAACAAAAACAGTTGTGCGGGGTAGTCGCGTGGTCTCAGGCGCCTTGTCATGGTTTACGCAGCTCCCCCCGTCGGAGGTTCGAGTCCCCCCTCGGGCATGGGTGTGTGTATTGTCTTTGGAGACAGTTGGTTTAAGTTAAATTAAGTAGTGTGTAAGCAGTCTGGTGCCATAGGAACTTACCACAAAATGACAGTAACAAAACAGTGAAGTCGTCATATTAACGCCGTATGTGCCGGGGCTGCAAAATTTTCTCCCACAGCTGTCGTCACTGTTTCGCGTAATGACTGCAATCGGTGTAGTTTGTGGCGCCCGTACTTTCTACTGACGCAGCCTGCCTGTGTTTGGCGCAGCGGCGGCGGTCTGGGAGCAGGTGGCGAATGCGCTCGGCGGACGGACTCTGCCTTCGCCACCGCCGCGGGTCGTTCGGATGTTGCGTAGTCGTTACGCGACTGCCGGTGTCCATTGCACGTACGCCGCGGCTACGCGCTCGGCATTTATCTGGCCTCTGTGCTAAGCATGCCTGGGCTGGGAACAACCCTGGACTTGACCAATGCGTAGCTTTCGCACCTTTTAACCGCATAACGTGCACATGTACATGGTGACACAGAATAACGGGAATGTTTGAAATGAGTAGTGGGAGCCATGGGCAGGTGGCAGCACCGCGAGTTCGTGACAGCTGAGCGAGTAAACAGTCTGCCATTTCAGTAGTAATGGATCAGTGGAACGGACAACTGAGTGATAGTTTGGTAGTGCGCAGAAGGGATTTCGACGTTTTTATAATTTAGGGCGTCATGATGCCGTTCCGTCGAAATACGCGATAAAATGTTGGATTAATAACTTTGAAGAGACTGGACCTGCCCTCAAGAAGAAACCAACAAGACGACCAAGAAGTGTGCGTTCTCCAGCGGACATTGATTTTGTACGCGAGTCTGTCTTACAGGGCCCACGGCGTTCAATTCGTATGCAAGGAGCAGTGGTTGGAATGTTCCAGGTGAGTGTTTGCAGAATTCTTCAGCTTGATTTAAAATTTTATCCGTAGAAACTGCAGATGGTGCAACAAGTGAAGGACAACGATTACCGGTTACGATTAGGATTCTGTCAACAAATGATAACAAAAATTAACAATGACGATGAATTTCTAAACAAGTTGTGGATGTCAGATAAGGCACATTTTCATCTTACACGTTATTTGAATAAACAGACTACCGCTACTGGGTAAACACAAATCCTAAAGACGTTCATGAGCGCTCTTTACACGCTATTAAAGTGACAGCATGGTGTGGTGTTTCATCACGTGGAATTATCGGACAGTATTTTTTCGCAAATGAACAGGGAAACACAACAATTGTCAGTGTCGATTGTTACGTGGAGATGTTACGAACTTTCATTACACCTGCATTGAACAACTTTTGAAACGTTCAATAAGCATGGTTTCAACAGCACGGAGTGACATCACACACTGCATGGCAATCAATGGCATATGTGCGAGAATTGTTTGGCAACCGAGTAACCTCATGATTCCATAACGTTCCCTGCCCCCCCCCCCCCGTCCACCTCCCTAGATCGCAAGATTTATACGTTTGTGATGTTTTCTTGTGGGGCTACCTCAAGAGCGAAGTCTATACGACTCGCTCAAGAACCCTGGATGAGTTAAAACAGAGAATTTCGGATGCAGTTCACAGTATCCCAGCCGAGATGTTGCAGCGATCAATGAGGAATCTCAGCAGCAGATTTCACGAATGTATTCGTACAGGGGGACGCCATCTAAATGATGTAATTTTTTAAAAATGATAAATGCTATCAACGTTTCGTAAATGATAAAGTTGTAATTTCAGTTACTATGAAGGCAATTTCTTTCCTTCATCACTTCTAGTTTTATTGGATTGTGGAAACGTTCCCGTTTTTCTTTATTATCCTGTACGTGGAACTGCTCATCGTTCCATCTTTATTTAGGCGTAAAAAGTTAGTTTATGGTGAATACCAGATGTCTGACACAAATTTTACATTTTTGTTGATGGTGTGTGTCTGCAATATCTTAGCGATGCGGCACCATTGTTTACATTACCCAGTTACTTTTTTTTAAATTTGAAGTTCAGTTCAAATTGTTCAAGTAGAACCGATATTATATTGATATAACTTCTTACTTTGAATACCGCTATAACCTGTGTACAATGCTTCGAAACTGCAATGTTTTGAACTATTATACACATCTCAGAATTTGAAAATAACATTTCCAGCAAATTTAAGGGGCCTCAGAGCCTTAATGGGACAATAATTACTATCTTTTATCTCCAATTTTGTTTAATATTTCGTATTTAAAGACTTTCGTTAGTTGAAAATTTGTCGACATCGTCATTTTGTCACATTTTTGAAACATAATTGGCCATTGATGTAAAACAACGTCACCATTCTTTCTTTTGTACGTTCTGAAAAGTAATGAAAATTTTTATTGACTATAAACGAAAGTAACAAATGTAATTAACGTGACTACTTTCAATTAAAATTTTTTTCAAAAGAGTCTAAGTGAGCTTAAAACACCAAATTGTTTTTATACTTCATTTATATTAAATTTACCTTAATAAATATAAGCTGATATCTAAATATGAACAACAGTTTCGAAAGATATTTATTACTGTGCAAAATTTATGTTTAAAATTTAAAAATTGTATAACACTGAAATCTTAGAGAGTGGCTCATTTTAACTCACTCTGTGTGCACACTGAAAACAATAGATGTTATCTAAGATACGTTTGGGAAATATTTGCATGCATTGTACTGATGTTTATTGTGACTTCCGTGAGATTTCCTACTTTGGCAGAAAGATAATTATGTGAAATATAGACAAAGACATATTCTGAAATAAAAATTAAAGTGACTAGAAGTAAATGGTTTTCATAGTTCATTTACAAATGGAGCTGTGTCTACAAAAGCCTGAGCTTTTACAGGGAATGACAACACCCTTTTATAACGAAGTACTCAGAGAATTTGAGAGACGTATTATTTTTTAAATCTATAACATGGATTTAGGTGCTTCTTCTGGCTTCTTACAAGTGGAACAATGCTACGTTCTCAAGTGTTTTATTTGAAGATGGATTATTACGTTACTGACAAGTAAATATTAAATTTCATTCATCTTTCTTTATTGGAATTAAATATACACTCTTTCGATGGAGAAGTGCAATGCCTGTTAGAAGCTGTACATGCATTTTTATTCACTCATTCCTTGGTTTCAATATTAATTCATATCTAAAATGATCACTTACTGTAAATAGTGCTAACTTCACCAACATAATTAATAATTAGGGCTTGTATAATTATTGAGAGCACTATGACCGGTATTGTTAGCGTCTCTGCCTCTCTTATCCAAAATCAGAGATTTTAACACAGTTCAGGTCGATTATTTGAAAGAGTTTATTGCACTCCATGTGGAACAAAAATACAATCTATATATGAAACTTGGAGATATCTGTCTCATGCTTCTTTTTTCTTCTTTCGCTACTGCCTTTGTCCCGCATCGTGCGCAGGGTCGGCAGGGTGATGTACAGATTTGGCATGGTTAATATTAAAAGGTGGCCGTATGCCCTTCCTGCCGTCACCTCTTACTACCCTGGGACGGAATTAGTTTACCCCAGCTGTCTGCGTCTGTATAAATCATGAAACAATGTGAATGTGTTACAAATGTCTGCGAGTCGTGTAACTGAGGCGGGACGTGGGAACCAGCCCGGTATTCACCTAGGGGGATGTGGAAAACCGCCTAAAAACCACATACAGGCTGGCCGGCACAACGGCCCTCGCTGTTAATCCGCCGGGCGGATTCTATCCGGGGCTGGCGCGCCTATCCGAATCCAGGAAGCAGCACATTAGCGCTCTCAGCTAACCTGGCGTGTATCTGTCGTGTGCTGTCGATAAAAATTAAACCTCCTACGTCGTACCACAATTAGTAAAATTAAACCTCCTACGTCGAACCACAATTAGTAAAACTAAACCTCCTACGTCGAACCACAATTATTACAAATGGTGTAAATGCGGGAAGATGTATAACAGGAACTGCCATCTGCATTTTCTGTAGTGTCAAACACTTATTTGCAATACGCACTACATGTAACAGCCGATCAAATACATGCGCTATGCTTCTTTATAGTCTGTACTATGTGTCCAAATAGGTATACGTTCACTGTGAAACTACAGAAATTGCATTGTTACTTTCATGTAACGGCTGATAAGTAAGAGAATACGTCATGCCTCTGACAACAGAGTCCTGCAGTCGAGCACCTGGTCACCAGCTGTAATGTGTCCAGCGCCATCGCTGCTCAGAGGAGGGCATACGTGTTGTCCCAAAAGTTTCCGAACTCCGGTAGTCTTGGGATAGCATCTTTGACTAATAAAGAAAAACGTCCTGGTCCCGGGTTCTAACCAAGCCTCTAGTTAAATTTTACTAAAAATCATCAGCAATGTCGACCGAAGACTTCGAGCATAAGAAACCACCCTTGTCCTGCCAACGGTATTGTTTAAGAGGGTGCAGGTGCGAACAGAGGTTCAGGACACTCTCCTGCAGCAGCAAGCAGAAGAATCAACAATGATTAACGGCGTAAGGTTGCAGAAGGCAATGGCAGCAGATGCATTAAAGACGCGTAAGATGAATCCGCAGCATACACTGATAAGCCAAAACAGTAAGACCACTGCTCATTGCTACATTCGATGCCATCTGGTGGTGTTCGGTCACATGACATGGTAACAAAAATATGTAAGCAGAATAGACACGGACGGGGATCACCGTAGAGAAGATATGGGCTGCAGATGGGGAAATACATTGGGACAAGCAACTTTCACAAATGACAGACTAGCATTACGCGGAGCCTATGAGCGAGTCTCTCTAAAACGGTGGAGCTGGTCGAAAGTTCACAGTCTACTGTCGTGAGCATCTGCGGAAAAAAGTAGAAAGACAGTGAAACTACCACTAGGCGTTAAGTGGTTGGACGTCCACGACTGTTCACAGAACATGCGGTTCGGAGGCTTGTCTGCTCTGTAAAGTAGGATAGATGGTGGCCTGTGGCATCGCTGCCGAAAGAGCACAATGCCGGCGCACTCACAAGTGTTTTGAGGCACACCGTCCACAGCACATTGTTGAACATGGAGCTTTGCAACAGACCACCCCTATACGTTAACATGTTGACCCAACGACACCGTCGGTTACGATTTTAGTGGGCAAGGGACGATCCAGATCGATCGTCGATTAATGGAGACGTATTGGCTCTTAGGGTGAACCACATTTTTGCTACACCTGGTCGATGGTCGTCTCCACGAACGCCGTCATCGAGGTGAACGGCGTGTCGAAACGTACAGCGCACCACGAACACGGGCTGATGTGACCAGTATTATGTCATGGGACCTGTGGAAGTAGTCGAAGACACGCTGACAGCTGCGATCCACCTACATCCCCTCATACTTGATGTCTTCCACACCAGCGATGCCATCTTTCAGCAGTACAATTGTCCATGTCTCGGAACCAAAACCGTACTACAGTGGTTTGAGGAGCATTATAGTGAACTCACCAGTCATGTATTTCGTTCCAAAGACGGACAAACAAGCTATTAAGCAAATGGTCATAATGTTTTGGCTCATCAGTGTTTGTGGCCTATACCTGAAAAAGTGACGCGATCATCTCTCAATTGGCAAAAGATTCCGTGTTAGTCCCCCATTCGGATCTCAGGGAGGGGAATGCAGAGGGGGAGGTGATCGTGAAGAAAAGATTGAATAACCAACGAAAGGGTAATATTCTATCAGTTAGAGGACGGAATGTGTGAAGCTTGAACGTGGTAGGCAAGCTAGAAAGTCTCAAAATTGAAATCCAAAGGCTCATTTTAGAAATTGTAGGGGTCAGTGAAGTGAAATGGAAAAAAGATTAGGCTTTCTGATCAGATGAGTATAGCGTAATGCAGCAGAAAATAGTATAACGGGAGTAGGACTTTTTATGAATAGGAAGGTAGGGCAGAGATAGAGTTACTGTGAACAATGCAGTGATCGTTTTGTTCTCATCAGAACCGACAGCAAACCAACCACGACGAAAGTAGTTCAGGTATAGTCGACGTCCCAAGCAGAAGATGAAGAGACAGAGAAAGTATACGATGCTAATGAACGTGTAGTTCCGTACGTGAAGAGAAGATAAAATCTAATAATCGTGGGGAGTGGAATGTGATGGCAGTAAAAGGAGAAGAAGAAAGAGGTATAGAAAAATGTGGATTTGGTAACAGGAATAAGAGAGGGGAAAGACTAACTGAGTTTTCTAATAAATTTCAGCCAGTAATAAGAAATACTCTGTTCGAGAATCACAAGAGGATGCAGCTGGATTACATCATGGGCAGACAGAGATTCCGAAATCAGATATAGGATTATAAGGTGTACCTGGGAGCAGATATAGACTTAGATGACAATTTGGTAATGATGAGGGGTAGACTTAAGTTTAAGAGAATCGTACGGAAGAATCAGTGTGGGCGGAACTGAGACACTGAAGTACTGAGGTACTGAGTAGATGTGGACACTGCAACAAGGAGTACCACAGTAGACAGTTCAGTTGACGAGGAGTCGACATTTCTAAAAAGAGTAATCACAGATGTTGGAAGGACGAAGATAGATACTAGGAACGTAACTGCGAAGAACCCTTGTGTAACAGAAGAAATAATTGAATCGGTCGACGAAAAAGGGAAGTACAAAAACGCTCAGCGAAAGACAGGAATACAGAAATATAAATCACTTAGGAATGAAATAAAGAGGAGGCAGAGGGGAGCAAAGCCGAAATGGCTGCGGAAAAAATTGAAAAAGAACTGAAACAAAATACAGGGACCTCAAAACAACCATCGATCAAACTAAGAGCAAGGGCGGCAACCTAAGAGTGCAATGGGAACTCCACTTTTAAACGCAGAGGAGAGAAGGGGTGAATGGAAATAGTACATCAAAGGTCTCTATGAGGGGAACACCTGTCTGATGACGTTATAGAAGAAGAAATTGGAGTCGATATGGAATGCACAGGGCATCCAGTATTAGAATCAGAATTTAAAAATGTTTGGAAGAGGGGATGGATAACATTTTATCTGATTTTCTAGTCACTGAGGGAAGTGGTATAAAACTGTGCAAATTGATGAATAGAATCTATGAGACTCCCGACATACCAGCAGACTTTTGGAAAAACATCGCCCACACATTTCCAAAGACAGCAAGAGCCGACAAGTGCGAGAATTTTTGCACAATCAGCTTAATAGCACAATCATCCAAGTTGCTCACAAGAATGATATACAGAAGAATCGAAAAAAAAAACTTAGCATGAATATCATTATAGCTTTAGAAAAAGTAGACACCAGAGAGGCGGTCCTGATGTTGTACTTAACAATGGAAACAAGACTGTGAAACAGCAAGACACATCATAGGAACTGTCGTCCTGGAAAAAGCGTTCTGCAACGTAAAACGGCACAAGATGTCCGAAATGCTGAGAGAAATTGGAGTGAACTGTAGGGAAAGACAGATATGCACAAGAACCAAGAGGGAACAATAAGACTGGAAGACAAAGAACGAAGTGCTTGGATTAGGAATTGTGTAAGACAAGTATGCTGTCTTTGGCCCCTACTGTTCAAAGAAGCACTGACGGAAATAAAGGTTCAAGAGTGAGATTAAAATTCACGTGGAAGGGTATCAATGATAGGATTCACTGATGCCGTTGCTACAGTCAGTGAAGTTGTAGAAGAATTACGGGACTTGCTGAGTGGAATGAACGGTCTAGTGACTATAGAATATGGGTTGAGAGTAGACCTAAGAAATACCAAAGTAATGAGAAGTAGCAGAAGTGAGAATAGCGTGAAATTTAACATCAACGTTGGTAATCACGAAGTTAAAGAATTTTGCTACTTTGGAAGGAAAATAACTCGTGACGAAGAACGAAGGAGAACATAGAAAGCCTTAACATGGACAAAGAGGACATTCTTGGCCAGGAGAAGACTATTAGTATCAGGCATAGGCCTTAATTTAAGAAAGAAATTTCTGAGAGTGATTATTTGGAGCACAGAATGGTATGGTATTGAATCACGGATTGTCGGGATCCGATCGTAGCTTGTTTGAGTGTCCGATTCACACCGTGGTTCGCTGCTAACTGCAGCAAAATTCCGTTTGCGCGTTGTTCAGCGCAGTAACGTGAGAGCACATGTTTTGAATAACCAAGCGCAATTCGCCGTTGTCGACTGGGGTGTCTTGTCGCGGTTCCTTACCGCAAATTTCCAATTTTCGACTGCCGTCGTCGCTGTTGCTATCACCCCATGGTGGAAGACAGATACACATCATCTTCAGCACAAGAATCCAGATGTCATTCAATTTCATGCCCACCTCCTTCCTATAGAAATTCCTGGAGTGTTTTATAATATCCTTGGCCTCTCTGTGTAGCATTTCGTGGTATCCGCTTCTGGATGACAGTACTTCAGTCCCATCAAAATGAACGTGATGGTTTCTTGGCTGCAAAGCACGTTTCGGGACAGCTAATCTGTACATCTGCCCCCTGCTGCAACTGTCCTTGTGCTCTTATCGTCGTTTTTTCGGTCACTCAAAGAAGCTACGATACCTCTTGAAAATGTCCTCCACTGTTGCAGACGAAACATTAGTTTTAAATATGAAATCCATTCGACCACGGCATAAAAGCCCGGAACATTTTGTTAATTGTGACATTTCTGGCCGTGAAAGAATAGGACATTGTGGAATAACTTCCAGAGTCACAAACTGATTTGTTTAAATTTTCTGTATCCTTGATTGATGTATTTTACTTCTTTTGTACAAGCATTGAAATAAGGAGATGTCTTGACAAGAGAACCAGGAAAACTATATTTGAAACTAAATTTTAAATCAGTGATTCACATTTTGTTGTGACAAAAGAGATTATACTCCATAGAATTGTTCATCTTCTTTGCTGTGAGGAACTTTGCTGCTAATGGAAACTGACCGTCAATCTAAGATCCGAATTCGTATTCGGAAAATAAATGTGTGATATAAGATCACATTTCATTTGTTAGCTGAAGACCAGTCCACATTTTCTATTATTGTTTATTAATGTACTATTCATTTCCTATTCTTTTTATAATTAAATCGAACAAAATGTTACGAAATTAAGTTGTTATAAATTATAATCATTGTATTATATTTATTAGAGTATATATTACACTTGTCTGATTTTATCATTTGGTTATGACAACAATATATAGCGCCGACTAGATGACTCAGGATGACTCAGAAGGAGGCCAGCAATCTGTTATGCATATTGTGACTCATATTTTTCATGATGTATTCTATAGTAGAATGTCCTTCGCAGAGAATCTTTAGAATGATTGAAGGTTTAATTTAGCTGGGTTGACGCTGTACCTGGCCTCTTCATTTAAATAACCTGCCGTAAGACGTGCACATGGAAAGCAAGCGTGATTAAGGAACCAGGTCGGACCACAGGGATCATTAGTAGCATCTGAAGCAAGCGAAAACATTGCTCAGCAGATGCTATTGTCACTGCCAGCTTCTGTGCTTCCATAATTTTGCCAAGGATCATACAAAGTAATGAGGCAGTATTTTACCAATGAACGAAAATTAATTTCCAGCACTGCTAGCAGATCTGCAGTTTTAAATCAACTTGCGTTCGCTGCTCTGAAGAACTGACCTTTGTATTTAATCGAAGATGCACATGCACCAGGCTACAATACACGGGCGTTTGGTGCCACACTGGCTAACACTTGGAATTAAGCTCTCGAATTTAAACTGGGATTATGTCTTCGCCATCGACGTCTACGTCTCTTAACAACTGTACGTAGTGATCTACGATTTTCACTTTGACATTCGTAACTGCAATACTAGTCGCCCAAATTATACCACTGGCGCAGAGGATGAATATGTGAAATATTGCATCCTCTCAGAAAGGAATATACCCTAATTTTGTTTTCACCCAGTTTTACTGTTGTCAGAGTCTATGCTGCGTTGACTAGTTAAAGTACATTAACTTGTGATCAGTGGACTTTTTTAAATCTCGGTGCATCATACACTTTACATTTTTTAAATCAAGGTTCCAGTGACTATTCTTCCCAAATGTAACTATTTGGGGAATGTTTGCAAGGGGATTTTCAAAGTCGATAATTTCATTAACAATGAAGCAAAACATTTTTGAAGCGTTTTCCAGTTTATGGGATTGGAACTATTTAAATTCGTTGTAGGGACAACGTTGTCCTAGTAAAACGTAACACAAGTAAAATATAACACAGCGTAACGTATGTCTCGTGACGTATGTCTGTAAGGTCAGTGGCATGTAGCAGTGCATGCGGTCTTTAGGCATCGAACAGCTCTTTCGAGAATGAGAGATGGTTGATCCAAACCTAGTAATTCTGAGGTCTGGCTGTAGCTTGCGACCAACGAATCTAGGTATCTGTTTGTCGATGGGGAGTTCTGCAGTGTAGTGGGTTATCTTCTGATCGTTCCGACTTATAGACTCATTTCAATAGTTGGGAAAGTTTTTAGAGTTACAAGTGTTAGACAGAAAATATCACTTTCGTAAAGATGGTATGACTCTGGTTTGACAAAGGAACCAAATGAGATTTAAGGGTCAAATTGGGAAAAGTTCAACTAGATTTGTAGGTTTGTCTGCCCTCCTACTCGACTGCACTACGATAGACCACCAGCAACGAGAGCCAGCAAACAGCGTGAGGAACGAACTGCCGAGCAAGAGTTGGCAGCCAGACGGCGTCCGCCATTATGAGGCACGAACCTACGTGCCGCGTCAAGGGAATGCTGCCGAAGATCCGATACGACGCTGATAAAACACGAGCAGTGGAATACTGCATACACACAGTGCGGGAGTTCAGTATTTGGTGCAGGAGGAAGCAGAACACACAACTGTATCACCTAACTTTCGGTAAAGTTATTCCTAACACTAAAAATGCCATTTTTTCTCATTAGAATTGGAAAACAACCAATTTCTGTAGCTATACACTAACAAACTTCTGCAGATATCTTAATAGATAAAAATCTACTTACAGCTATTGTAAACGAGCTCAAGAAACATTCCTTGAAGAAGAAAGAGTGTATTATAATAGTGTAATGAATTCGAATTTCCGCATCACCTTTATCAGCTATTTGACATCCATTTGTAGGTAATGACCTACTCTAACATCTCCATCCATTATGGTAAATTTTCATACATGCAAAACTGTTTTAATGACAGCATGAAGCAATTTTTTATCAGACACATTTACTAAAAAATAAAATTGTACAGTATATTTCAAAAATTTTCAAAGTACTGTACAGCTTTCATGATAAAAACGCAACTGTTAAACGAAGTAAAAGTGTTTGCTGTACTCTTTCCTAAAATTATGCAAGTTCTATACGACATCTGCAGAGCATCTGTGATGTTCTATAGAAACCGAGATTTTTATCAAATCACGAGACTTTACGGACTGTATAATCAGAAAAAGGAAGGAAATGGGCGTATAACGTTCTGTCGCCAACGAGTGCATTACAGACGGAGCACAAACTGGGATTCAAAAAGAATGGATAAGAAAATCATTGGTTGGATTTCCATGGAAATCATTCTTACGTTTGCTTTGATCAGGTGAGAGGAATCGCGGGAAACATGAATATGGATTGTCTGACGGGCTTTCAACATTCAACTGTCGACGGTCGCTGTCAAAGTCGTTCAGTCAGTCGAGAAGACAACCTTACGCAAAAGTTACGTGTCTCGTTTCGAGTTTCTTCCCAAAAAAAGATTTAATTCGTCAAACTGTTAAAAGTCACAATCGTTTAAGGCATCAAAGAATCTAAAATAGTGACTTACTATCTTATAAACGGCTCTAGCAAGCACTGCAGCGTCGAAAAGGTTGGTGACGTTGTGTCATCACGTTCACAAGACGGTGGAAAGCACAACTTCCTACAACTCACGAAGATTGGTCTCTCGCGACGGTAGTCGAGATTTAAAAAGTGCTGCTCAAGCCAGGGTCCTTTTATGGCACAGTTCGGGAAGTATCGTTCGGTGCACTATCTTTCTGGATGTAAGGTCTCTATGTCATGCTGTAGGTGGACAAAGTGATCCACACGACCTTCGAGCTGTTGCCTCTACGTCTTGTAAAAAAGGATTGTAGAGACGCTAGGCGTTGTGTTTCGCTGTGTGTATACAGTGTCGAACTGAGAAAACAGGTGTCAGTCTTAAATACATCCCACTCTTCGTCGTATTCGTACCATCGCTTTTTTTCTTCTGGATTTCCCTACCTTTGAGCGTACTATGTTGTTTACTTCTGTTGTGCCCGCACTGTAGCATACAGTTTATGTTGCCTTATCATCATAACAGAAAGACAGTTTTGGATGGCATACCATGTATCATCCATGCCTTTTCCACCTATGTATTTTGCTACGAGTGAACTCAAAGGTTTGCGTTAACTCTGTGATAGTGATATAGATAGTTCTTTCTTTCTGTTGTATCTGACTGCGTTTGTGTTTAACTTATAGAATGATTATGATCGAAACCAGTAAAACCGTGATACACCCACCGCTAAAACTATGAACGTTAGTAACGTTATAACTAAAGATGACTGAAATTTTATTTAAATTAATTTGTAAGAAGTTGGTTTTAATAAATCAGGCACAGTTTGGAAATACATAGTGTTCATTTTAATAATTTTTAGCAGGTATTTGTCATTCTCCGGAAAATCTCTGAACAAGCTATGTTCAGATCCGTAGAAATGGTAATGTTCATTACGTTTAGCTATCTAAATGAATATTTCTTTCACTTATTATTTAGTTTGCAATTTATAGAGAAAAAAACCTTATCTGAATCACTCTGCATATGATTTATCCAAAAATTGGAGTCTTTAGGGCTTCGTTCGTGGTTTACTTGTAGTCATTAAAATGTTCTCTCCTTCCAACATAGTTTCAATTATTTACACACCTTGTTGACGTCTGTTTAAAAAATATGGTTGAAACCATTTGTTTGTAATGCCATCAGCTTCACAAAAATTAATTTTTTTCTGAGAGAGTAACATGATCAACAGAATCAAACGGCTTGGACAGATCACCAAAAAATACCAACTGGCAGTCTTTTACTATTTAAGATCTGTAATACACTAACTGAAAAAAATGAGGCATCCAGAAGGGGATGAGGAAACGAAACGAAGCTTCACTGGTTTGGATTGAGAGTAAATCGAAGAAAGACGAAAGTAATGAGGAGTAGCAGAAATGATGACAGCGAGAAATTTAACATCAGGACTGATGATCAAGAAGTAGAAAAACTTAACGAATTCTGCTACCTAGGCAACAAAATAACCAGTGACGGATGGAGCAAGGAGGACATCAAAAGGGCATTCCTGGGCAAGAGTAGTGTACTAGTATCAAACATAGGCCTTAATTTGAGAAAGAAATTTCTGAGAATATACGTTTCGAGTGCACCATTGTATGGTACTGAAATATTGACTGTGGAAAAACCGGAGAATCGAAGCATTTCAGATGTGGTGCTACAAACGAATGTTGAAAATTAGGTGGACTGAGAAGGTGAGAAATGAAGAGGTTGTGCTCAGAATCGGAGAGGAAAACACTGACAAGAAGAAGGGACAGGATGATAGGAGTCTGTTAAGACATCAGGGAATAACTTCCAGCCGGCCGCTGTGGCTGAGCTGTTCCAGGCGCTTCAGTCCGGAACCGCGCTGCTGCTACGGTCGCAGGTTCGAATCCTGCCTCGGGCATGGATGTGTGTGATGTCCTTAGGTTAGTTAGATTTAAGTAGTTCTAATTCTAGGGGACTGATCGCCTCAGATGTTAAGTCCCATAGTGCTTGGAGCCTTTTAACCATTTTTTGAGCAAGTACGTTTTCTGAATTATGTGATTCACTCTGTCCAGTGTTGTAAAAAAAAATATTTTTTTCTATTTATTTATATTGAACCTATCTGTGTGTTGTTCATCTGTAAATCTGAATTGAAGAGTTTCTATTTTTAATGTACGTTTAAAAAATGATCTATATTTATGGTGGTAAGATGAAATAAGAGAATTCAGAAGAAATGTCCTTTTGCAAGGAAGCTGGATTGTAAGATTTATCTGTGCGATAAAATATTGTGGGACTCCTGTGAAGTAACAAATGACTTGTGATAAATACCTATACTTTCCCATGCCCGATTAGTTGTTCCTTTATCTTGGGGCGTTCACTGACATTTCAGCCAGTCTCCGACTAATGATGCGGTAGGACACAGAATGAAGCACATAGTTCGTTAATTGTTCTCAGAATCTAGGCGGACAAGTAAAGGGCTAAAGATGTGCTTGGTGCATAATTCGGCGATCCTTCCTTTCTTCCCTGGTGGTGCTCAGACGTTGTCGGCCAGAACTTTGACGACGATTATGTCTGGCCTCACCTTCTGATTCTGTCCAACATCGGAACACTGCCAAATCCGAATACCCCAAAAAATCTAGATACTGATCTGTTCAACCAGCCTGCCAAATGCAGTCCCACAATGAGACCCCTGTCAAACTCCATCAGGTACTGATAACGCTGTATGATCCAAGTATACGTGTCCTTCACAGTGACCACTCAGCATCTGATACGGTTCACGCCCCTACCAGGCATGGTAACAACATTAAACACAAACAGCACTAATGTACAGTGGTAGTCGTCCTGACTCTCGCAGAGAACTGCTACTTTAATCATTTACATATCCGCCAGTGGCTCGTATGTGTAGGAAAGTACGTCTACATCCAACTATGTCTTCAGAATGCTTAACCGTTTTTGTCAGGCAGTGTCCCAGGTTCGATTCCAGATACTGACAGGGATTTTTCGTTGGTATGATGACTAGACTGGGGTACACTCAGTCTCGTGAGTCCAATTGAGGGGCTACTTTTACCGAGTTGTAGCGCGGCTCCACGTCATGAAATACTGACTACTCGGAGAGATGGTTGCACTGGCCCCACAGCGCTCCATACCGTAGTCAGTCGGTACCGATGGGGCCAACAAGGCCCCTCGACGGAGTTTGTTAGTATATTTAATGAGTGAATGAATAAACAGCATTCTCAGTGTAGTAACCACTCTTGGATCCCAACTGTGAAGTTCTATGTAAATATTTTCCACTTAGGTCTACATCTACGGCTATAATCCTCAAGCCACAATGAGGTGTGAAGCGGAGGACACGTTTTGCACCACTGTCACTTCCCCCTTTCCTGTTCTAGGGGCGACTGCTGGTAAGCCTTGGTGTGAGCTCGAAAATGTGAGAATGCTTTCGAGTACCCTACTTTTCCGAATTTCAGTGAGGAAACTGGACGATAATAAAAATACTTAAATGTTTCTTGTCACCTTTCTTATAAGGACGTTTAAAATGGCATATTTTAATATGTCTAGAAAAATTCCCTCTGCCAGTGATACTTTATGTACATCACGAAAAACATTGCTATTTAAGTTAGAACATCTCTAGAGAGTGACGTTTGATATTCCACCAAAAGTGTATGAGCTTTCGTTTTTAGATTATTTATAGTTCTATTTATTTCAGTAAATGATGTCAGTGGTACCACTAGTTGGTTAATGTTTTTTGGAATGACATTTTTAATATATTCTCTTGCTTTCTCGAACTGAACCATTTAATCCTAATTTTCGTGATACATTTGGACATTTGGAAAGAAATGGTTAAAAATATTCACAGCTTGTGATTGATCATTCATCATATAGTCATTCAGTTTAACTGTGGTAGCGTGTTGTGCAGTGGCTGGTTGTCGTCGCTCTCGTTTCACAATATCCCAAATATTTTCCATATTATTATCTGTGTAATTAATTTCTGTCATGATTTCATGAAATTTTAATAACTTTCCTTAAAATGTTTCATTAGTTTAGGAGGCTGGAAGTAACACCGAGACTTGACTTCTTCTGGCCTATTCCTCTTACACGAAATTTTAATCAGATTGCTTACCCACGGCTTACTTTTACGTTTTTAATACACTTTATGGATACCTTTCAAATATTGACAAAAATTAAAATGTAGTTTATTGAATTTCACATCTCTTTCCATATATATCTCATCCTGTTCCATCTGTTTAACTTTTGCTAAAACACTGTATCCCGTTATACTACCTACTTCGTGCAGTTGGGCTGAAATGCTAATCATGTGCATACCTGAGCATACCAGTCGGCGCTTGTTACTAGCTGCTTACATGCTGATGCAGTTTTAATGGCCAGAAATGTAACTTGAGGATTCCGTGAAGCTGGCTACGGTTTCACTACTCGAAACCCGTGTGGAATTATGGAACAGTGAAACGCCAATCTTGCCTCCTAAGGGATCGTGTGTAATTTCTTCAAAAAATGAGCTAACGTACAACGCCGCCTTGCTTCATATCACAATGACGACTAAGTTTCGTTAACACTGAGTACACGAGAAATCATATTAAAATGTTTTCTGCTTTAAATGAATTTCGCATTGAGAACTAAGTGAAAAATGATATAAAATACTAGTTTCGAGTCAAGAATTCCTGTAGCCAGAAATACGTAAACGCAATTTTACAGACTAAAAAACTAAAACCAGGTTCAAATGGCTCTGAGCACTAGGGGACTTTACTTCTAAGATCATCGGTCCCCTAGAACTTAGAACTACTTAAACCTAACTAAACTAAGGACATCACACACATCCATGCCCGAGGCAGGATTCGAACCTGCGACCGTAGCGGCCGCTCGGTTCCAGACTGTAGCGCCTAGAACCGCTCGGCCACTTCGTCTGGCACTAAAACAGGGAAACGGCGCACAAGCCACCGTTGTTGACACGGATGTAAAAAAATTTTCTAAGAAGTTAAATTATTTTTTAACTAATTAGCGAAGAGAAGGAACAGAGGGAGTTTAGGATATAGCGTCCTATCCAAACTGATGTTAGTGTAGATTTATACATTAGACTTGTATCGAGCGTTGTAATGAAAATTTGTGTCTCAGAGTGGGGCATAATTATGTGAACAGTGATCTGCAAGAATAAGATTTTCGCTCTGCAGCGGAGTGTGCGCTGTTATGAAACATCCTGGCTGATTAAAATTATGTGCTGGACCGCGACTCGAACGCGGGATTTTTG
Source organism: Schistocerca piceifrons (assembly GCF_021461385.2). NCBI lineage: Eukaryota > Metazoa > Arthropoda > Insecta > Orthoptera > Acrididae > Schistocerca > Schistocerca piceifrons. The sequence goes on along the minus strand of NC_060141.1, from coordinate 465,941,048 downwards.
CCTTTCGCGGACAAGTGCTCTGCCATCTGAGCTACCCAAGCACGACTCAGGATCCGTCCTCATAGCTTAAATTCTGCCGGTACCTCGTCTCCTACCTTCCAAACTTCACGGCTGCAGAGCGAAAATATGATCCTGGGAACATCCCCCAGGTTGTGGCTAAGCCATGTCTCTCAATATCTTTTCTTCCAGGAGTGCTAGTTCTGCAAGGTTTGCAGAAGAGCTTGGAAGGTAGGAGACGACATACTGGCAGAACTGAAGCTGTGAGGAAGGGTCCTGAGTCGTGCTTGGGTAATTCAGATGGTGCCGGCACAGTAGCTCAGCGTGTTCAGTCAGAAGGCTGCTCGCCCTCTGTAATAACAAAAAATGAGTAATGGAATCAACGCCGGCCGCTGGTGGCCGCAGGTTCGAATCCTGCCTCTGGCATGGATGTGTGTGATGTCCTTAGGTTAGTTAGGTTTAAGTAGTTCTAAGTTCTAGGGGACTGATGACGTGAGGTGTTAAGTCCCATAGTGCTCAGAACCATTTGAACCATTCTTTTTTTTTTAAAGGAATCAACGACCAACTTTAAGGGATGTCTTGTGACGTCCACCCAGACCAAACAAAACGAACAATGCCGTACAAAAAATGAGAAAAAACAAAAAAAAGATGTTATAGCACTTGCCGGTGAAAGGCAAAGGTCCCGAGTTCGAGTCTCGGTTCGGCACATAGTTTTAATCTGACAGGAAGTTTCAGTATGATGCAAAGTACACTTGCGTGCAAAACCTAAGGATGAAAGTAATTTTCGTATGGTGTAGCACTGCCAAGTAACGCACTTGAATGAAAAGTGGAGCATGCATGGAGAGAACTGCAGCAGTATAGTTCAGAAGATAAATGGAAGAAATACGCAATGGAACGGTCAGAAATAACACTTTTATTCAAAGACAATAATTACAATGAACTCACAGGGATTGATGATGGTCCTCTCCTCTCCACAATACGAAAGGCAGGACATGGTTCTTAGTGGGGTGTGTGATCCAAAGAACGGCAGTACACGCTGTGCAACGTGCTTCACCGCTGGATAAGGCGTTCTTGTGGTAGGGTGGTCCGTTCCCCCATCGGTGCAGCTGACAGCCGCTAGATGGCGCAAGTGCACGTGCTGCTACACGTCTCCCCAACGCAGCCCATACGTAAGTCAGGGGTACGGGCAGGCCAATCCATTCGCTGAATAGTCTGTCGTTCCAAGGGCTCCTCCACCTGCTTTCTTCCATGCTGGCACACTGTCATCCTTAAAAATAAAGTCAGGCTCCAAGTCACCCCTGAAAAGACGCACAAAGGAAAGGACTGCATTGTCACAGTAAAGTTGACCGGTGACTGTACCGTGTTCGAAGATTTGGAGGTCAGTACGCCCGTGCAACATTATATCTTCACACACCGTAAGACCTGGACCACAAAAACAATCAAGTCCCACAATACTGGACGTACCCTCATATGGCGAGAGGCGTAACTCATAATACACCCTGATACATTGTCGAACATGATTGTTGTTGAAGTTTTATGGTGCGGGGGGTTCTAATGTTGCATGGGCGTCCGACCTCCAAATCTTTGAACACGGGTTCAAATGGTTCAAATGGCTCTAAGCACTATGGGACTTAAACATCTGAGGTCATCAGTCCCCTAGACTTAGAACTACTTAAACCTAAGTAACCTAAGGACATCACACACATCCATGCTCGAGGCAGGATTCGAACCTGCGACCGTAGCAGCAGCGTGGTTCCGGACGGAAGCGCCTAGAACCGCTCGGCCACAGCGGCCGGCTTTGAACACGGGGCACTTATCGGTCAACTCTACTGTGTGCTACATCTCCATGTTAGTTTTCTCAGGTGTACATTCGAGCCTGACTTCATTTTCATGGATGACAATGCGCGACCCCGTGGAAAAGTGCGGGTGGAGGAGCTCTTGGAACAGGAGGATATATAGCGAATGGACTGGCCTTCCCATTCTCCCGAGTTGAATACGATGGAGCACGTGTGGGATATGTTGGGGAGACGTACTCCAGCACGTCGACATGGATCACCGACCATCCAGCAGCTATCAGCCGTGGTGGTGGGGAAATGGAACGTCCTACCACAAGAACACCTAACACCTCACCAACTTTGTGGACCGCGTGCAGTGTCCCCGCGTGGTGATCATACTATGTTAAGAACAGTGTCCCATCTTGCACAAGGTGCAGGGGACCATCATGAATCGTGGTGACTTTCAAGAAAGTATTATTTCTGCTCGTCTCGTTGAATACTGCTTTCGGTTACCTTCTGTAGTACACTGAAGGTGTTCTTTGTGTGTGTCGTCCAAGATTCATGTTACTTGGCAGTGACACATCATACGAAAGTTACTTTCATTTTGAAGTTTTGCACACCAGTGTATACTCGGGGGAGGGGGGTGGGGTGGGGGAGGACGTACCACGAAGAAATCATCCAAATGGTCCGAAAGGGACGAAAATCGATATATGAGGTATATATTTACACCAAAAAAGTAATAAAAATTTAAGAAAAATTTGATGATTTATTGAAGAGAAAGAGCTTCACAAATTAAGCAAGTCGATAATACGTTTGCGTACCTCTGGAACTTCTGCAAGCAGTTACTCGGTTTGGGATTGATTGATAGAGTTGTTGGGTATCTTCCTGGGGGATAATGTGCTAAGTTCTGTCCCAATGGAGTGTTAGATCGTGAAAATTCCGTTGTCGTTGGAGGGTTCAGCCTATAACGCTCCAAACGTTCTGTATTGAGGCGAGATCCGGCAACCTTGCTGGCCAATGTAGCGTTTGGTAAGCTCAAAGACATACAGTAGAAACTCTCTCAATGTACGGGGGGGCATTAGCTTTCTGAAGTGTAAACCTAGGAGGGCTTGCCGATGAAGTGCAACAAAACGAGGCGTAGAATACTGTTGACGTACCGCTGAGCTGTTAAGTATGTCATGGATGACAACCAAAGGGGTAATGGTATGAAATGGAATGGCACCCCAGATCATTACTCATGGTTGTCGGACCATGTAGAGGGCGACACTCAGGTTGGCATCCCACTGCTGTCTGGGGCGTTCCACGCACGTCTTCGCACTTCATCGGCGCTCAATTCTAAGTGACCGAAAGTGCCAGACGGTACAAATAGACTTATCGGTGTACAGAACTTAATGGCAGCCGGCACAAGAGGCACCGTGAGCTCAGCCCCTTTTCTGTGAGCAGCCTACTAATGGTCCCTGTGGTCACCGAGGCACCAGCTGCTCGTCGGATCGATGCTAATGATGAATCCGAGGCTTTGAGTGCCTCTCTGACGATTGCTCGGTCTTCACGTTCTGTCATCTCTCTAGATCGACCGCTTCCTTCTTGACTTTGTGTTCGGCCATGGTTCGCCCGTACCTGCCAACATCGTCGAATTGTGGCATCGATCCTAATTAAATGCCGAGCGATTCGCCAATTACTCAAACCGGCTTCTTTGAGATCGACTACACGTCCTCTCATAAATGCTGACATCTGCGCATTTTGTTCACGCGCCCATCTGCGAGGCATAGTTAGTGTCTAACTGAGTAAACGGAATGAAATTCACAGACTCCATGCCCTGATATGCCCCCTGTTTACTATCCTTGCCAGCTTCACAGTGGAACCGTGCTGCAGCGTCACACAATCGACCATCGGCAGCCAAATCTTACAGTTCTGTTTTTTCCGTCGATACCTCTGTATATTGAGCAAGCAGTAAAGGAAACAAAAGAAAAATTCGGAGTGGGAATTAAATTCCATGGGGAAGAAATAAAAACTTTGAGGTTCGCCGATGACATTGTAATTCTGTCAGAGACAGGAAAGGACCTGGAAGAGCAGCTGAACGGAATGGATAGTGTCTTCAAAGGAGGATATAATATGAACATCAACAGAAGCAAAACGAGGATAATGGAATGTAGTCGAATTAAATCGGATGATGCTGCGGGAATTAGATTACGAAATGAGAGGCTTAAAGTAGTAAATTAGTTTTGCTATTTGGGGAGCAAAATAACTGATGATGGTCGAAGTAGAGAGGATATAAAATGTAGACTGGCAATAGCAAGGAAAGCGTTTCTGAAGAAGAGAAATTTCTTAACATCTAGTATAGATTTAAGTGTGAGGAAGTCATTCCTGAAAGCATTTGTATGGAGTGTAGCCATGTATGGAAGTGAAATGTGGACGATAAATAGTTTATACAAGAAGAGAATAGAAGCTTTCGAAATGGGGTGCTACAGAAGAATGCTGAAGATTAGATGGGTAGATCACATAACGGATGAGGAGGTATTGAATAGAATTGGAGAGAAGAGAAATTTGTGGCACAACTTGACTTAGAGAAGGGATCGGTTGGTGGGGCATATTCTGAAGCATCAAGGGGATCACCAATTTAGTATTGGAGGGCAGTGTGGAGGGTAAAAATCGTAGAGGGAGACCAAGAGATGAATACACTAAACAGATTCAGAAGGATGTAGGTTGCAGTAGGTACTGGGAGATGAAGAAGCTTGCACAGTATAGACTAGCATGGAGAGCTGCATCAAACCAGTCTCCGGACTGAAGACCACAACAACAACAACAACCTCTATGAATATCAGTTTGCGACCAATCTTCATAACTCCTTCGTCGTCCGTCGTTTCTTTTCTTCTTATCTTTTGTCTTGGTTATACACTCAGTTGCTTAGGAGTGACGAATACTTCCGTAGAAGGCGAGATTAAGGTGCCGAAAAGACTGAGGTTCGTCCATAGACATTATCGTAATACACTCGCTGGAAACCTTGGCGCATGCTTGTAACGGTCTTGTGACGAGAAACGAGGGCATTACCAATGCGCCCACACTCGCAGCCGGGATGTTGAAGTGTCGCTTGGCGTCCTACGACCAGAGAAAGTGTTTTATTCCGGCCGGAGCTTGAGGAGGAAGTAAAGGATAGAACGAAGGAAGCAAGGAAGCAGGAAGGATGGAGCCCACGGCGTGCCAAGATGGTGTCAGCCGCTGGCGGTCCGCCAGGGCGGCGCGCCTGTCGCCTTTCGCTGTGAGATTTACGTGACGTGTGAGCTGCGAACCGTCAACGGCGCAGGAATACCTGCTCACTGATTACCCTGACAGGAAATAGACGCGACCAACACTCATCCATGCAAGAAAGTTTGTTACGTACTCACGTGTGTCGTACATCGTTTCTGTGATAATTGCTGTCATGTGAAACATGCCGTTTCCACATTATTGCTCATGTTTAACATCATACGAGAGAAGTCATAAAGTTTTTACTACCATTTGAAAACGTAATGTTACGTAGCTAATTCTGGTTTGTTTGCAGCTACATGTTTACACTGGTGGTAAATTATAAAATCCCTGCGGTACAGTGCAGGCCGCTAGAGAAGCAGCTGATAAAGTGAAATAGAGTGCCGTTCTTCGTTTCCTGGGGAACAACTTTGCAACAATACCGCTGATTTGGTGAAAGTGTGTACGGGTTATATAGTGCAGACATCTCCAAAGTCGTCAAAGAAGTCTGAATGACGAAGAGTTCAAAGTAGTTCAAATGGCTCTCAGCACTATGAGACTTAACTTCTAAGGTAATCAGTCCCCTAGAACTTAGAACTACTTAAACCTAACTAACCTAAGGACATCACAGACATCCATGCCCGAGGCAGGATTCGAACCTGCGACTGTAGCGGTCGCGCGGTGCCAGACTGTAGCGTCTAGAACCGCTCGGCCACTCCGGCCGGCTGACGAAGAGTATACTAGTAGATAATCTATCTGTGAAGGAGCGAGATTCGCGAGAGAAGTGGAGGCTCAGGTTTCAGTTTTCAGTATTTTCAACGTCCATTTTCTTCATATAGGGTCCCACAGCCGTACATTTGTTAAAGGACATTTTAAAATTTCCCACCTCGGCTGTTTTTCACAAGTAGACTCTTCAGTTTACTATACACTGAAGGAAAAGAATGAAAAGACCGAGAAGGAGTTGTGCGATATAAATGAGAGTTGATAGGCATATTTCTACGTCTGAAAGATGCTGCTAAACTCTTGAGCCCTTGGGTGACATAGTCCAAACCCTCTCTCAAGGCAGTTTTCAGGCCTTCCACGGTTCGGGGAAGGGGTGTTCATTGAGAAATATGTCTGCCAACAGCATCCCAGCATCTCTATAGGGCTTAGTTCTTTCAGTACGTTAAATATCTGTACATTCCAGTGTGTGGGACACTTCAGCGATCCTGTGTGGACAGGCGTTATGGTCCATAAACAGCAAATCCGGATCTGCCGTACCTCTAAAAAGACGTATATGATCCAGACTAATCTCCCTGCAATACCACTGTGCTGCAACGTTACGTCACGCAAAGATGTGAAGCGATGTTTGCCATTGTGGATGATACCTACGAAAATCGTAACGCCTAGGCTACATCGAAGACGTTATGAAAATTCTGTGGGATGTAAAGCGTCCCCCCCTGTCTCCTCACTAATTGGTGGCCACCATCGCTTTCCATATTGAAGCGGGATTCGTCTGAGAAAATCACTGCGGACCATTGTTGCTGACCCCAACCAACATGCTCCCTAACACCAACAAACTCTTTGTCGACGATGGCGCGGTTGAAGTGGATTGCATTTAATATGTTTCCGAGCATACAAACCAGCCTGATTTAATCATTGCGAAATCGTTCTGGCACACACACGTGTGCCAGTAATGTTTGGAAAGTCTGCAGCGCTCTGCCTAGGAGGGAGAGGTCTGTTCCTTATCGGGACTGGGGCGACGTATCAACGGTCTCGCGGTGCTGTGGTCCTCCTACGACCACCGCTGTGTTATCGATAGCTACGATGTCACAGTGGAGGTACAAGTCCTTAGACAGCCGGCACGGTAGCTCAGCGTATTCGGTCAGAGGTTAAGCTGCCCTCTGTAATAAAAAAAAAAACTGAGTTAACCGATCAACAAAGAACTTAAACGGATGTCTTACGACGTCCGCCCCGAGCAGATGCAACGAACGAAACAAAAAAAAAAGAAAAAAAAAACAAAAAAAATTGTCCGCTGCTCGTGGTCTTGCGGCAGCATCCGCGCTTCCCGCACACGGGGCCCCGGGTTCGATTCCCGGCGGGGTCAGGGATTTTCTCTGCCTCGAGATGACTGGGTGTTGTGTGTGTCTTTCATCATCATTTCATCCTCATTCACTCGCAAGTCGCCGTAGTGGCGTTAAAGAACTTGTGGAGCGGCGGCCGAACCGCCCCGCGAGGGGTCTCCCGGCCACCAATGCCATACACTCATCATTATTATATAGCCGGCACGGTAGCTCAGCGTGTTCGGTCAGATAGCCGGTTGGCCTCTGTAATAAAAAACTGAGTGGAAGGACCAACCAACGAACTCGAACAGGATGTCTTGCGATGTCCGCAACGACCAAACACAACGATCAATAACGAAAATAAAAGGATGACACTACGACACCGACACCTACGACAGCGCCCTCTAGCCGGCGCTGTACAGCTCTGCGAGCGCCGCTCCAGATTCTGCCCATTTGTTCGCGAGCTGACAACCAACCAACAGTGTTTCATCTTCATAGTGGGCGAGCCACTACAGATTTTGCCTGTTAGCTTTGATACATCCGACTTTGCACCTACGTGCACATCTTTACCATAAGTTAGGTATATGTCATTGACTAATGGTCTCTATTAAATTTACTTTTACATTAAAAGCAGCGCCGAGATTTTTACCTAACCTGCTCCTACTCGCTTCCTACATTCGGCCTACCCTTCAGTTTACAGGAGCAGACCCACGCGCCACCTTCCAGGCGGGATACAAAAACCGGCATGGTTTCGCATAGCATTTTCATCTTCAGCGGTCTCTTCTAATCGCGAAATGACTCTGTGGCCCAGCGGTTCTAGGCGCTTCAGTCCGGAACCGCGCAGCTTCTACGGCCGCATGTTCGAATACTGCCTCGAGCTTGGATGTGTGTGATGTCCTTAGATTATATAGGTTTAAGTAGTTCTATGGGACTGGTGACCTCAGATATTTAAGTCCCATAGTGCTTAGAGCCATTTGAACCATTTTTTTCGCGAAATGACACACCCTTTAATGTGGCCGCAGTAGTGACACTTTAACCGGCTTCGAGCTGTCCAACTGCTCATCCACTGTCGTAAGCACTCAAATGATGTCTTGCAGACATTTTGCTGTACCACACGGAATGTCGCACAAATCGGTTCCGTAACAATCTGTCAAGCCTTGTACTGCATGAATTGCCGAATGCGTGCAGAGCGTTCGTGCACAGGCTTCGCTGCAGTTAACACGTTCCGCCCTCTACATTTCTTTTTACTGTCATCGGTCGGCTGTTTTGTAGCAATTGTCGGTCGTTCCACAGCAACAGGTTGATGTATCTCAGCAAGTATCACTTTTTCTTTAGCAATTGTCTAGTAGTGTAAAAACCAAAAGCTTAGTGCTCGCAGTGATATTCATCTTCATCCCTAATGCGACGCTATAGTACACTGCCGTACACGCTTGCTTTCCTTATGGAACACTAGAGGTCACAGTTGGTATTTAACACGAAAGCGAGCACATACAGCGTACTATAACGTTTTAGTGATAGTTATGACTATTAATGCACGCAGTAAGGTTTCTGGTTTTAATTCTGACACTTGCACGTTATGCGCTACCATTCACATTCGCTACACCCGCCATTTAGTAATAGAATAATTGTACAACATATCGACACCAGCTGCGATTTAAAATGATCTGCAAGACCGAAATTGGACAGTTACGCAAGATACATTAAACTGAATATTTGTGAAAAACAACCGAGGTGAAAAACTTCAAAAGATCCTTTAATTTTCAACAACATGTCGAACCTGACTAAGGTCGCCCTCCACTTGATTCCGCAAATTTTCACACCCATTCAAAAAAGTATAAACCGTGGTAGCTGCGGAAACGTGACAGCTGTATCACACTAATCCAAATTGCGTCTTTAGCTGCATAATGAGCGAGGACGAGTGGTTTGTGTACAAGCATTACCCCAAGACAAAGACGAGAAGCAAACAATGGAAGCGGTGGGTGCACCATCCTGGGTGTAAATGCTGTCGTGTTATCCTGGCAGGCTATGCTCGTGGGGTGTAAACCGTCGCAGGAGCATAGCACCAAAATCTTCTGTCACGGTGTTTTGGAAAGGTTGTCAAGAATGTCACCTGTAGTTGTCCAAGATGCTGTTCTTATTCCAATATTCCGTCCCAGTTCTTTCTGCATGCTGATTCTTTAGCGTAACGACTTTTCATTACTCTTCGTATTCCCTCTTCCTATTCTCCTTACACGAGAGATTTCTTTCTCCTTCCTCTGACGAAGAAACCATTTCATGACAGGTATTTCCAAAATGACGGGGAGGCTATTTTCGAGGTGGCCATTTTCTGAACATCCAAAATACAGATTTCTACAACCTAGGCCTCCGACAACTTCATCAGCAGTTGAGAAAAGTGTGGCGCGTTGAAGGCCGCTTACATCGTCAGTCCTAAAAGTTTTCATACAACCATGTGAAATCTCTTTTGGATGTCATTCCAATCGCGCCTCACATTTGCATGAGTGTTGGTGATGTCGTCAAAGCTACGACTCTTCACGCGATTTTCTGCTATTTTCTTTTAATGGTACGTTCGTAATGATAACCCCACGTCTCGTCACTCGTGATATTTTCCAGGAAAGCACTGTTTGCGTTTCTTCGAATTTCAATCAAGTCGCTGCAGGTGTCCACGCGTCGTCGCTTTTGTTCGGGAGTCTAGGTGTGCGGGACAAACATTACTGATAATTTTCTCTTCTTGAAGTCGATTCTGGGGAATGCCTTGAACACTGGAATTAGAGATGTTGCTCTATTGAGTTTTTTGATCCAAAAACGTTGACACACTATGGCAGCACGTCAACTGATTAACACTGCTTAAGTGGCGAATGCACATCTATTGTTTACACCTGTTAGCTGGAGACGCCACCGTAGTTACTGCACTGACGAAGCTTGTACGCTAGGAAGAAAATCAGTCTCGGAACGTTTTGGACGGGCGGCGTGTACGTTGGTAAGAGCTAACACCAAGTTCCACACGTGCACTTCATCTTCTCGTAGTAACTATTAAAACTTAATGACAACTCTTCTTAAGTTATAGAAGTGTAATTAACTACACATACCTGTTCAAGAACTTACGGTATAGCCGGCCGGAGTGGCCGAGCGGTTCTAGGTGCTTCAGTCTGGAACCGCGCGACCGCTACGGTCGCAGGTTCGAATCCTACCTCGGGCATGGATGTGTGTGTTAAGTCCCATAGTGCTCAGAGCCATTTGAACTTACGGTATACAAAGTTCTGTCAGCAGGCAACTTCATTAGTCTGCTTTTCAACACATTAAAGGTCCCTGCCAGACTGTTTATTTTCGTAGAGCCGTATTAAATACAACTGTGTGTTGTAAAAGAACAAGGAATTTGGTGAAGCAATAATGAAGTCTAAAGTCTAGGGCTGGGCGCTGTGGTTGCTCGCGCTGTGGCGCGGAGACTAATGCACTGAAGCGGAAAATTTGCGTTGCTGCCAGAACAAGGTGTGTCCCGCGAAATTTAAGCTGCCAGGGCCAAGGCTCCGTATCGTGATCGGAGGCAAGCATTACGCATGGATGTCACCCCACGCGATGCGCCAGGCAGAGGCAACGAGGACCCACGGTAAGGCACGAAGTTTGCCGTTGCCCTTAGCGGCCGGATCCGTGACAAAATTTTGAAATTCTTCCCAGATGGCCAGTCACAGTCCCACATTTTAGTTGAAAAGGGGTTTTGTAGCCAAGTGCGTTTTAGTTTGAGCGTCTGAGAGCCCCAGCCGCACATTCCATCCGGGGAACTTGGCTGTATTAAGAGAAGCATGATTGTTTTGAATTAGTTATAAAATACGAGTGTTCAGTGACGAAGCCTGCTCCTCATTTACTGGCAGAATAACCTGCTGACAAGTAGTTTTGTAACATCTGCGTATCTACGTCATGTGTGGGATTATATTCATGGAGACTTCAGAATGAAATAATGAGCATTTGAAAATTAAAAGAAGAAATCTCCAATAGGAATAAAAACAATAACCAAGCTACAAGCAGCTGTTGGAAAGTTAATATCTTTGCAGTTCTTTGAAAACAAAATCTACTGCTGCATAGTATTCGATACCGTGTTCCGGCACCCCGTGCATTGTAAAACGTTTGGATTCTCCACGAGGTAGCTGAGACGTTGCTGCTCAAGTCTAATTTTCAGCCGTGGCGCTCCTGAGCTCATCTAGTGTGTGAGCTGGGTTCTTACAAGGACACACTGAAAGTTTCACCTGGTACCAAGCATGCTCGGTCAGCTTCACGTCGGCAGATACCACAGACCGTTTAATATTGTTGACTCCTGCCATCTTTGGAAAGTTGTTCTCGGGGTGGGTGCGATGAGCTCGTGTATTGTCGTCTTGATAGACGAACCAAGCGCCGAAATGTTGACTGTAGGGCTGGTCAGTAGATTCGAGGATTCTGTGCTGATAGTGTTCAACCCTCAAGTTATTTTCGATAGCGATTAGAGGTGTCTGATATATATTCAAGACGCCAACCCAAAATACCACTGACCTACCTGCCCGCTGAATCCGTCGGATAGCACACCTCAGACGTGCGTTGGTATCTGGTTAACTACACACTCTTCTTCGTCAGGCGTCAAACAACTTGATGGAGAGAATCGGACGCCATTGATCCAGATTCTATTCCATGTGCTTCCATTGTTGTTCCTAATGGAAGTCGAAAGGCCAAATCTATCGTATACAGATGGTTCAGTAGAATCTCGTGACTCAGTTGCCCTTAGAAAGACCATCGAAGTTAGTTCCATTTTACCAGCGCACCTACGATCAATAATTCGTAGGTAACTTTCATCAGCCGGCTGGCTGACCTCTAGCGATCACTACGTTGCAGATTTTCAGCGTTTTGTGTCTAACGATTGCGGCTGAATGTTCTAATGATACGCTGTTTTATACGCCAATTGTGCCCGTTAATTCCCGAGCTGATAATCATTCTTGCAACAAAGCGACGAAGTAAGCAGGGTCTAAGCTTGAAATGGTGCTTCCAGTCGAAATGAAAGGCTGGAAAGCACACGGGAGTCGCACTGTAGCGTTAGTGATCAGAAACGTAGCTGATTATACTGAAATCCACTGAATGCAGGGTTAATTTAATTTCTTACATGGATGGCTGAACACAGCCATTTCCTTTGTTCAAAACACTATTTAGGAAATGATTTACAACTAAAAAAACTTGCTACGTTAGTCAGGAGAATGAGCCAAAATGTTTTTTGAGTAGTTTACTTCTTTTTGGAACTCACACAGGCGACTCTGGTTTATCCACGTAGGACACTTTCTCACCGTTATCTAAAGACACATTTTCGGCTTATTCTCGGTTGGGATACCGATCAAGGCAATAAGAAAATAAAATGTGTTTTTGTGTACAGTCATAATTTTTTATTCTGCTTACTAGTTACCGGTTTCGGTACCCAGTACCTTACGCAGGTCGTCCCCTGGAATGCAGTCGGCATACTTGCTTCCCAAGTAGGTGTGTCACGTCTGGGAGTAAGTGGGTGGAGCTTGCTACCACCTCTCCCCTCACCTCCTAAGAATTCGTCCATGACGATGTTTTTGGGTTAATGAGCTAATTATATTTAAAATGTGACAATTCTCCTGTCACGACTGGCGTATCCGCCAGTGTAAAAGGAGGTGGGGAGTTTTGTGCTGTCGGAAGAATGAACCTCCTTCAGTGGCAAATCAAGGCAGCTTTAACTGAGCACCGAAATAGCAGTTGGGCAGAAAGATGGTCTCGCGTCAGCTTGAAGCCACTGCATGGAACCTCGTCTGCCTCCTTACGAAGAGACGATCTGAGAAGCCGCCGTTAACAACTACAGTTGGTCACTCCTACACTTCGCTGCACTTGGCAAACGCTTTAGGTGATGTATTTGATATAACTCTAATCCCGTGACGGAGCCCATCAATGGCGCCCACATACATCTGGTGGCGGAACGACTACGAGTTCTCTCTTCGACGAACCGGAAGCAGATGATCTGGAAATAGAAGCCACCATTTAGAAGGAAGTCCGGCAAGCTTTCAAACGATTACAAAATAGAAAATCACGAGGGTGTGATCAAATCAAAGAGCAGATGCTCAAGGAACTGCCTCCAGCGGATATTACGTACATTACCCTAACTCAGAAGAAATAACTAACACCTGGAAGAAAGTCAGCGTTACAGCAGTCCCAAAACCGGGGAACATCCGAGCGGATTCTATCAGCTACTGGCTGGTCAGCCTCTTCTCCAAGCTGAGCAAGGCCTTCGAGAGGATTCCTGTTGCCATGGCTCAATCTACAACGAAGCAGTGGTGCCTGGCGATCAGTTCGGGTTCCAACCAGGGCACTCCACGCCTCCCCAGCTCCTGAGTGTAGTGGGTGAAAGAACCATGCCATTTAATATAAGGAAACGTTGTGGCATGATCCTCCTGGGTGTGTGCCATGCCTTTGACGGGATTGGCATCAGGGTCCGATTTACAAAATATTCACTCAGGGGCAGCCGAGCTCGCTGGTACAGCTTCTCGGCAGCTATCTACAGGGTACTCCTCCTTCATTAGACTTGGGTACGACCATGCATAAATGTATATGGCAATCCTCAGGGTTTGATACTGGGCCATATCTTGTAAACCGTCGACACAGCAAACCTTCCATCGTCAACATATGTTGGTAAATACGTAAACACTGTCGATATATGTAGCACTGAGACAACGAATCGTGGGCATCAGACTAGTACACCAAGATTAACGCTGCCAAGATCCAGGCGATTCTATTCAAAAGCGGCGGTCCAGACCTATAGGAGACATCACTCACTTCGGCACCCCCATACCATCGACGTCGACATCTGTAGCTCATGTGGAAAAACCACCAAGGCGACACCTGAAAGGAAACTTGTGGCATCCTGGGAGACCTTTACCCACTGGTTAGTGAGAGACATGATCAATCATAGACAGTGCCTGTCCTGTATGGGGAACTGCAGCTAAAGCTCCTGCTGTCGAAGCCCAAAGGTTGCAGAATAATGCACTCTGGTGCTTATACCATATTCCCAGTAATATCGCGGCTTGCTGTCTTCACGAAACTGCAGGGAAGAAGCAAGTGATTCAGAGATTCAAGGAGCACGCTGAATATTTGTGTTATAAGTGGCAACATCGACCGAATGCTTTCATAAAGTGCTTAGGTCAGTGCAATGAAGACACAAGCAGCCTGTGAACCCAGTAGCCAGGTAGTAGGCGCACGTTGAGATTATCAGACGAGGTTAGCATGACACGAGAGAAGCCACATTCAACACTATAAGTTCAAATACAGTACTCACCATCAGATCTGGCACGCTATACTCAACAGCTCCAAAGGAACTCCAAAGGAACCAAATGGAGTATTGTCGGTACAGAAGTGGTAACAACAGATTGGTTCGGTCAAGAGAACTCTGTGTATTCGAACGTTGACTAAATTTGATTACTTGTTGTTTGGCACTTCACGGTTTGGAGCTGGGAGCCTCCAATCAGACCGCTCAGCGTCACTCGCGAACTTTCCGCCGTTGCCAATCTGGCACAATAAATCGTCAGTTCATTTGCATCGTTGTGTTTGTGATGTTTTTGGTGTGGTTATCACATCCGATAAAGTGCGAAATAAAAGAGGTAGACCCAGGATTCGGAAACCAAACACATCAAAAGAGAAAGGCGGCAAGGAATTGAATTTAAATGATAATCGCGACAAGTCATGCGCAATGTTTAGGAGTACTTAGACAGAGAAGCGGAAAATGGGGAACCTCTGTCACCAAGGGGGGGAGTGAAGCAGGACACTCTTGTCTTCATGAGCTGGAGAAGAAGAGAAGTGAGAACGGGTCGTGAGTCGTGCCTGGACAGTAGACCACTTGCCCTGCCATGTTGCATATTCCCCGGCCTGTAACCTCCCCACAGAAAAATTGTTAAACTATTAATACGAATAATGAATGTGATTCTAATTTTTGTGTAACCTCAGAACAAAACTGGTTCCCATTTAATGTACCCACAAAATTCTTTTCTCATTTAACATAAGCTCGAAACAGAAAAATTCCTAAACCTCATAATAAAAAATAAATTCAGTAACCTGGTAAAATTTGGACGACAGCAGTGCTGCGTCATGGCCCTGTAAGATCATTATGAACAAAAAAGCAAAAATTCTCACCTCGATAAAGTCGGCAACTATCTGTTCTTACAATAGCTCTTTTCCGGCACAGCACTGTGCAATGCTGGCGTATACATTAGTTATTTATGAAAGGAAGTAAATGATTTTTCTTTTGCAACAACAGGAATGATGATGCATTGAAAAAAAATATTAAATTCTTTAAATTGAAATGAATGCTTGTTATTATTAGGACATTTTTAAAAGATATACATGGGAATTTACATAATATTAGTAGATATGCGCGAGGCTGCTTTTTACCTTATACAATAATACTCAGGCTCCGGCATCGCTGCACCGCGACCGGCCCAGCCAACATGATACACCAGACCAGACCAGAGCAGAAACACACACTGGCAACAACTTACTGCTACTGCTACACAGTTCGTACAGTCAACACTGCTCTCTGGTCAGCGATTCTCTTATACCTTGCATATCGCAGGCAGCGCATGAGCAATACATCGAAATTACATATGCTCGGACCTCTTACATAAAATTACATCTGTATTACATCTGCTCGGACCTCTTACAGGCCTCGTTGGCCCCTCTGGTAACATTGTCTGACATTCCAGCGTCCTTCTGTCACATCAGGTTCATTTTTTCTAGAGCACAGACCCCTCTCTGCCTCTTTGTCGCCTGTGCGCTTGTTGTTGAAAGCGGTGTAAACTGAGCTGCAATCGGATCACGCCCCCAATGTGGTAGAAGTATCCGCACTACAGGTGGCGCAATATATGGTCGGAGGTGAGCGCCCCTTTTCTTGACACTGCTGCATCAACGGGAAACAATTGAATCGTTCTCATCTCCAACAAGTTCATCTCGCCCACGCCTCCTGTTGAGGTTTGTGCGAGAAGAACGTACTGTTGGAAAGAGCAAACTCGACAGCTTTACATGGTTTCCGATAGGTAGCAGCAGTGTGTGCCCACTTCAGTTCTATTAAAAATGTTGTCGGGACAACAGAAAGCGTTTTGTGTTCTGTGTTTTGCGCAGTGCGGGTCAATGATAACTATTCAGCATAATTTTCGTACCAGGTGTGGTGTGGATTCTCCTACAGCACAGAGCATTAGACGATAGCATAAACAATTCCTAGAAAAAGATTGTTTATGTAAAGGAAAATCGAAAGGCCGTCTCCGAGTGTATGACACAGACGTCGAACGCATCCGCCACAGTTCCGCGGAAATCCATTCACTGTGCAGCTCGAAGAAACATAGTATAAAGTTTTCCTACCCTATCAGTCCATTGACTCCCAAGGGAAAAACATTTTCTGGCCCCACCTAAACAGGTTGTCAATATAGAGCTCATATCGTGGCGCTGAGAGCCTCTGTCGCCCCCCCCCCCCCCCCCCCCCGGCCAATCTCACAGACCCTACCCCAGTTGCCGTTTCATGCGCTGAGCCTCAGTCCCCAGCTCAATTCATGTCCGATCTTTAAAACTGTTACTCGATGCTGGTTAAAGATAACTCGGTTTGACACTATCTTGTAGTTGTTAAATTTCTCTTGTATCCCATAGCGAATCATGCGATTAAGGAAGTACAGACCAGCTCGAGATGTCGTCCGAATGGAGCCCGAATGGAGCCAGTCGCCTTGCCGGTGACAACCAGGAGCGTAATCGCCTATCGCTACGCATTCTCTGCTCCTCGATGAAGTCATCATTTTCTCGCTCTCTCTTGACATCCTAGAACCTCTAAACGAATGAGATTACTTCGACTTCACTATGCTCTTCTTCGTATTCTGACCATCAGGGGGCTGATTATTTCATGGTTTTAAGGAGTGTTATTGTACAGTCATTTAGAAGGCGCTACATCACTCATGTTTCGTATCTACGTGTAAGCACAATTTGCCTGCGTTTCTGTACTTGACAGGCTCTTGAAATGCGTGTTCTGCAAAGCGGTAGTCGTCAAACGTTTTTGCCAGTACCGACATTGTGGAGCAGTACCTCGGGCTGCATATGTGCCGATTTTATTATTAACTGATAACCTAAATGAATTATAGTCCGATCCACGAACGATGACGCATGTCGAGGCACCGACGGGGACACCATTGTTGACGTTTCCATGCGGTAGTTGCGGTAAAGCGCATGTGCGTGCTTTCCGCTTGAACAAATCAAATATCCTGCAAATTATATCTCTTGCTTCCTTATGCAGAATTTATCACTTACCACCAAAATCAGCAATGACAGCTAGCAAGAAATGGAATCGTAATTCGTTAAACAACTCGCTACGATCACGTTTAATTCTCGCGTTAGCTAAGCATTCACAGCAGACCGCTGAGAACCAGTGTTGCCAACAATATACAACTTTTTCCATCCAGATTGAGAGTGAAAAAGACTAAAAAAATGCCTTAAAAGAATTATTCTAAAGTTTTATTCAGAAGCATAGAAATGACAATTAAACGCCACTCACTCGAGATATAGACCACATAAATAACATATTTTTTACTAAACTTACCTAAAACTGGATAAGAATGTCGTCTTCATCATTATCGCCATCGTCCTCACGGGAAAGAGAAGCTGCAGTAGAAGTTGATGGTCTCGATTTATATGCTTCAATTGTCCCACCTGTTCTGTGAACTGACTGAGGAAATATGTAATTATGGCAGCACCGATTCTTTCTGCGAAGACCTGCACGAATCCCTAATATCGCGTTTACCATATCTGTACGCATTCGACTCCTTATCTTCGTTTTGATGAGATTCAACTGGCTGAATATTCCTTCTACCTCGCCGTTGGACCAAGGAATTATGAGCCTAGATAATGCAAATTCTGCTAGTTCTTTAGAAGGATTTTCAACGCTGGCGCCATGCTAACTGAAAACTTTACACCTGAAATCGACAGAATTGTTGACGTTATAGCATTGGATGACGGTCATTTTTTGCCACTGTAATTCAATCATTGTAATTGTATCATTATCCAAGTGCTTTCTAACAGGGGAATTAAGGGTTCTTTTACCACTACAAGAGCCTTTGAAACTGCAAGAAGAGATAATTTCCTCAATACTTCAATGTTATCAGGCAATTTTTGCTGTAATTGTTTGACATGTGAAGAAACAAATTTTACACATCTTTCTCTAATATTTTTTTCTTCGCCTTCGGTTATTTTGTTTCTAATTTCTGAATTTTTTTTTCAAACAAGTATCTAAGATACGGCTTTGAATCTAGGTGATTTTCGAAATCATTGTCAAGATATTTTCTCTGAACTGGATAGATGGTAATGACAACTTGCTTAACAAGAGATTGAATAAGAATTACCAGGTCATCGACCGCAGCTCGTTGTCTTGCGGTAGCGTTCTCGCTTCCTGTGCACGGGGTCCCGGGTTCGATTCCCGGCGGGGTTAGGGATTTTCTCTACCTCGTGATGATTGGGTGTTGTGTGTTCTTCATCATCATTGACTTGCCGAAGTGGCGTCAACTAAAAAGGACTTGCAATACGGCGGCCGAACTTCCCCGCATGGGGCCTCCCGGCCAACAATGCCATACGATCATTTCATTTAGCAGGTCATCTAATAACTTGCATTGGTCCACACCATTTGACTCGAATTCCTTATTGACTCTCTGTAGACTTGAAAGGATAGGTTTCAAAAATAGCAAATATATTAAATTAAGTTCCTTACTGAACATCAAATAGAGCAGTCCAGCTGTATAACATTTTTCGCTTTGCCTAACAATTTCAAAATGAGATTTTAACTCGAGACATTGATAAGTTATTCCACATGCCGCAGGTTCAATAAATAACCATATCGTGTCACAAGCATAGGAGATATTCAGTGGCTCCTCCCTATCGTTTATGACTGAGAAAATCTGGCTGTAAAGGAGTTGTCGTGAAGAAGATGGAGAAAACCAGTTGTTAAGTTTCCCTAATCAAAAAGTCAAAATTTCTTGGAACACATTCTGCAGTTGCTGCAGAGGTTGCCAACTGAATGGAATAACAGACACACCTTATAAGTACCCTTTCAAGTATTTCATACACTCCGTTATTAATACGGACCATCACACTAGAATTATCTGTTGCAATTCCTACAATTTTTTTAAAGTTAACTTCTTTCAACGCCTCTTTAATAGCTGATACAATAGACTCAGCATTGCAAGTTCGACTAGTGTAAGAAATGTCAAAACAATCTTGTGAGATGTTTTACTATGATAAATTATAGCAATTGCTAGAAGTTTAGTGACACTAATATCAGTTGATTTGTCAATTAAAATGCTGTACATACCATCATCGACATCACTTCTCATATCGGTCGCAAAATAGGGCCCAAGAACATTCTTGGTAATAGCACTACACTTTGTACGATGTAACTTAATCTGGCTTGCAATAAGATTGTCTTTGAACCTGTTTTTACACATTTGTCCTAAGTGATCACACGACATTATAGCACAATCTGCGGACATAAAGAGGGCGAGTGACCCTTCAGCTTCGTAACGTTCTACGGAATCCTCAACCGGTTTAAAATTAATTTTTGCCTGTCTTTGAGAGGAAAAGGAAGAAACTGCAGATTTAAGCTTTTCGTTTCTGCGTGATTTTCTATATCCGCTGACCGAGCTGTTATAGCACAGTGACATATTTTACAGAATGCCTTTGTGTATCTCCTACAGCTTGTGGTAACTACTGGACAAATTTCAGATTTTTTTAACCATTCTTCCCTAAACTTTTGGGTGAACTGACGTTTAACTTTACCCATTTTAACAGAAATATAGCCAATCACTATGACGAGAAGAACAAGCACTAAGCACAGCCACTTCTGACCCGAATTCCACAATAACTGAATAAAATAACTAGCAGTTTTCGTTTCGTTCAGCTGCTCGGTCCTCGACAACGGGAACAGATAATAGAAATATTGTACCGCATCATGCATTATTGAAGTTAGTTAAATTATCATTTCAATTTTTCATACATTTAAAATAATTGTACAAAATAAAGTATGAGAGTTCCGTACTTATATACTTCTTGCACTCTTTATTTACGTTGTTGAGTACCAGTAGCAATTACGCTTAGGTTCGTTCGAAGAGCTGCCAAGAGCTGCTTGAAGAACCAGCAAACAAGCGCAACTGCGCATGCGCATCAACGTTGACGTCATGAGCCCGTGCTTGGTGTCTGGGCTTTTCAAACGCATTTTACTGATTGACTGTCATCGAGCGGCGAACAGCTGAACTTCTACAGGTGATACGTTTGTTTGTGTGGCCATCTTGCGCAGCAGCTGTTAACATCTGGTAAAAAAAAAAAAAGTAACCCCTCTCACCCTCTCACATCTCTACCTACATACAACACAATTTCCCTAACCCTCTCTCTCTCTCTCTCTCTCTCTCTCTCTCTCTCTCTCTCTCTGCCTCACACACACACACACACACACACACACACACACACACACACACACACACAAATCGTTTCATAGGTTGGTATCACTCACAACGTGAACGAAAACAAGCGAATAGGCATAATCACTGTAGCAGTGATTAATGAAAAACAGTTAAGAAAGTCAATTATAAACAGTGCAGCGCAGGAAATAACGCAAAATCCCACAAGCTGCAGATGTGAAATGAAGTCTGTCGACATCAACCACTGCTCTCAAGAGGGGAAGGTGCAGACTGTGTAAAGAAACACCGTTAGTAGCTTACAGACAAACTTCATAAAGAAAACGCCGTTTTGAACCTAAAAGAATCAAAAATGTGAGTATCCAGTTTACAGAATACCGCAGAAGATACTTTGTAAATAAAAGCGAAACGCGTCTGGTGTAATTCTTTTTAATTACATTGCAACAGATTTTACAGGCGAGTTTATAAGAATAGATAAAAATAAAACATAAGAATAATTAAAGTTCTTACTTTACAACTATCGAAGATCTATAACCAGGGAACTAATGCGATCGGTATTGGAAGACAATCGAAAAAACGCCGCCACGTACTCTCACTACAAGCCACTTAAGTATGCGCATGCGCGAAACTTGTAGCTTGACAGCGCCCGAATATTTTCCTCAGGTAGCATCTGGCTACTTGATGCTACTTGCTAGTCGATCATCAAACAGCTGGCGCCCCATTTCAAGTAGCCACATATGAGACCAGACGCGCTTCGAACGCAACTTCCGCTCTGCGCATGCGTGGTACCCAGAAACCAGCATTTCGAACGAACATTTTATGTTTCTTAACAGACTTTATAGTATAATCAGCTGCAAGAAAGTAATTTTTTCTATAACCTTTTGAGCATATTGAAATGATCTAGAATGAACAAAATAAGCTTTTCGAAGAATATAATATTAAAAAGACTAGAATTCAACCAGATAATATTTTAAAAAGACTAAATTCCCACTAGCAACCAGATCTTAAATTTCCCAACCAGGTGGCCTTTCAAAAAAACTAGATCTAGTTGGAAAACAACTAAATTGGCAACATTGCTCAGAACACTACCGAACGCTCGTCGGTTGTCGTAGAACACCTGATATAGGTGCGCAGCACTAAACTCGACCGCCATCGTTCGTAACTCCAACCATAGTATACTATGAGCCCCAGTAGACTACTAAGTTAGCTGCCCCCCCCCCCCCCCCCGGCCACAACTACCCAACTACTTATCGCTAAAATTCGGCATTATTCACAACAATTAGCGTCGACTGTTTCTGTTTCAGATTGCTGCCACCCTCAGCGACCGCAAAGTTGTGACGCTGTAACTGACTGTCGAAGTGTTGCTGTATTGTCTGCGTGAGCGGATGATTAACTGATCAATAACAGTTATATTCAAACGCATTGTGCAATATGCAACACGATCACAGAAGTTTTCTAAAGGTTTTGAATTTTATTTTTCTTCTACTCATTTCGTTATATTACGGCAGCCTTAATTTAATTTCATATTTGTTGCTACAAATATCTACCGCATTTGAAGATAGCTGTCTCACTAACGCGTATTCACAAATACGTGTTACATCCGTCTCAAAAATTATGCCATAGCTGCTGATTGTTACGTGTCGTGCACGCCCGTGAGTTGTCAGTACTGGAAGACAAACAATAAAACATTTCCCTCCGCAGATCTTCCAACCCCGCAGTGCGAGCGCTACTTATCCCTCTTCCCAGGTGGTAAGCGGCCACTTGTACTTAGCTAGGCGGAACTCATCAACGTCAGTTAAAATTAATCACATCTTAAAACATTACTGTCTTTGTAATTATTGTCAGTCACTGAGCGGGAAAACTACAGCCTTAATGAGTTCTTAATGTTAGTTGACGTTCTTGAATGTGGCTGTTGGTAGCTAGATGCATATCATAATAAAATACTGCCGAGAATCGCAAGCCACCATTTGACGACTACTGCTATAGACTGCGTAAGTCTTTCTGCGCCTAATAACGACTCATATAACCTTTTTATTTATAGAGTTGCTGACCATTTCTGTTGCTAAGGATTCAACTCTGGAGGAAGATGTATTTGACACCTTGTACGTTCGAAAACTGTGGTCTTCATTAATCTCTTGCCTCCGATAGGCTTTCTTAAGAGACAGAAAGTCGTGTTAAAAAGCACAAGTCACAACTTCCATGAAATTTTACCATTGTTGCTAACTGTCAGACTAACAAATAACCGTGACTGAAGTGTGTGTTATAATCTGTACGCCTGATACGCCATCGAATCTTTCCAAAACCAGAACAGTTGTTATCCGCCATCTCCCCACATCTGCAACAAAGAGGGTACTAGAAATTCAGTTCCTTATGCCACTAAATCTCTTGGGTGTTGTAATAAAGATAACTTTTTATCAACAATAGAACACAGAAGTGCGCCGGCCAGAGTGGCCGAGCGGTTCTAGGCGCTACAGTCTGGAACCATGCGACCGCTACGGTCGCAGGTTCGAATCCTGCCTCGGGCATGGGTGTGTTGATGTCCTTAGGTTAGTTAGGTTTAAGTAGTTCTAAGTTCTAGGGGACAGATGACCTCAGATCTTAAGTTCCATAGTGCTCAGAACCATTGGAACACAGAAGTAGCACGGAAACCCTGACAGCAAAGACGTTGTCCTCAATTTTCAACAAGGGTGGATGAAAAATGCGAAAATAACATATGAAACTTGACAGACAAAGTCTTCTTTAAAGAGCATCTAAAAACGGAATGTTCTTTTTATCCTTTCAACGTCCTAATTGATGTTTGCGATCCTCTTGGTAGGTAGATGACTTCCCTCTGTAACCTCGCCGCAGTGAGAGAAGCACTGCAAAAAGTATGGGAGTATCTTTCTTCCGTAAATCGCAGATGATATGTGCTGGTATTGTTATGCTACTAATCACACATGATAAAGGAGTTACTTGTGGTATACCAAATTGTCTCCTCTTGGGTAAAATTTTCCGGAGGTAAAATAGTCCCCCATTCGGATCTCCGGGCGGGGACTTCTCAGGAGGACGTTGTTATCAGGAGAAAGAAAACAGGCGTTCTACGGGTCGGAGCGTGGAATGTCAGATCCCTTAATCGGACAGGTAGGTTAGAAAATTTAAAAAGAGAAATGGATAGGTTAAAGTTAGTTATAGTGGGAATTAGTGAAGTTCGGTGGCAGGAGGAACAAGACATCTGGCCAGGTGAATACAGGGTTATAAATACAGAATCAAATAGAGGTAATGTAGGAGTAGGTTTAAGAATGAAGAAAAAAAATAGGAATGCGGGTAAGCTATTACAAACAGCATAGCGAAAGCATTATTTTGCCCAAGATAGATACGAAGCCCACGCCTAACACAGTAGTACAAGTTTATATGCCGACTAGCTACGCAGATGCCGAAGAGATTGATGAAATATATGATGAGATAAAAGAAATTGTTCAGATAGTGAAGGGAGACAAAAATTTAATAGTCATGGGTGACTGCAATTCGAAAGTAGGAAAAGGACGAGAAGGAAACGTAGAAGGTGAATATGGAATGGGGGTAAGGAATGAAAGAGGATGCCACCTGGTAGAATTTTGCACAGAGTACAACTTAATCATAGCTAACACTGGTTCAAGAATCATAAAAGAAAGTTGTATACAAGGAAGAAGCCTGCAGATACTGAAAGATTTCAGGTAGATTATATAATACTAAGACACAGATTTAGGAACCATGTTTTAAATTGTAAGACATTTCCAGGGGCAGATGTGGAACTGTAGATTAAAACTGAAGAAACTGCAAAAAGGTGGGAATTTAAGGAGATGAGACCTGGGTAAAGTGACAGAACCAGAGGTTGTAGAGAGTTTCAGGGAAAGCATTAGGGAACGATTGACAAGAACAGGGAAAAGAAATACAGTAGAAGAAGAATTGGTAGCTTTGAGAGATGAAGTATTGAAGGCAGCAGAGGATCAAGTAGGTAAAAAGAAGAGGGCTAATAGAAATCTTTGGGTACCAGAAAAGATACTGAATTTTACTGATGAAAGGAGAAAATACAAAAATGCAGTACATGAAGCAGGCAAAAAGGAATACAAACGTCTCAAAAATGAGATCGACAGTAAGTTCAAAATGGCTAAGCAGGGATGGCTAGAGGATAAATGTAAGGATGTAGGGGCGTATATCACTAGGGGTAAGATAGATACTGCCTACAGGAAAATCAAAGAGACCTTTGGAGAAAAGAGAACCACTTGCATGAATATCAGGAGCTCAGATGGAAACCCAGTTCTAAGCAAAGAAGGGAAAGCAGAAAAGTGGAAGGAGAATATGAGGGTCTATACAAGGGCGATGTTCTTGAGGACAATATTATGGAAATGGAAGAGGATGGAGATGAAGATGAAATGGGAGATATGGTACTGCGTGAAGAGTTTGACAGAGCACTGAATGACCTAAGTCGAAACAAGGCCCTGGGAGTACACAACATTCCATTATATCTACTGATAGCCTTGGGAGAACCAGCCCTGACAAAACTGTACCATCTGGCGAGCAAGATATATGAGACAGGCGATATATCCTCAGACTTCAAGAAGAATATAATAATTCCAATCCCAAAGAAAGCCTGTGTTGACAGACGTGAAAATCACCAAACTATGTTTAACAAGCCACGGCCGCAAAATACTAATACGAATTCTTTACAGATGAAAGGAAAAACTGGTAGAAGGCGGAGATCAGTTTGGATTCCGTAGAAATATTGGAACACGTGAGGCAATACTGACCCTACGACTTAACTTTGAAGGTAGATTAAGGAAAAGCAAACATACGATTCTAACATTTGTGGACTTAGAAAAAGCTTTTGACAGTGTTGACTGGTATACTCTCTTTCAAATACTGAAGGTGGCAGGGGTAAAATGCAGGAAGCGAAAGGCTATTTACAATTTGTATAGAAACCAGATGGCAGTTGTAACAGTGGAGTGGCATGAAAGGGAAGCAGTGATTGGGAAGGGAGTGAGACAGGGTTGTAGCTTATCCCCGATGTTATGCAATCTGTATATTGAGCAAGCAGTAAAGGAAACAAAAGGAAAATTCGGAGTAGGAATTAAAAATCGATGGAGAAGAAATAAAAACTTTGAGGTTCGCCGATGATACTGTAGAGAGGATATAAAATGTTGACTGGAAATGGCAAGGAAAGCGTTTCTGAAGAAGAGAAATTTGTTAACATCGAGTATAGATTTCAGTGTCAGAAAGTCGTTTCTGAAAGTATTTGTATGGAGTGTAGTCATGTATGGAAGTGAAACGTGGACGATAAATAGTTTGGACAAGAAGAGAATAGAAGCTTTCGAAATGTGGTGCTACAGAAGAATGCTGAAAATTAGATTGGTAGATCATATAACTAATGAGGAGGTATTGAATAGAATTGGGGAGAAGAGAAGTTTGTGGCACAACTTGTCTAGAAAAAGGGATCGGTTGGTAGGACATGTTCTGAGGCATCAAGGGATCACCAATTTAGTATTGGAGGGCAGCGTGGAGGGTAAAAATCATAGATGGGGACGAAGAGATGAAAACACGAAACAGATTCAGAAAGATGTAGATTGCAGTGGGTACTGGAAGATGAAGAAGCTTGCACAGGATAGTGTAGCATGGAGAGCTGCATCAAACCAGTCTCTGGACCGAAGACCACAACAACAACAATCCAATTTGACACATCCATTTTGCAAAGTTTAAATATGTCCCTGTATCGAATAAAAAATTTTAGTGAGGAAGGACTTCTCATGTCTTAGAATGTATTATGTATTTGTAGTAACTTTCGTTGTTTCTGGCATTCGTCTTCCTAAGTTTCAGCAATTGTAACTGATTTGTGGAAGACATGATAGTTGCATTCCTTTTAAGTGCTGACTGGCACACTCCGATGTGCTCTTGATAACATTATAAGATTTAATATGCTAACTTGATGAATCAGCTTCAAGTATGTGCTTCACTGTGCTAATTTTGTCTAATAACCGAATTAACAACTTACACGTTGTTCGCTACTAGTCAGTCTATTAACAATCCAAAGAATAAAAACAACTGCGAGAGAACAATATTCGAAATGCAGTAATCTTAGCTATAGTCACATTATTGTGACCACCTGTCGAAAGCCTTCATAACAACCTTTTGCAGTGCGGACCACCGTGAGCCGTGCAGGAAGAGGCTCAGCGTGGCTCTGTAAGGTACCAACAGGGATGTGGAACCACACCGACTCCAGTGCCGTGGTTAGCAGCGCTAATACCATAGTGGGAAGATCCCGATTGGGGTGGTCCTACAGATTACCGATTGTGTTTAAATCGAGAGAGCATTGTGGCCAGGGGGGGGGGGGGAGGGTATGGTTAATTCATCCTGGTGCTCTTAAATCGAGAGAGAACGGTGACCAGGGCGGTATGGGCAATTCATCATGGTGCTCTTCGAACCTTGCAAGCTGTGTGATAAGTTGCATTGTTCTGCTGGCAGATGCCATAGTGCTGAGGAAAAACAAACCGCGTATCTGGGTGGACAACGTCCTCAAGGATAGATGCATACTAGTTTTAATCCACTGTTCTTTCAAGAATGACGAGATTACCTAGGAAATGCAACGAATAAATCCCCAGACCGTAACGCTCCCTGCTCTGGCCTTGACCCACCCGACGACTGTAGCAACGTGATCCGATAGTGCATGAAACGTGATTCATCTGAAAAGGCTACCTGCCGCCACCCATTGGTCGTCTAGTTGCAGTATTGGAATGCAAATTCCGACCTTCATCGCCAATGAACAGCAGAGAGCATGAGTGCGGGAACCAGGTGCCTGTTGCAGAGGCCCATACACGCCAACATTTGCTGAATGGCCGTTGAAGAGACGCTGTTGGTGTCCCCTTGTTTCATTAGGGCGGTCAGCTGTTCAACAGTTGCACGTATATTCGCCCTACACGTCTCCACAGCCATCTTTTACCACAATCGTCTATGGCATTTGGTGCACCAGAGTTTTCTCGGCGCTTGGTTTGGACAGCAGCATTTTGCCGTGCGTGGTATACTTTAACCAGGCTGCGTCCGAACAGTTAACAAACAGCCTTAACCCGAAAGCCAATGGTCGTGACGTTCTGGACGTCAGAAAAAATCTCTCCGTTTTCGCAATTCGTCAGCGACTGCATTGTTTTTCCTGTCGCTCCAACATGCTGTATATACCCTCCACTGCTAGTGCTGCCGTCTGCCGTCTGAGAGTTGCGCTTTGACGTCGAACATATACGTTGGTCACATTAATGTGACTAGGCCGTGTATTTACGGATACCTTCTACGCTAAGAGTTGGACTTTTAATTAATTTAAAGTAGCTTAATTCAAATTTTAATTACTCAGCAGAATAGAATATCAGTCTAAGCATTTAATATTCTGATGCTAACGTAGACCTCTTTGTAATGCGTAGAATGTCCAATGTCCATACCACTTTGCTGAAAATGGGTATCTGACCTTACACGGAGCATCTCTGACATTGTGCATGGCGGTTCACCCTTCATTCCATTTTCAGTATGAATGCCACCATATACCTAACAACGATATAAAATCTGTGATAATTACATTTGAAAATTTCAGTGTGTGAATACTTTCCCGGAAAAAACGAGCATCAGAGAATCCTACCGTGAGTATTACGAGATACGAAAGAAGCTGCTGAAAATGGTGTTTCAGGCTATACAAGGTTTTGACTAGAGGATGCGTTGGAAGGACGTGACCCGGTTATGTTTCATAATAAACAACTGCCCGTCGCCTGCTCTCTGCGATGTTCTTACAATTCTCATTAGAAGAACTTCCAGACATGCGTTTATCGTAAAGTGAAGTCGGACGTAGGACTCAAAAAGCGAAACGAATGAAAAAAGTATTGTGCAACAAGCGTCGTCCTAGTCGGAGGAAATACTTTGTCACGGACAGAAGCTTACGAAAAAACCGATTTTCTAGAAAAATTATTCAAACTGCGCAATTACGGAGTTGGCACTAAATCGTGTGGGAAAATATTTATCGGAAATAGCCATCAACTTGCGCGTTGGATGTGTGTGTCAAATAGTACAGTATAGAGAATACGAGCAGTGGAACAGTTTAGCCCCGCTATTAACGTGTGCCAGCAATGGAGCGAAATGCTTTCAAACACAAAGATCATTTCGGTCAACGGGCTATCCAGTGTATGTACTATTAAGGGACTAAATACCTACCATTTATTTTATTCAGGGGTATAACACTCTCAAATGGTTCAAATGGCTCTAAGCACTATGGGACTTAACATCTGAGGTCATCAGTCCCATTGACTTAGAACTACTTAAACCTAACTAACCTAAGGACATCACACACAGCCATGCTCGAGGCAGGATTCGAACCTGCGACGGTAGCAGCAGCGCGGTTCCGGACTGAAGCGCCTAGAGCCGCTCGGTCACCCCGGCCGGCTACAAAACTCTCATCTGAAATTAGCGACAAGGAATATTTATCAACGTATGGACTGAAATTATACAATATAAAGGGAAGGACCCCATTTGCAGTCCTACTCGTACGTTTTCAGGGTGCAAGTAACTTAATTTTCGTTCGCGACCTGCAGCAACAGTTTGTAACTATACCTGTTGTTCGTGAGTGCTGTGGTTCCGCTATGAAGGTGCATCGTCCAGTTCGATATCAATTTACTTGAGCTTCTTAACAACACACACCCTCATCATTGGAATGGAAGGAAAGTTTATGTTCCACGGTCAATGCAATCAGTGGATCTCACTCCTAATGATTTTCTCCAGTGGGGTTACTTGAGGTCGCTGGTGTATGAAACCGAAGTAGAGACAGAAGAGGAAACGATGGTACACGTCTGCCAGAGAGTGCAGTACAAGGCTGTTTGAGAGAGTGTGGCAGACTCTTATGTGCCGCATACATTGGGACAGGCAGTCTTCAGTTTAAACACATAGTATGAGCTCAAGTTGTTTCCATAAGCATTAAGTCGTTTACGTTCATAACGGAACTAAATACCCATTACCAACCACCAGTCTCGTATCTCAAAGTAATTCGTTTGGATCGCAGAGGCTTGGGACAGCATGTACGATACTACACTATTGCCATATTTGATATAAATGAGTTGGTCAGTTCGAGACATGTCATACTACAGCAGTTAAATTATATAAGTTGTAAATTATATATGTAGCGCTAAAAACTAATTATATGCCAAGTAACTGATGGTTATCCGCCCCTTAAGCGAATCAGAGAACTGTGTTTCAGATTGCAGGTGGGGGTGACGGGGACAAGTGCCCCACTTGTGGATACATACACAGTATATACACTACTGGCCATTAAAATTGATATACCACGAATATGACGTGCTACAGATGCGAAATTTAACCGACAGGAAGAAGATGCACTGATATGCAAATGATTAGCTTCTCACAGCATTCACACAAGGTTGGCGCCGGTGGTGACACCAACAACGTGCTGATATGAGGAAAGTTTCCAACCGATTTCTCATACACAAACAGCAGTTGACCGGCGTTGCCTGGTAAAACGTTGTTGTGATACCTCGTGTAAGGAGGAGAATTGCTACCATCACGTTTCCGACTTTGATAAAGGTCGCATTGTAGCCTATCGCGATTGCGGTTTATCGTATCGCGACATCGCTGCTCGCATTGGTCGAGGTCCAATGACTGTTAGCAGAATATGGAATCGGTGGGTTCAGGAGGGTAATACGGAATGCCGTGCTGGATCCCAACGGCCTCGTATCACTAACAGTCGAGATGAAAGGCATCTTATCCGCCAAGCTGTAACGGATCGTGCAGCCACGTCTCGACCCCTGAGTCAACAGATGGGGACGTTTGCAACACAACAACCATTTGCACGAACAGTTCGACGACGTTTACAGCAGCATGGACTATCAGCTCGGAGACCATGGTTGCAATTACCCTTGACGCTGCATCACAGACAGGAGCGCCTGCGTTGGTGTTCTCAACGACCAACCTGGGTGCACGAATGGCAAAACGTTATTTTTTCGGATGAATCCAGGTTCTGTTTACAGCATCATGATGGTCGCATCCACGGTGAACGCACATTGGAAGCGTGAATTCGTCATCTCCATACTGGCGAATCACCCGGCGTGATGGTATGGGGTGCCATTGGTTACACGTCTCGGTCACCTCTTGTTCGCATTGCACGTTACATTTCAGATGTGTTACGACCCGTGGCTCTACCCTTCATTGGATCCCTGCGAAACCCTACATTTCAGCTGGATAATGCACGACTGCATGTTGCAGGTCCTGTACGGGCCTTTCTGGGTACAGAAAATGTTCGACTGCTACCCTGGCCAGCACATTCTCCAGATCTCTCGCCAATTGAAAACGTCTGGTCAATGGTGGCCGTGCAACTGGCTCGTCACAATGATGAACTGTGGTATCGTGTTCAAGCTGCATGGGCAGCTGTACCTGTACACGCCATCCAAGCTCTGTCTGACTCAATGGCCAGGCGTATCAAGGCCGTTATTACGACCAGAGGTGGTTGTTCTGGGTACTGATTTCTCAGGATCTATGCACCCAAATTGCGTGAAAATGTAATCACATGTCATTTCTAGTATAATATATTTGTCCAATGAATACCCGTTTATCATCTGCATTTCTTCTTGGTGTAGCAATTTTAATGGCCAGTAGTGTACCTAGTGTGGTTCAGCACCCCCTACTGCCATGTTTTATGTAACTTGCAGCCCCTTCAAAAACCATTTGCGAGATTTTCATATGATCTCGCTCGCTACGCACGTATCACACTGACGGGGGAAAATCGCAGCATCTAGAAGGAGTTGTGCGACGTCAGCGGAAGTTAGGAAGCATGTTTCTACATCTGACATATGATATTTATTCAAATTTCGCGCCAGTCGCATGAGAGTATCGCTAGTAGCTGTACTATCAAGATGCAAGTAAGGTTTGCTTTAAATAAACGTTGTAACGGCGGTGAGCGTCAGTTACCTTTGAGACTGGACATTGTGAGTCGATGTTAGTCAAGAATGCCTTTAGGAGACAAAGACGTCATTATCAACAACTCATTGAGTTTGTGCGAGGTCGTATGAGAGGGCTACGAGAAGCTGAATATTCCATCTGCGTTACTGCAGGAAGACTTGGCAAGAATGTAGCCACTGTACGTGATTGTTGGTGGCAGTGGTCAAGAGAATATACAGTCGCAGGAAGACCGGGCACCGGACGGACACGTGGCACTACTGGGAGGGAAGACCGTCGTATTCGGGTTATGACTCTGGCACATCGTACTACACCTGCGGCAGCAATCTGAGAGGCAGTTGGCACCATAATAACGCAAAAAGACTGTTTCAAATCGGTTGCTTCAACAATAGCTCCGAATCAAACTCCCCGTACCGTGCATTCAATTGACCCCAAAACACAGCCATTCGCTTCTTCAGTCCGCAGCTCGTGGTCGTGCGGTAGCGTTCTCGCATCCCACGCCCGGGTTCCCGGGTTCGATTCCCGGCGGGGTCAGGGATTTTCTCTGCCTCGTGATGACTGGGTGTTGTGTGATGTCCTTAGGTTAGTTAGGTTTAAGTAGTTCGAAGTTCTAGGGGACTGATGACCATAGATGTTAAGTCCCATAGTGCCCAGAGCCATTTGAACCATTCGCTTCTTCAGCAATGAGCAACGGCTCATTGGAAGGCAGGGTGAAGGTCTGTTCTGTTTTCTGATGAAAGTCGATTTTGCCTCTGTGGCAGTGACGGCCGTGTGTTGGTTAGAAGGAGACCAGATAAGGGCCTGCAGTGGACCTGTCTGCGTGTCCACACTCGTTCTGCACCTGGAATCATGGTCTGGGAAGCGATTTCGTATGACAGCAGGAGCACTCTCGTGGTTAATCCACGCAACTTGACTGCAAACTTACAAAACAGTCTGGTTATTCGACTTACAGTGCTGCGAATCATGTACAGCATTTCTAGTATGATAAAAAAAAATTATTATTACTATTAAATATATTTCAATTCTTTCAATTTAAATCGGTATTTCATACTAGAATGTCGTGTTCCCAGTTTGGCACAGCTTTGCCACAGGACACACGAAAGCGGTCGAAGACGTCCGTCTTCTGGTCGGCTCCTGATCGTTGTCAGAAGGAGGCTAGTTTCTGATTACGCAAAGACTTCTATTATTTGGAAAAGAACAACCCGGATTTCTTTACGTAATCAGTATGAATTTTATAATTACCTAAGGGACCTTTAACAATGAACAGTAAGAAAAAATGCATTTGCAAATGAAATCTTTCATAAATGGGGCAGCTATGAGTTGTATAGATGACAAGGAGCGGCCTTCTGTCTACGACCAGGATGCCGCAGTATTCTCTGCTGTAGTAAAGGCTGTTTGACATTTACAAAAATAATATGGCATGGAGGATAAAAAAGTATAAAGGAAAAAGAACAGAATAAGAAGTCTGGTAAACACTAAATATATTCAAACAATTCTCACTACCAAATTAGGGCTTATTTATAAACAATACAACTTACATAATTACTTTTCTAACAGTATGGAGCGATCAGATTTCAGCCTGTCCTGTGCTGTTTCCCATGTTCGCGTCACAAATTACAGTCACTTTTCTCCTTCGTTGAAGACAATTCTTGCACTGTCCAACACCCTCGATAACAATAGCTTGCCGAGTTACAATTTAGAACATAAATTACTTGAATGTTATTAATTAATAATGTTGTCTGCACGCTGGCAAGACCGCTCACTCTTTTAGCTTAAAGTCGACCTCCTTTACGCTTTCACACCACAAGCAGAAGTACATTAAAATCTGAAGATCTACAAACGTTTTCTACCGTCATCTTTTATTTAGATCGAAGCGGAACGACAGTTCAGCTTCTGTTAAAATGTTTCTTTGACTGCGCAATCGATGTATTAGCGACCGCGCTAGATGCGCATCTTTACAGTTACGTAAATTATACAAAACAAATGTCTTTCAAAGAATACTCAAAGCTTTCGTAGTACGGAAATACCAATAATATTACATCGCTTCCCGCGTGAGGAGTAATGAGTCTGAAAGATCGTTACGACTCACGCGCAGTCGTAATATTATTGGATTCACGTACTTAGTGAATGAAGTATTTAAGGATGTCTCCTTGTAGGGAGCAAAACAGACATAACATAAGGCACATAGAATTATATGCGTTTCATACTAAGTCGTCAAAGCTACTCACAGTTGCTTGATCATTAACAAACTTGGTTGTGGCATGATGTCATCATAAGTGTTCAAGGATTTAACATAGGTTCTCAAGAATTACTCTCATTCAGTCAATTTAAACATTGAAATACTAACATAGATACAAGTACAAATTAAATACACATACAGATACAAAATACATAAATATTGACAATAAGAAAAAAAATCTATTACAGTATTGGTGCATTTCCGCCAATTGTGAACAGAACATAAAACTTTTATCAGTCTTTCTCGTAGCGACGTCACTCTTCACTTTGTAGTTGGGAGTATTTCCCATGAACTCGGGTGATTTTCACAGGGGAATTCTTTCATCACCTGTCACTTTTCACTGCACTAAAACTGGGGATCACCTTTTCACATTCTGGTGGAAAAACACTGGGAATTTCACTATGTGAAGGGGAAGTGATATTTCTTGACTCGACGATCCACCGGGTCATGTCGGGAATCAGGAAAGTTGATGACTGGTTCAATGACGAATGAGTCAGTTTGGTGGCTGTCTTAATCTCATTCCAATTCATGTTTCAGCACATGAAAATACAGAAAAAAAATCTGTATTAGGACTTGCTCATTAACTAGCATCTTAATCTAAGGGAATATAGAGTAAGAATTTAAGACAATAAAAATTACTACATAGACTATCTACATATACATTATATATTATTCATATTTTGTGTCTAGGTTTTATGTTCTTTCGTTAGCAAATATTAGCAAAACACGTTTCATCTGGTACAGGTCTTTCTTAAGCAATGTATTTAGCAATATTGCCGTAGCAATTTTTATAGTTAAGGAAAAGTCATCATTAGTGTCCTTTAAATGTAAATATAGTAAAATCGTGCGTAGTTTATCAGCGTTTTATTATTTTTATGTCCATTTTCATCTCAAATCTGGAGCACGCTTGCGCCCGTTATGGAGAGGAATGCTTATTGTTGAGTACGGGCCGGCGAGCAGTCATTGAATGTTGCCACAGTGCTTCACAGTCACGTGGTAACGAACTGGCGGTTTAACAGCGTTGGCAGTCCGCGTCCTGCACGAGGCAGATAGTTCTGTGGCTGCCAACCTTTCTTTTAACTTGTGCATTTTGTTGAATCGTGGGTACTGGAGCAGCTCGTCAAGGCGACATGGTCAACCTGGACGGTAAATTGACTGCACCAGCGACGAAGAACAGTCATCGATGAAAATGACTACTGTCACCTATTGCAGTGAGTACAATAGCTTGTCTATCCTTTGACTGATAGTCACTGTATCGTCGTTGCAACGTGCGAGTACTTGTAATGCTACTTCACACGCGGAACATCACTCGTGTCCATTAGTTTATTACAGTTCTGATTCACACAAGAGATAACTAGTTTCTCGTGCCCATACATGTGTCAAATTACTATTTTACACACGTGTCCATCATTTTGTCACAGAGTCACACGCAGCAATCTATACGTGTCCATATAGGTCTCTCTATACCACAGAGTAGCACAGGTAATGCTAAAATTACTTATCATGAAAGGATCATTTACAAAATATACATAGTTTTTTTTTAATTACTGTCCAAGACCTAACGAAAAACGTGTTTGCTATTCTGAATGGTGCTTCTGAAGCACGTTAGATTTTATATATATTTTAAATCTGATTCTTTTCCTTTTCTTATTGTTCTATAACAGCCCCTTTTTTTTCATTTATTCGGTTACATCAATAATCAGTAAATATACCCACTTTGGCGTGCCGAACAGTTCACGTTTAAAACTTCATCTAGCAGAAATCGGGAAAATTATTCCTATTTCCTGGGATGCTTTTGCTCACAGCAAATCAGATTTACATCACGTTCCGATAAGTAACCGCAGATACGCATTAACCAACGAGCCACGATCGTCAATACACACAATATACACACGTCAAGTCTTTTGAACCAATTTCCAAATTTCTTCCCCTACCGGGTAGGGTAGAAAGGTAAGAACGCTAAAGAAGAAAACTACAATGGGATAGTGCAAGGAAATGAAAGATACGAAGATAGATAATAGGTGAAATAATCAGTTGAGCAAATTCATTCTTCGGCTCCACAGTTTTTAGTGTCATCCACGTGGCATAACTTGACTTCAGTATTAAAATTTCGCACAAATCCGTTTCCAAAGCATCTTCAAATATATCTCAACATCACGGCATGCGGACATAGCAGAAGAATATAAGCAGATTATCTCAGTCCTCAACTAGGTGTCTTAATATCGAAGGTTTCTGTATAATACTCGTGACATAGGAATAGTCTCTCTAAGTTTCTCCAATACAGGACCTAATTCTTATTATAAATGCAAATTTCTTAACTGGTTGACTCATAGTAACAAATAAATTAAGGTTGCTCTCCAGTTGCGATTACCATTATTCATTTCTTTGTACATTAACTATATGTTGCTGCTTATACTCGGTGTAATCTACTGATTACAATGTATCAGTTTTGCATCGTACATGGTTCTAGCGACTTAAAATATCAATCCTTTGAAGGCTTAACTTAGGTTAATACTTCACATATACGGACATTCTGGTCTGAATGAGGGATTTAAAGAAAACCTTTACTACTTGGTAAAAAGGAGATTTGCCATAACTTAAAACTAAAGCAGCAGGTGGCACTTTGGCACATCCCTTACTCAATCCAACGACTGCAGTCTTCTCGTGCTCAAGAAACTTAAAACTACCTTAAAACTAAAGCAAATCTTATTTTCCAAATACGTAGAGTACCTTCTGCAATCACTTCATATCTTTCAAGCTCCATCATTACTTCATGACCACTTCACTCAAATGATTACGTCACCTGCAGAATACATGTACATGCTGTTGATTCACTTACTTTCTAAACAGATCACACTCTTGTTTCAAGTTGCAGCTTAACATAATAAATGATATATTTTTTTAATGTTTTTCATGGTACTTCTTCAGGTCTACATGGTGGTAAAGTCCTTTTATTCGTCCACTAACTGGATCTGCCAACACGTAACAACCAATATGTGGCTTCCTGACTATAACAAACGGTCCTTCGTATAAGTGTTGCCACTTACGATTTTTACGTAAGATGAGAGATGGTTTGAAGTGTGTCCTCAGAAGAACACGCTCGTTCAGGCGATACGACCGAACTTTATTGACATGCTTGTCAAATGCCTTTTTTCTTAAATTGGCATGAGTTGTGAGAGAGATCAGGGCTTGTCTTAACTTATTATCTAGGTTGACTTCTGGACCTTCTATCTTGGGAATGGGATCAGTCCATTCATTGCTTTCCCTTTGCCTTGAGATTAGTTCTGAAGGTGTGAAATCGGTCAGAGTGTGCTTTTAGTTTTCCGCATGTTCATTAGATTGAATTTCGCTCACAATTACTTTTGAAGTACCGGGCGGTACGCTCGGTACGAGGTTTGCTTCCGTATTCCACCTAAGTTGCGAGCTATTTGCCGGAATTTCAGTCGAGATGGTGTGTGTTGGCGGGTTTGCTCGGGCATAATAGATGCGAGAATTTTGAGGTTCATGATTGTGACTTTGATAGTTGGTAAAAGGCGGAGGACTATTCCTAAAGTTTGGAGCATACTGTTGTTTGTATTGCTTGGAAGGATCTGGAGGATTTCTCCCTTGAGAACGGTGCTGGAATCTAGGCTGGTTACCATACTGCTGTTGACTGTTGGTGTTAATCCAACGTCCTTTTCCATTGAAATTATTATTATTTTGGCGATCGTTATTGTAGTGATAGCGATCATTGTAATTAACTGGTGAATTACCGTATTGCTGTGGTGTTGTCTGGTATATGGGGTGGTACCTGTTTTGATCCTGGAATTTATGTTTCTGCTTCCCGTTACGGCGATAGTAGTTGTTATTATCGCACGGAACGTCGTGTCCTTTACTGTTGTTGGGTTGGTATGACATACCTGAGTCTGCGCGTACACCGTGCGGCTGTGTAGTGTGCGGGCCAAGATTACAATTACTCCGCGCACTAGCACGCACGTCTTCTTGAATCATGTCAAGGTTGTCAAGTACTGACAGAAAAGCCTCCGTGTCGTCGTCACTGACATTTACTAACTTCTCCCTGATTGATACCGGTAGCTTTGACTTAGGAATCATAATTACGTCCTTCGGGGAAATGGGCGTGTCCCAATATTGTATTTTTCGCAGGTATTTCTCGAAGTACCTACGGAGACCAGCACTTCTCGTATTAAATGGTTCAGCATTATATACCTCCTTTCTAAGGCGTTGTTGTATGCCTGAACTCCAGAATTTGTTCAGAAATTGCTTTTCGAAGTCAGCGTAATTATTACATCTGTCAATTACTTCTGTTCCCCAGACAGAACCCTCTCCTTGAATGTAACCTACTATAAAGCGCATACGTTGCTTGTCATCCCAGCTCTCAGGAAAAACACCATTAAATGACTTCAGAAAAACCATTGGGTGGATGTTGCGTTTCTCTGGCAGAAAAGGCTGGAATACGCGGTGCTTGAGAACGCTTTCTTCTTTCATGAGCTCGACAAGAGTTACTTGATCATTCTGGTTGCGTACTAAAGGATTCTTACTACTGTGTCCATGTACAATTGGAGAGAATTCTACACGAGACACGGGATTATTATTGTATTCATGTTCTGAAGAAAGCAAGTGTGAATGCTCACTTCTATTGTCATTAGGAAAATCATTGACTTGTCGTTTCAACTGCTCGATTTCCTCAGTGAGGTGTCGTTTCCACTCGGGAAGATCTCGGTGAAAAACTCTACGAATCTCTCCTAATTCAGTGAAAATCGTATCTCCTGATGTACCTGGAGCAGCTAAAACTTCAACTGTGGCTGACTTAACGGCTTCTTTTAAGTCGTGTTGAACCTTGTTTGCTATGTACTGTTCCTTAGTCTCGACCCATTCTACAAATTCTTTTCCTATCGTGGAACGTACGTTGGCTGTAGCATCATTCACCCTCTTTTCAATGTTTATTTCGGATAGCGCCTGTGTCAGGTCATTGACCTGGCCTTGCAGAGTGACGACATTGTCTGCAAGCTTGTTTACTTTAGCTCCGACCTCAGCGGACTTTTTTGAAACTTCTGTTGTAACTGCCTGGCAACTTTCGATTTGTACTTTGATGTCTTTGTGCACGTTACCTACTGTGCTCTCACATGCATCTACCTTCTGCAGAATACCTTCTATCCTTTCATTAACTTTACTACTTAATTCCGAGATATATTCCACCGTGACTGTCCTTATTCTTGCCTCTAAGTTAGCATCAATATTATCTAACCTATTTTTCATTGTACCAATCATGGTATTCAGGTCAAACCATTTTCGCTCTGTCTCCCGTTCCTTTTCCCTTTCTTTTTGTTCCCTTTCTTGTCTATCTCGTTGTTTTTGTAATTTATAAGCTTCCCTTTCCCGTTTCTCCTGTTCTCTTTCTTGAAAAAAAATTCTCATCATTTCAACCATCAAATTTTCTCCCGCTTGCTGTGACGATGATTGCTGTGACGATACGTCACGCACACCATCATCGTCTACCGTTGTCTCCATTCGCGATTCGGGTCTGCCTGTTCCCGTTCGCGAACGTAGTGGGTATGACTTGACAACTGTGTCATCACCGTCATCCAGACTGTTTGTCGGCTTTCCTTTGTCATCTGCCATGTTTATTTTCAAGTTTGTGACGTAACTGCTCAAAGAAATATTTCGCGGTACGCCGATCGTCAACTCTCAGATGCGCGCGCTGATAGTCAAACGTCACACCGCGGTAGGTGACAATTGCAGAGCTATACCGGGTAGAAGACAAGATGGCACCTAACTTTGAAAATAAGTGACAAACACCTACTAGACACTGAATCCTGCTATTATGGCATCCATCTTGTGTTCTTAACCGTAGCAACAATGAAGATGCTCATAATACTAACAAATAAACTTTGCATGAAGAGATGATCAGGAATGAATTCTAACTACGTAAATAAGCAACTCTGCAAGGAAATAACAGCGATAGGATAAAATGAAGCAGTAAGGAAAGAAATTCCGGAAATCAGTTATATTATACAAGACGCGCGATTTTATGCGTAATGAAAACCGTACTTACATCAGTCGTTTTGCGCACTGCTGTTATTTTTCGAATTTTTCTCTTTGTTTTTTATACTTCCTCGGTTTCGTTCAGTACTTCCTTTACGGCTTCCCGATGTCCACCGGATGATGTCATGAAACAATAACAGAACAGATTAAAAATTTTTTTTTTTTCAGGTCCCTGTTCGGGCGCCACATCTAGTATGATAAAAAAAAATTATTATTTCTATTAAATATATCTCTATTCTTTCAATTTAAATCTGTGTTTCATACTAGAATGTCGTGTTCCCAGTTTGGCACAGCTTTGCCACAGGACACACGAAAGCGGTCGAAGACGTCCGTCTTCTGGTCGGCTCCTGATCGTTGTCAGAAGGAGGCTAGTTTCTGATTACGCAAAGACTTCTATTATTTGGAAAAGAACAACCCGGATTTCTTTACGTAATCAGTATGAATTTTATAATTACCTAAGGGACCTTTAACAATGAACAGTAAGAAAAAATGCATTTGCAAATGAAATCATTCATAAATGGGGCAGCTATGAGTTGTATAGATGACAAGGAGCGGCCTTCTGTCTACGACCAGGATGCCGCAGTATTCTCTGCTGTAGTAAAGGCTGTTTGACATTTACAAAAATAATATGGCATGGAGGATAAAAAAGTATAAAGGAAAAAGAACAGAATAAGAAGTCTGGTAAACACTAAATATATTCAAACAATTCTCACTACCAAATTAGGGCTTATTTATAAACAATACAACTTACATAATTACTTTTCTAACAGTATGGAGCGATCAGATTTCAGCCTGTCCTGTGCTGTTTCCCATGTTCGCGTCACAAATTACAGTCACTTTTCTCCTTCGTTGAAGACAATTCTTGCACTGTCCAACACCCCCGATAACAATAGCTTGCCGAGTTACAATTTCGAACATAAATTACTTGAATGTTATTAATTAATAATGTTGTCTGCACGCTGGCAAGACCGCTCACTCTTTTAGCTTAAAGTCGACGTCCTTTACGCTTTCACACCACAAGCAGAAGTACATTAAAATCTGAAGATCTACAAACGTTTTCTACCGTCATCTTTTATTTAGATCGAAGCGGAACGACAGTTCAGCTTCTGTTAAAATGTTTCTTTGACTGCGCAATCGATGTATTAGCGTCCGCGCTAGATGCACATCTTTACAGTTACGTAAATTATACAAAACAAATGTCTTTCAAAGAATACTCAAAGCTTTCGTAGTACGGAAATACCAATAATATTACACATTCCAGGAAAATGCTCAACCACATACCGCTGTCGTAACCAAACATTGTCTACAGAATTTCGACATAATGCCTTGGCCTGCTCGATCACCAGATACGTATCCAGTCGAGCGCATATGAGAGATCATCGGTCGACAATTCCAGCGTAATCCACAAACGGCATTAACCGTCCCCGTTGACCGACCAAGTGCAACAGGCATGGAACTTTATTCCACGAACTGGCATCCAGCACCAATGCAACATAATGCAAGCACGTTTGCATGCTTGCATTCATAGTTCTGGCGGTTACACAGTTACTATTGTACCAGCATTTGACGTTTTCAGTGGTTTATCTCGCGCTTACAATAAGCTGTGATCTTGCAGTGTTAATCACTTAAATATGTCACGTAGACAAATATATTCCCCAAATTTCCATACTCTACATTAATTA
Source organism: Schistocerca piceifrons (assembly GCF_021461385.2). NCBI lineage: Eukaryota > Metazoa > Arthropoda > Insecta > Orthoptera > Acrididae > Schistocerca > Schistocerca piceifrons. Next base: position 465,899,657 of record NC_060141.1, on the reverse strand, counting down.
TTTCATGTTGTGATTTTTTCCGTCACTGTGTTACTCCTGCAGAAAAAATGAACGGTTCCTTTTTGTAGGAAATTTAATGTAGTTACGTTTTATGCTAGGATACGTTTTTATTAGAAGCCACGGTTTTAGAGTTTTTAAAGGAAAACGCGTTTTTCTTGAATAATTAAAAAAACTACGCCCTCTAGGGAAAAATCATCCCACTACATAATGCAACTGTATCATACATTGGAGAGCCAAACAAACTGCTATAGGCACGCGTATTCAAATACAGAGATATGTAAACAGACAGAAAATGACGCCGCGGTCGGCAACGTTTATATAGGACAACGAGTGTCTGGCGCAGATGTTACTGCTGCTACAATGGCAGGTTATAAAGATTTAAGTGGGTTTGGACGTGGTGTTATAGTCGGCGCACGAGCGACGGCACGTAGCATTTCCGAGGTAGCGATAGAGTGGGGATTCTCCGTAGGACCATTTCACGAGTGTTGCGTGAATATCAGGAATCGGGTAAAACATCAAATCTACGACATCGCTGCGGCCGGAAAATAGATCTGGCAAGAACGGGACCAACGACGACTGAAGAGTGACAGAAGTGCAACCCTCCCGCAAATTGCTGCAGATTTCAGTGCTGGGTCATCAACAAGTGTCAGCGTGCGAACCATTCAACGAAACATCATCGATGTGGGCTTTCGAGCTTGACCTTGACGACTGCACGGCACAAAACTTTACGCCTCGCCTAGGCCCGTCAACACCGACATTGGATTGTTGATGACCGGAAACATGTTGCTTGGTCGGACGAGTCTCGTTTCAAATTGTATCGGCAAGATGGACGTTTAGGGGTATGGAGACAAGCTCATGAATCCATGGACCATACATGTCAGCATGCTACACCGAAAACGCAGATAAAATACGAATACCTTCTACACCATCCAAAATTTTCGCCATTTAATATCAGTTGGTGACTTGTACATTATTTATGTTTCTGAAGCTGTAAGCTTTGTCACAGAAACTATATTTAATACGTAATGGATGTAATGGTGTATCTATTTTTGACTGTATGTAACCGATTGTAATTATAATGCTAAAATTGTAAATTCCGGGGTAATAGCCAAGGGAACTTTATTTAGATGTGTCGATAGTAACGACGAAATGGCAGTAGCTGTGCCGTTGTTTATCTTAGAGTATGGGGAGTCTCTGTCGCGTTGGGAACAGAGAAGAGGCAGAGCAGCTTGAATCATGAAAGATTGCGGAAGTGTTTGTAGGGTACTGCAGCAGACGCGGTGTGCAGCTATGCTCGCGCCAATGTCGACGCGCCTGATTCGTCAACCCACGAGTATTGAGCGCACGGTAGGAGTGGAAAGGCGCAGGAAGCTGCAATTCCAACTGTTGCCTGTCCCGTAATTATCCGTGGCTCTGGAGACGTCTCGGGGTTCTCATCGAACAGCAGCAGCAGCAACAACGGCAGCTCAGCATTGTCGTCGGCTACATTCTTCGTCGTCCGCACAGCTACAACATCGCAAGACTGTTAAGCGAAATATTACAAACTTACATAGGTATTACCGAGCAACATTTCTTTCACAAAGTATGGCTGACTGAATAATAACCTGCGATAGTTAAAACATTATTAACAAGCAGGGTCCCTTTCCTTTTCATCCAATCACCGAGTGTTGTAAGAATGTGAAAGTTGACTAACTATTTACTGCCAGTTTTGTGTGTTTGCTAATGACCAGTTTCAGTCTAAATTTTCTGCTTCAGGAACTGTTCTTTCTCGTATTACATGACAGAGGCTACTTAAAGTAAAGTTAAATTTCATGGGCAAAAACTAATAACTGCAGATACAGCACAAAGTAAGAGTATGCAATTTCATTTATTCTGTATTTAGGTTAGCAAGTGTCTTCTGCTGGCTTAGCATCTATTTTATTGTTTTAAATCAATTGCTCATTTGCTTAAGATACATTTCATTCAGTCTTTCAACAATCAAAGGTAAATTGCTTGGCTTTTTCTAAATTTTGCTTTACGTTGCAGTGAGGTTACTGAAAGTCACTTTTTACATACCACAGTTTAAATTAAGTCATTCATTCATGTAACCAGAAACTCCATTTAATTTTACTTCCAAAATTTGGTATTTCAGTATAAGTAACTGCAAACTGAGTGCTTTCTGATTCATTTATTTTCTCGTGGACTATTGTGCTGTGGAAAAACGTGACAAACTTCTGTTGCAAAGCCAGTGCTTATTTGCTTAAATTTCTTTGCCATTGCCTTTCTTAAGATTCTGGAGATTCATTGCCCTAGCGAGCTGACAACCGTTTAATTATACCCTTTTTAGCTAATCAGTGCTTTCTTTGTATGATCAGTAATTTTTGTAGTAAATACTATGTGGTACGCTTTTCCCCTGTGCGGTTCGTGAGCGATTGCGCTATACTCCGCACATTTAAAAATTATCATCACTATTTAGCTAAAGTTTAGAATACATTCTTCCTTCAGAAGAATCTATTGTACACTTTCCTCCAACTAACCGACGTTATTTTCCTTCGGTAATGATGGCCTAAAAATTTCATTAGGCACATGCGGTCACAGTCAGTTATATCGCAATCCAGTAGGCCGATGAGGAAGTGGGAGGTTACAAGCAAGGGACTGTTCAAGCTGGTGGAGGCTCTGTAGTGACGTGGGGCGTATGCTGTTGGAATGATATGGGACACCTGATACGTCTAGATATGACTCTGACAGGTGACAAATACGTAAGCATCCTGTTTGATCACCTGCATCCATTCATGTCCATTACGCATTCCGACGGACTTGGGTAATTCCAGCAGGACAATGCGACACCCCATACGTCCAGAATTGCTACAGAATGCCTCCAGGAACACTCTTCTGAGTTTAAACACTTCCGTTGGCCACAAACCTCCCCAGACATGAACATTATTGAGCATATGTGGGACGCCTTGCAACGTGCTGTTCAGAAGAGATCTCCATCCTCTCGTACTCTAATGGATTTATGCACAGTCCTGCAGTATTCATGGTGACACTTCCCTCCAGCACTACTTCAGACATTAGTGGAGCCATGACACTTCGTTTTGTGGCACTTCTGCGTGCTCGCGGGGAACATACACGATATTACGCATGTGTACCGGTTTCTTTAGCTCTTCAGTGTATTTCCTACAAGAAGGTCCTGTTCATTTTTTTCTGTAAGACCAGTAATTTGTGCGTAGCGAGCGAGACAATATGAAAATCTGGCGCCTGGTTTTTGTAGGTGTTACACGTTGCCAAAAACCGTGTTAGGGCCTGTTGAATCACTGTTTATATGTATATAAACATTAACTGTCGCAGATGCTTTCTGCTTGTGGATCAATTAATAATCACTGAGTGAAATTCACGATGCAGCGAACAGCTTCAGGGCGCAAACCATGTGCTAAAAGCATCACTAATAAATAAATATAAGCTCACAATACGGGTTCAGTCCAGTTCTTAAGTTGTCGTTCGTCTAGCCATCTCATTGTCTCAGTTGGTGCTATTTCCAAGATGGGATCTAGCCGCTGTTAATTTATCCTCTTCATTGGAAATTACAGTCAGTTTAATATGATCTATTTCAAGTATTAGGCATTTAATTCTTGATTACTTTTCTTCCTTGTTTCATCTGACTGTTACCGTCTTATTTTCAAGCTGATTAGAGGCTGGTAAGTTTTACATACAACATGTGAACTGGGACTGAAATCGTCATTTGCGACCCACTTGATTAATCAGCATACTCTCTAAGAAACAAATAGCATACTGTACTGCTTTCAGAATCAAGACAAGTTTTTAAAATGCCAACATTTTCACTTTTGAATACTAGTTTTTCCGAGAAATTGCCATAAATTTATATATATCCAAAAATGATGTATGAGAAAACTTACTGGGAATTTATTCAGATACAACATGAAACACGAGTTTGTACGGTTGTAGGATTTAATGCTCCTGCATTTCACAAAATTTTAAGCAAAGCTATAGCTACCTGTTATGATTAGTACATATTTTCTCGCGTATCGGTTGAACTAGCGCGCTTGATCATTCGAGCAGGCTCCATACAATATTGAGCTCTGTCCAAAGTTTCTTTTATGGAGGTTTGTTTCCCTTGATTCTAATACAAGTGCCGGAACTCGAAATCATCTTCCACATGTTTCCTGTTGGGACTCTCTGTGCCCCACTACCAGCCCGCCTAGTATTTGGCTGAAAAGTCGCTGACGTCAGTAGGTCATTACTTTAACAGCCCACTGTACATTAAGAATTGGGGAATGAAAAGTAATAAAAAATGGACAGTACCTATCACACACACACAAAAACACACACACACACATACACACACACACACACACACACACACACACACACAAACATACACTCAACATTCGCCTTCACACACTTTTAATATTTGCCTGGAACAACGGGAAACACTGACTTAAAAATAAATTATAATAGTCTCTCTTGATCCATCATGGACAGGAGACATCAGCTGGTAACGTAAACATGAATGAAATTCACCAACAGCCGTGTAGTGGAGGTGTAGTCAAAGTAAAATAAAATGACACCTAAACTGTCCGCCTGTTGGGGAATTTCGTTGGTAACATATTAGAATAGTTTTAATTCCCTCGTTACAACCCAGGTTCTTAGCATATTTTTTTGGTTTTTAGATAAATACTGCCATCTATTCCGAATTGAGTATCCCTGTATCTCAGTGCTAGCTCGCCTGGTAACGGGTTGAAAGGAATCGCGACTCTGTCATGGGTAGGATCTGTAGTAGCCCGCTCTACTAACTACAGCAGAGAAAGGAAAGTACAAGAAAAAAATACATGTTAAACTTACACAAGTCCGTACATAAATACATGCATAGACATATATATATATATATGTATATATATATATATATATATATATAATTTTAAATTTTGTCTGAGACACTGGACAACATGGTTCCAGCAATAAAGAAATTAAAATTGTTTCAGTCCCCCGGTTTCAATCAAGTATTTCTGGAGATTTCCCTTGCTTGTCGGGTGAATTCGGAACTGGTAATCTTCCATTTATTCCTAATTATAGACCCGTCTAACAGCTCACTTAACAACTGCAAAAGTCCATCGGTCATCAGCCTCACTACATCTACGCATACCGGCACACAAATACACTTTGCCTGAGAAGTAAATGAAAAATAGTTCAGGTGGAAGTGCAGGAACTGGAAATCCTCAGACATATCCGACGGGGACTCCCTCTACCCCACTAGCTCGTCTGGTATGTGGCTGAAAAGTCCCTAACTCTACCACATGTAATTATTATAACGCCCCCTTCCCCAAAAAAAAAAAAGTAGTCGACTACAAGAATTACATACACATGGAAAGGTCACTTGGCCAGCCCACGTCGTATGACATGACATCTTTGGAAGGACATCGACCCTTGCTGCTTACTGTTGCTTTAGGATATTTATAGTTGTTGTCCTTTACGTGAGTCAGGCGTACCTACTCCTACGGGAGAAGCATTGTATCCCTTCAGTGCGGTGTTCATGGCGGTGCACAAGCGGGGCTGT